>NW_026889774.1:18855000-19537500 GCF_033153115.1 Saccostrea echinata
AACTTTATGATCATTTATAAATAGATTAAATAAAATTACATTGAAAAAAAGGTTCTTTATTTCTTAAGACTTTTGTGCCTTTTTATATTTAATTTAGCTAAAGTACGAGCATTTATAACATGTCGAGAGTGTGGGAAGCGACGAGTTGTTTACAGTTCAGCCAAGTTATCCCCTGCTGAGTTGAGGTCTATTGGAAGAGTAGAGGAGGAGCTCATTTATATCTGTGGGGATCCACTCTTTCATGCAGGAAGGTTTCATGACACAATCCTGGTAAAGGAGGGTCTTGTATGCAACTCTGAAATTGAGGCTGCATACTATGCAGGTTTGTAAGTTAAATTTTTTGGTAAAAGAATCTTTGCATCTGTAACCATAGCAATCAAACTGAAACATTGGTAATAAGAATGATCAATAGCAAATGTATATTTGTCTCTTTTCTTTTTGTACAGGGAAAACCATGGTTTTTGATGACATTTGTGTGTACTGTGGTGACCCTGAGGTCATTGAAACAGATGATATTCGTCAGTTACGAGAGGACTTTGGAATTGTTCGACCAATTTGTTACCCTTGCAAGCAATTGCGACCTGTGAAAACTAGAAATGCAAAAAAAAACAAAGAAGAGAAAGTGAAATTTTAATAGAAACAGTTTATCATCATAAATCTCATTTAAAAAATTGATGTACATCAAAGTTTATTCTTTTCAGATTTCTTTCTATTAAATTTTAGGTAATGAAAAACGAAATTCCATCCAAAATAAGAAATAAAATTTTTGAACACAATTTTTGATTTTATTTTTATTTTTCTGACCGACTGCTTGAATTTAAAACTTTTATTTTTATTTTTATTTCGACCCCCCGACTCAATTTTGAAAAAAAAATTCCCGTAAAACAGAAAATAAAAAAATGTTGGCCTTAGTTCTTGTTCTTTCTTTTCTTCTGCTTTTTTCTTCTTTTCTTGTAAAATTTCTTCCGATGTAAGAAGTCTGTGTAAGTAAGTTTTCTCTTACTTTGCGAATCTGGCCGTGGTTTCTGTTCGGGAGAGGGAACATCAAAGAGAGTAGACAGTTAATTGTTCCACAAGTCGGAAAATTCATTGTTACATTCTGGAGTAATGAGTTCGACATTAACACCACCATTAGCAAGATCAGAAAGAATTTGTGAGGCAGTAACAGTTTCAGAGAGATTAAAAACTTGATCCTCTGAATCGGCCACTGGGGTAATTGGTAAAAAAGGATCTGGATCTCTGATTTTGGAAGAAGACGGTGCAACTGCAAGTTCACTTACAAAACTAGAAGAAGCACGCTGATCGACGGCTTGTTTGCTCTCAGGAGAGGTGATGTTAGCGGGTTGCTGAAAATAAGATTGAACTGATAAAGTGGCCAATGCAGATGGAATCGGGCAGGGTGCTAAAACAGTTGACTCGGCGGCTAAAGAAATCCGACTGGGTGCTGACACGGTAGAGTCAAAGATAGAAGGAATCAGGGAGGGTGTAGACGGAGTCGAGTCATCATTAGAAATCGTCAAAGGTGTTGTCCCATTTGACATGAGCTCTGTTTCAGAAGTCACTGTCGATGACACTGAAATAGGTTTAGAGATGGAAGGACCCTTTTGAGTAGATGTGGTGGACTCAAATATTCTAGAAGGGGCTAACGCATCAGCAGGTATTACAGATCTATCCAAGGGATAAATACCTGTCGCACGAAAGCCACTAGTAATGTTTTGTGGTGTCAAGGCTCTCTCAAAACTTTGTCTAAATAGACCTGGCCAAGACTTCTTGTTAACGATGTTGTCGGGGCTAGCATTCATGAACTCAGAGCAGACATGCTTGTACGCTGCTTTCAAAGGCCCGTTTATGCTTTTGTCAAGGGGTTGCAAAAAGTGTGTTGTGTGCGGGGGCAAGGCGAGGATATGAATATCATTTTTGACAGCAGCCTCCAGCAGCCCAATAACTTCGTGGCTAGAATGACTGTCAAGAATAAGAAGTTGGGGGCAGTGAGGACCGCAGTTGGACAAAAAAACTTGATGAAACCATTCCTCCCCAAGGATGTCATCCATCCAAGCCCTCGCCTGGTAGGTGAATACTGTTCCTTGAGGTGCATCCTCAACCCCCCAGGACTGAAGACACCTTTTGGTTTTCCCTCGTACAACAACCATTGGGGGCATAGAACTGCCGCTAGCATTCACGCAAAGTAGTGTAGAAATAGATTCGCGACTGTTTGACGTCCTTCCCGGTACTTTCGCACCCTTCCTAGCACACACGGATGATGGCTGGTGCTCCATCTGGAAGCCAGTTTCGTCGGCATTCCAGATAGCTGCAGGATTACCCTGTATATTTAAATCAGTGACAAGCTTAGACAGGGTATTAAAATACGATTCTACCACTGATGGGTTCAACATTCGTGAGCGAACGACGGACAGTTTCAACGGCCTTTTTATGCTCAGTGTCGGGTGTCTTTTACGTAACCCGTCAAACCAGTCTTTTCCTGGTATACCTCCTTTAAAAGGTGAGAGATTTTTAATTTGTTTACAAGACGCCCAGTTTTTACTAGCAGTTGTTGCCTGCTGACACCGAACCCCATGGAAGCCGCATTTTCAATTTTTGTAACCAACTCCTCTTCCAGTTTTGCTGGTAGCGCCGGGGGGCGACCTATTGGCGCACCAGGAACAACTCTTTTAGCTACTCGGTCACTTAGAGTTGTTTTGGGAATTTTAAACATTTTACTTGCTTTTCCCAGACTCAACCCCCCTTTTACTGCATCTAAAGCTTTTTCCATGTCCTCGGGACTGTAGTTTTGGTACACCCCCTTTTTAACATATTTTTAGTGGCATTTCTGCAATAAAAAGACAAATATATAACTCCGTATTTATAAGAATAAAAAATTTAATATTAATATATTCTGTAGCGTTTGTGAACGAATATTAAGCGTATGAGCTGTCTTGTTGTAAATTTAACGAACGACTTGTTTGGAAACGCCCCTTTATGCATTGATTATGGAGTGCGGGGTAAAGTCGATCAGGTAATTTTCAGTATTAATTCGGTTTGAAATATAATTCTAAATTTAGATTTATGTTTTTTTGACATGTTTGTTATGTTTCATGCAAATATATTTGAATTTTTACTGCAGAAAAAAATTATACTCACCAGAAAGTCTATTTGTACCGAGGAACCTATAGTACGTCTGCTTTTCTGTTTTGCTTTCACTTTGATGTTTTTGGTGACGTCACGCAAGTTTTCGTGTTATTTTACAAATAATAATTATATTAACAAAATATGTTGGACGCATTTAATTACCTGAATTTTTAAAAAATAGACAGGTACAAATTAACGTAAAATAAGAAAAAAATGTTAAAATAATTTTAATAAATTTTTATTTGTTCGGATTTGCCCCATCGGTCGAAATTACCCGGATTGACTCTACTTTCCACAAAGTTTTACTAAATAAGTCGTTGTAATTACAAATCTGCAATTAAGAATACAGCCTATTCATGAATATTGATGAAGGAAGTGCGTAAACAGTATATCGACACGCATGTCCGCGGGAAATCATAGACAACGAGGTACGTTGCATTTTGACTACGATTTTGAATAAAAGTTAACATCTGTCATTACAGAGTAGATGGTTAATACTGGTTGTTTTCAAAGATAAGTATCTTTATGCATAAAACCTATGCCATCCATTTCAAAAGTTATTTTGTAAACCAAACAGCCTACCTAGTTTTCTTGACGCCTGTAGCGACGGTGTCACATGATGTTTGAATTTAAATAGAGGCATTACTTTCCTAGTAGGATAATAAATAATTATAATTTGAGATCTTTATAATGCGTTCATTTCCAATACGTTCTATTTCCATTAGTGAACTCTTCAAAATTAGGGGCGCGTTTGGTCGTCTGACATGGCATTGCGGTTAACACAAAACATGCCAATCTCAATCCAATTTTAAATGTTAAATGTATTTGTCATTCCAATTAAAGAATAGAAGAACTAAAAGACATATGTAAGAGAGCGCGAACCCTAAATGTATCATCCATTAATAAAAAAAAATACGACATTTCCGAGGCATGTGTGTTGTATTTAGATGTACCATACGATAAATAGATACATACGATCAACAATAGATATAAATTGATATCGTTGTCATTACTACTCTTGATGTATATAAAGTCCACAACAATAAAATATTTCATTTGCATTTTCTTAGGATTTGTTCATCGACATTCAACATATCGTTTACATGTTTACGTTACGTTTGTCCCTGAAATCCCGCGAGATTTGTACATTTTCCGACTTTTTCACAAAAGAGCGCACTAAGAAGTATAACTCTTCCATAGTGGAAATAGAACGTATTGTGTAGTTTACAACATTTTCGTTACTATGTTTGGTAAACAAAATAAATAAATTTTCAACTTTATTTTTAACTGACGCAAGTTAAGCGTGTATATCTTTAAAGAAATGATAAACATTTCAAACTATATGTTTTATGTAAAGTGATATTTGATTAACAGATAATTCTATAATTATTGTAAAAACGAGTGTGTATTAATAATCTAATTAAAACTTGTAATTAGCTGAGCAGCTATAATCAATGAAGATATAAATTTAACACAATTAACCAAAGGTGATAATTACTGGTACGTAGATATAGGGTTTGAAGTTAGGGGTGACTCTCCATGGAGGTCAACATTACGGCTACTGTCACAATTAACGTCCAAACATGGTTCCATATATTTTAACATACAATTTTTCGCTATGTTAATAACTAACTTAAATGTCATAAGTGTGTTCCATAACATTTTATTTGTTCAGTAGAATTTACTTGGCGGGTTTAAATCCCGTGCCGTTTTGTAGTCAGTTTGGGTGTAGCAAATGAGTAGAGCAGACGGACTTGACTTGCTCGAGTATTTACAATAGTATTCTTCATAAATTATTGACCAGACTTTCACATCTCTTCTGAGGTAAGTTTGTTTTATTAATTTAAACTAGTTGGGCACAGTTCCTTTTTTCAGTAACTGTTACGCTAAAAGGGAATTGTTCCTCTCTTCAGTAAACAAGTTGATAAAATAAGTTTGTATCTTAATTGGTAGTCTAAGTACACATGTATTATTGTCACTTGTTTTGTGGTTATCTTTGAAACCTAATGATTTCTTTTAATATTTTTTTCTGGCTCTCTTCAATTCATTTTATAACTGTCTTGTCAAGAAGTTTTCTATTAAAACAATTATTTAGTATGTCTATCAATCACCATGAATAAACATTTAAAAAAATGTAAGATATAGGATTTTGATTTTAAGACTTTAATATTATAAATTAAAAAAAAATAACCTCGCAGTGACCTTGCTTTGTTTAAGATTCAGTAATAAAAAGATATTAAAATACAAAATGTAATTGAAAAATAATGGTCATTACTGACATTTTTTGAAAGTAATGCATTACAATTACTTGTAATTGAAAGATGATTCCATTACAGATTACATCCCATTACTTTGAAAAAATGTAATGATTACAATGCATTACCATTACCCCAGGTCTATCCATAGTTATTGCAAGACCAAATTACCATTGATCATTTCCTTCCTACAAAATATAGTTCTTAATTCTCCTTTTTATTTACTGGTTAAAAAAAGTCTTAAATGACTTTGGGAAACTTTAATACATAAATAGTTCAATATAGTTCCAAATAAATTATTTCGTCTAACATTAATTTTGATTTTAAACGGAAAAACCCTGCACGTTAAACAAGGGCAAGATCATGGAGAAGAACGCATTCAAACAGTCAACAACAAAGAAAAGGTAAGTCCTTTTTATAGATCATTCCCTTCCTTTGAAGTTGTAAACCTGAACACCAGAATTGTATATGTCAAACTGCTTCTGGTAATACATTGGAATATTCTGCTGAATGTTCAGAGTTTTGTTCTTAGATAGGCCTACAGTAGTAAGAGATAAGCGGCAAGGCTGGTAGTACTACTAATATGCTGAAGGACTGGCGGATTTACTGGATTTGGTGCGTCTCCTTTTATACTGGATTTTTTTTTCGGCAGTATGGTGGTTCATGCAAGTGCATGTTTATTGAGGCCTGGTAACACTAATGAATATGAATGTATTTTAACATATCATATACATTGCACCTTTTTCATAGTCTTTATGTTCACGGCTTTAGTTGTTTTTCTGATATTAGCTAGCAAATATCTATGTTGTTATAAATTTTAAATACTCTAAGATTTACTCATTAGCATATTATACTCATCTTCATTGGAGGCTAAGTAGTCATGTACTTTTTGTACTTGTAGTTTGTGTGTTCATTTTAACGGATTCTTCAGACACTTACTATCAATAATTACAACAAGAATTTCATTTTCCTTTCAGATTTGTGTTTCATTGTAGTGCACTGATAAATGCGTTTTTGTAAGCGCTGCTTCATCTACAAGAAATTCTTTTCCAGGTTGACTAGCTGGGCCCATAATATTACTTAAACTGATTTTCAAAAATGAATACAGTAAGGTTAAAATCGATTTAAAAACATCAGAGATTTGATAAAAATGTTCAATGATTATCTTTTAACTTTAGAAAGTAACACATGACTGTTAAAACAGCCCCATCCCGGCCATTCAATTACAGCGTGCAAGACTGCCATGCACAACAATTGCAACTTGATTTCTTCAATGCAATAGGTTCATCAATCTCGAGATCTGAGCGAAAGAAATATTCTTTGCCATTTTCAAATGCCCATTTTTCAGACGATAAGGTCGATTTTTCTCTAGCTCAGTGTAGTAACCCTTGGACTTCCGGTCCAAGAACTGTCATTCATGCTAATGATACATAAGAGCCTCTAGAGGCGTGATGTAGTGCATATTTGCATCTGCAACTCTTCATCGCCTTTATTGAGATTTTCCAGCTAGAGCAATGGAAATGCTTAAGTACTTAAGTCTTTTTCAGGAAGCCTTGGTATTGCTTACGGAAAAGAACGGAGAATTTATTTTTCGGAATATTGCTGCATTACTTATGATGAACAGGTGAAAAAACCCCTAAAACCCCATATTATTGCTAAATGTTTTGTTAAACATGCAGTTTTTGATTTCTGTTAAGCGGACTCAAACGTAACTTCCGCTAATTGTATGAAAATAATTCAACCGTTAAATTACCGATATTTACAAAGTTCTCCTTACTTTTTAGATACAAAATTATATCCTATATATATTTTCCTATAAAATACTTGAATAGGATGTTGCGTTTCGGTATATTTATTTCATATTAATTAAGGTAGCTCATTTATAGATGTGCGTGTCAAGAAGTATGATAGAACCTCCATCTGGAGGTCCATTTCAATATTCTTTCCTCTACCACATTTACATTAACAGTTCCACACTAAAGTTTTCTGTAGTCTTATAGAAACTGCTAGATTAATTGCTATTAACAGTTTTGTGCACAGCAAGATGTACTTTGGGTAATATTTGGTGAAGAATTGCAGCAGTTCGAATTTCCAGTGGATTATTATTATCTTTCTATTATTCTCCCTAATAGAATCTTTTCGTGACACTTGAGACCGACCTTTCCAAATAAGAAGGAGGGTATAATCCAACTTCATGTCTCACAAATTATTCGCCAGTCTTCCTGTTCTTTTTTGTCCACTTTTCCTTTTTCACAACTACTACTAACCACACACCTTCTGGAATATCATCCTCTTCCATATCTCAATATGAAACCAACCGCCTCTGGGACAGTTTCTGTTCTCACAGAAAACCATGACTGCACCATGCTGCTCCGTCTTACATACACAATAAGGATAGGAGTCATCCTGCATTTCATCTGAGGTTTTCAGAATGTTCTGTACAATTGGCATTGAAGACTGAAAAACCATATCAATGATTTTACTAGATGTATCATGTAAACACAAGATTTTGTCTTGTATGTCGGGAACATCATGGGGTGTGTCCATTTCTAGAATATGGAGGGCAAGCAAAGTGATGTATCTCTCGGTACAAGATTCTAAGAAATCCTCATCATAGTTGAAAGGACTCTTTCACGTTTGATGTGTTAAAAGTAGTTCTTAAGAAATAAAGTACCAACTTCTCTTGAAATTTTTCCAGAGTACAACTCATTATATATGTCATAAAATTATCTTCAAAAGGCCATGAAAAAAAGTTTAATTGATAGATTGTTGTTTTACGTCCCATTCGATTGATTGTATGTTGTTTTACGTCCCATTCGAGAATTTTTCACTCATAGAGAGACGTCACCATATACCGGTGAAGGGCTACAAATTTTGACCTTTACTCGGCACTCAGGGCCATTGAGCAGCGAGAGATCTTTATCGTGCCAACGCCTACCGTGACAAGAGGCCACGGTTTTTAAGGTCTCATCCGAAGGACCCGCAACTTTCACTTCAAAGTGCCGAGCGCTTGGCGAAGGAACAGTTGCTACCCATTTTTTATCGACTTAGGTCAGTCGCTTCCGAGATTAAATCTCACGACCTCCCGAACACGAAGCGAGCGCTCTACCGACTGAGCTACCGTGAACGGTGCAATATTAATGAAATCAATCTGTTGTCAAAATTGCTACCCATTTTTTATCGACTTAGGTCAGTCGCGGCCGAGATTCGAACTCACGACCTCCCGATCACGAAGCGAGCGCTCTACCGACTGAGCTACCGTGAACAGTTAAAGTTTAATTGAAATAATTTACATGCTTAAGTTTAATTTTTTACAAAACTTTCTATTACACATTGATCTACAAAGTGAAACCAACCTGGAGAAGCAGGCATCTCTTGTCCCATTCTTGTGTATGTTTGGAATAAGTCCTTGAAGCTGTAGCCACTTCGTTGTTCCATTAATGCGTGCATTCTGTGAATCGTTGACTCTCTCTCTCACAACTTAATCCATCAACATGGAGGGGAAGAGTTAATGGAGATCCATCTGGTTTGAATGGAACAAACTTATGGTACTCATTGACAATGTCTATAGCATCTCTAATTTTACTTTCGTCTTTGTCTAAGACATCTAGAAGGACCTAAAAACTATTTTCAATATACATTTACATATGTACTCTTCTTTTATATTTTAAAATGTGAACTTGATAAATTAATGCTTACCATTTCACTCTTCTGAGTGAATTTCTGAGAACACTGATGAGGAATATGGAACAAGACACAGTCCTCTACTTCTTGAAAGAAAGGGATTCTGTTGGAAAGGATCCGTTCAACCAAGACTGTCAGTTGTGAACGGAGATCTACTTCATCCATCTCACATGGGAGTAATCTCTCCAAGGGAATTTTCAACACTCATAAGCCGTTGGGGATGCATCACTCAAGTGCAATGTATTGATACGATCCAAGGCTGCATAAGCTTGCATCATATTATACATTTTATTCTTTTTATCCCTTGTTTGATGCCGAACGGTCGTATTTTTTTTTGGATTGACGTTGTAAAAGCATATAGAGTAACAAGGTTTACCTAAAAAATGGCAACATAATAATTTCACTCTATAGATGCACACCATAAAATAAATTGTCATATATTTCAAAGTATTCTTTATTATAAATTAGCATTACCCTGATCAGTGTCTGACGATACACTGCTAATGTCAGACACCATGTTGGAAACACTACTTCACTGCTTACATGTGTCTGCATTTTCAACGGTGACCTTGGTTTCCTAACTGGTGACTGCGCTAGTGTATCAACCGACATCGGTGTAGAGCTGTCTTCAGCATATGGAATAGTTCCTACTATTGATGCATCTGATGGGAAAAGAAACTGATCTGTTGCTGCATTTCTCCATTTTAATACTTTTGAATCGAAGTTGTGTCTGTTTCTGTCCACAGCATTCCGGGTTGCGGAATATTGACCCAAATGATTAAATCTGGCAAAAAGCTGTAATGTGAAAGCAAAATTAATGATTGATCGATTGTATGTTGTTTTACGTCCCATTCGAGAATATTTCACTCATATAGAGACGTCACCATATACCGGTGAAGGGCTTCAAATTTTGACCTTTACTCGGCACTCCGGCAGCAGTGAGGGATCTTTATCGTGCCAACGCCTGCCGTGACACGGGGCCTCGGTTTTTAAGGTCTCATACGAAGGACCCGCAACTTTCACTTCAAAGTGCTGAGCGCATGGCGAAGGAACAGATGCTACCCATTTTTTATCGACTTAGGTCAGTCGCGGCCGAGATTAATCTCACGATCCCCCGAACACGAAGCGAGCGCTCTACCGACTGGGCTACCGTGAACGGTGCAAAATTAATGAATCTGTTGTCAAAATTGATGTTATTTCAAGGATATTCATTTCTTTCTTAATTAACATATTTCATATAACTTATTATGACATGGGTTTTGTGACATGGGTTAGGTAAACTGCTTTCCTGAATTCATGCTTTATGACAATTTTTTCTTTGTGAAGTTTTTATCAAAAATACATACATACTTTTCGTTTGCAACTTGCCAACCACATCTGTACAGAATTTAATTCCTGCAAATTGGACATTTTCCTTGGATTGCTTTGATAAGCCAGAATGGCCATAACTGTACAGATTATAGGTACCGCTGAAATTTTAGGTTCTGCCCTCAAAGAAAATTTATCGACTGTGCGTTTTGATGTAACTGACCCAAGCAAACAAGATGTCAATAATGGGCAGTGTTCTTTCATTTCAGGACGAAAGTCACTCCAACTAAACCTCTTCCACTCGGATCCTCGACTGATTTGTAGGCACCAAATTTGGAATCTTCTTGCTGTTGGAAAATTTTCATTTCATCTTGCACAGTCTCTCTAATAAGACTACAGAAAGCCTTTACAGCTCCCGTGCGTGTGTTCAAAAGAAGCTTTAATCCTCTCTGATACTGCCGAAGCCTTAAGTATGTGAGAGCTCTGTTTACAACAACTTCAGCTTTTGTCAACTACAAAATACAAGCATTATTGATATTATAAGTTTGTAGCCTTTCTGTGTAAAATTTATATGTCATAATAATTAAATCACAGATTATACATGAATTATACGTGGTACCTATATATAATTGGATGCAGCTGCATGGAACTGTGGAAAGGAAATTCAGTCTTTGTGTGAAAATGTATTAATTAGTATTGAGCATTTGAATCTGAAAAGTACCTTTTTCTTCTTTCTTTTTACTGGGGACAAAACTTCTTATGACCTGCCCTGCGGGGTAGCAGATGTAGCCTATGTGCATTAATAAATAATTATAAATAGCTAATTAAAATTCAAGAATTGATAGTATGTTACTCTGTCTTCTATTTTTAGACAGATATATGATCACATGGAATTTAAAGCATATGTGTGTTATATTATTATGATAGGAATGTATATTATAGTATATAATATATGCATAAACTAACGGATTTTTAAATAAGATTGATTTACTGTAATGATATTACTTTAAAACAAATTAATCTCATTATAAAATCTTACCTTTTCTGGAGACAATACCCTCATCTTTTTTATCTTTCTTGGTGTAGGGATAAGACTTTTTAGTTTTTTGCCAAGGTATGATGGGCCATCTGCAGTTTCTTTAACTTTTCTTAAGGCCTGAACACTGGCGTCATGGGATTTTGAATAACTGGTACTTGTCCAGACACTGTTGGCAAAGAAGTCTTTTCTTGTCCTTTTCTAACACATCTTTTACATTCCTGTCAATTTTTTAAAGTTAACCGCTAAAATCCTCTTGTCAATTGGATTTTTTGTGGAAAGGAACAACTTTCCACAACTGTTGGGGTCCATTTTCTCATGATAACCTATTTCTCAAGCTCCTTTCCCATTTTTCCATATTGACTAGATGCACCCTGGTTAATTTTTAGTCCCATCTTCAGTAATGAAAACTTTGGCCTCAGCTGTGTAAATACATCGGCGTTTATAATGTTTATATTGCCAATTCTGTATTTTTCCTATATATTTATTTATCCCCGCATTGCTGATCACAGCATTCGGATATTAAATTAACTGCACGTGCAAGCCTCAAAACAAAGTTGTAAACTTTCGTAGTAGCCTTTTCCATAGAAGGAAATCTCTATATTTGGATTCATTAATATTCTTTTTTTCTTTCTTGAGTAGCGTATTAGCCAAACTTGTTTTGCTACATTGCAGATACATGGGACGTAGGTCAATATCATTTTAATGATAGAACGTTCTATCTAATCATATGTGAAAAAAAATAAAATCCCTCCACAAAGCAAACTGTAATTTGATGAATGTTTTCCCACAACCGGAGGTATTGAAGATATTAACAACATTAGAATGTAGACTTGTACCAAGAAGACTACCATTTATGAAGTTATTGGCTCTACCAAAAGGCAAGCAAAGTTGTATTAAAGGATCAGTGGTAAATGTTTCTGTAAGTGAAGATGCTGTTTGCAGCAGTTTACTAAGGACAATTAGAAACAAATAAAAATGAGAATGGAAGTTCACAATATGCACACTCAAAAAAAAAAAATCAAGATACTATCGAAGATGATTACGCGGATGATTCTGAATCTAAATTAAGAAGCGTACATTTGACATGTGTATCCTGCAAACAGATCCTGCTGCTACGATTGACAATATCATACATATATCTCCTGGTGAAGGCAAGAGGCCTATCAATATTTTAATGGACCGACATTTTGAGGAATATGCTTGCCCATATCCTCTCAAATGGAAAATTAGGCTGAAATTATACCAGACCTGTCAAATTATCCGCTAAGAAGTACTTCCATCAACGATTATTGAATGAACAACATACATTTGCAGCAGATATTGAATCTATTTGCAGCCTTATCAACCACTGAAGCAAAGCAGATATTTGAATTGACAGCATGAACATTGTTCTTAAAAAATAATTCAAAAGCACATCAGACAGCCAAAATATAACTGCTGAATTTGTGCGAAACATTGCAGTCATGAATATTTCTTGATGAAGGTTATAGATTTCTTCAACCAGTAAGAGGACCACTTCCCTATTGACAGAAAGTTCAATACAAACTGTTAGCTGCAATTAAACAACTAAGAATTTTTCACACTATCTACTGCCGACTTTAAATGGATTGATACCATTCAAGCAATTGTATCTCAGAGAGGAACCAGTTTGGTACAAGAAGATATTACCAATATGAGTTGGTTGGAAAAGTTCCCCTTATTACGATCAAACCCAGTAACAGCAGCAAGACATTTTCGATACCGCTTGGACTGTCTCATAAAAAATCCTATGCTCTCGGATGCTAAACCCCTAGGCCATGTGCGCCACTTCTAGGCCATGTGCGCCACTTCTTTTATCGAATAGAGTTCCAGCAAAGGGGCTCTCCTCATGCACATGGTCTTCTCTGGATAAAAGATTCCCCTAAACCTGAAGATAGTGATCCTGAAAAAATAGAATAATTCATCAGCATGTATGTTAGTGCTCAGCTTCCTCCAGGATAAACAGAAGGTTTTACATTACCTCGTTAACCAAGTGCAAAAGCATACACATTACGCATCGTTTTGAACCATAAGTCTTGGTCGTGACTGTAGCTCTACTGTTTACTTATAACAAAGGAAGAGAAAAGTAGCACTTGCAACAGCAATAAATAGAGTAATGATCCTTGGTTTAGTCTCTTTTTGTAGCAAGATTTATTGCAATCAGACTAAATCTGTAAGAGGAGTAACCTTTTAAAAGAAGTTTACAGAAATTTCTATTGTAATATGTACTGTGGGTTCTCCAGTCATGGTGAAAGAGATATATAATTTTCCTTGCGTTACCTACGCCTACAATTGATTGGTCAAAATAAACTAAACGAGAATTATGTGGAATTAGATTTACTAAATATGTACAAAACAATGATTCTCTAATGATTCTTTAATCAATGTTCCTAAGCTATCCCCGTTCGTTAGCTATTCAAGGTCTGAAACCAGTTGTTAGAGCTTCCTTCCAAAGCTCCCAGATCTTATGTTTCAGAGCAATGTTTCCAAACACTCTCTAATAAACCTTTATTTTATAGTAGGTTTGGAAACTAATATATCCCAAATAGTATGTCTTCAATATTTTGAGACTCGCAAATAAAGCACAATAAATTCATAAGCCTATTTCCACGATCAACTCTGTTCAACGACCGACAGACTAACTAGAGTATCAGCGCACGCCTGTATTTATAGTCTTATGCATCTTAGTGGTGATTTTTGGTTGAATCCTATCATCAAAGATACGTTTGGCGATTGGAAAATTGTAATGCTGTTGGAAGTGCAGGAAGGTATATCTAAAGAGGACTATAAATAAGCATTTTCCTCATGAATAGAGAGACTCAGAAACTGTATTCTATTCAGGGGAAAGTGTTCTGAAGGATTGATGTAACGGTTTTAAGGTAATAACGCGACTGGTTGGGATAAAAGATCAGCTAAGACTTGTACAGTGACTGCAACGTTATTGTTGACAAACCAATCGTGCAGAGTGCATTATAAAATAGAACACTGTTCTATTCTTTAAAGAGTTTTATATGAAAAATCTTATGATACACTGTATTAAAAGTGTACGCACGTTAAGATTTTGTATTATAAAACAAGTAGTATAATATAAATCTTCGCGCTTGCACCAGTCTTAAGTTATTCATTGGCACCATTCATATGTTACTAACACTACTGGCCTAAATAATTACTGATAGTGCCACTTTTTACTGATAATTTCTGATATTTACTGATATTATACTGTTGGTACTGAGAATTTCTGATATTTGCTGATATTTTTACTGTTGTTACTGATAATTGCTGTTGGTTCTGATAATTACTGATATTTACTGTCGTTTTTACTGTGAGTTCTGATAATTACTGATATTTGCTGAGAGTTACTGCTGGTACTGAGAATTGCTGATAATTACTGAGAATATTTTTCTTAACCCAGAAGATGTAAAACAAGCCTAACAATGACTAGAAATGGAGGGGAATTGGTTGAAAGGAAGATTGAGGAAAGAAAATCCGTTAAAAATCGTTAGGAATCGTTCTTATTTTAAAACATGATTTCAGAAAAAAAAAATAACTGGTAGATGACACTCTTTAAAGACTTTTTAAACTCTAGCTGTTTCAATAACAGTTATGCATGTAATTAAAAAAAATAATCCTTTAAAGCTTGTACTCATTTTTTTTGTCAATGCAGTAGTTGTTATACATTAAAAATGTTCAGTTGAAAGCATTTTCAGAATTTCTTGACACCCCCCCCCCAAAAAAAGATAAAAAATAAAGGATTACTTAATTAAAAAAAAAACTTATAAAAAAATAAATACAAAACGAAAAAAAAAGTTTACAGGACGTTTTTAGAAGACACACACACATTACAGTATAAATGAGTCTGCAGATGGAAGTATTGCAGTAGAATTATTTGGAACTCGCTCCTTCTTTCTCTATTCCCATGGGCGTGTTAATCAATTTTTTTAAATTTAAATTCAAGAACAAAGAACAGAAAATGTTATTTGTATCTAATGCTTACAACTGAAAAAACTATGATTACAGAGATAAATTTAGAGAAGAAGACAATATCCCGATCTATTTATTTTTTTTCATTTTGAAGATATTCAAGACTACTTGCAAGTCTTAGAAAATAAATGTATACAAATGATAAGTATTTATTTTCACTAATGACAACGGTGCCTGATGTAATTTTTTTTTCAAAAAAGAATTCTAAAATTTCCTTCCAATTAGTCCATTACATGCAACAGATGTGTGCTGGTCCCGGCATTATTCTTAATTCTTCTTCTTAATTACTCATTACCTTGATCTTAAGTAAATATATCTAAATAATAAAACATTTCTCAGATGTAATGTTAAATTATATTGATAAGTATTTTAAAACCGAAAAAATGCATTCCCATCACCCTGTAACAAATAAATAAATATTCATGTTAAGAATTCTGCTTATTATACCCCCCCCCCTTTTCTGCCTTAAATGTAGAATGCAAAATAATACGCACCCAACCTCGAGGGAAAAAAAAGGATAAGAACCACAGAAATATGAAGTTTGACACTGCATTTTTTATACATCCTGGACCCTTGTTTACTTAAAACTAAATTATTTCCTCTATACCCCGAAGTAGACTGTTACACGGATAAACATTTTTTTAACATTCATTTATCTATCTGTTTATTCGCAACGAATTTATTTCTTCTGAAAAGAGGCATTCTTAATTATGAGTTTTACTCATCAAGTTTAGCAGGAAATATAAACATAGAAGTAACCCCCCCCCCCTTACAATTTTAACTTAAACGTTCTAGTTTACAAGTTGATAAACGTAACATCATATTTGGATACATTTAAATTCTTTATTTTTTCATGTAATTGTTGTCTTTCTGTTCTTTTATCGCAAATGAACGAAAGTGAGATATATAACAGAGAGAGATACATTTTTTAATCCACCTGTCTGTGTTACTTCGTTGTTGCATAACTGACCATTTGTGATATCCGGCGAGTCCCGGCCCGAGTGCCCTTCTTTCTCACTCGCCGTGTCATACATGTATATATACAGCAGTGACACCTATTTTGTTATTTACTCTCCACCGTACAGTGTATATCACAGCGCTTCCGTTGATATACAATACACATAGTACCCCGTCACTGCGTTCAACAGAAATCAGATAAAATATACTTGTAACATTTGGGATGAATAATAATATTTTTGTGGTAAATTGAACAGAATTTTGAACTTTTTCATGTAAACCAAATCTTATTTTAATATTCTGATTTTAATGAGCTAAGTGCAACAGGAAAATAAGTCACAGTAACTGTTAATGAGGGATAGTATGTGAATTAAGTTAGAAATAATTCATATTGATATAAAACATGCTGATTCTCTGTTACATGACATTGTGAAAATACGATTTCATTTTCAAGTTTAATAAGTAAATTTTATTTGACGCCAAATCCTTGCATAATCCTTGGCCTGTTTCAATTAACACCATCAAGACGCTAAACTTTGTATAAAAATATTTCAGATCTGTTGTTTTCCTTTACAAATCAACAATACTTCGAATTCCGTGTGCATTCTGCTTGTACAGTATGTCCTCATTTACACATGTAAATGTCTACCCTTCTGCAAAAAATCTTCGAAATATTTTTCCACTGAAGAGACTCTGTCCTAAATAAGACCCATCATTGATTAAGGAAGCGCTATTTGCAGAAACAAATTCTGTTGGAAAAAGTGCTAAATAAATACGTCATTTTTAGGATGATAATAGATCGGGCGTCCCTCCCCCCCCCCCCTTTTTTTCAAAACTTATTTGCTACAAACTTAAGGTTAAGTTTCTTCGTGTAATTAGCCCGTTTTAAGATATCCAACAATTAAAAACATATAAAATATTAACATTAAGATTAATTTTATTTATTTTAAGGACAATACATGTCTCTGGACATGTTTTCTAGGGATATGAAATAATTACGCTGAGGTTTTATATGTATCGAACATTTATTTTTTTCCCATTGATTGTTTTAACTGACAGTCCATGAAAAATCTCTATTTTTAGAAAATATTTTTGACGACACAAATGGAATCATGATCAATGTATTCGAGAAACATTATTATATGGTATGTGTTTTAACAAGTACTTGTTAATTGTTTCCGATGAAAATCTGTAATGCTAGCTGTAGAAAATGTTCAAAACATTACAATGTGTGAACGAATTGGTGGTGTATCGATCTTGACTTTCTTTGATTCAATCATTTATAATACTAGGGTGCGGCGGATTAAGAATTTTCTGAAACAAATAACTGCAGTACTTTATATGGCATTGAAAATGAATGGTTTTATTTATTTATTTTTTTTTTTTTACATGTGTTTTTTAGATAACGTTTCACTCATATTGGGACGCTATTATTTTCCTATTAAAAGCTGCTAATTTCAACCTGTACACTGCACTTACATGTACATGCATATGTCCATAAATCAGTGGCAGGATCGTCCGTGTTCAACTTTTGACATGTACTCGGCGGCATTTTTTACTTAGAGCTCTATGAGCAATCTGTCTCCAGCATATTTTGATCTGTACTCTGCACTTATAAACAAAGAGCAGAGAGGGATCTTTCTCGTGAATCTGCACTATTTGATCACCGAGGAATCTTTTGACAGAAGACCGCGGTTTATACAGTCCCATCCGAAGGTCCAACATCACCGCACGATATGTATGGATTAAATATGAATCCAATTATTTTTTTTTAATTGGTTTTATATTTAAGAAACTGATTTATTACGTCCATTTAGGCCTACTAGTCATCGATTAAAATAATACACGTAAGTCCTTATGAACTAAGGAACAGGATGAAATGGGGGGGGGGGGGGGCGGGGTTGGCAGGTTGAATCTTCTTCCAGAAAGAGAAATTGAAGTTTTTTTCATACATATGATTACTTTAAAAATAATTTTTATGATAAAATGTATACTATCCTTGCTGTCACTCAAGTAACAAATTCTAAACAATTACGGGTTAAAAAATATTAAGAATAAATTATAGAATTAAATTAATTTGTTTAATTCATTTAGTCCATCCATCCCAGTTTCTTTTAAATTTTACATCTCACGAACTTAGAAAATAATCTCAGTAATTATCAGCAATTCTCAGTACCAACAGTAACTCTCAGCAAATATCAGTAATTATCAGAACCCACAGTAAAAACGACAGTAAATATCAGTAATTGTCAGAACCAACAGCAATTATCAGTAACAACAGTAAAAATATCAGCAAATATAAGAAATTCTCAGTACCAACGGTATAATATCAGTAAATATCAGAAATTCTCAGTAAAAAGTGGTACTATCAGTAATTTTTTAGGCCAGTAGTGTAAGTAGTCAGATCCTAACAAAACCATTTTAACTGATCATGAGAAGAAATTAGCTATAGGTCCGTCGACCCAATTTCACATTCAGAACCTACTCTAGTACACTCTTCTATCGTTAGGAAGTCAAATCGTAATGTGTTATGACTGAATTTTTCTTATTCTAGCCCAACCTTTCAAACTTCACACAAAGAAATCCTTATTAGTAGTTGTATTGTTAGGTTATTCTCTTCATAGTTTTTGAAAACTGCCCATTGATGTCCATTAGTGTATTTCTCTGTTACACATGGGCTTTTTTCTTAGTGCAACTTTTCTGTTTTTAGCTATGAAATAGAATATTACTGACCTTTATGATGAAGGAAATTTTTCCCCAAAATAATCAGTAAAACTGAGTAATAGAGAATTCAACATTTAAACATTTTTCCAGTGCACAATATGGACATTCCAAAGATGAATTAATGAAAAAGACAGTCGATGTGAAGACGGCTTTAAGATACTTTAAATTGAAAACTTTCTGTCAGTGCTATAGAAATTACAAGATGAAATATATACTCTGCAAAACCTGCCATCCGTCATGAAGTCTTTAATTTATACTCGGAAGAAGCTGTCTGTAAGTAGTAGACACCGAAAGAAACATTAACCTGCAAGACCAATATGTTGCTAAGATATCTACTTTAAACCCATTTCAGATTTAATTCTTTGATGAGACATCAGCAATCAGACGATATAGTTATTCAGGTAATGGAATGAGAGCAAGTGAGCAATAGAAACTCTGGGGTATTGCTCAGTTGCACCCTAACGGTAAATTTGTTACATGATCCATTTGGTGTTGTTCACTTTGATATCATCAAATGAGATCGAAATTATAGTTTTGGATTTAGGCGGCAGAAATATTGATGTTGATGTATTAAGGGGAGTTGAGCAGCAAGGATTTCCACTACTGACAACTGGATGAAATATATGGAGATAATGAACAGTATTCAAGCTCAAAAATCCATCAAACAATACAAAATAGGAGCAGAGCAAACACGGACCTCCAAACATTAGAGGTGGGATCAGGTGCCATGGAGGAGTGAGCATCCCCTGCCGACCGGTCACACCCGCCATGTGCTCCTTGTCATGATCGGGAAGTAACGGAAAAATCCGTCGACAATTCAGTGTGTAAATAATGGCCTAACAATTAGTATGAAAAACGTCAGTCAGCATTTGACTCAATGATAAATTGTATTCGCTGACGAGGTCATTGCATCGACCATAGAACTTGCGAAATGATGACTTTAAACGAGGCAGCTGATATCCTTGTTTCATCAACTTGTTTGTCAATAATTACCTCGTTTTAGAAATTGTACATACGTAGAGCATGCTCTTGCGTATCGAATCAACTGAGAGATATATACCCCGTATGCAGGTGATGAAGGTATATTGCTGCATAAGTAAGGGAAGTTGACGATTTAAAGTTAAAGTCATCACGTTTATCATAAAGCTTGGTTGTTAGATTACCATTAACGTCTTTTTCAAGTAAAATATCCAAATATGAAACAGATGTGTCAGACTCTGTGGTATCTTTTATCTCAAGCTCACCAGGATATATCGTATCGACATAAGAATGGAAATAGCCATTGTTAATTGACAATATGTCGTCGATATATCTAAATGTCGAGTTGAAGGCCACAGCAAGTGTTTTCTTCTTTTCACGTACAAGATTTTGGACAAATTCTGCTTCATATGAATACAAAAAAAGGTCTGCTAATAACGGGGCGCAATTGGTACCCATGGGAATTCCAATAGATTGTTGGAAGACCTGGTCTCCAAAAACCACATACATATTGTCAATCAGAAACTCAAGCATCTTTTTAATGTCAACTTCAGAGTACTTGCGTGTACAATCAGAATGTTTTTTAACAAAATAATTTTGCAAATGACCAATGACAAGGTAAGTATATTTACGAGTTCCAATTTTATTGAAAAAGCAGCTGTCAATGATATCAAAAAGCCTGGACTTTAATTTATCGTGGGGAATGGTTGTGTATAAAGTTGAAAAGTCGTAAGTTTTTAAGCTGTTGATTTTGGTAAAATCTTGTGATTTCAAATTTTCCAAAACTTCCTTGGAATTTTTAAGTATCCACATCTGATTTACACCACTTCTCGAATATATTGTTGCACAGTACTCTTGAAGTTTCTCCTTCACCACTGTTAATATCTTAGTGAGGAGAAAAGAAAGAGGCTTGGTTAAACATTTACTGGAACCCGCTAAGTATCTTTGTTTGTAAGGATTTTTATGAAGTTTCGGAATCCAATATAAATATGGTAATTCAAATTCATTTTGGTTGTTTGGAATATTAAAAATATTCAAAACTGATATATAGTAATTGCTAGCGCTCTAGAGCTCAAGCAAGTTATAGTCTATTTTACTGGAATATTCAAATTCACGGTAGGGCATTCTAGCAACAAGAGGCCCAAGGGCCTTTACGGTCACCTGAGTATAATACAACAGTGTAAAGTATCCATGGAAGTATAAAACAAAATGTACTGACAGATGAAGCCATGTTGCCCAAGAAGTTCAAAAATCTGGTAAAAAATGCCCTTACTTATTGTAACGTGGGAGACCCGTGTGATCTTCCTTGGAATCAAACTTGGTTTTCCCAAGATTTACTGGGATGATAATGATTTCAAAATATACGAATACATGTACATTGAACACTTACCTAGTTTATAAGGTGTTCAATACATACAGAATTACACTTCCCTAGTGCTACAATTAAGTACACAGAGAAATCTCTAATGCCTTTATATTTACTCGGGGTGATGCTTCTAGGCTACACAAACAACTTAGCTGCTTGTCACTTGGTACCAACACTTGGCGATACAAACAAGAGGCCCAAGGGCCTTAACGGTCACCTGAGTACAACAATTTAGAGGATCCATAAACTGATAAATGAAGCGTTGTTGCCCAATAGCAAGGAAAATAGTACGATTAAGATCAACAAATTAATTGGTCTAGTATCTTTCTATCTGTGCCAAATTTATCACTTTTACCATGCAGACTTTTAACAAAAGGTCTATATTATTACCTCTCACATTGGTCTCTTTTGGCCTTTGAAGAACATTTAAAAAGATAAGTTATTTTTGTTTCATTTTTATTCATCTATTATTTCCAAGTCTACCTGATTATTAAAACTATGAAAGTACTTTTTGTATTATACAATAAATGTTCTTGCATAATTCTCTTATTCTATTAACCTTTCAATTACATTATCTACAGTGATTAGTTATCAAAGGTGAATGGCAAAGGGGAATAACTTCACTCAGTAGAACACAAATTAATAGAGCCCTGGCCAGGACCAGAACACGTGACTAAATGCTCCAGATGTTCAAAATTCTGGTAAAAATACCTTGCTTATTAAAACTTTTACTCTGTTTGCTTCCAATATGCCTAGGAGCTGAGGAGATTTTCAAAGAAATAATGCATTTTCACTATTTAACACAGCCCTACCCTTACACCAGAACCCATGACCTAGGGTCATGAAAATTTACAAAGGATGACTGCACTTAACGCCGGGTTTTGGGTCTTTTTCAGTCGCTTCTGTTGCTTTTATATCATTATCTTATTTCATTTTTATATATTTATGAAAGAATCGTGTCCATTTCGAGCCGAATTTTAATATTAAAATGATCTTAGACTGTGATGCAATAAAATGATTCTATGTTTTCTGTCCTTACTCCAAATATAGCGAATTTACACTTACCTGCCCTTGATTAAACATTAGGTATGCATGAGAGGTTGAGCTAATATTGTAAGAATGGGTGTAAAATTAGACTAGATAAATAACGATGACATGTATTAAAAAAATACGAGATCACTCTTTCCCATTCCCTCTTTATTCTGTATGGCACAAGTACACTATTTTCAGAGGTTTCAAAAACAAATTTAACTTGCAATATGAGCGACGTCCATGTAAGTAAAAATCTTTTAAATCAATGTCTAACAATTTAACGTGTTCGAGTACTTTGTCCTTAGTTAGCACAAAACATGCTACTATACAAGTCACGTGACGAAATTTAGTATTCACAGAGTTACCTGAGGTAAGAAATCACGTGGTGAATTGTCACAGCCCTTGGTTACAATAGAGAGAGCTAATGTAAGAAGAAGCAGTATTTTCTCGTTTAAACCATGAGCGCATGTTTGTCTATTAATCTCCTTTTGACACAACATTGTTAATGCAAATATACAACTACTGTTAAACGGAGAACAATAGACAAACATGCGCTGATTATGTATAAAATCAGTGAAAAAGTGGGCGTCCTCATTATTGTACGGAGATTCAAAAAATTGTGATGACCCCCGCCTTAGAAAACAGCTTCGTACTTCGTAAATACGTACTTTTATTTAATGTAATTACATAAAGTTGTAAATTACATGTTGACCATTCGTGCAACTAAAAGAAAAATGCTTGTTTTGAAAGTTTATTATGTCGCAATTTTCGCATGTCCTTAAGTGCAGTCATCCTTTGGAAGAGGTACCCTCATCATCTTAATTATGCAATTAGTTGTGGATTTTCAAAGAATTCACACATTTTCACTATGTAATCAAATAGCCCCCCCCCCCTCAGAGACACAACAGAACCCCTGGGACCACAAGTTTTAAAAATTTTGTAAAAGCATCCTTGCTCATCATAACTATGCACTTGTTTCCTATAACCAGGAGTAGAAAAAAATATTTTGAAAGAAATTATGAATTTTCACTATATAATCAATAAAGTCCCCCCCCCCTTTCACCAGAACCCCTGACCCAGGGGCCATGAAATTCACAATTTTGGAAGAGGCAGCCATGCTCATCATAACTATGTACTTAGTTAGTATATTTCATACCAAGCAGCAGAGAAGAAGATTTTCAAAGATTTAACGCATTTTCACTATATAATCAATAGAGCCCCGCCCTAACACCAGAATCCCTGACCCAGGGGCCATGAAATTCACAATTTTGGAAGAGGCAGCCATGCTCATCAAAACTATGTACTTAGTTACATGTAGTATATTTCTTACCCAGGAGCAGAGAAGATTTTCAAAGATTTAATGCATTTTCACTATATAATCAATAGAACCCCGCCCTAACACCAGAAACCCTGACCCTGGGGCCATTAAATTCCAATTTCCGTAGAGGCACTCTTGCTCATTATAACTATGTACTTACTTAGTTTATTTCATGCCCAGGAGCAGACGAGACGATTTTCAAAGATTTAATGCATTTTCACTATATAATCAATAGAGCCCCCCCCCCCCGCAACACCAGAACCCCTGACCCTGGGGCCATGAAATTCACAATTTTGGTAGAGGCACTCTTGCTCATCATAACTATGAACTTAGGTAGTTTATTTTATACCCAGGAGCAGAGAAGATGATATTCAAAGATTTAATACATTTTCACTACATAATCAATAAATCCCCGCCCTAACACCAGAACCCCTGACCCAGGGGCCATGAAATTCACAATTTTGGAAGAGGCAGTCTTGCTCAACATAACTATGTACTTAGTTTATTTAATAACCAGGAGCAGAAACGAAGATTTTCAAAGAAATAATGCACTTTCACTATATGATGTATATAGCCCCACCCTAGCACTACAACCCCTGACCCTGGGGCCATGAAATTCACAATTTTGGTAGAGAACTCAATCCTTATTACAATCACTGCCAACAGTTTGAATGCTTGATGTCTAGGAGTAAGGAAGAAGATTTTTAAAGATTGCATTAATTTTGGTGGTTTTAGCCCCACCCCTCAGGCCCCAGAGAGGCAGAGACCATGAAATTCAAAATTTTTGTTCCCCTTTACCCATAGGTGCTATATGCCAAAATTGGTTGAGCGGTTTCAGAGAAGAAGCTAAAAATGTTCAAATGTTAACGCAAGACGAACGCCGACGGACAAAAACGGATAGGAATAGGTCACCTGAGTGACTCAGGTGAAAAAACTTAGTAATACCAGCGCTCTCCATTTTGCTTGATATACAACTTGGCTATTTGCCACTTATCAGTAACTACAACATGTCCCCTAGTCACCCTTGGTTGTTCACTTTGATAATGTATAAACCAACTTTCTGCAGTCTCTTGCCAACTAAACTCTGATGTCCATGAATTTAACTGACAATAAGTCGCCAGTTGTCCAACAGAACACTACGGTATACACATACTAAATACGATTGGCCCTTGTGTAACATAAATAATCTTTACTTCAATCTTTCCAGGCAAGAATCAGATTTTGAGTATGCTTTGCTCGTTGAAACCAAACATTCATTTTTATTTTGTTTCTATATATATAACATTCCCTACGTCGCGGGTTTGATCCCACTGGGGGACGTGGAGACCGGTCCTTCGGATGAGACCGTATAAACAGAGGTCCCGTGTCGCAGTAGGTGCTGGCACGAAAAAGATCCCTCACTGCTCAATGGCCCTAAGTGCCGAGTATAGGTCAAAATTTGCAGCTCTCCACCGGCAATTGGTGGCGTCTCCATATGAGTAAAAAATTCTCGAGAGGGACGTTAACAACAAACAAACAAAACTTGTATTCTCACTCCATCAAATAACCTGTTAATTAAACTATATACCAGGATTTCTTTCTTTGTTTCACATATTACAATTTTGTACTCTGTTTGCCTCCTAGATACCCAGAGAAAAGGCATATATATATATATATATATATATATATATATATATATATATATATATATATATATATATATATTATTGCATTTAGTTTGCTTAATACTCAGGGGCGGAGGAAAAGATTATAAAAGTTTAAATGCATTTTTGCTATATAATCAATAGAGACCTGCCCAAACACCAGAACCCCTGACCCAGGGCCCATGAAAGTCACAATTTTTTGAAGAGACACTCCTGCTCATTACAATTATGCATTTAGTTTGTTTGCTAAATACCAAGGGGCGGAGGAGAGGGGTTTTTTTTAAAAGCATTAATTCATTTTCAGTATATAATACAAAAGCCCCCCTCCCCCAAAGAACCTCTGACCCAAGGGCCTTATCTTTCACAATTTTGGACGATGCACCCCTCCTCATCCATGTACTATGTACTTAGATCATCAGCTTCATGCCCAGGAGCAGACGAGAAGATTTTCAAAGAATTAATGCATTTTCACTCTATAATCATTAGAGCCCCGCCCTAACACCAGAACCCCCTGACCCAGGGGCCATGAAATTCATAATTTTGGAAGAGGCATCCTTCCTCATTATAACTATGCATTTAGTTTGTTTCCTTAATACCCAGGAGCAGAGAAGATTTTTTTTTTTTACAAAATAATGCATTTTCACCATATATTCAACAGAGCCCCGACCTAGCAGCAGAAGCCCTGACCCAGAGGCGATGAATTTCATAATTCTGGTAGAGGGCTCAATGCTTATTACAATCATGCCAACATTTTGAATGCTTGTTGTCAAAGAGTAGAGAAGATTTTGAAAGATTGTATTAATTTTTTTTGGTTTTAACGTCACCCCTCAGGCCCCAGGGGGCAGGGATCATTAAATTCAGAAATGTTGTTCCCCTTCACCCATAGATGCTATATGCCACATTGATTGAAACTGGTTTAGCAGTTCCGGAGAAGTTGAAAATATTCAAATGTTAACGCACGACAACAGACAAAAACGGATAGCAATAGGTCACCTGAGTGATTCAGGTGACATATAAAGTCCCATGTCAGGTATAAGTAACTTAGGTCCTATCATGTCAAGACTGCAGAGCTCAATTATTTCTAAAATTCATTTTTTCTTTACTACCTTCTCGGGCCTTTTCCGGCAAGCTCGGAAAAACATCCTGAATGTGTTACGCAAGCGTCCATGACAACCCCCATTTTAGAACATTGAAATCCTCTTATCACAGAGTTTAATGCTAAACTTCATTGTACGATGTAACTTAAAATATACTTTGGAAGAGAAGAGATTCAGGTCTCTTTTCTCTCTAAAGGTGTTTATTTGTTCTACCGATCTCTGAAAATTATATTTTCCACCTCACAATTAAAATTTCAGATTGCTTAAAATACAGTGATGTTATTGCAAACCTGAATCCCACTCGAGGTTTATTATTAGTCCCCTACCGGTGAAACCGGAGGGGACTATAGGTTTCCTCCAAGTCTGTCCGTCCGTCTGTCTGCCCCACTTGGTTTTCCGTACTTTTTTTTTCTAAATGCTTGCAGATATTGAGCTGAATTTTGGTATGTGAGAGTATCTTGATGAGTTACAGATGAAGTTTGCACTTCGTTCCGCTTCAATGATTTTTGACGGAATTACGGCCTTTTCAATTTTTCTGGGTTTTCCGCACTTTTTTTCTAAACACTTGCAGATATTGAGCTGATTTTTGGCATGTAACTTAATCTTGATGAGTTATAGATCAAGTTCGCATTTCGTTCCGCTTCATTGATTTTTGTCGGAATTATGGCATTTTCAATTTGTAACGGGAACCAGATTACACTTGCCGGTAGGGGACTAGTATTGCTTATGCAATACTCTCAGAATGCTTGTTAATCAAAATTGACCCCCCCCCCCTCCTCTTGTGCAACACTGTCCTCCCATTAATAATTACGTGTAATTGATTCTGCATAATAAATTACTTTAAAGTTTTATAATTGCTATAGCGTTACCTCGCCAGATAAGCTTGTAATCGACAATTGTGGATTTCTTCATCGGCAAACACACAAAATCACCTTTCAAAAATATTTAATTTTCTTTGGAATAAACTTGCTTTTTCAACCACTATGATGAATTAAATTCCTGTAAATTATGCCAAAAGACTATTTAAAATGTTGGAAATTTTACAGAAATTGCTATTTGCGATGCAATGGTCGAGTTCACTTTCTTAAATTCAGTCATTTTATATAAATTGTGAATATTACACCATAATATTTATCATGTTGATTTCCATCTGACCATAGAAGTCGGTTTACCTATCAAACTGACCTCAGCATGTTTAGTAAATAAATAAGATGTGTTTGTGAAACACTGATGCCCCCGTATGGCAGCTTATGGCGAAGGTTAAAGTTTCTTCAAATGCAAGTCAAAATCCAGGCCAAAAGATAAGAAATGTTGATACCCAAAGAAAGGTCTTGTCTCGAGGAATACACCTATGAAATTTGAAAGACCTAGATAAAACTGTTCAGAAGTTATGGCGAAGGTTAAAGTTTTTTGAATAAAAGTTAAACGTCAAGGTCATGGTCAAAGTGGTTGGTATCCAAAGGAAGATCTTGTCACAAGGATTACGTATGTGAAATATGAAAGCCCTAGCACCAACCATTCAAAAGTTATGGCCAAGGTTAAAGTTTTTCAAAAGTAGGTCAAACTCCTAGGTCAAGGTCAAAAGGTCAAAGTGGTGGTTGGTATCCAAAGGAAGGTCTTGTCGCAAGGATTACATATGTGAAGTATGAAAGCCCTAGCATCAACCATTCAAAAGTTATGGCCAAGGTTAAAGTTTTTCAAAAGTAGGTCAAACTCCTAGGTCAAGGTCAAAAGGTCAAAGTGGTGGTTGGTATCCAAAGCAAGGTCTTGTCGCAAGGATTACATATGTGAAGTATGAAAGCCCTAGCTCCAACCATTCAAAAGTTATGGCCAAGGTTAAAGTTTTTCAAAAGTAGGTCAAACTCCTAGGTCAAGGTCAAAGGGTCAAAGTGGTTGATATCCAGAGGAAGGTCTTGTCACAAGGAATACACATGTGAAGTTTGAAACCCTAAGCACCAACTGTTCAAAAGTTATGGCCAAGGCTAAAGTTTTTCAAAAGTAGGTCAAACTCCAAGGTCAAGGTCAAAAGGTCAAAGTTGTTGGTATCCAAAGGAAGGCCTTGTCACAAAGAATACACATGTGAAGTTTGAAACCCCAAGCACCAACTGTTCAGAAGTTATGGCTAAGGTTAAAGTCTCATAAAATTTTGCAAAAGTAGGTCAAACTCCAAGGTCAAAAGGTCAAATATGACGGTACCCAAAGAAAGGTCTTGTCACAAGGAATACACATGTGAAATATGAAAGTCATAGCTCCAACCAATCAAAAGTTATGGGCAAGGTTAAAGTTGACAACAGACAAATGGACAAACAGACAAACGGACAAACAGACAGACAGGACAAAAACAATATACCCCCGGGATCTTTCGATCCAGGGGCATAAAAAGTATAACCCCTACAATAAGCACACCAGGAGCACAACTTTTGGATCTTTACAACCCAACCCTCTTTCATCATGAAATGTGCTGTGGTTATACTTCTAAAATATACAGGACCAGTCACAGTAGTTTATTGATAGGGCTTTTGCCGAAGGAGATCGGGAGGCCCGGGTTCGATTCTCTTTCGCCGCGCCGCGTCAAATCTATGACGAAAACATAGGTAGTGACCGTTCCTTCGCCAAGCGCCCAAGCGGCCTGGTCCATCGATACCCTAAAAATCAAAGTTCCTTGTGACGGTAGGCGTTGGCTCAATAAAGAACCCTCTCTTCCCGATGGCCCTGAGTGTCGATTATAGGTCTTAATTTGAAGCCCTTTGAATGGGACGTAAAACAACATACAATCAATCGAATAATCTCATAAATACATCATCATCTATGAAGTAACCATTTATGAATGTGTTAAAGCACATTCATTTGATAAACGATGTAACGATTTTGTTTAATGAAATTCCATTAATCTGACAGTAGATGTTGTTGTACCTATCAAACTAATATGCTTAGTAAATACAAAAAAGTATATCACAGTATAACAAAGTATATAAGTCACTATATGATCAGATACATCCCCGTCCTAGCACCTTAACCCTTGAACAAGGGGCAATGAATTTCACAACTTTGAAAGAGGAACCCTTATTCATTACAAATATGCACTAACTTTGTCTGATGAATACTCAGAAACAGATTTTCTTAAAATTTGTGTTTTTTTTTAAATCTTTTTCATCAAGAGAATCCCGCCGTAACACCCGAACCCCTAACCCAGCCATGAATTTCCAAATTTTAAAGGAACACCCTTGCTCGACATAACTATTCATCATCTAGTGTGTCTACTTGATACAGAGGGGCAGAGAAGATTTTCAAAGATTTAATGCATTTTCACTATTTGATCAAATTAGCCCCGTCCTTACACCTGAACCCCTAATTATAACGCAGAGGCCATGATCTTCAGAGCTTAGAGAAAGGCATCTTTGCTTTTCATCATATTCGTGCACTTAATTTTTCAGCTTTATGCAAAAGAACAGAGAAAAGGAGTTTTTAAGAATGGATACATTTTCAGAATATGCTCATAGATCCCAGTCCTGGAACCAGAACTCCGGACTCAAGAGCTTAAAGTTTTACTATAATCATACCAACAGTTTGCCTGCTTGATATCAAGGAGTCAAGAAGATTATTGTATTGCAGAGATCATGAAATTCATGATTTTGTTCCCCTGTACCCATAGATGTTCTAAACCAGAGCTGCTTTAAATTCGTTAAGCCATTCAAGAGTTTTTAAAAGTTTATGATCAACGCACAACGGACGTCTTCCGACGACGGGCCACATGAGTGACCCAGGTGACCTAACAGCTAAAAGGCTCAGAAGCAAGCAAAATAGTCACGTGGACATGCGCGTGAAGGAATACATTTGCCCAACGTCTCGGATAGAATTATTTGTGATTCTAAAACAGCTTTTTCAACATAAAAAGGTGAAGATAACGAACAGTTTCCTTTCAAAAATACAAAGTTTGTACAAAGCAAAACACAACAGGCAGGGAATAGGTCAAGTCCAAAAGCATCTAGACGAAGGATGTACCATACGCCCGCCCATTTCCCATTTTTACAAAGAACAACTGTTAAAGGGAAGGGACTTGGACACAAATTTGAAGTTCATATTCTCTAAATTTTTCTAAATAATATCATGATTTATATGTTGATAGAGCATTTCACACCGAAATATATTAAAAGCGTGTTAAGAAAATTCTTTTATCTACGATTTTTTGGGACACGTTTGATTGACATATGTCCTTACACTTTCTCAAAGAAAACTTTATCCATAATATTGAAGAAAAGTAGAAATTTTGTTGCGTATTCATTAAAACTATAATCTAGAAATTTCAGAGTAGAATTGCGAGAAAGCAAAACCATCTCACCAGTATTGTCAATCCGTGCTCAGTGATGTGTGCAGACTATAAAATTGAACACACCCGGTAAAACATGAACATTAACAATAACAGAGCTCGTGCCCTGTTTACAAAACACAGGTGTTTGACGTGAGTTATGCAATATGTGGTTGTCATTGAATTCTTAGAATTTCATGTAAATTCAAGTCATTAAACTTAAGTTATTTTTTACAATGTATTTAATAAAATAGACATGCAAAATTGTAAACAGTGTCCAGGTCCCATTAAAGAAAAATGACCCAAAAATTAATACATAAACTTTCTGTAAAGGTTGTCGTTCGTTGGTTAATATTTCTCAGAGAGCAGTTTACCTTTTGAAATTTTACTGTTTATATTTTATTGATTTGTTCTGTGTATTCTGTAGGTGTACTTTGAACCGAAATCTGGCTTCGCTGGATTTTTGTTTTCCATCAAGGCGTGAGTTTCTCGTCGTTATGGACATTGGTGTTTTATGTGTCCAACTGATTTGTGATGAATGTTTGATCAGTCAAAATTTTCTTCGTACGTTTAATTCTATGGTTACATTTATACTATATTTATAAGAAAATGGTAAATTTTTATGTATGTAAGTCATTTATACAGTGTGGGCATGTAATTAGTTTCGCCTTTTTTTGTATTCCATGTACTTCCTCGAATAATAAAAAAATCAATTTGAATGTTTAAAACTTACAGAGAGATAGGGTCATTAACTCCACTTAATGCAAATTGCTGGGAAAATGCTTAATAACATAAAAAGTTGAAAATGTTTTAAATGCGATTATGATTTTTTATTACTAATTATTTAAATAATTACATTGAAACTTTTCATCTTTGATAATCTACCAAAAACAGGATTATAATTTAGCACATTTAAGCATAATAATGATAAATATACCTTCAAAAGACATGATTTATTGATAATTCTGTCTCGTAAATCCAAATTTCATATTAATAACAAATGTTAATGTGTCAGTCAGTTTTTGGCCCTTTTATGTATAAAAACGTTTTTAAAAAATCACCATCAAACTTTTTTAATGTATAATTAAGACTAACTTGAATGCAATTCCATTTGTTAGATAAAGCACGAAAAAGTCATTGCAATGGAAAGAATATCCTTATTTTCTAACTTTCCTTTCAGCAGATATTGCTAATAAAACCCGAAGCAAATACCAACGGAATTTCTTGATCAACCATGGAGATTAACCAACAGTAGTCGTTTGTCGTGATTTTTTGACACTGGAAAATTCAAAACAATTTTGCTACAAGTATGCAGCATTTATGGGGACAATACATTTTACGATCTCATCTCCGTTTTGGGCCTTAAGAATATGACAAAATCCATTAATTTTATACAACTTTCAAAAAAAATTTAAATCCTGGACAGTTTGTAGAAACATTCGTAACCTCTAGCTGTGTCCAGGCCGCAGGATGGGGCTTAGTTGGTCACATTTTAAAATACATTACGAAGATGGACATAAATGGATAAAGCAGACAAATTGTTTGCATGATTAAATGCGTTCAGGACCTAGGGTTGCCAGGGCTAAGTTTATTATCTATTGAAAATACATATTTTCGAAAATTTTCTTGCTAATTTCTCGTAGAATCTAGTTTGCATTATTATACAGAGCTTTTTTTACAACGCACGTTGAAAAATTACGCACTTTGAAAAAAATTCAAAGTGCGTTCAATTTATTTAATAATTTCGTTTTTTATTTTTTATTTATTTTTGGTTTGCACTTTTGGGCTTCCGTAGGTCAATGCACTTTGAAAAAAAAATCTTTTCAAAGTGCGTTAATATCGACCATATTAACGCACTTTGAAAAAAATACGTCCACGGCTTGGTCAATTTTCTTGTAAATTTTAGGTATGATAAATAATTAATAAATATTTAAACCTGGTTGGATAACTTTTCGGTGATGACGTCACTTCAGAATCTGGGATCTAGTCGTTTTAAAGATTTTTAGGGGTTGTCTTGTTCCCAATGCAAATTCAGGTTCTCGTATATGTTATATGTTAAGGGAAATGGGTCTTTAAGAAATAATGGAGGAATGCTTGTTTAATAGGAAAATTTCGTGGTTTTTTTTCTTTTTTTTAATTTTTATCCATTCTGTAATACTAGTAAGTTCGGTAGATGTAGGGGATTGCAGTGACTTAAAGCATCGCATTTTTTCTAGGGAAAGGGAAGCAATTATGATTTTTTCCATTTAAAATAATTTTCCCACACTGTATGGTGGTCTTTTTAATTTAATTGATAAGTACTTAGAAGTATGAAAAAATTGTTTATTCCCGCACAATATGATGACCTTTTTACAGTTATCTGATCAGTATTGAGAGATATGAAAAAATTATTTATGCGTTTTTAGATCACCTGAGTTTACCGAGGTGACCTATTGCTATCTGTTTTCGTCCGTCAATGTGCGTTAACATTTGAACGTTTTCAGCTTCTTCTCTGAAACCACTCAACCAGTTTTGGCACATAGCATCTATGGGTGAAGGGGAACAGAGATTGTGAAATTCATGGTCCCTCCCCCCTTTGGGACGAGTGGGGTGGGGCCAAAACCACTAAAATTAATGCAATCTTTTAAAATCTTCTTTACTCCTGGACATCAAGCAGTCAAACTGTTGGCATGTAATAAGGATTCACCCCTCTATTAAAATTGTGAAATGTATGGCCCTTGGGTCGGGTTCTAGCGCTAGGGCGGGACTCTGTTGAATATACTGAAAATGCATTATTTCTTTAAAAATCTCCTCATTTGCTCCTGGGTATTAAAGAAACAAACAGTATGCACAGTTATGATGAGGAAAGGTGCCTCTTCTAAAATTGTGAATTTCATGGCCCCTGGGTCAGGGGTTCTGGTGATAGGGCAGGTTTCTAATGATTTTATAGTGAGGATGAATTAATTCTTTAAAAATCTTCTGTGCTCCTGGGTATTAAGTTAATGTAATCCTTGACACTGGGCACCATTTAACGTCCCATCCGACAGACGTAGTTTTAAAAATATGAAAACAGTTAAACTTGTAATATAAAACAAAGTGTTAATTAAAATATATAAATTTAAATCTTATTGTAAAAATCAGTTTCCTTCAAGTATTGTAAAATTGTATAAGTATTAATATTTGTAAGAAGATCATGCATTGTTTGCACATTATTAAATAGTCTGCCTCTTATAAGCGAAAACTCAGTACATTCTGAAAGTATATGATGTATAGTCATTGCACACTCGCAAGATATACATTCAGGTTGGTGTTCCCTGTTTAGTAAATGTGAGTGAGTAAACCATGAATGTCCAATACGTACTCTTGATATAATGACTTCATCCTGACGTTTCAGGCCATAATCAGATGACTGGTTAACTTTGTTTTGCATTGCGTAAAATTTATTATTACATGTATTACAAAATTCCAAAATTAATTAAGCCGATGAACTAAGTACTTAGTTATGATGAGAAAGAGTGCCTCTTCCAAAATTGTGAATTTTAGGGCCCCTGGATCAGGGGTTCTGGTGTTAAAACAGGGCTCTATTAATTATATAGTGAAAATGTATTAATTCTTTGAAAATCTTCTCTGCTCCTGGGTATTAAACCGATGATTAAGTACATTGTTATGATGAGGAAGAGTGCCTTTTCAAAAATTGTGAATTTCATTGCCCCTGGGTCAGGGGTTCTGGTGTTTTGGTGGGGCTCTATTGATTACTTAGCAAAAATGCATTATTGCTTAGAAAATCTTCTCTGACTCTGAGTATTTATAATTAGCAAACAAACTAAATACAATAATATCAATGTAAATGTATTAAATATTATTATACGTAAATGTGTCTTTTCTTTGCTCCTAATTACCTAGGAGGCAAACACAGTACACAATTGTAATAAGTGAAGCAAATGAGTTACTTCCCTTTGCTAGGTTGTGATAATCAAGAAATCCTTATATATAATTTAATTAACAGGTTATTTGATTGAATGAGAATACAAGAAAGAATGTTATATATAGAAAGAGAAAATAAAAATGAACATCTGGTTTAAATCATTCTCAAAGTGGAAAGCAATATAAAAGATTGAGATAAAGATTATTTATATGTTGAAATCGTACACAGTATATTTACACTGAGGTGATCTGTTTGACAGTGGATGAATTATTATCAGGTAAAGAGACTGGTAAAGTTGTTTTATACTTGTCGAAGTCAACAAAGCATTACAGAGAGCCAGGGTGACGTTGTAATTAGTGACATAGCAATGTTATATAGCCAGGCCTCTGTGTACTGAATTGTAGCACTAGGCAACTGACAGACATTGAATACCTTACACAATAGGCAAGTGTTCATTGTATTTGTATATTTTGCATTTATTATCATCCCTTCAAAACTTGGGAAAACCAAGTATGATCCCATGGAGATAACTCGGGTCTAGCACGCTACAATAAGCAAAGGTATTTTTACCAGATTTTTGAAATTCTTGGGCAACATTGCTTCGTCTATCAGTTAATTTTAATTTATACTTCTATGGATCCTTTACAGTATTGTATTATACTCAGGTGACCGTTAATTAAGGCCCTTGGGCATCTTGTATACATTTTTTTAATTTAAATTGTATTTGATTTTGTATCCTTTACAGTGTTGTATTATACTCAGGTGACCTTTAATGCCCTTTGGTATCTTCGTTTTTTTTTAAAATTTGAATTTGATTTTTTGTAAAGCTACTTTGGCCAAAGTAAAGTAAGTTGGCTATTGTTGCTTAGATCAGCGATATGGCCTCTGAGCCTCTCTTCTTTAATATAATAGGGTGCTTTATTTTTGCTGGAAAGCTTTCTCAATTTTATCATTTATTTTACGTTAACTCAAATTTATTGAAAGTATTTTAATGTCAAACCAGTTATGTAAATACATATATTTGGGTAGGAAAGATAACTAGCTGGGCTGATGGACCTTCTACCTGCCTTTAATATAATATATATTGATATTATTTAATATTGCTCTTGGAATTTGGCCTACTTTACAAATACTTTAACCTTGACCATAACTTTTGAATGGTTGGTACTAGAACTTTTTAGTTCATGTGCATATTCCTTGCAACAAGACCTTCCCTTGGGTACACATATTTTTGACCTTGGAGTTTGACCTGCTTTACAAAATCTTTAACCTTGGCCTTAGCTTTTGAATGGTTGGTATTAAGGCTGTCATATTTCACATGTGTATTCCTCGTGACAGGACCTTTCCTTGGATACCAACAATTATGACCCCTTGACCTTTCAGTTTGACCTATTTTTGAAAAAACTTTAACCTTTACCATAACTTTTGAACAGTTGATGCTAGGGGTTTTATATTTCAAAGGTATTTTCCTTGTGACAAGTCCTTCCATTGAGTACCAACAATTTATACCATTTGACCTTGACCTTGGAGTTTGACCTACTTTTGAAAACTTTGGCAATAACCTTTGAACAGTTGATGCCAGGTTTTTCATATTTTACATGTGTTTTCTTTATGACAAGACCTTCCATTGGGTACAGCAATTTTGTGATGTTTAGCTTGACCTTGGGAGTTTGACTTGTATTTGAGAATTTTTAACCTTAGCTTTGAGCCGCCATATGAGGATATCAGTGCGTTACCACAGAGCTTATAGTCCTTTATCGAAATTAAGAAATCCATGGTCCCTGGGTTTCCTATTAAAGCCTCAGGTGGCGGCTGTTTTGTTCATTACGGAATCACTCGGCCTTTCTTGCTAGTATAATTACATTTATAACGTGTAATTACTAGAGAATATTTCAATCTGACAACGTAGGTGAAGGATTGATGAAAGAAGACACCTTAAAATCATATGGTAAAAGGTCAAGATAACTCTTACATGCCCTTATGGCATGCAACATTTTGTTTGCTTCACAATTGCAAGGATTGTCTAGAAATTTTTTGGGACAGTTCACGTTGTCTTTCTTTGTCAAGATTACTATGAATGTAAAATTAATACAACCGTATTATAAATTCGGGCTTTCAATGATTTTTTTTCTTTATATGAAGTAGGGATGTCAACGAATAAGCGAAAATGACCGAATATTCATTCGATAAGTTGATATTCGAATATAAATTTAAGATTAGAATATTCGAATTTTTTTTAGATTAAACAAAAAAAGAGATAAATATGATTAATTTTTATTGGAAAAGTGCTGAAATTATCTGTCTTATTTCCTGACGATCAATTTCAATTGACCGATTTCTTTCACTATTTTCTTATCTTATAGATCTACTGTACTAAATTTTTGGGGTACGTGTACTAGTATGTGTTTCAGAAAAATAATTTTATCCCCCGAATACAAATTTCTGGCCGTGTTTTAAGAGGGGTAGTACTTGATAACTGACTATTAGTGTCAGTTTGAACACTCATGCTGTGTTGCATCTAGAGATTCTGAGGGGTTATCTGATATTTTGAAGTTGGCCGACCCTTGGTATAAAGTTGACGTCTTTTAAAACGATACGATCTGGAATCAAACAAAACAAACTGAAACCTTTTTACAATATATTTGGATTTTACAATTCCAATAATTAAAGTATATTAATATAAAAGCTTAAGTTTAAATTAAATACACAAAAAATACACGAGGAACGATATTACTTACAGGTTGATGTAATTTCACTGAAATCTTGCCATCTTTAGACTTTTGAAATTTTGCAAACATATCAGAGGTCGCTTCAATAGAAAAGAAACCAATCACGGTAGCCTTGTGGTGGGGCACTCGCATCGTGGTCGTGAAGTCAATTCTCTTTCCCGGCGCCGCGTCATACCTGACTTCTAAAAGCAAAAGGCCCAAGGGTCTTAACGGTTACCTGAGTATAATTCAACATTGTAAAGGATCCACAGAATTATAAAATAAAATTAAAAAGCTATGTTGCTCAAAAGCAAGAGAAATCAGATGTTCAGAAATCAACAAAATAATTAGTTTTTAACTCAGGAACAAATGTTAAAGCTGATAATTATATTTACTTGTCTGTACCTGCTCCCATTAGTCACTATCACCATATTTACTAAAGAAAAATGCTTCAGCACTATTGCAATACCAATTACTTTCCCTTACATATTGGTCTCTCTTGTCCTCTTAATTTTGGAAGAGGAACATTTGCTAATAATAACTAGGCAATTTAGTTTGATTGTTTGCTAAATATCCAGGAGCAGGAAGATTTTCATAAGATTTATACTGTTTCACTATATAATCATTAGAGTACCGCCCTAACTCTAGAACCCCTTACCCTTGGGCCACAATTGTCACAATTTTGAAAGAAGCATTCTTGCTTATCACAAACCATGCACCTAGTTTTAATTATCTTCTAAATATAGAGGGAGAGAGAAGACTATTGTAAAAGAATTTATACATTCTCACTATTTGATCATTAGATTGATTAATATTGTTTAACGCCGAGTCGGCAATATTTCAGCGATTTGATCATTAGAGCCCCATCCTCAGAACGGGGCTCTAATGATCAAATCGCCGAAATATGGCTGAAATATTGCCGACTCGGCGTTAAACAATAATAATCAATCTTTTTTTTTTCTTTTTTTTTTTTCCCCAGCTAAATATTATATGTATAATATTGTATATTAGGTACCCTGTTATATCTGGGAGACCACACCTCCAGCACAGATACAGTCTATTAATTGTCTCCCAGATAAGATTTGTAGAATAACAGGCTTATTCTACACTGGGTTAATGATTCATAATTTGTCTTTAATACATTTTATGACATTAAAATATTTTTTGTGGTGAATTTTCTTATATACCTCAGAAAAAATATTCAATATACTCTTAATATGATAACATATTTCTTGAGGCTTTTCTTGTTTGTTTTCTAGTCTACAGTACATTTTGTATTTGTAAATTTACAAGCAATCAGGGATATTATGCTATTCAAAAATAATATCTTTTCATTTTTTTCATTATAAAATCCAATGACAATATTTTTCCATGATATATCAAATTTCAAAACTTGCTGGACAATATCCCATATATGAGAAACATTCTGACATTTTAGAATAAGATGTTCATTGTTTTCTTTTACATCTTTACAAAAAAACACACATTTCATTTTCAACAATTTTCCATTTCTTCAACATTTCTCTATTACAGAGTAAGTTATTTAATAATCTATAATTGAAGTCTGATATTCCTCTATCTGCAATAGCTAATATTTTTCGTTCATATATAGATTTCCAAGCTGTTTTTGGAATTTCAAACATTTTTTCATAATAATATTGATGTAATGGAGGTTTAAATTTATCATGACATAGAATGTTATAGATCAATTTTGAAGTAATATCATACAATTTAACTTGATGTTGATAAAGTAATTCATATGAAGTATTCTCATACATGATGTTTTCATACTGTATATTTGTAAATTCATGATCTACAAAAACTTTAAAAACTACATTTTTCATTATCATATATTCACAAATCCAGTTTCTCTTACATACAAGTTTATCATAAAACCATTCTATAGGTTGCATACCATTTTTGTCTACAATATCACCAATATATTTAAATCCACTTTTCAGCCAATTTACAAAAAACAGCGGCTTGTTTTTGTACTTAATTTTATTATTACACCACAATGGTTCCTTTAATAAAGAGTTCAGACTCGGTTCTCTTTTGTTTCTTTTACATTCATTAAAAAATACAAGCATTTCTTTGTAAAACAAAGGAAAGTTTTCCATAATTCGATAATCTTTTGTATCAATAATATTTGTTTTACATAGATATTCAAAATCAAAATTTCTTTCCTTACACAAACTATCTACAAAAAGGAATAAGGAATTTTTTTTACTTAATATGTTCTTAATCCAAGATACTATTATGGATTTTAGTTTTAAAGGTACATCAACAATACCAATTCCTCCATCTTGGACACTTCCAATCTGCGTGTTCCTTTTAATTCTGTCTTTTTTATTCCATACAAAATTGAAAAATAGACTTTGTAATTTCTTAACTATATATTCATTTGGAAAACTTAAAATTGACCCAACATATATAATCTTTGATATTGCTAGAGTATTAATTACACAGACTTTGCCAAAATTTGTTAATTTTCTTTTTTTCCAAGACTCAAAAAGTTTTTCTAAATCATCTACAATTTTTGTCCAGTTTTTATTGTAACATATTTCTTTGTTATGTCCTATGTAAATCCCTAGAGCTTTTATGCAGGAATTATTGACGTCAACATTTTCCATTTGCTGGTACAAATTTTTCCACTGACCTGTTAAAAGACACTCTGTTTTGGTCATGTTAAGTTTCATGCCAGATAAATTACTGAATTTTTTTATAACCTCCAAAGAATGTTTAAGGGACTTCTTATCTTTTAAAGGAAGTGTGCAGTCATCTGCATGTTGTATTATCTTTATGATATCAGTCATTCCAGGTTTTTGAAAACCCATTATGTTAGGATTTGATCTAATAGCAATGGCTAATATTTCTACTACAAATAGGAATAAAATTGCAGAAACAGAACATCCCTGTCTTATACCTCTATGCATATCACATGTTTTAGATATCCACCCATTATTTTTTATTCTAAATATAGGCTTATTATATAATATGGTGATCCATTTTAAGAAATTTTCTCCAAAATTGTATTTTCTAAGAACTTTCAACATAAAATTCCATTCAACAGAGTCAAAAGCCTTTTGGAAATCAAGAAATAACAATATTGAATCCAGGTCATTTTCTTCACAATACTCAAAAATATCAACAATTAATCTTGCATTTAAGGCTATATTACGCCCTTTTATATATGCCGATTGATTTACATGTATTGCATTATCCAGTATTCTTTGTAGTTTGTTAGCTAAGATAAAGGCAATTATTTTATAATCAGTATTTGTTAGACTAATAGGTCTATAATTTGTCAGATTCTTAGAGTCTCCTTTTTTAAATAAAAGAGTTATTAAAGATAACCTTTGTGTATATGTCATTTCGTTTTTTTGCAAAAATTTCCTTGAGAGTCATATAATAAAAATCTTTAATGTTTTCCCAGAACGTTTGATAAAATTCACAAGGTAATCCATCAAGTCCTGGTGATTTATTTTTCTTCATTTTAAACACTGCTTCTTTACAGTCCGATATTGTAGGAAGTATATCTAGTTCTTTTCTTTCCTTATCATTTATAGTATATTCTAACTGTAAATCATTGAGATATTCATCTATCTTATTATCAGCTTCATTTTTTGACGTATATAATTTTTCGAAAAAGGTGCATGTTGATTGTAATATTTCATCTTCATCAAAAACAGTACCGTGTTCAGTGTTTAAAGATTTTATTATATTTGATATCTGTCTTTTCTTTTCTAAGGTTAAGAAATATGAAGTATTTTTCTCTCCATTTTCAATCCAGTTTGCCCTTGATCTAACTTGAGCACCTTTTGCTTTTTTGTTAATCAGTTCTGTTAACTCGTTTTCTAATTTTCTTTTTCTATTCATATCTATTTTTTCATAGGGTAGGTCTTCTATTTTATTTAATTCTTCTTGAATAAAATTTATTTTACTTTTGTAAGATTTTGATAGATTCTTAGAAAAGTTTATACAAAATTTTTTTATATTTCTCTTTAAGTCTTCCGAAGATTCTGTTGGATTTTCTCTATCAAAATTATAATGTTTGAGAAAAATGTTCATATCGTTGATAAAAGTTTCATTTTCAATTAAAGATGTGTTAAATTTCCAGTATCCTGGACCTCTAAGGTTTTCATTTACTAACATAGAAAAAATTATACATTTATGATCAGACATTCTAGTTCCATTTGAATGTGAACCAGGAATGTTTTGGAGTCTTATAGTTTTACATTGATAACAAAAAGTATTTGACAGTAGAATGTAGTCAATTCTACTTGTTGGAGAATTTTCTCCATTACACCAGGTATATCCTTGTTTATCACTTTTGTTTTCCATAAATCATGCAAGTCTAAACTATTCAATAGTTGTTTTATGGAATGAATACTTTTATCATTATTATTGTCTGATATACAGTTCAGATCTCCGCATATCAAAATATTTTCAAAACTTTCTGTATATTTACCTATCCAGTCTTTAGCACGTTTAGAAAAATCAGATCTATTATTCATATCATTCGGTGCATAAATATTGACAAGTGTTATAATTTTCTCATCATAATCTACATTCACCAGAAGTTTTCTACCATCGTTTGATCTATGCGTGCTAATTATTCTGATAGGTAAATCTTTTCTAAATAGTATTGAAACACCCCTGCTATATTGGGAATCTGAGAAGCTGTGAATAGATACACCTTTCCAACGAGCATCATATTTTAAAACATTCTTTTCGATATAATGAGTTTCTTGAATGAATATGATATCAAACAGACTATCATTTATCCATGTATAAAATTTTACTCGCTTTTCTGCAGTATTTAAACCTCTGCAGTTAACTGAAATTATATTTAGCTTATTCATTATTTTCTAGTTTTACCATTGCTGTATTTCTAACTATGACTTTTTCCTTTGTTGTTCCTCGCCGTTCTGGTGCTGCTACTGGATCCTGATCTGGAGTTTGGGTGTTTTAATTTGGCGGCCATACCGTCGAGCAGGCGCCCGAGTCTATTTTGGCCCGGCCAATGCTGCATGACCGTATGCGATGTTCCATTAAAGTTCAGCCCACTACCCCAATACTCGTCCCATGTAGATTCCACCAGGATATCTGTTTTCCTTACTTTTTTTTAAAGAATCCCTAAATTGGGAGCACTGTTCAAGTTTGGCCTCCAGAATTTCACTCATAACTGAATCTTTAGATGATAACCATGCATCTGATTCAAGAACCTGACCTCCTATGCGCTTGGCATCTAAGGCAGTTTCCGCTTTACAAACGGCTTCTGCACGGCTAAGGTCTCCCGATCGTAAGGACTTTATATGTTGGTAGGCATGCTCCGCGGATTGGTACGATTGTTGGAAAACCTTGATTTCGGTGGAAAAGAAGTTGGACAAAGGATTTTCCTGCCCAGAAAAGCACACTATATCCTCTTGATTAGCAACATATGACTTACATTGGTCAGATCCCGGAAAATGACCAGGCTGTTTACAAATCCTACAGCACTGCTCGAATTCACAGTTGCTCCTGAAATGGTCATCCGCCCAGCAATTTGTGCATTTTTAGCTCTACTGGTCAGAGACCAGAAGAGCTTATGCGATAGTAAGGTGTCCGTCGTCCGTCCGTCTGTCTGTCTGTCTGTCTGTCTGTCCGTCCGTCTGTCTGTAAACAATTATTCAAAACGCTACTCCTCCTACAGTTTTGGTCCGATTTCAATATAACTTGGCACACAAGTAGACTACACTAAGATACATAATTTAGTGCATCGGTTTTTGATTTCGATGGACGGTGTTGCCATGGTTACTAAAAATAGAAATTTCTGTGAAATTCCTTTAAAACGCTACTCCTCCTACAGTTTTGGTCTGATTTCAATATAACTTGGCACACAAGTAGACTACACTAAGATACATAATTTATTGCATCGGTTTTTGATTTCAATGGGCGGTGTTGCCATGGTTACTAAAAATAGAAATTTCTGTGAAATTCCTTTAAAACGCTACTCCTCCTACAGTTTTGGTCCGATTTCAATATAACTTGGCACACAAGTAGACACACTAAGATACATAATTTAGTGCATCGGTTTTTGATTTTGATGGACGGTGTTGCCATGGTTACTAAAAATAGAAATTTCTGTGAAATTCATTAAAACGCTACTCCTCCTACAGTTTTGGTCCAATTTCAATATGACTTGGAACACAAGTAGACTACACTAAGATACATAATTTAGTGCATCGGTTTTTTGATTTAAATGGACGGTGTTGCCATGGTTATTAAAAATAGAAATTTCTGTGAAATTCCTTTAAAATGCTACTCCTCCTACAGTTTTGGTCCGATTTCAATATAACTTGGCACACAAGTAGACTACACTAAGATACATAATTTAGTGCATCAGTTTTTGATTTCGATGGACGGTGTTGCCATGGTTACTAAAAATAGAAATTTCTGTGAAATTCCTTTAAAACGCTACTCCTCCTACAGTTTTGGTCCGATTTCAATATAACTTGGCACACAAGTAGACTACACTAAGATACATAATTTAGTGCATCAGTTTTTGATTTTGATGGACGGTGTTGCCATGGTTACTAAAAATAGAAATTTGTGAAATTCCTTTAAAACGCTACTTCTCCTACAGTTTTGGTTCGGTTTCAGTATAACTTGGCTTACAAGTAGATTACACTAAGATACATAATTTATTGCATCGGTTTTTGAATTCAATGGACGGTGTTGCCATGGTTACTAAAAATAGAAATTTCTGTGAAATTCCTTTAAAACACTACTCCTGCTACAGTTTTAGTCTGCTTTTAATATAATTAGGCATACAAGAAGACTATACTAAGATACATAATTTATTGCATTGGTTTTTGAATTCGATGAACAGTGTTGCCATGGTTACTTAAAATAGAAATTTTTGTGAAATTCCCATTAAACGTTACTCCTCCTACAATTTTGGTCTGATTTCATTCTAATTTGGCACACAGTTAGAATACACTACGATACATAATATGTATTTCTGTTTTTCTTTATTTGGGTGAATGGTGTTGTCATGGTTACTAAAAATAGAAAATTCCCTGAAATACTTTCAAAACGCTACTCCTCCTACAGTTTTCATTTGATTTCAGTATAACTTGGCACAGAATTAGACTACATTAAGATACATAATTCTATTTATTGTTGCATGTTGCAATGTTTCAAATCCAAGTGCTACTTTTCTTTTGTTATACAAACAGACCAGTAGAGCTACAGTCTCATCAGAGACTTCTGGTTTCTTTTTTTCACGGACAGGCTGACCTTTATGAGATATGGTACAGCGAAGACCAGCGCATGTGGCAGAGCGCGGTAGGAATTTTCCATTTTCTAAAGGTGACATATATGCAAAACGGTTTCCGTTCAAAATTTCAGTCATTCTGTGAGTTTTAGGGTTTCTAATTTTTTCGTATTTGATGTCGCTGGTTAACTTAGCACCAAAGCTTTCAAGCATGTTTATAATACAGCTATCTTCTGGGAACTCCCTTCACCATGACACGAACGACATTTACATCCGGAGATTCCGTCCCTGCGGAATATGGATTTGTGTCAAAAACCTGGACAGTTCTGCTTCCGAGTGTAAATCCCCCATTTATTAGGGTAGCTCTACTGTCCGCGGATTTGATGTATATCCGCCATAAATCTCTATCCCTCTGTATACACATCACATCAGAAACTACGGTACCTGCTGCTTCTGCTATATCGTAGTCGGAGAATATTTTATCTTTATTTGTTTGTATATCCCTGTTTCTTAAGTATACAGGTTTTAGGGTCTGTACCCCTTCCATGTTTACTGTTCCGTTAACCAGGTAAACCAGGTAGACAAGGTAGCTCAATAGGTCGTGAATACCTACTCACCGGTAGTACGGGCAAATAGGTTTAAACACAAAGCAACACAATGAAAATAAATCCAAATAACCAGGAAAAAATTCGGGAAACATATATCCAGAGTCGAAAAGATACACATATAATAGCAAATCACAAAAAATGTAGAATCCTTGCCACAAAGGCTTAGAAAAATGGTCAAAAAGACGGAGCTGTCGAAAGCACGTCAGTACTAGAGCCCCTCACGTAATCAATCTAATGATCAAATACTGAATGCATAAATTCTTTTACAATAGTCTTCTCTCTCCCTCTATATTCAGAAGATAATTAAAACTAGGTGCATGGTTTGTGATAAGCAAGAATGCTTCTTTCAAAATTGTGACAATTGTGGTCCAAGGGTAAGGGGTTCTAGAGCTAGGGCCCCGTCCTAACGCCAGAACCCCTGACCATAGGGCCACAAATTTCACAATTTTGAAAGACGCACCCTTTCTCATAATAACCAGGCATCTAGTTTATCTTCAAAATATACAAGGGGAGAGAAGAAGATTTTAAAGAATTTATGCATTTTCATCAATGAACATTAAAGCCCTGCCCTTACTCCAGAACCCCTGACCCAGGGGCCACAAATTTCACAATTTTGGAAGATGCACTCTTGCTCATCATTGCCATGCGACAATTTATCTGCTAAATATACCGGGGGAGAAAAGATTTTTAAAGAATTAATGCATTATTACTGTATGATCATAAGAGCCCAGGAATCCAGAACCCCTGACCCTGGAGCCATGAATTTCACACTTAATTTGTTTGTAGTTTAACGTCCCTCTCGAGAATTTTTCCCACATATGGAGATGCCATCACTTGCCAGTGGAGGACTGTAAATTTATGCCTATACTTAGGGCCTTTGAGCGTTGAGGGATCGTTTTCGTACTAACACCTACCTCGACACAGGACCTCGGTGTATACGGTTCATCCGAAGGCCTGGTCTCCACGTCCCGCAGTTTGATTCGAACCCGCAACGTAAGGATCAGCTCCTTACTCCGCGACTCTAGAGCAGACGCTCTAAACCACTGCGCCACGCGGGCGACACTTTAGGTAAAGGGCTCAATGCTTATTACAATCATGCCAATAGTTTGACTGCTTAATGTCCAGCAGTAAAAGATTTTTAAATTTTTGATGGTTTTAACCCCACAACTCGGGCCTTAGCGGGGCAGTGAGCACGAAATTCATAATTTAAGTACCTCTTCGCCAACTTGTGCTATGCTAAAATGGGTTGAAATCGGCTCAGTGGTTAAAGAGAAGAAGCTAAAAATGTTCAAAAGTTTACAACCGACGGACGACGACTGTCAAAAACAGCAAAAGGTCACCTGATCATGAGTGACTCAAGTGACGTAAAAATATTGTTTGTGTAATTTTAAGTAATAGAAATATGGGATATTATGAGGAAAAAGGTCACATAACTTGTTTGTCAAACTTTTCAATCAGTCTATTCTACCAAAAAAAAAACCCGGACTTTAATGTGTGACTTGAGTCATTCAGAAGCGATCGCTACGTGATCGGAAGGTCGTGTGTTCGAATCACGGCCGCGACTGACCTAAGTCGATAAACAAGAGGCCCAAGGGCCTTAACGGTCACCTGAGTACAATACAACACTGTAAAGGATCCATGGAAGTATAAAACAGAATTAACTGATAGACGAAGCAATGTTGCCCAAGAATTTCAAACATAGGTAACCAAAGATTACGAAGCTCACCTCGACAAATGTTATCTATAAGTAAGGCAAATCTCACATCATTTTTTTTTAGTTAGTGTACATCCCAAGATCAATATCCATGCAAGTTTGGTTTAAGTAGGACTTTTAGTTACTTGGAAAAAGACCTGCTCAAAAAACTTTTAAACTGTTTACTAATCAAGAAATTTTGGTCAGTTCCGACATCCAAAGCAAGTCTGAAAGTTTCCATCCTTAGATGCACCATCTATGCAAGAATAATCATAACAGGCCATAATATAATATAACTACTCCAAAAAAATTACCCTGGTCTCTCATCTAGAAAATGAAGGTTAGATTCAGAATACAAAGCAAGTCTGGAAGTGTCCATCCCTAGATACATCATCCATGCTAATTTGGTTAAAATATGTCTAAAATTCACTCATGTGGAAAATTAAGATCAGATCCAGCACCGGAAGCAGGTTGGTTAGTGTACATCCCTAGATGCATCATCCATTAAAGTTTGGTCCAGGTAGGGCTTATAGTTACTTGCGAATGGACTTGTTCCAAAATTTTATCCTAGTCATTCATCTGGAAAATCTGGCTCAGATCCACCATCTGAGGCAAGTGTGGTAGTGAACATCCCTATATGCATCATCCGTCAAGTTAAGTCCAGGTAGGGCTTATAGTTACTTGGGAATGGACCTGCTCCAAAAACTTTCACCTGGTCACTCATCCGGAAAATCTAGGTCAGATCCAGCATCCGAAGCAAGTGCGGTAGTGTCTATCCCTAGATGCATCATCCATGCACGTTTGGTCCAGGTAGGGCTTATAGTTACTTGGGAACTGGGACGCCGACGCTGGGGGTATAGAATAAGCTCATCTCGACTTTGTCGAGGTGAGCTAAAATTCTGGTAAAAATACCCTTGCTTATTGTAACGTGCTAGGCCCGAGTGATCTCCTTTGGATCATACTTGGTTTTCCCAAGTCTTACAGGGATGATAATGAATGCAAAATATACAAATACAAAGAACACTCGCCTATTGTGTAAGGTATTCAAAATATACAGACAGTTTTTGTCACTTGTCTAGTGCTACATTTCAGTACAAACAGACTTGGGTATACAACATGGCTATTTTCCACAGTAAGTCACCCTGGCTCTCTGTGATTCTTTGTTCACTTTGATAAAGTATAAAACAAAATCCACTCTCTTGTCAACCATGACTCTTCTACCAGTGGCACTAACTTAGACCACCACAGTGTAAACATACTGTGTACAATTACAACTTGTGCTAAATGTATAAATAATCTTTACGTCAATCTTTTATATTGCTTTCCAGGCAAGAATCTGACTTTACTTTGAGCATACTTTGCTCGTTTAAACCAAACATTCATTTTTACTTTGTTTCTATGTATATATAACATTCTTTCTTGTATTCTCATTCAATCAAATAACCTGTTAATAAATTTATATACAAGGATTTCTTGATTAACAATATTTAGCAAAGGGGAGTAACTCTCATTTGCTTCACATCACAATTGTGTACGCTGCCTCCTAGATATCCAGAAGCAAATAAAAGGCACATTTACTTATAATTATATTTAATACATGTATTTACATGTACATTGATATTATTGCATTCCGTTTGTTTGCTAAGTAATCAGGGGCAGAGGAGAAGTTTTTCAAAGCATTAATGCATTTTGCTAATTAATCAATAGAACCCCACCCAAGCTCAAGAACCCCTGGCCCAGAGGCCATGAAATTCAAAATTTTGGAAGAGGCATCCTTTCTCGTCATAACTATGTATTTAAGTTTGTTTAATTAATACCAATTTTTAATTTATATGACTACCAAGATTTTTTAAAGCATTAATTTATTTTCAGTATATAATAAATAAGCCCCGCTCCCCTACATGGAACCCCTGACCCAGGGGCCATGAAATTCACAATTTTGGAAGAGGCACTCTTGCTCATCATAACTATGTACATAGTTCATCGGCTTAATACCCAGGAGCAGAGGAGAAGATTTTTAAAGAATTAATGCATTTTCACTATATAATCATTAGAGCCCCGCCCTAATACTAAAACCCCTGACCCAGGGGCCATGAAATTCATAATTTTTGAAGAGGCATTTTTACTCATCATAACTATGTACTTTATTCATCGGCTTAATACCCAAGAGCAGAGGAGAAGATTTTCAAAGAATTAATACATTTTCACTATATAATCATAAGAGCCCAACCGTAACACCAGAATCCCTGACCCAGGGGCCATGAAATTCACAATTTTGGAAGAGGCACTCTTGCTCATTATAACTATGTACTTAATTCATCGGCTTAATACCAAGGGGCAGAGGAGAAGATTTTCAAAGCACTAATTTATTTTTCAGTATATAATAAATAAGCTCCCCCCCCCCCCCCCCCCACAGAACCCCTGACCCAGGGGCCATGAAATTCACAATTTTGGAAGAGGCATTCTTGCTCATCATAACTATGTACTTAATTAATGAGCTTAATACCCAGGAGCAGAGGAGAAGATTTTCAAAGAATTAATGCATTTTCACTATATAATCATAAGAGCCCCGCCCTAACACCAAAAACCCTGATCCAGCGGCCATGAAATTTACAATTTTGGAAGAGGCCCTCTTGCTTATCATAACTATGTACTCAATTAATCGGCTTAATACCAAGGGGCAGAGGAGAAGATTTTCAAAGCATTAATTTATTTTCAGCATATAATAAATAAGCCCCCCCACGGAACCCCTGACCCAGGGGCCATGAAATTCACAAATAATAAAGAGGTACTCTTGCTCATCATAACTATGTACTTAGTTCATCACTTGATACCCAGGGGCAGAGTAGATTTTCAAAGAATTAATGCATTTTCACTATAGAATCAATAGAGCCCCACCCTAACAGCAGAACCCCTGACCCAGGGGTCATGAAATTCACAATTTTGGAAGAGGCGTTCTTGCTCATCATAACTATGTACTTAATTCATCGGCTTGATACCCAGGAGCAGAGGATAAGATTTTCAAAGAATTAATGCATTTTCACTATATAATCAATAGAGCCCCACCCTAACAGCAGAACCCCTGACCCAGGGGTCATGAAATTCACAATTTTGGAAGAGGCGTTCTTGCTCATCATAACTATGTACTTAATTCATCGGCTTGATACCCAGGAGCAGAGGATAAGATTTTCAAAGAATTAATGCATTTTCACTATATAATCATTAGAGCCCCGCCCTAACACCAGAACTCCTGACCCATGGGCCATGAAATTCACAATTTTGGAAGAGGCATTCTTACTCATCATAACTATGCACTAAATTCATCGGCTTAATACCCAGGAGCAGAGGAGAAGATTTTCAAAGAATTAATGCATTTTCACTATATAATCATTAGAGCCCCGCCCTAACACCAGAATCCCTGACCCAGGGGCCATGAAATTCTCTTGCTCATCATAACTATGTACTTAGTTCATCAGCTAAATACCTAGAAGCAGAGGACAAGATTTTTTAAAGAATTAATGCATTTTCACTATATAATCATTAGAGCCCCGCCCTAGCGTCAGAACCCCTGACCCTGGGGCCCTGAATTTCACAATTTTGGTAGAGGGCTCAATGCTTATTACAATCATGCCAACAGTTTGACTGCTCGATGTCCAGGAGTAAAGAGGTAGATTTTTAAAGATTGCATTAATTTTGATGGTTTTAGCCCCACCCCTCAGGCCCAAGGGGGGCAGGGACAATGAATTTCACAATTTTCAATCCCCTTTACCCATAGATGCTATATACCAAAACTGAATGAAACTGGTTCAGTGGTTCAAGAGAAGCTAAAAATGTTCAAAAGTTTACGACCGATTGACGACGAACGACGACAGACAAAAACAGATAGCAATAGGTCAGCTGAGTGACTCAGGTGACCTAAAAATAGGTAGCAACTGTTCCTTCGCCAAGCGCTCGGAACTCGGAAGTGAAAGTTGTGGGTCCTTCGGATGAGACCTTAAAAATCGAGGCCCCGTGTCACGGTAGGCGTTGCCACGATAAAGATCCGTCACTGCTGGTCATAAGGGCCGAGTAAAGGTCTAAATTTGAAGCCCTTCACCGGTATATTGTGCCTAATGTATGACTTTACTGCTAGGTTTGTATTATTTGTACAGAAGGAGTCCAACCCAGAAGAAGGCTCTTAAACGCAGCTTCGCTTCACTGATCATGAAACAAGTGTTGCCTACAAGAGTAGGAGGAACACGATGGCTGCCTTACACACACAGAGCCATATTCACTAGCCAAGGGTTTCTGATACGCTACTCTCCTCATAACGTATCAGAAACCCTTGGCTAGCGAAGATGACACAGAGCAATTACAGTCCTTATCAAAGGTAATTGAAAAGTTATTTTAAAAAAAATAATTACTTCGATAATTATTTCATAATTGTGATCATTCATTGTTAAAAAAAATCATGAGGAAAGACTCCACAATATAATTAAGTCTCATAAAATTAAATTACAGGCTATAGGGCAATTAGGCGATAACTTGAAACAAGTTCTCACAACAATACTAAAACAGAAGGTTACGCTAGACTGATTGGTGATGGACATGTTATCACGTACATTTTAAAATTTACAAAACTAAATATTTTTTGAAAATTTCAGTGTAATAGAATATGCAAGTTACTAAACCATGTATATTCTAATAATTTAAGGAGTTTATTTCCCACTTGATGAAAATATCATTGTACTTACAAACGCGAGGTCTTGGTTTAGCAGATGGATTCCATAGAAAAATGTAACAAAATCTGTTATTTCTCAGATGGAATCGATGCATGTGGGCAAGTGGGACATATCAGGAAATATCTTTGGTTTTTCATGGACCAAAACCAATTGCTAAAGTGCAGGATTTGTTGGCCACACTTGTAGCTTCTTTGGATAACAGATACTCATTGGATCATTTTTAAATTGGCCAGAAAATGGATCAGACAGCATACCTGGTTAATTTCCTGTTGGCTCTTAGTTTATGTATTATGTTATTAATGTTTACTGTTTTACCTTTTTTCAGATATTCATTCCAGTTTAGTTTTGGTTGTTCCAATTTAGTTTTGGGTGTTGTTCCAATTTAGTTTTGGGTGTTATAACTGATTAATATTTTTTTCAAATACTAACTTACATGTACCTTTAGCAGATTATGAAAATTATGCAAGATGAATTTGAAATTTGATTAATATAATAAATTTACTTTTTATATAGAATTTGAGAATAAAGAAGTGAGGTTCCTTTGATTGTGATCTGGAGGATATGCTTCAGGAATGGACCCTATTGTTATTTATAAGAGGTATATATTATACTTCTCTTTCATAGAAATTAAACAAACAATATAACTCTTGCCTGGCCTTTTGTTAAAACCCAGTTTGCTAACAATCTGTTTTGCTTGTGGACTTCATTTTTTGCTTTCCTCCAACATCAGTTACCAATGAATGCACATTTTCAGCTATGAAACTCTGCAAGGGCAAGCGAAGTGGTTAGAATGAAGACCACCACACTGAATGACTTGTTGACCATTCAGCTTCAGTCCAAACCTGTTAAGGAATTTGATCCTGAAAAAGCAAAAGCAATTAAACTCTGGATGGTACGTTTATTTTCTGAGTCAGAGATCTTTTGATTTATCTTATATATCAATTGGAATTTGTTATTATAGAATTTATTTTATTTAGAAAACTCTATCTGGACAACGAAGACGTCTGACCTATGGCAGCTTCATTGAATGCAAAACCCGTGGCTGTTGGGGTCTTGGAATCAAATGAGGAGAAGGAGGAGGAACCACGAGTGCCTGATATCCCAGAGGTGGAAAATGAGGTACAATTGCATAATTTCTATACTGTGACTGTGCTTGTAATGTACGTAGAGGCATTTAAAACTTACAGTTACATACTTTGTACCTTATATCTTTCTATAATTGTTACAGGTTCAAATCGAAGGAGAAACTGAGAGTTACACAGAATTATCAGAATTAAATGACCGTGACTCTGATAGTGATGTTGATCTAACAGAAATTGAAGTAAAGAGAGAATTGGAGAGATTATAATAAGAATAAAATAACTTTCGTAAAATTTTCTGTGAATTATTCTTGGGCATGTAAATTTTTGTTTGGTCTGGTATAATTCATGGGCACACCTGCCCGAAGGGCATGTGTAGGAAAAAAATTGAAAACTGAAAGAACAGACTTTACTGTAGAATTTTCATTTAGGCGCTCATTCAATCAATTTTTTCCTCAATTTGTTAACAATCGTTACATGTATTAGCTTCTTCATTAATGATACCCCTGGCTTATAAAGCGGGGGAGGGGGTATAGCGATGGGGTTGTACGTCCTTCCGTCCTGTAACACTTGGGGATGCCCATCTTTCATCTGCAACTCTTTCTATACCAATGAATAAAAGGAGATGGAAGAACAAGGCGTGCAGAATGCCTATAGCTTCAGATATATACAGATCTATTCAATTTGTGAATTTAGTATTAAGAGTAAAGTTGTCATTATTAAAATTTATGAAATTTTCAGAGAAAAATTTTGTCGGCAAAAATTATTCTATCTGAAATTAGAAAAATATGTGGTAGTCGTGGGGTTCGAACCCTAGCAATAAAAATCCTGACAATCATTTTTCTTTGAGCCTAACGCGCTTAACACTACGCTACACAGCTCCTGATAAATAGTGACATTTAAATCATGTTTGTGATATGACCCTTGACTAAATTGACTTTAAGTATTTCTCGGATAGATGCGAATGTTGTGTCATAAAAGTGTATTTTTTACGGTATAGTGGGTCTTTGCTCCATTTTTTGGTTAACCAAAAATATATACCGGTATTTTTTTACGCAAACTTTGAGGATAAACTTTCATAAAAAGGTAGCGAAGACCCGCTCATATCGAAAAGTCGTGTTCTAGTACAGTGCAGGGAACTAATTTTGTTACATAAACCAGCATCAGCATAAGCATTAGAAGCATCAGGATCGAGCTAGCATCAGCATCAGCATTTAAAAATCAGCATTACCAGGATCAGCATCAGCAAGCAAATGATAAAACCAGCATTGACCTACATAAAATCAGCATTATCCTACTAGCATAAGAAAATCAATGAGTTTTAATTCAGCAAAAAATCAAAAAAGAAAGAAAGAATGTTGGTTAAAGTATTCACATTATTGATACATAGTGAGATATTATGATCAAATAATTGTAAAAGGCACTTTTATTGCCTTTAAACGGCAATGCTGAAATTCATTATCTACTTCCGGTAGCATGATGCTACTTCCGGTAGCATTGACCTAATTATAAAACAGCATCAGGATAAGGATTACTAGCATTAAATCAGCAAGCAAAGGAAGCATTCAAATCAGCAAGCAAAGGAAGCATTCAAATCAGCATCGATGCTGTAACAAAATTTGTTTCCTGCACTGTATGAGAAAATTATCCTATTTGCCCTCTTTAGTGTGTGTATGCTATTTCATAGGCAAATAATTTCTATCTCTGTGATATTTTAGCAAATTGTGGAGATTTTACATAAAGTATACTTTAATGATAGATGAAATATCAAAGAAAATTTTGTTACAATTGAGATTTAATTTTTCACCTACATGTTTGTTGCACTAGAGGCACTACGCTCGCCTTGTTCGCCCATCTTCTTTAAGAAACTTTCACAGAAACTTTATTTAGGGTGCCATAGGCACCTCCCTTTTAAGTTTTTATGGGATAGATACTAGTATTTGGGGTTTCCCATAGCAAAAAAAAAAAAAAAAAATGGACGATGCCATTCTTTCTACAATATTTGGATACCCATCTCTTATCCTCAATTCGGTTGATAGATATATGGGGTTTCCCATAGAAAAAAAAACATGGGTACTGTCATTCTTTCTATAACATTGGGGTACCCATCTTATATCTGCAACTCCTCCAATAACACTGAATAAAATTAAACAAGACTCTCACAGAATCTTTATTATATTGTGCACGTCCTATTTTACATCTTGATCAGTCGCCCGCATGGCGCAGTGGTTAGAGCGTCTGCTCTAGAGTCGCGGAGTAAGGAGTTAATCCTTAGGTTGCGGGTTCGAATCTACTGCGGGACGTGAAGACCAGTCCTTCGGATGCGGGACGTGAAGACCAGTCCTTCGGATGAGACTGTATAGACCGAAGTCCCGTGTCACAGTAGGTGTTGGCACGAAAAAGATCCCTCACTGCTCAATGACCCTAGGTGCCCTCCACCTGCAAGTGGTAGCGTCTCCATATGAGTGAAAAATCCTCGAGAGGGCGTTAACAAGGGGTCCAGCCTAAATTCCTTTGCAAAGGCGTATTTTTCTTTGCAATCGAAAAAATGGCGGATACGAAGCGGAGAAGAAAACGAGGTCAGTAACTTTCGTGTAATTTTAGGAACTATAACCATTAATTTTGATAAATGGATGTTACGTTTCGGTGCGCCTATCCATCCTTTCCAATGGGAAAACTAAGCTAAAGAGATTTACTTTAAGATGAAAAAATTATTGAAGAAAAACTATAGACATGTCTCTATTGTTTGTCGCATTCATAACCAATCATCAGTTATTTGTAACATACTGCACAGTCCAAAGCTGTAGAAATTACATATATTTGTAAATTTTCCGGTCAAATATTAGAAAAACTCAAATTCCATTCACACAAAGCCAGTTTTAGAAATTTAATCCACAATTTACGACATTAAGATTAAAATTACTTTGCAAAGTCGATATTAGGACATGTTTACTTTGCAACTCTGTGATTCAGAACATTGGTCGTTATATTGAAAAGGCCTCTTCGCCAAAATTACAGGCAGCAATATAGTGTTTGCAATCAAGTTGTATACATACTTTTCACGATGAAAATCACCTGTCACCCAGCATAATTTAAGTGGTGTGTACACAGTAAATCCTATGATTCTAATACGGGAGGGTGTATTTTTTGTTAGTTTCTCCCTACCTCTGATACTTTTTTATTTTTTTTTTCTCTCTAGAGACTGATCCTTTGATACGCTCAAACCTGAGGTTGGTAAATAAGGAAAAAAAATCTGGACAAGGGCATATGCAAGTTCCAAAGAGTATTTAGACTGTTTGCGATCGGGTGGATTATGGTCGACGGATCTAAAATTCTATCATCGTTGAAAGTGGGGATATTAGAAAGGGAACTGTATAGGGTGTAGAATCAACTATTTTTCTTTGTATTGTAACTCATGAATTACTGAAATTCAATTTTTATAATAATAATTTATTTTTAGGATGAAAATTGTCATATAGTAATATACATTGTAAGATGATGACAATTTTATAACTGTCGTTTTCTTTCATCATCTTAAAGTATTCGTACACAAGTATTGCATGTATTAAATGTTTCTTGTCGATATATAATTTCTGTTTATTTTTGGTAGAATTCTTTTGGAATTTCCCCTCCCCCCCCCCCCCCTCCAACGAACAGATAGGCTTTGCATCAAATATTATTTGCTTCTGGTAAAAAACAACAAAATTAAATTTCTCCAATTTTTATGTCGTAAATAAAGACAATGTTTTCTAAAAAAAATAATAATGATACTCAAAAGTCAATCCCATAGCAATCTTTTTCAAAAAAGGGGGGATTCCAAATGAAAATTTACATTGTTAAACTACATCAAAAAATATCCTTAACCCCCCTCCCCCCAACGCAGTACGGGCCCGAAAGCACAATTCCATACGAGATTAAAAAATGCTGTGCGATGATATCATTGGAAAAATATATTGCATTAAACCCTTCATATGACGATTAATTAAAGAATATTTCACATTTTGGATTTAATGTACTTGATTATCTTACACAATCTTGATGATTTCAATCAGTGGATTTTTACAAGTTCCTGGCGATGCTGTTGTATTTAGATTTTTAGAAGGAGGTGGGAAGAGTTTTGTGGCATACATTCTGTTTTCGCGGTACTTAATAAGACCTTTATTATAAAAATCATTTTTTTTACACAAATCACACTTTTCATTGGTTCGAAAAGACTTCCCATAATGATTACATGAATACAGTCCTGCTGCGTCAATTGGTACTGTTGAAGAAAATACTTGCTGGTAATAATCGCATTTGATGCAGTGCTCTTTTCTGAAATAGATAAATCTGACCGGTTATGAAAACAGTTTTCAAGGAAGCGATACCTTGAAACTTACGTACAGATTAAATTAAAATTTATCAGATTGTATTTTTTGTTTTTGTAATCGTTGCGATAGTGAATTTCTGTATTGTTTATACAGCAAAGTGATTTGCACAGGAAAAACAAGGCCTGAACCGCAACTTGCAAATGAAATATTTCCTATACTACCTTTATTTTCGAATTTAGACAAAATTTTGTCATTTTGTCACAGAAAGTCATGTTTGGATAAGGAGTCTTGATGTAATATATGAGATAAGTTTCTCTTATTTTCCATTCAACATGTACTCTGTTGACACACGTTTTCAATCCGTGTCTGCAAGGCATGTCGTTTTATTTCAATAGATTTTTTGGTATGTAATTCGTGCGTATCCAAAAGTATCCCACCAAAAGACAAATGAATGCTTCACCGAAACGACATATTTTGATACCGAATTAAATGCGCGAATCATTAAAAATTTCATGATGTTTACTGGCCTTCTTTCCAGTCTCCGCTTCGACTCCGCCATTTTCTCTGTTGCAAAGAAAAATACGCCTTTGCAAAGGAATTTAGGCTGGACCCCTTGGTTAACAAACAATCAAACAAACTTATCATTGAACTGATTCAGAAGCTTAATTTTACAAAGTATGGAAATTCAAAACTATCCACAAAATGGCAATGTAATTGCGATTATGCCCCTTGAAAGTACCGGATACATTTTTTAAAAATAACATGTTCAGATTTATTTTAAAACATGAACATTTCCCTACCAATATTGAACAAGAAAACATTGATGTAACCATCAATTGTCGCCCGGGAAATAAATAAAGTAAACAATGGAAATGAGTCTTGATCATCAAACCGCTTCGATATGTGTGAAAAAGGCATGCGTCTAAATGATGGAGACGATAGTCGAGAATATTTTGAAAACTTATAGTCGGATGAAAATCGAATAAAAACGATACCCTTTTAGACTTTATCAATTCCTCAAGTAAATGTTGGCTGCATAAAATATAAATTGAAACCAGACACATGCATCACCTATTTTCAAAAATGTCTTTCACTTTAAGAATATAAAATACGAACTGTGTAAAGTACGTTTTTATGCGATAAGTAAAATTCGATGTTCTAAAAAAGGGGACCTGTCGTTTTTTCGATAGTAAATGATAAGCAACTTTATATATTAAATATGAAAAACATGTATATTTTTACAGATTCACTTTATGGAAGTAAATATATTGTGTATCCCGTAATTTATAAAGGGAAAGAACATTCTGATTAACAATCTTTTTAATGTTTAGAAAACCTTCAATTCTGAATAACTTCTCCCACCTCAATCCCCATATACCAACACTTAAACTTATATGTATAGAGCAGCCCGGTCCTCCGGGCTGCAATGATAGATTGTAAGAGAGACGATTAGGCCATTCCAAGTTTTTATCACGTTTAGCATCCACTCTTAAGCCCCGATCCCTTAGAATTAAATGGTCGTTCTCTTCAGGATTAAAAGGGGTTTCTTGAATTAATAAAGACTGCATTTGAAAAACTGAAGGCAAACTCAAGTTATAATGGGCCGATTTCATTTGTCACAGATCGGCGTATGCCGAATTGCGCCGTTCATATGACAGGCGTAAAACGACTAAGGGCAAATGAAGCAAACCGGCGAAAACAAAAATTATTTATACTCTTTAGAAAATAACAGATTTTATGTGAATGGACATTTGTTGAAGAAATGCAAACAAAGAACATGCTAATTTGCTAAACGTATATGCATTTTAACACTAGTTATATTTTCCCGCCTTATTTCTAACACCGGCAAATTCCTCGCCAGTCGTTTCTAACCGGCGAGATCGGCGTACGCCGGCGAACATTCCCCGGTCAAATGAAGTAGGTGGGACTTCATTTGTCAAACCGGCGTACGCCGAATGCGCCGCTTGACCTTTGATAACCCGGCTTGTTACTTCATTTGACCGGGGAAGGTACGCCGATCTCGCCGGTTTGAAATGGCCGGCGACGGATTCGCCGGTCTTAGAAATATGGTGGGAAGATAAAAAAAAAAAACTGTTAAAATGTAGACACTTTTTACCAACTCGGCATGTTCTTTAATTGTTTGCATTTCTTGAACAAATCGCCATTCATATATTTAAAATCTGTTGTTATTTTCGAAATTAAAATATTTCATGAGGTATATGATTTTTTTTTTTTAACATTGAATTTTGAATAATTCAACTTTTTTTTCGCTAAGACATAATGTAAAAAGTAATAGATCATAATTAATTAATCATTATTTAATATAATTATGTTTTGTTTTCGCCGGTTTACTTCATTTGCCACTTAGCCGTTTTACGCCGGTCATATGACCGGTGCTATTCGGCGTACGCCGATCTGTAACAAATGAAGTCGGCCCGTAAAAAGCCGTGTTATTAAAGGTCAAGCGGCGCATGCCGGTTTGACAAATGAAGTCCTACCAATATGGAAACCATTTTTGCATTGTATGAATTTCTGACCTTGACCTTTGATCTTTTCCCCTCAAAATCAGTTGTGGTCTTTTTAAAGCTATATGGAGTTGTGATTTAGAACCTCAAAGAAAACGAAAGTTATCATCTAAAAACTTTATATGCAATGTATGAATTTCTGACCTTGGCCTTTTGACTTTAAAATCAATAGGGGTCTTTTTCAGGCCATAAGGAGTTGTGATATAAAATTTCAATGCAAAACCTAAAAGGAGCAGAAACAGAATGTATGATTTATTGTGTTGAAGTTTTAGGGGTACTCTTTAGGCTGTGGGGAGTTGTGGTTTTAAACTTTATTCAAAAAACAAAACAAAACAAAACAAAACAAAACAAAAAAAAAAACAAAAAACAAAAAAAAAAACCAAGAAAACGGAAGTTATCATCTCGGGAATGATATTTGCAATTGTATGGATTTCTGACCTTGATTTTTGACCTAAAAGTCAATAGGGGTCTTCTTTAGGCCAGAAGTTGTGATATAAAATTTTATTTTTAATTGGCCATAGGGATTTATTATATTTAATTATTTTATTACCTACTAGATGAAATCCCGCGCTTTCTACTGACAGCCTACAGGCTAATAGCAGGAGGAAATACTTTGTTCAAAATCCCGTATTTAGCTTAGGAGCAGAAGTAGATGTAACCCCACCCCCACCCCCCTTGCAAAAACTTGAAAAATAACAATTTCATTAATTGACGTTTTTTGTGAAACCTGTTATACTATGTTATGGATATTGTACTTCAGGCGCTCTTACCGATAAATTTATTAGGAAAACCTAATAGTCTTTTGATATATAGATATATTCACAACTTATAGAGTTATACATGATTTACCATTATTTCAATTACCATTCACACAAAAGCTTTTTTTATGTTCATGCGGCTATAATCGCCTCGTTTTTCTTTTTAACATCGGGCTCAATTCTATATGATGCTCAAGAGGTTTCCGTCAATATTAAGATAGGCGACTGACGAAAATAGTTAGCACATTTCCCTTTCTAATCGGTTATCACACCTTTAGTTAGCACATTTCCCTTTCTATATACATTATTATAACAGTAACTTGATCCGAAGAGTCGTATCACGTCGAGTTGACAGGCGCGGATCATCAGATCAAACGAGACGCGAAGCGTCGAGTTTGATCTGATGATCCGCGCCTGTCAACGAGACGTGATACGGCTCTTCGGATCAAGTTACTGTTATAATGATAAATTTATTATATACCCCCCTTACAACTAGCAAAATATAGTTTTAAAAAACTTTTGAGATCAATTATATAAGATTTTCCTATTAAACAAAGCATTTTGTCATGGAATTTTTTGATGCGCATGAAAAATAACGTCACGTTTCTGTGTACTACGTCATCAATTTCAGAGAGGGGTGATATGGATTCAGAAAACCACAGTGTGGTGATCCGGAAAGTCGGATCACACCGTCAAGTGATTGTACGAAATCTACAGTAAAATTGAGTGATGAACACTTGGGTATATAATAAAATCGGTTATCACACCTTATTTCTTTTATATCATTTGAATTAAGTTTTGATTGAATAATTCAGTGATGACGTTTTATGAAATAAACGAACTTTGTTGTCAGTTTCATTAAAAATTGCCAGTAACTTAGATCCACGAACCGGAACCGCCACCGTACTCACGTCTCTGCTCTTTCATGGCTGTTTATAGAAAATGAAAGTAGACTTTTAATTTAATGTACGATACTTACTATGCGAGTGAAATCTGAATATAGTTTACGGACATCATCTTGTATCTAGTGTATTCATAGAGGAGTTAGGAAGAACTCTGGTGCACTCGTTTCGGAGTTTATTGGCGAAATTTATTAATCTATAAGTATAGATGTGTTCGTTTACAGTCAGACGAAAATGCAGTTCCCATTTTCCTGATCCAGTATTCTTCTCGTCTACGAAATGGAGTACTTAAAGTGATGCTATTAATTGGATGGTATATTTTTTCTAAAAATCTAACCCTTTTCAGAATAGAGTGGTCAGGCGAATTTAAATGTTCATAAAGATGTTGAATAACTTTTATAATATAATATATTCAGTCAGCAGAAAACCAGTTTTGGTATAAAAACAAACCAATCGTATTCCTCATAGTTTTCCAATATACAATCCAACAACTGGTAAAATCAGGTTTCCGAATTAGTTAAAGACGAAGTTGATGGTTAATAACAATTCTACTACGGTTATTGCCGAGATCAAAGAAATGCCGCGGACATTATTCTCCAATAAATCACGAACGTCATCAAAAAATTATCAGATCAGAAACACATGTCAAATCTGTACAGTTGAAATAAATATTTCACTGTATAATCTAATACTTATTTAGACCACATCGATGTGTCGTCTTACGCAGTCTAAACGTGTGTATTGCCTGAAACAGCTGATAAATATCCATTTTTATAGCCAAATTGGGCTGTTCTACGGACCTCCCCACAACATTTACACTCCCGTGATTTTACTGATAAATCAATGAAAAAGACAACTGATTTTGTTATTTTTCATTCATAAAAATTAATCAATCTATGTTACAAGCAAATTTATAAATAATTAAAGGATATTTTTAATCCAACAAAAGTTAAAATCGTCTGCATTTTATGCAATCGATTGACCCTCTGGTGTTAAATGGAACAGCGGAATTGCGACATGGTGACCTAATTCGTTTCTCTTTAGAGAAAACGATCAACTGTATTTTAGAGCCGTTAGTAGAATAGAAATAAAGTCCTTGTTGTCGTGAATGATGCAGGATAACCTCCTCGGTCTCGAAATGTTGTCTGAAATATAAAAGCCTCGGCTAACGCCTCGGCTTTTATATTTCAGACAACATTTCTCGACCTCGGAGGTTATCCTGCAACATTCACGATAACGTGGACTTTATTTCTTAAACAACATGAATTTCAGCAATAGTTTAACAAGTCGAATTTTTACCGAGTTTGATGTGGTCGGAAGAGGATCGAGCCTCCAAATTAAAACTACAATTCAAATAAACAATAAGCGAATGGTTAGTTAATTACAAAGTCAATGAAAAGCTTTAAAAATTAATAAGATGGACAAGATCAAATGCTTTTATAAAATATTAGAAAATGTTGAGGGCATTAACACTCTGTGTCCAGAAAATGTCACTGTGTAACTGAGCAAATACATGTAGTCCAAGATTAGATAAAAAGTTAATGTCAAGGAAAATAATTGATAAAAAGTATATAATTCAAAATAAGATTTGTAAATAGAGTCAGTTTTATATATAATTACAAATTTGAGAATTTATCATATATACACCTACAGTTGGTGCATCACTTCTATTTAAACTTTGAAAGGATGACCAAGATAATTAGAAATTTTAATGAACTAAGCAAACAACCTACTCAATGTTAACACTTTGACCTGTTTCAAAGAAAGTGGGTCCCAACAGTAACGTTCTAAAATCACTCGACTCCGACATAGATTTAGTGTTTCAGTGGTGCAATACGAGGCATATATTAGAATTTTAAATAGTTGATTAATTAGCTGTGAATTTGCCATCATCGGGAAGACGTGGTACTGACTAAACATTTAATACAAGTATGAAAACGGGCATCTCCAGCATACGTTTGAATTCTACATATCATTTACATGGACAGAGTGGATTGATCATAACATGAGAGCGTTTGATTATCTAACACGCTAAATGATTTTATGCCCCCGTATCGAAGATTCGGGGGTATATAGCTTTTGCCCTGTCCGTCCGTCTGTCTGTCTGTTTGTCCGCAAAAACTTTAACCTTGCCCATAACTTTTGATTGGTTGGAGTTATGGCTTTCATATTTCACATGTGTATTTCTTGTGACAAGACCTTTCTTTGGATACCAAAAACTTTGACCTTTTGACCTTGGAGTTTGACCCAGTTTTGCAAAATTTTACCAAACTTTAACCTGGGCCATAACTTTTGAACAATTGGTGCTAGGGCTTTCATACTTGACATGTGTAATCCTTATGACAAGACCATTCTTTGGATACCAACAACTTTGATTCCTTGACCTTGACCTAGGAGATTGACTTACTTTTGGAAAACTTTAACCTTGGCCATAACTTTGAACGGTGGTGCTAGGGCTTTCATACTTCACATATGTAATCCTTGTGACAAGACCTTTCTTTGGATACCAACAACTTTGACCCCTTGACCTTGGAGTTTGACCTACTTTTGAAAACTTTAACCTGGCCATAACATTGGAATGGTTGGTGCTAGGGCTTTCATACTTCACATATGTAATCCTTGTGACAAGTCCTTTCTTTGGATATCAACAACTTTAACCCTTTGACCTTGAAGTTTGACCTACTTTTGGAAAACTTTCACCTTGGTCATAACTTCTGTGATTTGACTTTCATATTTCATCTGTGTATTTCTTTGGGAGAAGGCCTTTCCTTGGGCACCATTAATTTTGATCATTTGACCTTGACCTTGATGTTTGACATACTTTGAAAAACTTTAACCTTTTCCATATCTATTCAATGATTGCTGCTAGGGCTAAAGGCCTTTCATATTTCACAGGTTTATTCCTCGAGACAAGACCTTACTTTGGGTACCAACGTATTTGATTTGCATTAGAGAAATTTTAATCTTCGCTAAAAGTTGCCATACGGGGGCATCAGTGTTTCACAAACGCATCTTGTTTTTTCTTGTAATAATGTGAGGATTTGATCAGTGTGATAAATGGGCCCAATGATTCTAGGAGAAGAAGATGAATAGTTGACTTCGACGACAACATTAGCTCACAAACTTTCAGCTTAAATGAGCTAATTTCGAACGAACAATATACTGTAGATCAATAAATTTTCACGACGCTTTATTTTCGCGAGATTGTTGTTTGGTATTTATAAGCGAAACAAAATTCCCCCGAATTATGGTTATTGCTCTATGTAGACTTCAATAGTAGAATAATACACGAGAATGAAATGTTCGCAAGCAGACGGCCTTGTATAATTACGCGAAAATAATGACAAAGGTGAAGATTACGAACAGTGATCGATTTCATAAAAACTACAAACAATACAAATCTGTGAAAAGGGCATTAACACGCACCCCAGGAAAATTCCAGAGGTGGGATCAGGTGCCTAGGAGCAGAAAGCATCCCCTGTTGATCGGTCACACCCGCTGTGAGTCCTTAGTATTGATCGTGTATACGGAACACTCCGTAGTCATATTTAGTACAAAAACAAAGGCCTAACAATTGATATGAAACAAGTAAGCCAAAATACGATCCAGTGAGAGTTATATATACTGATAAGGTCATTAATGATTAATTGGATGATGTTTTACGTCCCATTGAGAATTTTTCACTCATAAAGAGACGTCACCATATACCGTTGAAGGGCATCAAATTTAGACCTTTACTCAGCACTCAGGGCCATTGAGCAGTGAGGGTTCTTTATCGTGCCAACGCCTACCGTGACACGGGCCCTTGGTTTTTAAGGTCTCATCCGAAAGACCCGCAACTTTCTTCAAAGTACCGAGCGCTTGGCGAAGGAACAGTTGCTACCTATTTTTTTATCGACTCAAGTCAGTCGCGGCAATGATTCGAACACACATTCCAATCACAGAGCGAGCGCTCTACCGACTGAGCTACCGTGACGGAAATAAGGTCATTATAATGATCATAGAATTTACGAAATGCGGACGTTAACGAGGTTGTTGAAATCCCTGTAAGTTTTGTGTGAGTATACGTAGCCTGCCTCGGTTTAATAATTGATCGTACAGAGAGCATGCTCTTAAGTAGCGAATAAGGTGGGTGACATAACACCATATGCAGGTGATAGCGGAATATTACTACATAAATAAGGAAAGTTGACGATTGTAAAACTGAAGTCATCTCGTTTGTCATACAATTAAGTTGTTAGTTGGCCTTTATCCTCTTTCAGTAAAACCTCCTGATATGAAACAGATGTTACAGACTCTGTGTTTTTTTTTTTAATTTCAGCTTCACTAGGATCAAATCATTATTTTTTGAAAGATGTAGTCTCTAAACTGCAGCGGTGTGCAAACAAATTGAGTAAAGCGCGTTAGCTTTAATTAAACTTTTGCCCCCTGTCCGTTTTATGGTGTTTGAATGCCGTAGCTTTCCTCACACTTTATAAGCAAAATACATGTGGAATGTAAATATCGAGTTGACATAAATATGAATGGAAATAACTATTGTTAATTGATAAAACGTCGTCTGCTTCATACAAAACAGGTCGGCTAATATCGAAGCAATATAAAGTTCTCGCGTGTAAAAAAAATTGATTTTTAGTATCTGGACATGAAACATCAGAGATTAATGCTAGTTAATTGACCAAATGCTACATAAGAGTGTAGGGATTTAGTAAGATTTAAAATGTGTCTGTTTCTTACGATCCCCTTCTTTACAACTTCTGAACTTTGTAACATTGAGGAACTTCCCATATGCCTTACACCATCTGTCAACTTATCACACAACACAATACTACTGTAAAGCGATGCGTTACCGATCGACCTTTGTGGGTTTGCTTGACATTATCATAAAGTATCAAATAGAACACTATATATTGAACAAGTCAAAGTGTTAATATTTGGACACTACAGTATATACTAATTATAACTGGCCCTTTGCTACATAATTAATCTTTATGGCCTTCTTTTATAATGCTTTTTAAACAAGAGTCCGACCTTGAGCATGCTTAGCTCGTTAAACCAAGCATTCATTTTTATTTTGTTTCTATAGATAAGACATTCTATCTTCTACTTCTATTCTCATTCAATCAAATAATCTGTTAATTAAATTTAGTACAAGGATTTCTTGATTTAACCATATTTAGCAAAGAGGAGTAACTCTCATTCGCTTCACTTACAACAATTTGGTACTCTGTTTGCCTCCTAGATACCCAGGAGAAGGGAAAAGGCTTAATACTCCGGGGCAGAGGAGAAGATTTTCAAAGTGTTAATGCATGTTTGCCATACATTCAATAGAGCCCCACACAAATACCAGAACCCCTGACCCAGGGGCTATGAAATTCACAATTTTGGAAGAGACACCCTTGCTCATCATAACTATTTAGTTTGTTTGCTTAATACCAAGGAGCACATCTTTCACAATTTTGGAAGAGGCACAATTCTCCTCATAACTATGAACATATACTTAGTTTATCGGCTTATTGTCCAATAAGCAGAGGAGATTTTCGAAGAAATAACGCATTTTCACTATATTATCATTAGAGTCCCATCCTAACACCAGAACCCCCGACCCAGGGCCCTTACTTTCACAAATTTGGAAGAGACACCCTTCCTCATCATAACTATGCATTGATACCAGATTAAGAGCAGATTCAGTAAAACAACATACAATCAATCAATCAATGCAGTTGTCTTGGTCATTCTATCAAAGTTAATGCACTATCTGCAGGTGTATGTATTATATGTTTTGAATCCTAAATTATCATACCTTTTTTATATATCAGTTATAGTTAATATCAAACATGACACGAGTATTGAACTTTCCTTGTTTAATCTTGACATGCTGCGACTTATGGTTTCACGCTCTCACGACACTTTTTTTTTTAAATTAATTCATATTTTTTCATAATTTCGTTTTTAACCGGGTTTTCCGTAGGTTGGTTGGTTCTATGTTGTTTAACGTCCAGTTCGAGAATTTTTCACTCATATAGAGACGTCACCATATACCGGTGAAGGGCTTCAAATACTATGCCTCAACTCTGCACTCAGGGCAATTGAGAAGTGGGGGTTGTTTATTGTGCCAACTCCTACCGTGACACGGGCCTCGGTTTTTGAGGTCTCATCCGAAGGACTCGCAACTTTCACTTCAAAGTGCCGAGCGCTTGGCGAAGGAACAGTTGCTACCTACTTTTTTATCGACTTGGGTTGGTCGCAGCCGTGATTTGAACACACGACCTTCCGATCACGGAGCAATCTCGAAGGGGACGTTGAACAACATAAAATCGATCAGCAATTTTGATGGGGTGTTGCTAAAACGCGGAACGGAAAACGGAACGGAAAGCGGAACGGAACGGAAAACGCAAAATCTTATATCAAATTATTCACTTCAAGCATATATAAATCAGACAGGAACCAGTATTCTTTATCTTATAGTTTATGTCTCATAAAAAAAAATAACATAACAATTTAATTTATTCATGACCCTTCCATCCCCCCCCCCCCTCAGAACTACATGCGGTGGTCAATGAAATACATACTAATTAGACACACAGCCCAAGCTAAGTATCTATCTGATACTCATTCATCACTTGTCCAAATCTAATTTTTAAAGCTTAATCACCAAAGACAAAACTCTCTTTTTTTATCATTTATTATGTAACAGACAATGGTGTTTTAAAACAGGGAAGGGGTGGAGGGTTTGGGTGGCAGAGAAAGAGAATAATTATGTACACATTTGTGTTCCAGACAACGATCACTGACATTAAGGAAAGAATAGAGGACATGCTTATTAAAACTAAGGGCATGTGTGGATCTAGAGTGGGTTCGGGATGGGCTTCGAGCCCCCTGAAATTTGCGGAGTTATTACGTGTACATTGTAAAGTAAATATTTATTAAGAAAAATGACCCCCCCCCCAAAAAAAAATCACGGATCCCTGTGAAGTTGATGGGAAAAGTACACATTATCATCCATCCACTACTAAAAATATCCTGAATCCGCGCTATCCACCGTTAGGCACTTGAAGAGAGGACAACGTAGGCTACATCTATGCATCATCCCCCATCCCTACCAAATAATATATAAATTACCCGAGTGCATTTTCTGAAAAAAATGTGTGATTTCTCCATCATAGCAATTTTAATATTATTCTGTGCAATCGGTCAGTGTTGTTTTCCAGTTTCACAATTTGGCCAAATACGGGGGATGGGGGTGGGTGGGGATGCAGAGTTGTACGATATCATGATCATTCGCGCTCTAGGTGCCTGTGCATCGAAAATTATGTTGTGTTCGCACATATAAATATCGAATACTGGCTATTCATGTTGATCAGAGTGGTCTTTTATAAAGCTAATTCACTCATTTCTTACCACAACGTTTTATATATACCACGTGTATATATTTTATGTTTTCCGTACCCTATGCTTTGCTTTTGTACTCAGGCGCGTAGCCAGAATGGAAATGATGTGTACACAGGGAAAGGCAGGGGGTGGGGTGGAGGGTCTTGGGCCCCCCCCCCCCAGTGTGTCAAGGGCTCTGGTCAAACACGTAATATAGTTTCTGCCAGCCAGGAAAAAATTACAGCTTTAAAAATTTTGACAAGCAAGGAAGAAAAAAGTCAAAATTTGAAGTCCTATTTTTGTGTGTGTTTGTTGGGGGGGGGGGGGGTCCAACTTTCACAAAACAAAGTTGAATAATACATTACCAGACTACCATGATTTAAAAATGCTACAAGAAACAGTGGGCCCCACCCTTTCAATATACATTTTCAATAGTAAAAGGTAAGGTTTGAAAATATGCTGGGGTGGACCCCCCCCCCCCCCCCCCGATACTATGTGTCTGCTGATGAGGGCCTAGAATTAAGCTCCTGAGTTTTACCAAATATATCATTCATTTTCTTGCAAAATAAAAATTGGGCCATTTAGCTTTTGTTTAGGAAATAAAAGACATAGTAAATTAAAAGACATAGTAATATTGATAATTGTTTTAACAAAGTTAAAACTTCCATGGAATCTTATTGTTCATGTAGTTGAGGCTTAAAATATAACCTATATATTGGTATCATATATTTTTTTAACGTTTAAAAACACGTATACTAAATTTTAATTATGAACAAAAAATATCGTATGGTAAATCATACTAGTAGATCATAGCATTCAACGATGTGGTTGAAATTTAATTTCTCAAAGATCTTTAAAAAAAATATCAATGTATGATTGAACAATGACAAAATAATGAATGATTTTCTTGGATGGTACTGAGATTTTTTTCTCCGATAATTCTCTCTTTTTTCTTTTCTTTTTTTGGAAAATGATGTGTACGCACTTGCGTATTTGCGAATAGGCAGCTACGCGCCTGGTACTGGAAACTTCATATGAGAATACCGGTATACATGAAGAGATCAACTCATTCTTGATAATCAAGGTTAAATATGAATAACACATATAATTTATATTGTTTTTGGTATAATTTGTATTTTTCAAGGGCTTTAAACTGGTATCATATTTTCCGTTTTCCGTTCCGTTCCGCTTTCCGTTCCGTTTTCCATTCCGCGTTTTAGCAACACCCATTTTGATGAACAGCTTTGTCATGGTTACTAAAAATACAAATTTCTTTCAAATTCTTTTGAAATGCTACTCCTCCTACAGTCTTGGTCTGATTTCAATGTCACTTGGCACACAAATAGACTACACAATGATACATAATTCTTATACTGTTTTTTGATTTTCAAGACTAAACCAAGGATCATTAGTTTAATGTATTGCTTTTGCATAGTTTCAAGCTCCTTCGTTTAAAGTACAAAACCAGTAAAGCTATAGTCTCGTAAGAGACTTCTGGTTGATAATTTATGAGAAAAATACCAGCTTTTGAGTAATATTTTGCAAAATATTGCATATAGGATACCTCCTCCTACAGTTTTCAAGATAAGAACTATTTTGCTTTGCAGATCAATTGTACGTATTTTAGTGATTTGCATTTTTATTTGCAAAGGGTCATTTATTTAGATAACTAAGGAGAAAAACACTTGTCATTTTAAACAAAATTTTCCATATATATATATATATATATATATATATATATATATATATATATATATATATATATATATATATATCCATTTGTTTTCTCTGTGATAACTCTTTAAAAGTTAGTCGAGTTGATTTCTTGATCATTCTACCGAAATTTAAATTTCGCCAAGCGAAAGCTCAGGAGCTAAGAAGGCCTAATATGAATGTAATTCTCGTGCGGCTGGCTTTGTGTCTGATGCTAAGGAGGCCTAACATGCATGTAAATCTCGTGCGGCTGTCTTTGTGTTTGACGTCAGTGGGCGGGGACTATTGAAATTGACATGTGAGGCCTCGTGTAATTTAAATCTATTTGTCTTCATTTTTAAAATCTAAATTTACAATTTTATTTCATAATGAAATGGAAATATAAGGAATCACTGTCTTTTCTTTGTGTGAGGGTCCCAGACGGTGGATGCATAATTATTCTACCTGGGGTCTGAGTAAGGTCTTATAACATTTGTCCTTGATGTTGCTTGGACAGGACGAGAGGTTTCTCCGTAAGAAGGCGGTGTTGTTGTTTGCCTTCTTACAAACACTATCGATATGATGGTTCCACGATAGGTTGTTTGAGATACTTGGCCTTAGTGGTAACGGCCAACCCCTTCCCATGGATGTAATATGGGGCAGTGCGTTGCTTCCGTTTGGTGGTGATACGGATAACCTCACACTTGTCTGGGTTGAAATGCATAAGCCAGTCTGCTTCCCAGTTTTGGAGGTTGTCAAGGTCCATTTGGAGTTATCTGGCATCGGCCTCTATTGATGACCCTATACAGAAGGCAGTCATCTGCAAATAACCTGGCCTTGGATCTCACTCTGGAGGGTAAATCATTGATATATTTCACGGCCCCTGGGTTGATCAGGGGCTGTGGTTTAAGGATGGAACTCTATTGAATTATACACTGAAAAACGCATTAATTCTTCGAAAATCTTTTATATAGCAGACGAATTAATTGCATGGGTATGATAAGCAAAGATGCCTCTTCTAGAATTAAAAAAATCTTGGCCCTTGGCTCAGGGGGTTTTGTGATGTTTGGGCGGGGCTTCATTTATCATATAGTGAAAATGCATCAATTCTTTAAAACTTTTTTTCTCTGCCCCTAGTATTTAACAAACATACTAAGTGCATGGTTATGATGAAGTGATCGAATATGGATGTCTTTTCCAAAATTGTGAAAGAGATGCCAGTGAAAGGGAGTGACTTAACTAAAAGTGCTCAAGCAGTATAGTTTTCTTTAGTCTGTATGGTGATTGGTGAAAATGACTATTTTATCTTCTTTTTTTTTGGGGGGGGGGGGCATAAAATTAAATAACGTTATGGCTTTAGTGTTCTCATTAACTTAATAAGTAATCAAAATAGCTTGAGGTTGCAATTTGTTTAAACTACAAGTAATATAATATCGAATCCCTTGTGGTCACGATAAAAGGATTTAGAATGATTTGTCCGATTGTCGAAGTCCAGATTTTTTTCCTGCATCCATGTACATATATGAAGTGTAATCAGAGGACAGTAAACTAGCTAGATCTCTTACACATGTAAAATTAAAATATTGCTTAGGTCTTTATTTTTAATTGTGAATTTGATGAAAATTCTAAAAGTTAATTGTTATTTTCAGTGTGAATAAGATAAACTTGTAGAAGTTGTGAAAGAAAGTGTCAACGATGGTCCCGGGGTGATTGTTGTAGATACGTATCGCGTTTCTGTGGTTTAACTCGTTTGTTTTATAGATTTTTAACGTCCCTTCCAGAATTTTTCACTCATATTGAGACGCCACCACTTGTCGGTGGAGGTCTGCAAATTTAGACCTGTACTCGGAACTTATGGCCTTTGAGCAGTTAGGAATCTTTTTTGTGCCAGTACCTACTGCGACACAGGACCTCGATTTATACCATTTCATCCGAAAGACCGGTCTACACGTCTTTCAGTGGGACTCGAACCCGCTATATAAAGATCAACTCCTTACTCCGCAACTCTAGAACAAGCGCTGTAAGGACAGCGCCACGCGGGCAACTCTTTACTTCATAGATATAAACAAGGAGTCTTGTGTTACACACGAAAAAAATGTATGAATTTAGGACCTTGACCTTTTTACCTCAAAATCAATACAGGTTCTTTTAGGCGAAAGGGAGTTGTGATATAAAATTTTATTGCAAAAGCTCAAAGGCCTCTTAAGATATCGCCCGGAAACGAAAGTGTTACAGACAGACAGATAGACGGACGGACAGAAAGACCCACCATTTTGAATTTTTATGCCCCTGGATCGAAAGATCCCGGGGGTATATTGTTTTTGGCCTGTTTGTCTGTTGTCAACTTTAACATTGCCCATAACTTTTGATTGGTTGGAGCTATGACTTTCATATTTCACATGTGTATTCCTTCTGACAAGACCTTTCTTTGGGTACCATCATATTTGACCTTGACCTTAGAGTTTGACTCACTTTTGCAAAATTTTTGAGACTATAACCTTGGCCATATCTTCTGAACAGTTGGTGCTTGGGGTTTCAATCTTCACATGTGTATTCTTTGTGACAAGGCCTTCCTTTGGATACCAACAATTTTGACCTTGGAGTTTGACTTACTTTTGAAAAACTTGAACCTTGGCCATAACTTTTGAATGGTTGGAGCTTGGGCTTTCGTACTTCACATATGTAATCCTTGTGACAAGACCTTTTTTTGATACCAACCACTTTGACCTTTTGACCTTGACCTAGGAGTTTGACCTACTTTTGAAAAACTTTAATCTTGGCCATAACTTTTGAATGGTTGAAGCTAGGGCTTTCATACTTCACATATGTAATCGTTGTGACATCACCTTCCTTTGGATACCAAACACTTTGACCTTGACATAGCAGTTTGACCTACTTTTGAAAAACTTTAACCTTGGTCATAACTTTTGAATGGTTGATGCTAGGGCTTTCATACTTCACATATGTAATCCTTGTGACAAGACCTTCCTTTGGATACCAACCACTTTGACCTTGACCTTGATGTTTTACTTACTTTTAAAAAACTTTCACCTTCGCCCTAACTTTTGAACAGTTGCAGCTAGGTCTTTCAGATTTCACAGGTATATTCCTCGAGACAAGACCTTTCTTTGGGTACCAACATTTTTTATCTTTTGGCCTGGATTTTGACTTGCATTTGAGAAACTTTAACCTTCGCCATAAGCCCCTTACGGGGGCATCAGTGTTTCACAAACACATCTTGTTTTTCTTATATAATTCATTGTTATAATTTTATCTCTTATTGTGACTCTACCCTATCCCCAGGGGCCATAATTTGAATAATTTAGAATCTACACAATCTCAGGAAACTTTCACATAAAGAGGGTGTTGCAGTTCTTTTGTTATTTTCCCTAAATGTGTAGCAGATTAAAAGAAGAATTTTAAGTTACTGAAAACGAAATTAATTTTTTTCAGATACATCGGTGTATGCAACACAATGTAGAACAATATTTGGAAGCTGCATATTGACTGCCAATTTGCCATTAAATGAAGTGTGTATTAGTCGCACAGCAAAATATATCAGATTTTCTGTTTTTAAATAGGGAATCCCCGTTCTGTAAAATTGCCTCCTTAAAACAGAATAAATTTGATATATGCACAAAGAGGCAGGAATTTTCTCCAAAACTGCCATTTCCGAATTTTGTTTCAAAGAGGCATATTTTTGTAAAACACAAAAATTGAATTAAAAAATTATTATCCATACGAAATGCAAAATGTGTATATAAAATAACGCATAGATAAATAGTGTCTGAAATGGTCTAGTGGTTATGCTGGTGAACTCCTAACGAATTTTTTTACCTGATAATGGGTTCGAATCCTGGAATGAGTCGTTTTTTAATTTTTTTCTTCACTTTTTTTCATGTATGGAAGTGCAATAAAATAGGTAAATATATCTATTTAAAGAGAGCGAGGGAAAGAGAGAGAGAATGTCAAGAAGTTAATGAGTAATATTTTAAACGCATGCATATTTAAATTGTCTTTCTTGATACTGTGTCCTAAAACTAATGACATAATGTTATTATTTAGTTGAAAGGCGATGTCTTGGAAAATAAAGTATTGTTTTAAATAATTTATATTTTATTTAGTTTACTCAATTTGATTCATTTTTGGTCTGTTATTTAGTGGCCAAAATTTGATTTGAAACAATGGGATGCGGCATAAACAGTGTGATTATGGGACATAGTTTTATTTATTTAAAAAATATTCACGGAAGTTGTCTACCGTATATCTTTCAAAATGATGTGCAAGGTGCACTGGTGCACATGTGCTTTTTATTGTTCAAACCTTTCCCGTAGAAAACGGCAGAAGTGAAACATGCATGTAAATATAAAAAAACCTATAGTCCCCTCCGGTTTCACCGGTAGGGGACTAATAAAATAAAAAGGTTAACATTCACTAAAAGGTCCCCAATCGGTTCCTACGTTAGGAAAAACTATGCATGAAATAAACGTAAAATGTGAAGTGTTTTGGAAACACCCGCCGTAAACACAAAGTCATCTACGTAGCTGTTTCTATATTTAGGCATAACTCTTTTGGCGTCGTGGGTATTTAAATGCCCTTCTCGATATACATGTAGGGAATAATTGCGAGTTTCTGCAACACCCTTTTTCAACTTTTCTGGTAAGGTGGTTCTTGAGAAGATTTTGAAAGATTTTTCTAATATGTAATTCATTATAATAATTTGATTCCCTATTGTGGCCCGGCCCTACCCAAGGGGCCATGATTTAAATTAATTTAGAATCTACACTACCTTATATAGCTTTCACAGAAGTTTCATTTTTTTCTGGTCAGATGATTCTTTAGAAGATTTTTTAAAAAGCTACGTATTTCAATGTAAAAATTTGATCTTCAATTGTCGCCCCACCCTACCCAGTCATCATTTGAACAATTTAGAATCTTCTACCTCAGGATGCTTCCACGTCTGTTTTATCTTTTCTAGCCATGTGGTTTTCCAGAAGAAGATTTTTCAATGACCCAACCCAATTTTTGTCTTTTCTTGATTATCCCCCCTCGGAAGGGGACTTGGCCTTCCTTTGAACAAATAAGAATTCCCTTTACCCAAGGATGCTTTGTGCAAACTTAGGTTAAAATTGGCCCAGTGGTTCCTTTGAAAAAGTCGCATATCTGAAGTTTACAGACAGATAGACAGACTGACGGACGCTGGACACCGGGTGATTAGAAAAGCTCATATGAGTTTTCAGCTCGGTGGAGATAAAAATAATTTCTGTGCACATTAATGTTAAAATTTTACCACAAATATTGTAGCTTATCCTTAGCCGCATGAGCAAGAAGTCTTGAATCATATTCACATTAAAGAACCTTCAAGTTGAATCATTTAAGATTTGCTTTCTATTTGAAAGAATTTCTTGGGAGGATAAAGAAAAAAATCACTGCCATATTTTCGTTATTTTTCCTTGAAGGAAGGGTGTGGCCCTTCTCATAAAATTAAACCCTGATAATTTTTGGAGTAACAGAGAAACTTTGAAACTGGTTCTCATGGAAGAAAATTATTCTGTAAAAGTTTACATAATGACTGATGGACCAATGGACAGACACCGGGCAAACATTGATCAGAAAAGCATACTTGACCCTCTAGATCTGTTTTACTGTGAAGTAGAAACTAATTTCCATGACAAAAAAATTAAATCTTAATCAATTAGCACATATGTTCACTTCATGATCAGGATGGGTCAAGGTTCTGAATAGGTACTTTTTCTTTTTATGTCGCCTCCAGAGCAGATCGACACTAAGGGATCACTTTACCGGTGTCTGTCCGTCTGTCACACCCTATATCTCAAGAACTGTAAGAGGTATGGATTTGATATTTGGCACATATATTGATTGGCACTATGGCTTTTGTAAATTACCATTTTCACGGACCTCGTGACCTTTTACCTTGACCTTTGACTTTCTTTTCAAAATAGTTCATAGTGCCGATATCCAGCATATTTTTTTTTTTACATTTGAGAGGTAAGCCTATGCTATTTAGCATTTATTTATGTGCACTGTTTGTCATAAGACAATATGAAAAATACCAGCATTACAATCCACTTGACCTTTGACCTACTTTAAAAACTATCTCGGGCAGTGTAATTAAACTTATGACTTTTGCATTTTGAGAGGCGGTGTTAAGATAATTAGCATTTATACATGTTTTTGAGGCAGAGCTGATGATAGTGTACTTTGAAACCATTTGATATTCAGTTACCACACAAACTTATTTATATACTATGAAAATACGTCGGGATCGGTATTCCACAATGGATCGTGTAGACTGAAAATTGCAGTAAAGACAGACTGAAATCTCTTTTGAATGATTATTGGAAACACGTTTACCTCATGATGAGTACTTTGAAACTGTATGATAGTTACCATACAAACTTACATTTAAATACCATGAAAATACATCGGGATCAGCATTCAACAATGGATCGTAAATACTTACAATTCCAGTAAAGACAGAGACTGTAATCTCTTTTAGAGGATTGTTGGAAACACGTGTTAATAAAATGACAAATACAATGTAGTTATGTCTAATAAGTTCAAATTTAATTATTCATTTGAGGGTTATGGAACCATATTTTCTTTGATTGTCAGATTCTATCGCAGTCTTATACTATCCATGGATGCCATTTTTTTTCTTTGCAGGCAAATGAACTTTCAGTCATGTTTATAGTAAATAAAAAGCTGTCCACTCTTACATTTATTTACACCTTTAATGAAGCTACAAAGCAGGCGACACATGCGTTCATTGGAACACTCTAGTTTGTTTATTTGTTTGTTTGTTTTTTTATAAACGACAGCAAGGGCTCTTCCTCATTAATTTCTTCAAATGATGTCCCACGGGATGAGGGGATGAGTTTTTATGTTTTAAAGTAATTTAACATAATTATTGTCAAAAATAATTTAAAGTGAGATAGTATTTAGCACACACCCCTACCGCTTTAACTTCCTCCAATACCTGTACATGTAGATGCTTTCTTCACTTCTCAACATTAACTGATCAGTGACCTTGATTATATGGCCTCCAGTCAGATACAATGTTCAGTAAATGATAAATCGAGTTACTTGATTAAGCATTCACTTTTCCGTTTCATTATTCATTGAGGATAACGTTAACTCTTGGACAGGTTTACTCACCAAATCCTCGAAATTACTCCAACTTAATATGCTAATATCACAGTACATAAAATCATTCTAATCAGGGATACAAAAATTATAGCTTGACAATGCTTTTAACTTGATTCAACATCTCATCGAATTTCAACCTTTGATATTAAATCTTGAGTCAAGTTCATGAAACACTTCTACGTAATGACCAATTGTGATATTGTTTGAATTCAATCAAATACAATTTGAACAAAAACTTAGATGTTAGATCGCCATATAATAATTTTCTTATTCGGAAAAAAAACAAATAAATAAACACAACTACAAAAAACAAAAAAAAAAAACAAAAAAAAAAAACACTCAGTATGCTGTTTATTGTTTTTATTTGTTTAAAATTTTATTCATACCCCTAATAATGTCTAAATTAAAGATGTAAATGACTGACAGAACTTTTCTAGCATTGGACCGTTATTACAAAATTAATTTGGTTTTTTACTTTCGTATGTTTATTTAAAGCAATAAGCATTTCTACTTTGAAAACCCCTAATGATACCGGACCATCTGGTACGGAAATGCATCTGTGTAAATTTTCTTTCATTTGATCTGGATTATGATGACATTTGTGTGGGAAGAAACACGTTTGTGGCATTAAAAATCTTTCTTGTCTAAATTTAGACTAAATTTTCATAAAGCCAGCTTGGAAAAAAGAAAATTTGTTTGATGGAAATAAATGTCTTTATTTTGTCGTTTGTAATGTAATGGAAAATTACAAATTTGTTGTTTTTTAAGCTAGTTTACGCCTGTCTGGGCATATGTCTACCGATTTTCTGATTTGGTAATTGTTTAATTATAGAAATTCAAGGCAAGGTCATCTACTAATGTAATTGCTATAAAAGTCGAAAATAATCAATTTCAACAAGTGTGAAATAAATAATTAAATGTTTCAAATTCTGACAAAAGTTTTCCTCAAAATGACAGTTATATGTAATGTATTTTTGTCGCAACCACAATTTCTTTAAGATTTTGATGGCAAACAAATTTAAATGCACCATAATAAATTTAATTGATGACGGAAAAACTCAATTTAGAAGCAATAAAGAGAATGGAAATATTTTAAATTCATTGAGATTTTAAACAAGTCTTGTTGTGAGGTTTAGAATTTTTTATGAAATTTACATTTCTCAGTTCAAAACGCACAAAATCAATAATTTACATAAACAGTAAGAGCGATTGTCACTGCCTTTAGACGAGAAGATTGAGAAGAAATCAGACATATATAAAACATTAAAAACGGGGGAGGGGGAGTCACTTCCCATTTCTAACTTTGTGCATGAGGGTTGGTGTGAAATTTACTGAAAATCTTAATTTCTGACATGAACAAAATCTATAATTAAAAAAAGAGATTAGATATAACATCTGCCTGTAATATTTTTTTTTTGCTCTTCGCCAACTTCACACCACTTTAAGACATTTGAAGTGAGATATTCTAGAAAACTTTTGTAGCTAAAATATGTTTAATTGATGAAGGGGAAATTACCCTTTGCTTTAAAGAAGATGGGCGAAAAAGGCGAGCGAAGTGCCTGTAGATCGACAAAGATGAAGGTGAAAAATTAAATCTCACACAATTATAACAAAATTTTCTTTGATATTTCATCTAAGATTAAAGTATACTTAATGTAAAATCTCCAAATTTTGCAAAGATCTCACAAAGATTGACATTATTTGCCTACGAAACACTAAAGAGGGCAAAAAGGATCATTTTTTTCATGCTATAACACAATTTTTCGATATAAGTGGGTCTTCGCTCAGTTTTTTTTTTAAGTTTATCTTCAAAGTTTGCGTAAAAATATACAAAAACATGGTGTAAAGACCCACTATACCTTAAAAATACACTTTTATGACACAACATTCGCATCTTCCGATAAATAACTTATCCATTTAGTCAACATGATTTAAATGCCACTATTCATTAATCATTAGTATCTGTGTAGCGTGGTGGTTAGCGAGTTAGTCTCATTGAAAAATGATACTCGGGATTTTTATCGCTTAGGGGATTCAAACCCCACGAATACCACAATATTTTTTAATAACAGAATAATTTTTGTCTAGAAAATTTTCCTCAGTAATGTTTAATTTATAATAATTTCATATAACTTTACTCTAAATACTAAATTCACAAATTGAATGTGATTTCTACATATCCGAAGCTATAGACCTTCCGCACGCCTTGTTTACCATCTCCTTTCACATCTTTTTTTAAAAACTCCCCAACATTGGTTTCCATCAACAAATGATGAATGTATAACATTCGAATGGAAATTAAAACAGTACGAGGTATGAAGCGGCGCTTACTTTTCAAAAATGAATTTTATTTCTGACCATGATATAAAGAAAGTTTGCCAAAGAGAATTGGAGAACAAGTTCCGAAGGAGAGGGGGTATACTGTTTTACCCTTGTCTGTCTGTGTGTCTGTCCGTAACAAATTTTGGTCGCAGTTTAGTTTTCTCAGCAATTACTCATCGCAGATGCTTGAAATTTTAGCACTCTTTGTTTAGGAATGCCATATAGTGGGATTCATTTTTGTGCGAATTTGATGTCAACTTCCTGTTTATATTGTTGATCGCAGTTTTCTCAGCAATTACTCAATGCACTTGCTTGAAAATTAAGCACACTCTTTGTTTAGGCATGTCATATGGTGGGATTCATTTTTGTACGAATCTGATGTCAATTTATTATTAATCATTGCATCCGTCCGTACCATATATAACAATTTTTTGTTGCAAATTTCTCAACTACTTATCGCAGATGCTTGAAAGTTTAGCACCCTCTTTGTTTAGACATGTCATATGGTGGGATTCATTTTTGTACGAATCCCGAATCCGATGTCAACTTCTTGTTTATCCCTGTGTCTGTCCATAAATGAACTTGTGTATTCACATCAGAGCGGAGGTATTATTAGTGAGCATTGGCTCACAGACTTCTTGTTTATTATAACAACAATAAATTAAAAATATAAGGTATATATGAAAACAATATTGAGTGTCATACAGATTAAATTCATATTTAAAAAAAAAAATAATAAAGCGCTGTTTTTTAAGTCAGAATACCACTGTTAAAAAGAATGTATGCATCAAAAGAGTTATCTTTAAAATATTTTTGCTAGGAAAACAATTGTATTATAAAAAATTCTTATAATGGCACATGATGTATTACTGCAGTTTTAAAACTGTTTAGAAAAGATGGAACCATCTTAATTTGCAAGAGTGAAAAAAATAAAATGAATGCAAAAGTTATAGGTCCGATATATTTAAAAGCTATGTTTTGTTTTGAACATATTTTATTGACAATATGTTAACAAGATTGAATACAAGTTCCGGAAACCTAGGTAGTCCACTCCCTGCGAAAAAATTTAGCCAAAAGGAATAGAAATCAATGTTTCAGCCCGGTGTCCTTTTGATTGAATTGACTTTTCAAAAGTTAACATTACTATGAGTAATGTTTCAAGATTATGTGCTTGGGAATTTATCTCAATCAGTTAGAGGGTCGCCCCCATTAACAAGATCTAGAAGAAGCGTTTGCGGATATATGGCATTCAAAATAGTTACATGTAGATCTGCATTCTGTTTTTATTTTTTTTACGTTTTGAAACCTGTGAACTGTTAGTTTACGCATACCTTAGTTTAAGTGACAAGACGCCTGGAATTATTTGACGGAACAATCCTGAAGAAATGCTTGATGTTCTTGATAGCTTTTCATCATAAAGTTTTGCAATTGGATGCACTTTAAGTACAGTAATAACTGTAAACACGATATTTTGACATAGTATTCATATCTTTAAATAAAAGAAAAATATCAGCTTAACCAGATTCTTCATTCTTCATATCTTGTATGAATTCAAATGTACTTTAGCAGCTTGAACCAGACCTTACAAATATCAAATGTGTCACTTGATTTCTGTACCAGTGCACGTAATTTATATGAATACATTATCTACATGTAAAAGGTACTGAAGTCGCTGCAAGTTTAATTATAATTGTACATATCTAAAGTACATTCCAATATTTAAAAAGAAAAACATTTAATTTGCTACAAATAAAAGTTACTTTTTTCTCTTCTAATTTCAAAATTAATCAAATTTCCATTTAATCTCTAAATCGGGTGTGTGGCCAATAATCAAATTAAGTGTTTTTAGCTCACCTGAACTGAAAGCTCAAGTGAGCTTTTCTGATCACATTTTGTCCGTCGTCCGTCTGTAAACTTTTAACATTTTCGACTTCTTAAGAACCACTGTTCCAATTTTAACCAGACTTGTCACAAAGTATCCTTGGGTAAAGATGATTCAAGTTGATTCAAATGAAGGGTCACGCCTTCTTCCAAGGGGGGGGGGGTGTAATTACAAATTAGTGAAAAATTAATGGCATCTATTAAAAATCTTCTCAAGAACCACTGGTCCAGGAAAGATGAAACTTATATGGAAACATATATCCTCAGGTAGTATAGATTCAAGTTCAAATCATGACCCCCGGGGGTAGGGCGGGGCCACAATGGACCATCAAAGATTTACATAGGAATACATAGGAAAAATCTTTAAAAATCTTCTTCTCAAGAACCACTGGGCCAGGAAAGATGAAACCTATGTGAACACATCCTCGGGTAGTGTAGATTTAAATTTTTCAAATCATGGCCCTCGGGGGTAGGGCAGGGCAACAATGGACGATCAAAGATTTACATAGGAATACATGGGGAAAATCTTTAAAAAATATTATACCCAAGAAAAGCAAAGTCATGATTTGTTATATTTATATTGAGACATCCTCAGGTAGTGTAGATTCAAGTTTGTTCAAATCATGGCCCCCGGAGGTAGGGTGGGGCCACTATGGACGATCAAAGATTTGCATAGGAATACATGGGAAAAATCTTTAAAAATCTTCTTCTCCAGAACAACTGGGCCAGGAAAGATGAAACTTATGTGGAAACATCCTCAAATTGTGTACATTTAAGGTCAAGATCTAGTAAATGACTTTAGACTGTCTTTTTGGTGCTAGATCCATTATGACGTCATAATCAACTAAAACTTTCTTTTTCCCGTACTTTACGGCTCTGATAGAATTATGTAGAAAATAAAGTTTTTTCATGGAATTCAATTTGAAATCATGTGAAAATTAATCCCGAAACCTATATTCAATTTGATATTAAATTAAAGAAGAGGATAAAAACAAACAAATTACCGTTTTCTGAGAGACTGTAGGCAATCTGGATGCATTTCCTTTGTCCGATAAGGAAAAAACTCCCATATTCATGACTTATTTTATTAATTTTTCATCAAAAAAGACAGTTTAAAATATGATTTTTGATCTTGTTTACCTAGAAAATATGCCCCGACACACCTGATTTGACCAAGCTATACGTAAAAAGCATCTTTAAAGGAATTTATTTCTCAAATTTGAGAAATCTGGAGGCTCCTTTCATTTACTAGATCTTGACCTTAAGTTTGTTCAAATCATGACCCCGGGGGTAGGGCGGGGCCACAATGAACCATCAAAGTTTTCCATAGGGATACATAGGAACATTCTTTTAAAATCTTCTTCTCAAGAACAGCAAAGCCATGATTGGTCATTTATATGGAAGCATCCTCAGGTAGTGTTAATTCAAGGTTGTTCAAATCATGACCCCTGGGGCTCACAATAGAAGATAAAACTTATAGGAAAAAATCTTTTAAAAACTTCTAAAGCCATGATTTGTCAAAGAAATATGGTAGCATCGTCAATTAGTGTAGATTCAAGTTTGTTCAAATCATGCTCCCCCCTCCCCTACGGGATAGGTTGATACCACTCATAAACACTGAACTCCTACATGTAGCCAAAGTGTTCAGGTGAGCGATGTGGTCCATGGGCCTCTTATTAGGTATAGAGGGGGATGATACATATAATAGCACAATATGCACAGGAATTATTATTGATGTTGAGAATGTTTTGTAAAACAGTTGTTTTTTAATCGTTTGGAAGATTTGAATAAATTTATTTTTCCATATTCATAGCACAAAAGAATTCCCCCGTAATCAGAGTTCTTAATAACCGGAGACATTTGCGAATAAATCTGTAATCGGTATTGTGTCGAGTTGTCTTCGAACATAACCAAGATAACACTTTATGTAATATCAAGCAATTAGCATGAAATGTACCAAACAGGTAATTGGGTCATAGGTGTTAAGATGATTTCGCCCAACAGTACAACAGAACGTTTCTTATCAATGTCTGATCCCGCCAATATTCGATCAATACTTCTAAGATACAGGAAATAAATATTTGCGATAGGTGCTCCAACAGATACACGCTGACATTACTAGAAATTATTGCCAACTGATTAAGAAGTAATGGTTGGTCGGTGTTGCTATCAAAGACACTGAAGATTATAGGCTGATGTATTTGCTTTACTGTGACCCAGAAGCCTTTATTAATTTGCTTTTATGGATTAAAGCATTTGTTTCGAAGCAAGAGGTCTTTCATATTATGGGAAACATATTAGGAAAACATTTCGCATCAAAACTACCGAAAAGTTACAAAGTGTCAAAATTCAATGAAGCGTATACATATCATATAGAGATCTTCTACTCAAAACAGTGGAGAGATTTCAAAATGCACAAAATTTACATCGTGTCTCTAAAATGCTTTCTGCCTATATTTATTTTTAGTATGCTTACATGTGAATTTGAAAATGTTTGTTATTCTCTACTAGAAAAGAATTTAGCTTAAGATTTTGATAACTGACCCCAGCCTGACAACGGAACCATAGATCTAAATGAACCAAAAATTTATACTATACTACGTGGATTTTGCTTATTAATTATCTGCATTTTATTTAAACGCTTGGTTGATCTGATTTATATGTTTCTATGGATAGTAATATGACACTACCTTGTTACTTTGAACAGTCTTGTAGCTTAAAGAATTACGTATCATAGCATTGTGCCATGAAAAAAATTAGATATTTAACATCATCCAGTTGCCTTTCAACGGATATGAAATATCTAAATCCATGATAAATGAAGGTATCTTCAAATTGATACATTCAGTCTTATATAGCCCTGTTGTATGTATTTTTGGGATTAATTTTTTTTTTAATTTTAACTTTGATTTTTGATTGAGAATTCAATTTTATTCTAAAGGGACAGTGTATTGAAAACTTGGAATATCAATACATAAGTAGACTGCTAGTACACTAAGATAAATAATTTATATGTCAGTTTTTGATTTTGATGAACGATGCAGCCAAGGTCCTAGATTTAGAAATTTCTGTGAAATGCTTTCAAAACTGTACTTTGTAAGAGTTTAGGCAAAGAGTTTACACCTTCTGCTTACAATGCCTGCTCGCACTTTTTAACCATATAATTTTATATCAGATTGATCAGTTACGTCTGCTTTGCAGAATGAAAAAAAGCAAGTTCTAATTTATCTGCTTGCAGGCATGCATGTATAAACCCTAGTTTACACGCTCTTCTTTTGTAGCTCTGCTTCAAAGCAGCTGCAAAGGCAGAGCGTGTAAACAGGGAGATTTGGTCCTGAGCTTTTGAGGAGACTTTTGTCTGGATCTCTGCACCAGATTTTAGTTCTTACAGTAAATTTGAATCCTACGATGTAAATTGAACTATACTCAATTAAAAGTCCACGATTAAATTGAGGTCAAAAAGCATTAAGTGAGAGACTATATTTTGTGGCGGAAGATTTTTTTTTAGGAGAAAATGATCTTTTTTTTCTCTTTCGAAGTATTTACAATACTGTTAAGCGTGGATTCCTATTTTTATTTTCCATTCAGGCTGCACAAGCTGTTATTTAGAGCAGTCAGATATTTTTCAGTGGTCCAGAATTACATATTAAATTATCTAAAGTATGAATTTATTATCAGATTGTGAAAAATATAGCAAATACATTGTGAAAGTCCAGAATTTGGGTAAAATAAGCATTTTTAGTAATATATAAAACTTTCATCACAGACCCAACTTTTAATTTTCTTTTCTGGATATGTAAGATAACTTTGAGCATTCTGATTAATAAAATCAGTACAATTTGAAGAATTTATGACTTATATAGATATTTTTCTTGCTTGTTTAATTTTTAATGCTAAAAATGACATTTTGTAAGTACAGAAAGGAGCAAAATATATTAATTGTTTATGTAAAGTAATTTGAATTATTTCCTTTGCACAATTTCAATGTGTCTATTCAAGACAGAGTATTGCTTGGCACTAGTGCTTTTGTAAAATACCATGGTTACAGACCTTCTGACCTTTCAAGTTGACTTTAAAACTTCATTTCAAAATAGTTCATAATGTCCATATACAACATATATTTGACATTTGACATTTTGCTATTTAGCATGTGCACAGAGTAACGGTCCATTTAACCTTGCTTATTGATCATCATCAAAATAAGTAGATGACACCTAGTGATTTTAGGAAAAAATATCGAAAGTCACCAGGTTTTCTGCTATAATACCGAAATGTATTAGTTTTCAACCAATATCTAAATAATCCCATGCTCGATAGTTATCAAACTTTTCTCATAACTTTTAAAATACATTTAGCTAATTTCAATCAATTTTCAATGCAAATGTCACTTAACTCACATCAAATATTGTCCAAAGGGTTACATTTTTTTCTCATTTGCCTATATTGTACGTTGTAGACTACATGATATTCATCAAAAATGTGATAGTCATACACAGGTTGACCATGACAATGGTTTAAACTCTTGATTTTCAGACCAGAGGTCTGTAGGTTATTTTTTTTTAAATATTTGATATTATAGAAACCTTGCGCAAGATTTTCATCAAACTGCATCAGGCTATTACAAGTGGAATAGTACTCAATATTTAAATGCAATGGAAAGGATGTATTATATTATATAACTGACAAACATGTTTTTTTTTTTCAAGAGAGTTGTTATAAGTTTATATATTTATATTTGGACCATAATTTGTTTTAAAGAAAGGCTTTTGTAATTGGGTTAAAGCGCAATGCCCCCTGATGAAATTAAAGACGATGTCAGAATACAGCATCAATTTGCCAATGCAAATCAACACAAGTACTTGACAGATAAACAGATTATACTGTATGCATACATATTCTGTTTTGTTTACACAATTTAATTTGTTAAGTCATTTAAGATTTCTTAATGTATCTTTTATTGTTTTAACACAGGCGCCTTGAACTCTCGTTAAACTACATACCTTACATAGTTAATAGACAAATTGACGTAAATCAAAACCGAATGTGATTGTAATTTCTTCAATTGACAAAACTGGCATACAGTCAATGAAATTATTTTGGTTCTTTAAAGTCATCCGTTAATTATTAGGCTAAACCGCGCCCATACATTTTAATTAAGGCGTGTAAATGGCTTCCTAATCCTGTCAAACATGTTACGTTTTCGAGAAAAGAACTATTTATGGATATTTTTGACCAATGGCGTTTTCCTAAGACAATCGGGCAAATTTCGTTCAATTATTTTTTGCGCGAGAATGTTCACCCTATGATATTAAATCATTACATGAGAAAACAAAAATCTATTATTAACGTTGCTGCACTCTGGAACACTTTCTTGAGGGCAACAGTGGTCATCGCTTATAAATAACGAGGTAAAACTCCGGACACTGACAAACGATTGGACTTTACGGAAGAGAGCACTACAGCTAGATGCGAATTAGTTACAACTTGTACAAAACTTCATTAGGGCCCATGGCCACAGCTGATAGTACTTGATGGGTAACCCGTCATTCATTGCTAGGTCTCTTTGCTTATAACTATCCCACTGTGACTATGTCCGAAACCGATTAGCAGACTCTGAGGTTGCTACATCGACTAATTCTGTTTTTAATCGTGCTATAAACAATTCTGTTTATTCTAATATAAACTAGATGAATGTTTGACCTTTTCGCATGTTTGTGGAATTTCTGTGAAATTGTTGCTTCCGCTGGATAATTAGACCATTTCAGAAAAGATGACCACCCAAAACTGTAAGTTTTTTTATATACAGAATACGTACCATCATTTTACATCCACTAAATTTTTGTTTTCTTTTACGAATTTTTTGGAAATGTTTTTGTCTCTAGGTTAATTACAATGTTACATGAACCCATGTCCTAATGCAAGCAAGAGGATTTCTTACTTATTCTTGTAAACTTTGACAGCATTTAATTCATACTCAGCATTTTCAGCAAATCAAAGCTACTTAATTAACAGAAAACACGTTCATTGATGTCTTCATATCTTTTGATATAAATGTGCAATTACAGGTTTAGAGGGTTTTAGCTGTCATAGACTCAAAGGAAATAATAATTTTTCTGGGGAAAATAATGCGAGTACGGTATCACAAAGTATTACATTCTAAAGAGTTAGACAACTGTGAAAACAGCGTGATGTATTTTATTTATTATAGTAACCGAGTTTTATTTTTACGCTCAGAAAACCTGGAGAGACATGTGCCAAGAAAATTTCTATCTATTTATTCCTAAATATAACACTAACAAATAATAATAAACTATCGTAAATTAACAAAGTTAAATAAGTGCTAAAGAATAAATTTTCTTCATTATCTCAAAATAGTATGAATGGAAATGTCACCCTGATAGGATAAAACAAAATTCTTGACCCATTTTATATAGTTATACATTTAGATTAGCTACGAGTCCCGGCTGTCAAGGCTACAGACGTTTGACCCTTTATAGACATTTAGTATTTGCTATTACAGCCAATAAGAGTTCTACCAGGTAACAGGCAATATTTGGTTTAAACATGCAAATTTTTCATTTTTGTAAAATTTACACAGGGCTCTTTGCACAAAGTTCAGAAGTATTTCATTAATTGATTCTACATGCTCTATTAATAACACAAGTCTGAAAATAGAGCTTAGGATACATGTACCTCAAACCTTATCAGACAGTGTCTACTATTGTTCATATATGTTCCATGTTGTATGTGATTTTCTCACAGATTATATCGCTATATCATCAATATTTTATTTGATGTATTTTGACTGACAAATTTCATATCAATTGTTAGGCCTTTGTTTTAATTTTATTCTAAATTTGACTAGGATTAATCAGTCTACCTGCTCAATACATAGGGCTCAAAGCTGGTGTGACCGGTCGACGGGAGATGCTTACTCCTCATATACACCTGATCCCACCTCTGGAACTTCCAGGGATCCGTGTTTTATGCCCTGTTCACAGATTCTTATTGTTTGTAGGCTTTTTAACTATTAAAATCTTTACCTATTTCACGTAGTATTTAAATGTTAAAGAAGGTAAACACATCTAAATTTTTAAAAATAAGTAATTATTGTACTTAAACAAATGAAATCAAGAATCAATAGTCATGCATGGTTCCAGAAGAGATATATATGTCCCCTTCTCCTTTGTGAAGAAAACGCTTCCAAATTTCCTTTATCAGAATTAGATTCTCTCTCCTCCCCCCCCCCCCCTGAATTTTCCGTTGTTTTTTTTTCGAACATACGGTCCTTTTTATATATACATGTATGTAGAAAATGGAGTGTTGAAATCGAGCTCAGAACATAATGGCAAGTAGGTAAAATTGTTGCTTATCTGTTTATTTCCGTAATGCAATTTTCCTTGAATATATTTTATCTTAAACACTCCCAAAATTATTTAAATTCATTAAATGTATTGCATTGAATTCCATTAAATGTAAAATCATAAATCGAATCTGAATCAAATCTAAATAAAAAATATGCGAAAGTTTTTTTTTGGGGGGGGGGGGACGCATGTAACAATTCCCTATTTAACCATTAATATAATTGCCACTCAGATGCGTGTATATGTTCATGCGACATTGTAGAATGCAAGAAGGGAATGAACAGATTGGAGTCAATGTTAACCGATTGCTTTATATTCATCTGATTAGTCAAAAAAGTATAATCCAAACACGCTGTAAATTAGTAAGGTAATTAAAAGGTTGTGTCACCAACCATATAGAATACTTTTTTAATAAATAGGGTACCACTCAAACTAGCTTTCGTTTTCACCTTTCAGCTAGCAATGGGGAAGTTGCTGGAATGAAATAGGTAAAGATCGATCTCAAAAAAATAAAACTACGAACAATACAAATCTGTGAACAGTGTATAAAACACGGACTTCTGGAAATTCCAGATCTTGGATCAGCTGCCAACGAGGAATAAGCATCCCCTATCGACTGTTGTTTAAGCCAACTAATCCTTACGATTATTTTTGAATTCCTTGTTTCAATTCATGATTTTAAGTCTTTGTCAATATATGATCAGTGGACTTAGCCATAATTGCAAATTTAAACTACATCAGTTTTTCCCGTTAGGTATAGTAGCGGTATTGATACCGCTAGACTTGAAGAATAAAACAAGTTTCATTCAAATTAAATATCAACTCCATGCTGAAGTAAGTTAAGGTTACTATTTTTGTTTCCACTTAAAGTACATGTAACTTATACTGCTTGTCAAAATTAATGGAATAATTCAAACTGAACCATTTCCAATACGCAGATTTCAACTTCAGGACATCTTTTTCATGCTAAACTCCATTCGTGGTATAAAAGATGAATTTGTTTTTAAAGAATTATTTGCCAGTGGTAGTTTAACTAAAACACTCCATGGTTGAAGGACTCTTTGTTACACGTAAAAACTCAGTTTTAAAACATCTGAACTCCAGAATATTCGGGACTACATCCAGATACGTTTACAAATCAAATTTTGTATATAGCCACAAAACTTTTAGAACTTGATTGCAATTGCTATGAAGAGATGCATCTTGGAAAGCGATTGTTCATGCTTTGTTTTCAAAACATTTCAAAGTTAAAAACTATTAGTATCACTGCATAAAAGTTCGATTTCAAGAAAGGGGTATTAGGGGGCGAAATGCTCATAATTAAAGGTATTTCAACCCTTAGAAAATAATGATAACTCTTCCATTCTGATCTTTTAATTCCAAAATTTTTAAATGCATCTGATATTTTCCATTTATATATATTGTTTCAATATATTTTTGTTGTTTAACACAAAAAGATCAGAAAAAAGTTAATACAGTATAAAATAATGACATAATAATCCACAAATAATAACATAGTAATTAATATTGGCAAGTGGCATCAATAAATTGAAATGTTAATAAAACTTTTAGAAAGAAGTACAATTTTGTTCAATTCGTACATTTCAATTTGTTAACATATTTAGACACATTCTAATCATAGATTTCCATGGAATGTTATCCGTCTGTTTTCAAGAAATGAAGTTTTCCCCAATTTTTATGATTATTTTTTGTTGAAAATTAAAAAAAAAATACTGCGACATATTTCTTGTCATTTTTGTTTTTATATCAGTACTATGTTAGTTAACTGTTGTCTATAATATTAAGCTTAAAAAAAAAGAATTATAATGGGAAAAAAATCATTTTGTATTTTTCATTAAAATAATATGAAAAAAATTATTAAAATTGCAATTAAACACACTGAAACGTGAGTGTATTTCAAATCCTATTAATAATAAAAAAAATAATATAAAATAATAAAAATATAAAAGTTTCGTCTACCACCTTAAGAAATTTTCTTCATGTAGATAAAGAAAAAATGACCACTCTTTACCACACCTTACTTTAATTTTCAGCCTCTTTAACTATACAGCTACAGTATAATACATTTCGATGAAAAATCAGTTTTTATAATAAAAAAAAATATTGCGAGATCAATTTAGCTCCAATTTCCATAATTTTTCTCTACAATAAGCAAAGTCATGATTTTTTTTACCCTACGATGCTAAACAAAATATGATAGATTGATCATTGAGAATTATTCATGATATCAATTCATCATTTCAAACCTCAGAATACTACAATTTCTTAACAAATATGTGCCATAAAATTTCAATTTCGCGTTTGAAATGTGATATCACCACAGCGCCTATGGGTATATGTATGAGGAAACTACAAATCATTCTGCATTTAATGATAATATATCAATAAAAAAAATAAACTACAAATATCGTTGCGATAATTTTTTTTCACAAATAAGAATTTTTTTTTTAAATTAAAAATGTATCAAACAAGAAATAAAATGAAGACTCATTCATGGACAAGTACTGCATATTGATATTAATTTTAAAATAATGCAATTATTTATTTAAGTGAACAGAAAATCGCAAAGAACGAATAGAATATTTAAATTACTGGTTTTGTAAAATAAAATTGAATACTCTTTAGTATGCGTTACAGTAATAATTCTTGTTTGATCTAGGAAAACCTGTTTTTCGTGTTCAACAAGAATCTGAAGTCTAATTGTATAAATAAACAACATCACCCAGAAATTATTGGGAGAATAGTCACGAGCAGTAGTTTGTTTGCCAGATTTTCCAGTTTACTTTATTCTATTTTTTAAAATCCTGCATAAATAAACAAAAAACAATCATCTGCCCAGTGACTGGATTTATTTATTAGTTGTATTTTTCAATTATCTTCGAGAAGTTCAAGTTTTTGTACCGGTATATTATTAGTTTATATAAGAAAAGGAAAGGCTGTATTTGAATTGACCAGATATTTGACAAAACTGTCCCTTGTTTGATTTGATTTTCTTAATTTGTTAAATGGGTTATAGTGTACTCTAGCAGCATTCACGGGAAAGGGTAAGCAAGAAATCATGCACAGAATACATGAAAGATTGAAAGGTGCAAGATGTAGATTGAACCAGTTTTAAAATAGGTAAACAATCTAAGACCGCGGAACATTAACTTGCAAAATTGGAAATATGCAGCTTACGTCATTTCCATCTGTTACAGTCAAAATGTTTAATGATAGACAATGAAATGGGCGGGTACAATTCGACACGGACGTCCGAGAAAACACTGGATTGAAATTCTAGTTAGGGCCCCGCTCTGCGGGTGCCATATAGTGATCAGTCTGTCCGTCCGTCTGTCCGTCCGAGATCTCTTGTCCGGAGCATATCTTCTCTCTCCTTGGCCCAATCTGGCTCATGCTCCACCCACAGAGTGTCTTTGGGAAAAGGGTGTGCAGTGACCTTGAACCATGTTTCTAGGTCTAAGGTCAAGGTCATAGCAGAATTATATGTAAAATCCTTGTCCGGAGCATATCTTCTCTCCTTTTGATCCATTGTGACTCATACTTCACTCACAGAGTGCCACTGGTCAATGGTTGTGTAGTGACCTTGAACAAAGTTTCTAGGTCAAGGGTCAATTTCAAAAAAATCCTCTCTGTTTAAAATCTTTGTTCGGTGCATAATTTCTTTCCCTTAAGTCCAGTCAGCCTCAAACCTTACCAAATTGACTTAGGGTACGGAACAATTGTGATTTTCCATCCATATTTCTGATAGATGATATGCAACAATTTTCATAGAGGATATGCAGAATTCGTAATTTTTGTGCCATTTTTGATAGAAGGTGTTGAGCACTCGTAATTTTCTTGCCATTTTTTTTTTATTATAACAAGGATATTAATAGTACACAAATTTTCCTCTTCAAAATAAACCCTTTTCAGCTAACTTACATTTTCATGTTCATTGTTGAAAGCGGGGCCCTTTGAGATGGCCACCATCTCAATGATATCTAGTTTGAAATTCATTTTCAATCGACCTGAGCTGTTATCAAACCCAAAATGTGAATGTATGATCCAAAGGACAAATAATTACATGTAATTTCAATTCCCAAATACATGTTGTTTGAATATCATATTTATTTGAGTTTTTTAGCCTATAACCTTAAAGGCACGTAAAAGTAATAGAAGGCAGAGATTATTTTTTTAGGGTACGGCCATCTGATTCTAGAGGGGGGGGGGGCTGACAGAAATTGTTGATCAGATCATGCCTTCACATGACAGAATATATTTATTTCTAGGATGACACGAGCTTTTTTATTAGTTTTGTCTTCACTGAAAAATATCTGACAAAGAAAAACAGGGAGGGGCTGTCCAAACTAAAAGAAACTCTTATTTATTTCCAAGATCGCCCCCCCCCCCCCAACCAGCACACACATACACATACCAAACAGAAATCAAATATTTGTCCTTTTATATTTCCTTAAAAACACTGGACAGAAAATTCTGATTTATATAAATTAATTTCAAACTATTCCGAAATTGAAATTATTTGTCTTCTGGGTCAATCAGTAACACCGTGCGTTCTAGAGTAGCTGAGACGGATTGAAAATAAATTTCAAACTAGAATTTCAATCCAATGTTTTCTCGGACGTCCAAATCGATGTACCCGCCCATTTCATTGTCTATCATTAAATATTTGACTGTAACAGGTGAAAATGACGTAAGTTGCATATTTCCAATTTTGCCAGTTAATGTTCCGCGGTCTTAGTTTTTTTTAGAATAGGAGAATAAAAATTTGCTTTAATTAACTAGTGCTTCCTAAGTATTATGATGAAGTCAATTATAAACATTTGGTTTCGTTTTTCCTTTAAATTATTAACAGTCAAGGTAGAATACAAACCAACAGGACAGGTGGTGCATCTTGAACAAGCTATCGGTACGATAAAATATGCTAAGAAGTTATTCTGATATTGTTTACAAGTGTGAACGGATGCATCTACCGACTGACTACGAGAAGATGGGCATCTATCATCATCAAACTTAATTGGTTTGTCTTGGGTTTGGGTCAACGAAAGGTCATTAGTACAGTTTAATTACCTGGACATATTGTCTTTATGTAGTGATGTGTTCGGACATTGACGCCGGGATGATTCTTTTTACCTAAGAGAGGAAATGGTTTACATTTTCTTGAAATCGATCAAAGACCCTCTCAGTTTCTGTTTAAGAGTAGCTATCGGAGAAGACTTGTCTTCGTTATTTGTTGGCCACTCTCTCTCTCTCTCAAATGACAATGACTTCAAGCATGCATGTAACTGTATGTCTCTGATATTAACTATCCAATCAAAACTGTTTGATAGAATTTCGTTTTGTCAGTTTTTTCTACATCCATTCCATTTTTTTCAGTGTAAGTTTTATTTAAAATACTGAGAATTTTATTGTTGCGAGTAACTTGTAAATGTCAAAGCCTGAAATTTTCACTTAACAATTGATCTCCGTTTTTTGAGACTCGGTGGCGAGAATTTTTACAATGCTAGAGGTCACGCGGCGCAAAGTCAGAATATCTTGCCGTGAACCTCTAGCATGCTGGAGTACCAAATGAGAATAATGACAAAATCGATTTTTTTTTCTACGGGAGAGTCCAAATTGTGTCCGATCAAATCGTAAAATAGGAGGTTACAATAACACTATATAAAATGAAATTCTGGGAGTCTCATTAAATTTCATTCAGTGGTAAAAGGAGGAGTTGCGGATAAGAGATGGATACCTCCAATACTATAGGAAGAATGGCAGTGTCCATGTTTTGCTATTGTATACCCCAAATATGTGTCTGATTGTTTGTTTGTTTGTATGTTGTTTAACGTCCCTCTTGAGAATTTTTCACTCATATGGAGACGCCACCACTTGCCGGTGGAGAGCTGCAAATTTTGTCCTATACTCGGCACTTACGGCCATTGAGCAGTGAGGGATCTTTTTCGTGCCAGCACCTACTGCGACACGGGACCTCGGTTTATACGGTCTCATCCGAAGGACCGGTCTCCACGTCCCACAGTTGGATTCAAACCCGCGACGTAAGGATCAACTCCTTACGCCGCGACTCTAGAGCAAACGCTCTAACCACTGCGCCACGCGGGCGACTGGTAGAATAGTGAGATGCGGAGGAAAAAATACCAATCTGCAGTGTATGGATATTTGCAAGTGTAAAATTCTGAACAAATCAGAATATAGAAACAATAGACAAATAAATCAGAGAAAATTCGAATTAAGTGTAGAAGCGACTAAATTTTCTGAATCAAAGTAATAAAGTGTAGCATTCATTCATCATTTTTATAGTTGCATTGCACTCAGTGAGATATTCACACATTCATTCTCCTATTTGAACAACATTTAGAGAAAATTGGATGTCCGCCATTTTGACCTTTTTAACGCCATTGTCATGAAGGCCAGCATATTTTTTCGGATTCAGCATACTCGAAATAGGTTAAAAAACTATGCTGGACCAAATAATAATTATTTGCCGTTAAAACTTATTTCTAGCATTCTTTTTAAAAATCAGGACCAGACTATAAATTCGCCTGACCAATCTATTCTTAAAAGGGTTAGATTTTTAGAAGAAAAAAAATATACCATCCAATTAATAGCTCCACTTTAAGTACTCCATTTCGTAGACGAGAAGAATACTGGATCAGGAAAATAGGGACTGCATTTCCGTCTGACTGTAAACGAACACATCTATACTTATAAATTAATAAATTTCGCCAATAAACTCCGAAACGAGTGCACCAGAGTTCTTCCTAACTCCTCTATGAATACACTACGACGTGTCTGATTGAAACGTAAAATATGAGGTGCGCAATGGCACTACGTCATAAAGATTCTGTGAAAGTCACATCAAATTTTATTTAGTGGTATAGGAGGAGTTGCAGATAAGATTGGTACCCCAAGCGTAACTGACGGACAGACATCACTGTATACACGTAACAAACCCCCCCCCCCCCCCCCCCCCGCTGCGAGTTTTGATAAACGTCGACTTTCTTAAATTATCAGTACAATTCTGTAGAGAGTTGTCCAGGTAAGTATATGCAAGAAGTTGATATACAAATTTTAATCTGTTGCAAAATTCAAGTACTTCAAAATGAATCTAATCTAAAATAAATGTATACAGTACAATAAAAAACAACTTCTGTCATATTTAGCGAATGTAGAATTAAAATAAACATGTGCTTTCTACGCCGATATGCATATTTAAATAGAGTTTATAAGGGTTTTACTTTAAACTAACTCGTTGGAAAAATTGTAAATTCAAATACAACATAAACAAATTATAAAGAACTTGTATATACACAAGTCAAGTTTCAGAACTTCGAACGGAATTCCGACAAATCTATGTGATTATCCATATTTACATGCAGCTATAATTGCAACATGTTTTCTTATGAGTCTCCAGCATTCCGTTGAGGCTGATTGGTTGTATGTTGTTTAATGTCCCATTCAAGAATTGTTCACTCATATGGAGACCGTCACTGTATACCGGTGAAGGGCTTCATTTAGAACTACATTTGGCACTCGGGTCCATTGAACAGTGAGGGTTCTTTATATTATCGTGCAAACGTCTACTGTGACACGGGACCTCGGTTTTTAAGGTCTCATCCGAAAGACCCGTAACTTTCACTTCTTATGTCCGGCGCTTGGTGATGCACTTGTTTACATCTTAGGTTTTATGCAGCGCGGCGAACGACAATCAAATTCGGGGCCTCCCGATCACGAAGCGAACACCCGACCAATACACGACTGTGGCCGGTCGGGTTGACCGTTTGTTGTAAGAAAAGCCTCCAATACTACGAATCAACTTTACTTACCTCTGCTCTTGAAAAAAAATCCTGTCAAGTTGCTGTTAAGGTGCTTTTTGAGTTTCAAATAGTCGTTGTCCTTGTTATAGTGTCATATTGTATTTTTTTAATTTACCGAGTGGTAGTAAATACAAAAATTACATTATGACAATAATATAATTCCTCTTTTTCACGTACATATATATCTTCCATAGCTTTATCAGCTCAGGCTCATGACCACAGAATTTACTAAACAAACTCAAAATCTCGAAAAATTATTGTACATTCCTGATGTAATAACGGCTACAAAGATCTTTATGAATTTTGACTGCATTATTTTCAGTTTCTCAGTGTGTTTCAATTCGTCTAATTATATTTAACAAAGATGTTGCTGACATTAAATTTTGCAGAATGCTCTGAAATCTAGATATAAGCGGAGTAACGTCTTCCTTCCAGACGTTGAAGTTACATGTACATGTAGTTCTTTTTTCCAAGGGGTGTTACTAAGTATTTAGAAGCATCCTGTCCTATACTGTAATGTATGTTTGAGCATGTTTTGTATGCGAGAGAGGGGAGGAGCAGGGGGGGGGAGAGGGAGAAATAATTATATTGATTTCTAATCAGTAATTTCCAGGTACACTAAATTCTGCGTTGATGTACTTAATATCTAGCCAATCAGAAGAAAGTCGAACAATCGAAAAAAAACAATTTCTATAATATTCAATGTTTTCATAATTATGCAGAATTTAATTTAAAGAGTAGTATAACAATATGCTCATAAAAATGTTAAGGAAAATTCTCTTCCAAAACCTTATTTTGAAGACCAGGTAAACATTTCCAACAATCCTTCATCAATTAATGTTAAAAGCAATTCTTAAGAAATAAAACAAATGTTACAAGTGTCAACAACGTGTCTTTTTCATGTTTTTATTCTCAAAATGGAAAACAAAAGTTAAAAATATCATTGGTTCCCCAGCCCTCTTGTTCTTAAATTTAGCTTTAAACGTAGATGTTATTTAAAATATGTTGTAAACTTTATTTTTAGTTTTTTCTATGTTGCTCTTCTTAGAGGGCCGTTCAACACTACAATGTTGACATAATGTGGGTTAAATATTGCTTCAGTTGATTTGGTATCACTCTTTCCAAGTGAACAATTAATGAAAATTGTTTTACTTAATCGTAAATAAGATTAAAAATATATTGAATATAACACTCACAAATGTGCCTTTGCAATTGAAATAAATTCAAGAATAAGAAGCTGTTAGATAAATTTTTGCTCCATATATTAATACTTAGCTTATAAAATTTGACTCAAAATAAAATATACTCTATTTTTTCAAATATATATATGTATGTATATATAAAATTTTAAATTTCTAACAAAACAACACATAAATTTAGTTAAATTAAAATTTGATTTTTTTCCCATTTTTTGTAACTAGAGACCATGTGTTACAAAATCAATAAAAGTTTTTATTTATTAATATTCTTCTTTTTTTTATTATTATTATTTTACTGTCTTTTGGTCTTGTTTGGTTTTGTTCTGTCATAGTTTTGTTTTATTTTTTGGTTTGTTTGTTTGGTGGTTTTTTTAATAGTTTTTTTGGGGGTGGGTGGGTGGGGTGGGGGTAGAAATATAGCAGGAATATACATTTTATATATTTTTTGACAGTCTGGACAGTTTGGAAATAATTGTAATTAATAATATTTAATTGTAAGAACTGGGTCCTTCAAAACAGACATTTTATATATTAAATCATAAAAGAAAAAGAAAATGCAGTTTCCAAATGTGTTGAATGAAATTTGGAATGATATATATATATATATATATATATATATATGATATATATATATATATATATATATATATATATATATATATATATATATAAAGCATCATGCAAATAAGAACACGATTAAATAATACCAAGTCTAACATATCAAATCTGCACGATTAATGCACATATTCAAGGTACTTCAAGAAAGAATAAGAACACATTGAAAACTTTACTTACTTTACCAATGAATTCGTCTCTACTCGAAAAAGAATTGTAAATGGTATGAATTCAAAACTGATTTTGGGATAGAAAAAAAACCCAACAAATTCTTTTGATGAGCCAATACAATGAAATTGTGCTTTCTACGTGTAAGTGGTCGCAAGGGAAAACATTTTAAAGAAAAATGAATATGCATTTTACATGTCAAATTTGCGTAAAATAAGAAAAAGTTATGCGTCCATTTCGCCAAAACAGGAAAACTGTCTCGTCAATATTAAAGTTTCATCGAATGGTTTTCTAAGGGCCTGACTTCTCATAAATCTCACCTAAGACATTCGCATAAATTCTAAACTTGTCCGTCTGTTTCCTGATATAATAACGAGTACGTCATATAAGAGGAAGACAAACTACTTTTCATTATTATTTGTTTGACAAGATTGATTTAAAAATATTTTTCTCAAATACACTTTGAAATAACTTCTAGTTTGACCTACAAGCATCATACTAAAGGTTCAATAAGTATAACTCGATAAGTATAACAAATTCAAAACACAGATGCAACTGATGGCAAATGTTTAAATCATGGCATTAAAATTTCTTTTTTTCAATAGACAATAAATGGTTATTAAACCTCACTTAAATTTGAAATTCATTCAACAAAACAATTGTTATGATGCTGACGGGTGCACATCATAGAAAGCAGAGGAGCATTGATCGTTTCACAACTTGACAGTAATAGTCAAAAATATTACCCATAAAGTTTAATGTAAAGTTCAATGTAAGTACACAGACAACTAAAACAAAGTTTAATTCAGTGTGTTTTCAAATATCATGTCTCCAAAAATACTTTATATGCACAGAGAAGCTGAATTAAACATTTCTTCTTCCTCTCATTGCACTGAAAATATAGTCAAATGCTTGTTTATAGGAATGAATAAGGTGAATGACATAATGCAAATTATTTAAACAACATATTGACCTTTCATCTTATTGTAGATGTTGAAGCCTCATAAATTATTGAAATGAGTTATTTTTACCAACTATCAATGTCAAATCGTCTCTAACAAATCCATGTTGGCATTGGACCTGTCAGGCCTTTAACGCGTTGATGTAATACCTTCTGCCGTAAAGACTCGTTTCTTATGACCTTTTGCACGAACCTAAATCATTTTCCCGGTTACCTCAGTTTTTCTCCGGTTGCTTCTGCGTGAAACAATTCGTTATTAATTACAGAAACGTATGTCCTACTGTTAGATAATTGAAAACACAGTGATTAACTTGCATGAGTAGTTAGTTTTGTCACCCTGAACTCGCCAGCAATCTATGGGTGCATCAAGTGCACATGTATCTCCAAGAAATAACATTTTTTTTCTTCACTTACCTTCCTTTTTTATTGACAAGTTGTTTGCAATTTTTTTTGTTACACGACCCATTGCGAAATATAAGTTAATAAGTGCTCATTGCTAAATTGAAGATGTTATTTGTATAAATTCAAGAGCAGCCAAAGTTAAAGCAATTAGGCATGGGATATGCCTATAGTTTGAAATGTATAAAAATCAAATTTAATTAGTAAACTAATTATTTAGAGCAAAGTTTTAGTTTTAGATTATGACAAAACTTTTCTGTGGAAAATTGTTTTGGCAAAAATTATTCTATGAGGAAATATGCCGTTTTCTTGGGGTTTGAAATTCGAGTGTCATTTTTTTTTCTCAGAGATTGACGCGTGAACCAATCTGCCACGCAACTCGGAACAAGAAGAGATATATTTAACGGTACTCCATACACCCTCAGCTTATGTTCTCATATCACTGAGCATTACTTTTAACAAGCATATCAACCTTTAAAAAACTTTAATGTATTGTATACCGATTTTTTTTTTCTTCAAAGAAGATGGGTGAACAAGGCGTGCAGAATGCCTATAGCTTCAGATATATAAAATTCATATTCAGCTTTAATATTTCAGCAAAGTTCTTATTATTGAGATTATGATAAACAAATCTTTTCTGGGGAAAATTTTCTCGGCAAAAATTATTCTGTGACTAAAAAAAAATAATGTGGAACTCATGGGGTTCGAACCCTAGCAATAAAAATCCAGATTATCATTTTCCTTTGTGACTAACCACTAAACTACACAACTCTTGATCAATAATGGCATTTAAATCACATTTGTGATATGACTCTTGACTAATGGACTTCAAGTATTTTTCGGATAGGTGTGAATGCTGTGTCATGAAAGTGTATTTTAAGGTATAGTGGGTCTTTGCTCCATGTTTTTTGTTAATCAAAAAATGTTAATTTTTACGCAAACTTTGATGATAAACTTTCAAAAAAATGGAGTGAAGACCCACTCATATCGTAAAAATTGTGTTATAGTATGAAAAATAATCCTTTTTGCCCTCTTTAGTGTCTGTATGCTATTTCGTGGCATGTGATTACAATCTTTGTGAGATTTAATGCAAACCGTGGAGATTTTACATAAAGTATACTTAAATGTTAGATGAAAAAATCAAAGAAAATTTTGTTACAATTGAGATTTAATTTTTAACCTTCATGTTTGTTGCACTAAGGGCATTTCGCTCGCCTCATTCGCCCATCTTCTTTAATTTCATAAGGACCCTTAAATCTTGTTTTTGATGCGAGCTTTGAATAAGTGGACTTCAAAAACAACTACTGTGTCACATAAATGTAATTTTAAAGTATAGTGGGTCTTTGTTCGATGTTTTCAAACAAAAATATTTTTTTACATATACTTTTAGGATATATTTTGAAAAACGAAAGACTAACTCGTATATGGAAAAATTGTTTTATAGTATAAAGAAATGATAAATTTTGCCCTCTTTTGTGCATGCATGCTATTTCAAAGACGAACAATTTCAATACTTGTGAGATTATTACAAATTGTGGAAATTTTAAAGTATATTAATGTTAACTGAAATAGAAAGGAAAATTTTGTTATTATTGAAATTTAATTTATACGTACGTAGTCGCAACTAAATAAAACTGCAATTTAAAGGTTGCAGCTGATGAGAATAATCAAGACAAAGGGTACATTTTTACATTTCCCTTTAGACATATTTAAACCTAAAAAATTAAATATATGTGTATATTTCTCATCAAATACAGTTTAAAACACATTATATCCGAGATAAAGAAGCAATTTTCTTAACAACGCAGCCTTCAATATTTAGCACCACGACCTTAAATTCCACTTTGAATGCTACTTCTTTACACAATCCTCTTAACTTTATTAAACACAATAAGATGTACTGCTGAGCGACGAGGAAATGCAACATTGATTCAGTGTACATGCTACAGGATCATAATGCAAAAAAAAGAGTTACTAATGTAAATTTTAAATTATATTTGGTTTTTATTTGGAAAATTGTATCCATGTGTTAGGTAAGAAAAAAAGTTTTTAATAAATAACATACTTATTAAAGGTGCTTGGACACAGATTTGAAGTTAATATTTTCTCAAATTTTCTGTATAATTTCATGACTTATATGTTGCTTTAGCATTTCATACTAAAATATAATAAAAATCTTATTTTATCTCGAAGTTATTAAAACTTCAAATTTCTGGACGCGTTGGATTGACACATCCTTGCGCTTTCACATATTTTAATTTTATTCTTAATACTTAAGAAAAGTGGCAATTTTTTGTGTATTAATGAAAAATATTAAAACTAAAACAGAAAATTCAGAGTAGAAATGTTCGAAAGCAAAACCCACTCACAGTATTGTAAGTTCCGTTCTCAGTGGTGTGTGCAGAGTTTAACAATTGAAAACACCCGGAGAATCGTAAACATTAACAATAACAGAGCTCGTGCCCTGTTGACAAAAACAGTTATACGTTTCACGGGTGTGTTCAATTATCTGTTAAAGTCTGTACACATCACTGAGCACGGACTGACAATACTGGTGAGTTGGTTTTGCTTTCGAACATTTCTACTCTGAATTTTCTGGATTATAGATGTAATATTTTGCATTTATACATAACAAAATCGCTTCTTTTCTTAGATATTAAGGATAAAGTTAAAATTTGTGTAAGTGCAAAGATGTGTTAATCAAACGCATCCCAGAATTCGTAGTTCCAATGATTTCCAGATAAAATAAGTTTTTAATTATATTTTCGTGTGAAATAATGTTGCAATATATAAGTCTTGATATACAGAAAATTTGAGAAAATATAAAGTTCAAATCTGTGTCTAAGCGCCTTTAAGACCGCAATTAATTTCTAGACATTAATAATTTCCTAATTACATTTCTTCACCATTTTTTAGTCTTCCTCCTGATATTCCAAAAAAAAAAATCTTGCCCCCCCCCCCCTCACCCAGCCTTAGCTTGTGCAGCTGTAATTATTTCCAAACTGCATCCCCTCTGATGTTGGTATGCAATGTAAGTAATACCTTTCAATAATGATGAAGTCAAGTCAGGTTATGCAGTTCTAAAGGATCAGCTGACATTGTGATCTTACGCCAAATATACGTCATTATTGTTTTTCAAATGCCTTCTTGGGGAAATCCATGAGAGACAAAATAGATTATCTATTTCATCAACGAGAGACAACAAACTCCACTACAATCCTCTCAACATCTAAATCAGTTATCTCTCCTTTGCTAGAATACATATGTAGTCAAGGTCAACCAAATGGCATGTATAAATATTGTCAGAGGTCAAATATGAAGTGTACTCCACAAAATTGTGTCATATTTTATATAATTTTTTATACAGCTCATAAATGAAGAACACTGTTAATTGTAGTTTTAAATGAATTGAATGTATACAAAGTATTTTAAAAGAATGTGGTTTTAATTTTGTCCGGATGACGCAAAATGTTGAAAATGAAAAATACGGTTGTTGAATGTAATTAAGCAAACACTGACCAATCAATTTTATCAAAAATGGAATTCAGATTGTGATACATCTAGCAAAGGCAAAATTTATAATTTGTTCACTAATAGTACTTTTATATCTAGAAGCTATTTAAACACCAACGAGTCAATGAGCACTCTAATCACATTAGTAAGATTTAGAACTAGTAATCATAAATTACCAATCGAGACAGGCCGATGGAGCAATATACATTGTACCTCTGTACTTTATGTAATAATGATACTGGAGACGAATACCATTATATTATGTCATGTCCAGCTTTAAATGATTGTAGAAAATTGTATTTACCATCAACATATACAAGTAAACCAAGCGCTTTTAAGTTTTCAAATTTATTTTCATGTAAAAAAAGTATATCCGTCATCAATAACCTTTGTAAATTCATCAGTATAATTAATAAGAGAGTTACCCTTTCAGGTTAATTAATGTAAACTGTACACTCTTGCATCATGTATTTTGTTTGATATTGTTGTATTTTCTCTATGTTGTATTACATGTACACAATGTGAGAATAAATTGAATTGAACTGCCTGAGGTCCTGATATTTATTTCAAAATAACAATATTAATATATGACTGATGTTCACCAGTACTTGAAACTGCTTTTTTGTGCCAACAGTGCCAAATCCAAAGGTTTTACTGTTGTTTTTTTTTCAACAAGTGAACTTTAAATACTGTATAAAACCAAAAATACTTTTCCTTCTCGGCCTTTCTAAAATGCCCTTGAATCGTTGCATGCTTTGATGTATGGGTCATAAGCTTTTACTTAGTTTGAGCATATGAACTTTTTCCATTTTGTATCTATCACCAGAGAAGGTACGTCAAACGGACAGACAAGAACTTTCGTACGAAATGGCTGATACCCTTACCTTATTTGTAAGGGTTTGGGGTATAATTATATGTGCACACAGCAATACAATATTTACAGTGTACAAAGAGAAAGTTTTTTTATGTCATTGTTAACCTAGCTACAATACTGGGGCATGACTTCTTTAATTTTTTACTACCTTGTTTGACGTTTAGCTTTCAGTTATTGGGAAGGCCCTGAAGGTCAATGGGACTTTCGCGCGACTTGAAATTTTTAATGGGCCATTTTGAAAATGAATGAACCATCTATATATTTCGAAGGGCCATTTCAAGATATCATAAATAATGACATGACAAATTGTCATGAATTTACTGCTTAAAATTTTCTTTCTTTCTTTTATTTTGTTTTGTTTTGTTTTTTTTTTTTTGGCTATTCACAAGGAAACTCAACATTAAGAGTATTGCAGCATGTCCATTTCTGCAAAAGGCACTTCTTGTTGAAACCTATCTTAAAAAATTTCTTTTCCTAAAACCTCAACTGAAGTTTTCTTAAAACCTAAACTGAGGGCTTGGTGTAAAATGCTGAGGATGGAGGCTCCAAAATGGAGTGTCACAAAGTGCAAGGGGTGGAGCCTCCTGTGTCAATTTAAAAAAAAATGCTTATCAGTTTAGGACCCTAAAACCTAATTAAATCTGTCCAGACTTCATGAGTAACTGTACGTTGGATAGTCCGAAATATCTGACTATACGTGGGATAGCAGCGAGGGAAATAAATCTTACCAATGTTAAATGTTTCCCTTGCACTTAGCATCTGTTATCGAACAAAATTTAAATCAAAAGCACAGGATGTATGCCCCTATTGTTTCTGATGTATAAAGGTCATTTTTTGACTGAATCTCATTTTGTTGTTTCTCAATTGTTTCTCATTATTTGGAGAAAAGAAAATGACAACAATACACTAAGTGATAATTATGATGTTGTTTCTGTTTCATTCAGCCTCTGTTATCTTAAAAATTAAATCAAAGCAGACCTGTACCCCTTGTTAACATATGAAGGTCATAAATTGTTTCACTGTTTCACAGCTGTTTCTCATAACATACTCCAAAATATATCGTCAAATGTCCTAAACAAAATTGACTTTTGGCATAAAATAAATTCATTCAGTCAACTTCAAAGGAATTATCTTTTTATTGTTTGGATAATATGACATTTTAACAAGTTCTTATGGAAAATAAGAAATTGTGTTGACAGATTTCTATAACCAAGAGGTAAAATTTGAAACAAGATTCTCCACCCCTTGCACCACCTGACTAAAGAAGCTCCACCCCTTGCACTTTCTGACACTCCATTTTGGAGACTCCATCCTCCGCAATGTGACAAGATAAAGAGCTCGGTGTAACTTTGATCTCTTGTTGTTGAGACAAATCGGATACTATAACGTTTTACTTGTTCAACGTTTAAATTCACATTGGTTTTTTGTTTTCACTAGAAAACACAACAATGAGAGTATTGTAGCTTGTCGTTAGTTTCTGCGAAGTACACAATTGTTTAAACTCATCTGGTTATTGTCTACGTGCCTCACCGAGAGTCTTAGGCGGAAAGGAAACGCGAAATTAATTACTGAAATTGGAACATAACTCAATGTGCTTGAAATTGGCTTCTTTCGTGTTTTGTCCATATCCGGGACATGTTCTACAGGACACAGCCCATTAATTGACGAATTTTCAACATGATTTCAGATTATTATCCCATGTAAAGATTAAGAAGAATTAAGCGATCGATTTAAAGACTGCCATCAGCCATAATTTTTGTTAGGCTGAGTAATAATCGCAGAACCGTCGATTTCTTTTGCTTTGGATTTGATGGCTTAGTGCAATGAAATGGAACTCATAGCAGTGTCTGCAATACCTATCAAGAGACGTAACTTTAGTGACTGATTTTAATGCAACTGAATAGAACTCACTGCAGTTACTATAATTAAGACACGTAACTTTAATGACCGATTTTTTTTTTCTTTCTTGCAATTGGTTTTCGCAGTCACTTCGTATGAAGGGTGTCTGACTGCCAGTGATTTATAAAGAGTCCGAGACGGTGTCATTTTCTACGCCCATTTCCAGATCGTGCTGTCAAGATTGTGTGAATAAAGCGTAGTTTTGGTCTGGCTCAGCATACTGGATGTATCTTTATGTACAGATTAATAAGACTCTTACTGTGAAGCTCGAGGGCATCAATTGGCAGACATCATTAATAATTTTTTTCCCTGTAAGATAAGCTCCTATGTAAAGATCTAGGAAAGCAAAGGAAGGAAAAAAGTATTGTACGTAATCTCAAAAAGTTATGCTTTTATTAAATTTATAAAGCATATGCATACATAGAATATGTATATATCAACACTGTAGGGAAGCATTAAATACATCATAGGCAATCCTGATCAGGTGAATGTCGTTGTTGTTACCGTTTTCGGCTTTGATGTAACGATGTTGCAATGTTACTAAAAATAAAATTGTGAAATTCTTTTAAAATGTTACTCCCCCAATGTTATCTTTTTTTCGATTTCCTTAGAACTTGCTACATACGTAGATTATACCAAAATAAACAAAAACTCCCTTTATTGAATGATCAGGAATTTTGATGCTCTCTGATTGGACCAGACTCTCTCTCTCTCGTGAGGTTTACCTGTCCTCAGAGTGAGTTCACTTCAAAATGAAGTTTCGGGATTTTTATTCGGGTTTACCTTCTTGACCAACTATAAATTTGCTTACAGCTTTATCGACCAATTAAATAAATTTTAAAGCATGTGTCGTTCTAAAAGTAAAAATGACAGGCACCATTAACTAAGAGACTAAATTCATGTATTATTAAATGGTACAGGTGCTTGTGGACAGGATCCTGCTTTTACAATGCACCCCCTCCTTTTAAAGCTTTTTTCATAAATATTTTTTATGTAGTTTTCTTTATTTTTTATATTTTTTTTTATCTCTAACCACTTCATCTACATGTTCCTGATAAAATAACAACGCAGGTGTAAATTCCAATGACATTCGTTACCACTATATTATATAGGCAAGCAAAATTGAAATTCTTTCTAAAGTTCTTTTCAGGATTCAGTAATAATACATGGAACAAAAACTTTTGAAACTTTTATTTTCAATAAAGCCCCCACATGGGGTATGTTAGTACAATAAGAATTTAACAATTGAACAAATCAACATGTGAACAGTTAACATAATGAACTACAAAAAGATCTTTGATATGGACAGTACTGACGGTTGTCCAAAAAAAAAAATCGTTTAATGTTTATATTGTAGGAAGTTCAGGCATGAAATAATTTAAGAACAGTTTTACAAAACTTAGCCAAACCTATTAGTTCATATATATCAGAACTCAGAAGTATTCATCAAATCATAAAAAGATGTTGTGTTTGGGTTTGTGTAAATATTGCTAGGGATAAATTACAACCATAAGTTATGCCAAGATGTATAACTAAGGCACTGCTCTGTGTGTCCCATACAGTGATCAGTCTGTCCCTCCGATATCACTTGTGTGAAGTATATTTTCTCTCTGCTTGGTCCAATCTGGTTCAAACTTCCAATCCGTGTGTAGAGGATGTGCACCAATTTTCTAGATCAAAGATCAAATTAAAGAAGACATCTGTGGAAAATCCTTATCTGGAGCTTATTTCCTCTCATTAATAACCCCATCCATCTTAATCTCCCGTAATAGAGAGTCCTTGAATGAAAGGTGTGCATGTACCTTAAACCGATTGTCAAAGGTCAAGGTTAAAAAAAGGGTTAAATCCTTGTCCGTAACATACCCCCCCCCCCTTCTAACACATACTTCCATAATAGAGTGCTCCAAGAAAAGGTGTCTAATGCCTTCAAACCAAACTTCTTGAAAATAGGTCAAAGTAATAACCACTGTTAAATCTTTTTTCGGAGTATTTTTTTCTCTTTCATTGTTTTGATTTGACTCATACTTCACCTGTAGAGTTCTCAGGGGTTGAGTGCAATGACCTTGAACAAATTTCTAGGTCATTATTGATCTCTGTAAAATTCTTGTGAGCATATTTTTTCTGTCGACTCAGTCTGGATCATACTTTACCAGAAGTGCACAAGGGTAATGGTGTACGTCAAGGTAAAAGCAGATTTCTATGAACAATCTTTGTTGTGACATACCTGTTCAATATGGTTCAGAGTCTCTGCGAGTAAAGTATGTACCTTTACCTTGAACTAAGTTTCTGTGTTAAAAGATTTATGTCAAAGCAGAACTCTGGGTAAAAAGGAAAGGATTAAACAAGATGTGTTTGTGAAACACTGATGCCCCCGTATGGCAGGTTATGGCGAAGGTTAAAGTTTCTCAAATGCAAGTCAAAATCCAGGCCAAAAGATAAAAAAATGTTAAATTTGAAAGCCCTAGCTGCAACTGTTTAAAAGTTATGGCGAAGGTTAAAGTTTTTTAAAAGTAAGTAAAACATCAAGGTCAAGGTCAAAGTTGTTGGTATCCAAAGGAAGGTCTTGTCACAAGGATTACATATGTAAAGTATGAAAGCCCTAGCACCAACCATTCAAAAGTTATGGCCAAGGTTAAAGTTTTTCGAAGTAGGTCAAACTCCTAGGTCAAGGTCAAAGGGTCAAAGTGGTAGGTATCCAAATGAAAGTTCTTGTCACAAGGATTACATATGTGAAGTATGAAAGCCCTAGCTCTAACTGTTCAAAAGTTATGGCCAAGGTTAAAGTTTTTCAAAACTAGGTCAAACTCCTATTTCAAGGGGTCAAAGAGGTTGATATCCAGAGGAAGGTCTTGTCACAAGGAATACACATGTGAAGTTTGAAACCCCAAGCACCACTTGTTCAAAAGTTATGGCCAAGGTTAAAGTCTCATAAAATTTTGCAAAAGTGGGTCAAACTCCAAGGTCAAGGTCAAAAGGTCAAATATGATGGTACTCAAAGAAAGGTCTTGTCACAAGGAATACACATGTGAAATATGAAAGTCATAGCTCCAACCAATCAAAAGTTATGGGCAAGGTTAAAGTTGACAACAGACAGACAGACAAACAGATAAACAGACAAACAGATAAACAGACAAACAAACAGATTAGCAGACAAACAGACAGAAAGGACAAAAACAATATACCCCCGGGATCTTTCGATCCGGGGGCATAAAAATAAAAGAAGACATTTATGTAAAATCCTTGTCTGTGGTATATGCTTTTAGCCCTTAGACCAAAATGGGGCTCAAACTTCACCGAAGAGTGTCCTTGGGTGAAGGATATTTTGGTTTCAGTTGAATCAAGTGAAAGGGCAAATTTTTTTTTTAAAAAATCCTTTTAAGGACATAAGCAACGTACCTTACCTACTGATAACTTTTCTAGATATTCTTAATTTAAGATTATAGTGCCATCAGATGTTCGTAGACAAAAAATCAGCATGCATTACCAGGGGTTTTGAAAAGATATCAATTGATGAAAATCCTTAGATGATTCATAGAAAAATATATTAAAATGATTACGAAACATATATTCTAGATGTTTTTCTATCCTAACTTGTTTCAGAAGAAGTGTACAACACCATATACAAACATTAAAATGTAGCTCACAGTTCCTTCAAGTATTGGAACTCTTCAACTCCAGAATTGATTGATTGTATGTTGTTTAAGGTCCCATTCGAGAATTTTTCACTCAGAGACGTCGCCATATATCGGTGAAGGGCTTCAAATTTGACCTTTACTCGGCACTCACGGCCATTGAGCAGTGAGGGATCTTTATCGTGCCAACGCCTGCCGTGACAAGGAGCCTCGGTTTTTAAGGTCTCATCCGAAGGACCCGCAACTTTCACTTCAAAGTGCCGAGGGCATGGCGAAGGAACAGTTGCTACCTTTTTTTTTATCGACTTGGGTCAGTCGCGGCCGAGATTCGAACTCACGACCTCCCGATCACGGAGCGAGCTTCATCTCCAGGAGAAAAGACACGTTAACTACGTTGCGTATGTCCTTAAGGTGTATATATTTTCTCCCTATGGTCCAATTCCACCCACCTCTTACCCAGACTGTGTCTTTGAAAATAATCATATATGGCCTTTAAAAAATGTTTCCTATAACATTCCCAAAAATGAAGGGTTGGTAGGTCTTTTTTAGCTCTACTGGTCAGAGAGCAGAAGAGCTTATGCGATATTAAGGTGTCCGTCCGTCTGTCTGTCTGTCTGTTAACAATTTTTTCAAAACGCTACTCCTCCTACAGTTTTGGTCTGATTTCAATATAACTTTGCACACAAGTAGACTAACTAAGATACCTAATTCTGTGTATCGGATTTTGATTTCAATGAACGGTGTTGCCATGGTTACTAAAAATAGAGATTTCTGGAAAATACTTTCAAAACGCTACTCCTCCTACAGTTTTGGTCCGATATCAGTAAAACTTGGCAAACAAGTAGACTATACTAAGACTATACTAAGATACATAATTCTGTGTATCGGTTTCTGATTTCAATGAACGGTGTTGCCATGATTACTAAAAATAGAAATTTCTGTGAAAAACTTTCACAACGCTACTCTTCCTACAGTTTTGTTCTGATTTCAGTAAAACAAGTAGACTATAACAAGATACATTTCAATGAACGGTGTTGCCATGGTTACTAAAAATAGAAATTTCTTTGAAATACTTTCAAAATGCAACTCCTCCAACAGCTTTGGTCTGATTTCAGTATAACACGGCATACAAGTAGACTACACTGAGATACATAATTCTCGTTATTGTTTTTTGATTTTGTTGAATGATGTCGCCATGGTTACTTAAATCCAAATTTCTTATAATTGTTATAAAAGGCTACTCCTCCTACAGTTTTAGTCTGATTGCAATAAATCTTGCCGCATAAAGAGACTAAACCAAGGATCATTATTCTAAAGTTCAAGTCCAAGTGTTACTTTTATCTTCCTTTATAAGTACAACCAGTAGAGCTACAGTCTCATCAGAGACTTCTGGTTTATGAAAAAATGGTGTCAAACATCCCCGGACTGAATTAACCAGCTGTGATATTTACAACGGACACCCAATATGGCGGTTTAGCGGCAGAAAACTTTAGTTCTCTTCAGAGGTTATTCAATGAATTTACGTACCTTTTAGCAATATGACTCAAAGAAGACTACGAGGGGTTATCAAAAAGTTCGTGGACTAGCGCCATAAGATTAAAACCGCTTTAGGTACATCAGTGAATTATTAAACATATAGTTAGCATCATCTTTTCTATCTATAGAATAAACCATAAATCATTAGTTTTATTTTTAAAATAAATTTATGTTTTTGTAAGCAATGGTATGTCCAGGCGGCGCAACCTCAAATATGACGTTTTTTCCTACCTGAGTGTAACTGTGAAAAATTCTTTTGATATGAGCATTTGTCATAAACCAGAAGTCTCTGATGAGACTGTAGCTCTACTGGTCTGTTTGTATAACAAAAGAAAAGTAGCACTTGGATTTGAAACATTGCAACATGCAACAATGAATAGAATTATGTATCTCAATGTAGTCTACTTCTGTGCCAAGTTATATTGAAATCAAATGAAAACTGTAGGAGGAGTAGCGTTTTGAAAGTATTTCACGGAAATTTCTATTCTTAGTAACCATGACAACACCATTGACCCAAATAAAAAAAAACAGAAATACATATTATGTATCGTAGTGTATTCTGTGTGCCAAATTAGATTGAAATCAGACCAAAATTGTAGGAGGAGTAACGTTTAATGGGAATTTCACAGAAATTTCTATTTTAAGTAACCATGGCAACACTGTTCATCGAATTCAAAAACCAATGCAGTAAATTATGTATCTTAGTATAGTCTTCTTGTATGCCTAATTATATTAGAAGCAGACTAAAACTGTAGCAGGAGAAGTGTTTTAAAGGAATTTCACAGAAATTTCTATTTTTAGTAACCATGGCAACACCGTCCATCAAAATCAAACAACGATGCACTAAATTATGTATCTTAGTGGAGTCTACTTGTGTGCCAAGTTATATTGAAATCGGACCAAAACTGTAGGAAGAGTAGCGTTTTAAAGGAATTTCACAGAAATTTCTATTTTTAGTAACCATGGCAACACCGTCCATCGACATCAAAAACAGATGCACTAAATTATGTATCTTAGTGTAGTCTACTTGTGTGCCAAGTTATATTGAAATCGGACTTAAACTGTAGGAGGAGTAGCGTTTTGAAAAATTGTTTACAGACAGACGGACGGACGACGGACACCTTACTATCGCATAAGCTCTTCTGGTCTCTGACCAGTAGAGCTAAAAAAAAAAATCCAGTTATTTTAGACATGTAGTACGACACAATTGTTCTGTAAAGTTTGCAATATATACCCCATTCTGTACGTTCTATGAAATTTTATCGTAAATTTTATATGGAGTGTCCAAAATATTAAGGCTTGAAAATGACGTCAAAAAGGGGGAGGTTTTTTTTTCCAGCATTCTATAAAGTTTCGAACCTGGAAAAACTGGTATAGACCTAAGGAATGTTAAAACGGGCAAAAGAGAAATAAAATGCATCCAGAGTATTTGTCTTTAAATGCCCAAAAAGATTCAGAGAGATGAAAAATGCACAGTTAATGTCGATTTGTAGTCAGGGTGTCAAAAGTCAGTCACGTCGAAAAGTGACGTTGATCATGTGTGGTAGAATTTGAACATCAACAAATTAAGTATTCTGGCATAATCAAGTGAATGCCCCCCGCAGGCAGCTAAAATTTAAAATGTCATATTTAGTTCTAAATTGCTTGCACAATTTTTTTTTCTCCACTCCAAGTTCAAGGGGCATATCTAAGATAAAAACTATACAATGTTAACCTTTTTAAGGTGGCTCTATGCATCGATGTAGCCAAGATAATGATTAGAAATTGTGAATTTTTTAATCTTTTCCAAGTTTAAGGGGGATAACTGTCAAAAGTCATCGGATCAGGACCAAATTCGAACTTGACTTACATTATCTGGTAAAATACCTGTATAATTATGCAATATCAACCTTGTACATAAATCCCTACAAAGGTTAGAGAGCGGAAACTGTAAATATCCTATTTTTTCTAAGTTCAAGAGGGATAACTCCGTCAAAAATCATCAGACCATGACCATATTCGAAATTGACCTGTATTTTCTGGTAAAATATCTGCTGATGCAAATTCAACCGTATACATACAAAAGTCCCTACAAAAGTTAGAGAGCGGACATTGAAAATTTCTTATTTTTTTCAAGTTCTATAGGGATAACTCTATCAAAATACATCGGACAATGACCAAATTCAAACATGACCGGCGTATTCCTATGACGTATCCATATGTCAAATTTGAGTTGAATGTGTGCAACTGTTGCCGAGATAATGAACGGAAAGTCAATGATGACAAAATGACGGAACAGGGTAACACTAAATGCCCCCGCCATAAAATGGCCGGGCCATAAAAAGACTTGACTTTAAGGACAGAAGGTAAAAGTCATTGTCGACTTTTTCCTTTCTCCGTCTGAATTTTTCCCCAAGTCTTCCACCCTATTTTTTCCATGAATTTTATGAACATTTGCTACATCACTCTTGGAAAATCTACTTTCCACCCGAACCACTCTATCAAGACTTTAAGAAAAAATAGGCTTATTTCTTCTTAAACTATCTTCCATGTAATATGTTAAAATAACGCATTAAATTGATTCTATTGTTTCAGCGTTGACTTACCGCCCTTGCAATCCTGACATTGGTGAAGAATGCCCGTACCCAGAGGCCAGTTGTTTCGGTGGAAAATGTATGTGCATCCACACACTACAGCTTACGACACCGGAGGGCAAATGCAAAGGTTAGTTCGGTCAGCTTGTTAGGGCAGAGTGATTTAGCTACCTAGTTTCTGCAGTGGTTCGGACGCCCTTTTGACGTCGGTTTGTTCTTCGGGAATCTTCAAGGGTATACTTTCTCTCTCTTTCAATTTTCTTAATTCACACTGTAAAGGGTGTATTTGGGTGATTGATTGAATTAAATGTTGTATAACATCCCATTCGAGATTGAGACCTCGCCTACTTCAGGGGAAGTGTCACAAACTTTGACCCATGCTTGGCGCAAACAGCCGAGGCAGTCAACACTACCGTGGCGCAGGAACATCGGTTTTTAAGATCTCGTTTGAAAGACCTGTGACTTTCACTTCTTGTGTCGAGCAATTGGCGAAGGAACAGTCACTACCTATGTTAAACGTCTTGAATTTGATACCGGGAACGAAAATAGAATCCGGAACCCATGATCACGCAGCGACCGCCCTACTATAGGCTACTGCGATCAATCTGTACTTGTTTCAAGCTAATGCAGTGTTTGAATGGTCTCTAACAAAATCCAAAGTCACTATACTTGTAGAACATTGTGTATGTTCTTAATCAAGTAATTTTTATCATTTTATTCATATTTTGCCAAAGAGTGCCCTTGATGAAGACTGTTCAGTGACCTTTGAGTAATTTTCCATTACAGAGACTATGAAAATTGGTAGTATACAAAATGTAAACTTTAAATTCATGAATATTGATTATTATTACATGAACTTAAGTTATAAGTAATTCCCTGATCTGCATGGGTGTATCCCTCATTCTTTGTCCAAATCATTCAAGCCCCACCTAAGGAGAACATTACATAATATTCAACGTCTTCATCGGTCAGAATCACTTAAAAATATGATATGAAGTCCTTGCCAACAGTATATTTTCATTCCTTATTTATACATCACCTGTAGATTGACTCAGAGAGTTCGATTCCATCAAGAATCAGTAAGATATATAGTTAATAAAATGGCGCATTCATGAAATTGTATGAAGTAAAATTGCTTCGGGGCCTCGGTTTTTAAGGTCTAATCCGAAGGACCCGCAACATTTACTTTAAAGTGCCGAGCGCTTGGTGAAGGAACAGTTGGGCCAACTTTAAACTAATGTTTGCTTGCCCTCTCTCGACTCAGGATGAAAAAACTGGATCGGTAGGTAGGTGAGAAATTTTTTATGCCCCGCCATGAATATGGCCGGGGCATATAGTGTTTGTCATGTCCGTCTTCCGTCCTTCCGTCACACTTTGCGTTTAGCTCTGTTCAAAGCTCAGTTTCAAAGAAACTATCCAAGATATTTTTATCAAACTTCATATGCTGATAGATATTGATGAGAGCTATGCAACTGCATCAACATTTTTTGACCTTGACTTTTCATTTGACCTTGACCTCACTTTTTAAATTAGTGTTTAGCTCAGTTTTAAAGATACCATTCAAGGTAGTGTAATCAAACTTCATATGTTGATACATATGATGTAAGCTATTCAACTGTATCAACATTTTTTTTACCTTGACCTTTCATTTGAACTTGACCTCACTTTTCTTAAATTAGTGTTTAGCTCAGTTTTAAAGATACCATTCAATACAGTGTTACCAAACTTCATATGTTAATATATACTGATTAGAGCTATTCAACTGCATCAACATTTTTTGACCTTGACCATTCCTTTGACCTCACTTTTCTTAAATTAGTGTCAAACTTCATATGCTGATACATACTGATGTAAGCTATTCAACTGCATCAATATTTTTTGAACTTGACCTTTCCTTTGACCTTGATCTGACCTTTAATTTGTGTTTAACTCAGTTTTTAAGAAAACATAATATTTTTATCAAACTTCATATGCTAATACATACTGATGTAAGCTATTCAACTGCATCAATATTTTTTGACCTTGACCTTTCCTTTGACCTTGATCTGACTTTTAATTTGTGTTTAAGTCAGTTTTTAAGAAAACATTCATAATATTTTTATCAAACTTCATATGCTAATACATACTGATGTAACCTTTTCAACTGCATCAACATTTTTTGACCTTGACCTTTCCTTTGACCTTAACTTCATTTATTTTAAATTAATGTTTAGCTCAGTTTTAAATAAACCATTCAAAATATTTTTATCAAACTTAAATATGCTGATACGTATTTGTGAGAAGTATTCAACTGCATCAAAAAACATTTGACCTTGGAACTTTCCTGTGACCTTGACCTCACTTTTCTTAGATTTGCATTTTGCTAAACTTTAAAGAAACAATTTAAGATATATTTATGTAAGTTTATTTGGGGAGAATTTATCATCTATATCCAACTTTAATTTCAATTTCAATTTTAAAGAAACTATTCAAGATATTCTCATCAAATTTCATACACTAAAACAAATTTTCATGTTGCATTTCTAATATACCCTCGGCGGGGCATTCATGTCCTATGGACATATTTCTAGTTTCAAGCAAGTTTCAGTATCAATGCTGAATTTTTAAAAATCTATTTTCCGGAATGCATAAAAAAAATAATTGCCTCATGAAGGTTAAAAAAAGTTTTGAGTCGGGCCATTTTTAGCCAGTCAGTCGAGAGAGGGCAACCAAACATTTTTTTAAAGATGGTCCTGCTATCTATTTTTTATCGAATTGGGTCAGTGGCGGCTGTGATTCGAACACACAACCTTCATATCACGGAGTGAGCGCTCTACCGACTAAGCTACCGTGACGGCTTATTTGTAGGAGGAAGTTGCAATGTATAGAAATCAATTCAAATGAGAGAATTAGTATAAGTTTATTTTTTTTGTTTTTGTTTTATTTTCTTTCCGTTTCTTTTCTTGATCCACTACTCAGTTGAAAATTATCCAAAATTGTGTTATAACATTTTGCGTTATTACATTTTGGGTTAATCTATAACGCACTTTTGCAAAATTTTATGAGACTTTAACCTTGGCCATAACTTTTGAACGCAGTGTATTTCTTATGAGAAGGCCTTCCTTTGGACACCAACATCTTTGACCTTGACGTTTGTTTTTTGTTTATATGTTGTTTAACGTCCCTCTCGAGAATTTTTCACTCATATGGAGACGCCACCACTTGCCGGTGGAGAGCTGCAAATTTTGTCCTATACTCGGCACTTACGGCCATTGAGCAGTGAGGGATCTTTTTCGTGCCAGCACCTACTGCGACACGGGACCTCGGTTTATACGGTCTCATCCGAAAGACCGGTCTCCGCGTCCCACAGTGGGATTCGAACCGGCAACGTAAGGATCAACTCCTTGCTCCGCGACTCTAGAGCAGACGCTGTAACCACTGCGCCACGCGGGCGACCCTTGACGTTTGACCTACTGTTGAAAAAACTTTAACCGTAGCTATAACTTTTGAACAGTTTGAGCTAGGTCTTTCATTCTTCGCATGTGTACTCTTGTGACAAGACCTTTCTTTGCATACCAACAACGTTGACCTTGACCTTAGAGTTTGACCTACTTCAATTTTGAGAAATTTTAACCTTGGCTATAACTTTTGAACAGTTGCTAGGGTTTTCATTCTTCACATATGCATTCCTTGTGAGACCTTCCTTTAAATTTCACCAACTTTGACATTGACCTTGACCTACTTTTTAAAAACTTTAACCTTGGCCATTACTTTTGAACGGTTGGTGTTAGGGCTTTCATACTTCACATATGCATTCCTTGTGACAAGACCTTCCTTTGAATACCAACAACTCTGACCCTTTGACCTTGAAGTTTGACCTACTTTTGAAAAACTTTAACCTTAGCCATAACTTTTGAACTGTTGGTGTTAGGGCTTTCATACTTCACATGTATATTCCTTGTGACAAGACCTTCCTTTGGATACCAACAATATTGACCTTGGGGTTTGACCTACTTTTAAAATTTTTTAAAATTGGCCATAACATTTGAACGTTTGGTTCTAAGGCTTTCACATTTCACGATCATGTTTATCACTTGTGACAAGAACTCCCTTGGGCACCATTTGACCTTGACCTTGTCGTTATACTTACTTTAAAAAAAACTTTTCAACGGTTTTTACTAGGACTTTCATATTTCACAGATATATTCCTCGAGACAAGACCTTTCTTTGGGTATCAGCATTTTTTTTATTTCTTGACCTGGAGTTTGACTTGCATCTAAGAAACTGTAACCTTCGCCATAAGCTACCGTACGGGGGCATCAGTGTTTCACAAACACATCTTGTTACATTCTGCATTGATCTCTACGCGAAATGTAAAAGTCCCAGTTTATTACATTTTGCGTTGTTATTACATTTTACGCTATAATAATGCAGTCAATATTCATGTCTATGACTCTATATTATCCATACAAATGTGAGGTGTGTGTCTGATGGCCTACAGAGATTAAACATTGAGTTAAACTCCCAGCAAAAAATGAATTTTGGTAAAATATCTAGACAGTGTACAAGTGAAAAATAAAGATAAACTTCCTTTCTCAAAATGAATTTGAATTCTTTCTTGCAAGCACTGAAATTCTACCGAAGGGTTTGCGGTCCATTACGCTCCCCGTACTGGATCAAAAACCCTTTCTTAAGCGGATTGTTTACGAGAAGACACCCTCTCCCCAAAGAAATACTTTTGGATATAAATGATTTATTTTTAATTCCAAATATTTTCTAGTCGGATTTTTTGAGTGGGTAATACCTCCGTTTATTTGGTTTTATTACTTGTTTTACATCCCTTGAAGAATAATTTACATGATGATATTGGGACGCCACCACTTGCCGATAGAATGCTGCAAATTTACACCTGTACTAAGCACCCATGGCCATTGAATCGGAATGGATCTTTTTCGTACAAAAATCAACATATGACTACGTTTTTTCAGGGTCCTATCAGTCTCCCGCATTGGGATTCGAACCTGTAACACAAGTATTAATTAACTCTTTACTCGTCGACATTAGAACGAAGCGAGTGTACATTATGAACGTGTTATATATTAATATGTAGCAGGCAGGGTCTTCATGTTTGCTTCTTCGATACCATTTTATGTTTGAAAAGATTCTTATGGATTTTGGACCTTTGTTAAAACAATGTGTTTTGACCATTTTCCAGAACACTTTCTTAGTTTATCGAATTCATTATTTACAATTTCAGTATAGAATGTTTCTATTCAGAAAAAAAAAACTAATGCTTACTTGAATTCAGCGTGCCAAAGCAATGCCTTTTGTGCATGGTTTATGAATTATGGTATACACATTTTAATGTGCACTGAAATACGATACATTTGGTGATGCTGGCTTGTACCCTTTGTGACATCGTATACTATTACATGTATATAGGAAAAATACATTTGTCTGCTATACCCAAGGAGTGGACTCCAAACAACAAGTCTGTCAAGAAGAATTTTAGAATTAGGCCTATCAGTCAAAAATATACGTTTTCAACCTGCCACAAGGGCACAATACTCGTCAAAGACGCCCAGCTGTATGACAACTACTGTTGGTATATCACTAAACAGCGAGACCTGACTGCTGTAAACGGATCTGTTGGTTTGAGGGCAGCTTCAGTAAATTTATAGAAAGTTTTGTTCAAGGACAAATCTTGTACATTATGGAATCAGTATTGCAATGAGCTGAAGTTTATCAGGTATCATCCTGACCTTCAGTCCTACCATATAAGTACGCAAATGCACGAGATAAAATGAGTCGTCCATCACTTATAGTCCTTGCCAAATTGGCTAATTTTAGACTTGAACACGCCTGTATTTGTTTGTTTAACATGCATTTCTGAAAAGACTGGTAATATCTCTGAGATATGATGCAAAGATACACGAAGCAGTAGCTCGACCATTTGTGTCTGGTTGTTTTACCCCGTTAATCTGTAGCATTCAGCAATGAGCTTTGTAATAACAACTAAAAAATATCCTTAAAAATACATGTATGTGTTTTATGAATAAAGTTTTTTCATCCACAGAAATATTTATATCTCTAATAAACACTAATGAAACACGGAACTTCTTTTTTTTTTTTGGAAAAGCTAACCTAGGTTAGAAATGCATATCTTTTGCTCACATATTTTTCAGATAAAACTTCAGTTCGATTTAAGTTCGCTTTCAGATTTAATTAGGGATAAAGTATATTAATGAATGTACAACAACGATCCTTTTTTGAAAATCATATTCTAAATATTTTCTGTATTTTTATTTTTATATTTTTATATATATATTTTCATCGCCCTACTATTTCTCAGAATTCAAGTATACAATTTATGTACAGATATATATCTTATATACATGTATTAGATATGTGTTCTCTTAGCTTTATAGCAATGCAGAAAATTAAGAACATGTGTTAAACTTCAATTTCTCATTTTTCTTTATAAAAAAAAAATTTCTGTCTGAGGTGAAGGTCATGATGTAAAGTGTGTTTGTAGTTTAAAAAAAGAGCTTTTGATGAAACAAATAGTTTTGGTGAATGACATGCTTCATCAGTCAGTCTGCAATCTAACGCTAAAACACCCAACACATTGTGGCATCTGTAAGTTTAACATTTCACATCTTGCATATTAGAGATAATCTTTGGCGTCTTCTAAAAACACCTAACATTTACATTCAGGTGGCATGAATGAGAGGGTTATCGGAGGGTTGCAAAAACTTTTTTTTTAATCAGGTAGTCAAAATATTAGGAAAAAACAAGGAACAGACAGCTAGTCTTTTTATGTAATAAGATAAAATTGTAACTGATATAATTGTGAAATGATTTACAAAGATAGCTTTAGGGTGGTGTTATTGCACTTGTCGGTGTGCTACAAAAATTGTGTACTTTGTAGACTAAAGCATTTCTTCACCCGAAAGAGCGTAACTTTATGCAAAATGGCCAGAAAGATCAAAACCAAACCACGTGATCTACATGTAAATAAAAAACTTTATGTTGCGAAGACAACAAATATCAGCTCGTTACCTGCACCTCGAGCGAAAAAAATCTCTTTTCTGTTTCTTTTCTTCAAAATGTTTGACAGACGGGTGAAAAAAAAGGAAAGGTGATAATAGAGAGGACCGGCTGTGGTCGATGCAATTCAATAATGCTGCAGTTTACATGTTATTTATTGTATACAAATTTTGTCATTTTAGTCACATATATGTATTCATTCATGTCAGTTTCCTCAAAAAGTTTGTGATTTTAAAGTTGCAGTTTACCTTGAGGAAGTTATCAATGGTCAATGTGCAACGAACAAACTACTGAACTCGGAACTGTAACATTAGCGACGAGGAGAAATAGTTCTGACAACGTTTTGATTGTATTAATGTATAATTGTTTAAAACTTTGCGAGATAACTTCTAGTTACATCAAATAGAGCTGTTTTAGCTTATTAGAATTGCATTTAAACAAAACTTTCTTACAACATGGAATTTGTGACTGTTCTTGCTGAAGAATAAATACGAGCGTGTGAATCAGTGATTATGGGAAAAGTTAGAATTTATGTAATATCCATTCTTTTTAAGTGATGCCTAATTAAAATTTTGTTCATTGTGATGCATGTACAGGTATATGCTTTGGTCTTTGGAGTGTTAGAAAAACACTTTCTTCTGAGTATGCATCCGTGGGGTTTATTAGTTACGTTAGAACAGTTGTGGGTAATTAACGATCAGTCAAAAAAGTGATTCGCTTTCAGTTCAGATAAGATAGAACCTTTTTCCAGCATTTTACAAGATTATTTCTCAAGTTGTCTAATTTTCTTTAAATAAACATATTTTTTGGCTGGTTTGCAACACCGATATTTCAATATGTCAGTAAAGGGGAACAGTACCGACAAGAGTACGTACGTTGGTTTCCACCATCTGTCAAGTAGATTATCTTGACTTCATTAAACGGATTCCATATATCATCGTTAAAAGCTTCAAGTCTTTCGTTGTCGTTGCATCTATATTTAATTTAATGGACACTTTTCCATAAAACTATACATCTCGTGTCGCTCATAATGATAATAAAAAAGAAAATATAGCAGTTGACATCATCGTGCATTAAATAGTTAAGAGATTCAGTCATGGTTTCTCTTTCCACTCTATGAGAATTCTCGCTGACTTTGTTGGCTTCATTTTGCCGCTTAAACATCGAGAACACGAAGCAATCTCTGAACCACTATTATGATATATAGTAGCAGCGGACAGACCATTAATGGAAGCACACGGCACTATCCTCCGTGCATGTTTCCTTTCATTTTGTCTTGTTGGATTCGGAGATGCTTGATATATTAAGAAAAATTATGGTAATTTTAAGTCTTCCGTGAACTCGTACAGCGGCATTTCTGATCAGATATTTAAGAAAGCCGAAGACCACTTTTTTTCAGTTTGGCAGCACCGATAGACATTCATCGCTTCTCTATGTTATCTTTCTATTACATCTTACTGGATATACTTTACATGAATCAAAAAAAAAAAGTTCTAATGATTCTGTTTAACAAAAACTATTTTCTCTCGTTAAAATATACCTGTGTGTGAACGAACGTCATTTGTGACATTTTAAGAAAACTCTGAAGTCTGTGCGTCCTCAGGTGTGCTGGAGCTTTGTACTCGGTCTGAATTTTCCCAATATTCCTTGAGTTTCAAATGACCTCCTTTGTGGATTGAACATTGTGATTTTTTCTGAGTCGTTTTCAGTTTCACTTTAATGTGTTGATTAATTTTTGCTCCCCATCTTTACCGATGACATTCAACTTCAGTGATATTGGTATCTTCCCAGAGAGTCGGGATGACTTTATTCCACAGAATTTTCCGATAGAATCAGGTGAGATAATCAAACAATCTGAGAAAATATCGGAACAATTCAAATAGAGGAATGTTTAATTCTATTTAATATTTCGCCGATTTTTATCATTATTTAAATCCATTCAAAAACATCCTGATTTTTATGATTTTAAATGCAGATGACATGATATACTATGGGCCATTAAAACCGTACTAACGATTGAAAATTAAGTTTACAGTTATCATATTTAGACCGAGATATAATTGTCATATACTAAGTACTAAGTATAATTAAACTTTTTCTCTATATGTTTGAATTGCCGGATTGTGCTTTTTTGGGAGACATGTTTGTACATATAAAAAAAAAAAATGCCTATCCTACTGACAGCAAACCAATACGGTTAAACTTGCATCAGTTTGACGATTGTAGATGCTCACAGCTGGAAATGAAAGACTTTTAATTATGACATTCAGATTTCCAATAATTAACAATGTTGTCTTTCGCATGTTGTTATGAAATTTTGATTGCACAACCACATCCTAAATGTCGGGAAAAATTATTCGACAAACGTGCAACGTTTTGTTTTAACGAAAGGCAAATTTTGAGCGTTTGTCCTAAAAGTGGGCATTTAATTATTAGCGTAATTACTTTTTAGCGATTCTATTTATTCCTCAATTTATTTTTTGAACCAAATTTGTCATTTGATTAGCGACCATGGCTAACAATGCTAAATTTAGATGGTAGCTAATTTCCCGCTACATGTAGATGTAAGCGATGATACATGTATAAAATGGAAGGGAATTGCTAGGGGAGTTTTACCGTCAGAAACTGTAAAATGTCATTTGGGTACTCTAATAGATACTTCAAACCAAAGCAGAGAGAAAAATATATAACATTATTTTTTGTTTATTATTATCGAGTTCTCAGATGTACAAATTGTTCTTACTTTGACATTACTGAACCTACATGTACGACAGCACATATTTAATATTTAGGCCACCCACCAATTAAAATTTCGGAAGAAGTATTGAATTTCAAACACAACATTTTCAAACATAATAAAACCGCAGATCCAGAAAGCAGACCACTGATAGTCAGACAATATCTTCCACACAAAAAAAACCCTCTTGCTTAAAAGGTGACAGTTATTTCACTTGCGCTGCAAAAGGGGGGGGGTGTCAATAAGAACAATTTTTTGTGGAGGGGGAGCACTAGATTCGTCTGTCGAAATTATTATAATTTTAAGAAATTCTTATGAGTTCTGTATAATATTTCCAAGCATGAACCTGTTCTTTTGACAGTATACTAAATCAGAAATGAGTAAAAACTAATCAGTTCTGATTTCAAAGAAGCATGCAGTCAATATCCAAAAAGCCACACACTCAAACTCCAAATCCAAAGTAACACGCACTCAGACTCCAAATCCAAAGAGACACGCATTCAGACTCCAAAACCAAAGAGACTTAAACTCCAAAGCAAAGAATTTAACTCGCTCAAACGAAACGCATTCAAACTCCAAATCCAAAGAAACACGCTCTCGAAATCAACGTGACTCACTTTTGATTTAGGGGTAAAAACAATACTGCATGTCCTTAAATTTAATTCTATACATAGGATTTTTATTTGTTTAATTGTTTGTTTTTATTATATTATTTTTTTTTTCAATAAATTCGATCCTTACTGCTGATTGGCCCCTGAGTGCCGAGTATAGGTCTAAATTTGAAAGCTCTCCACCGCTAAGTGGTGCATGGTGTCTCCATATGAGTGAAAAATTCTCGATTGGGACATTAAACAACAAAACAAACTTTTCGTACTTACAGTTGGATGCATTTCATTTTGGTTGATCTTTCAAATTAATTTCTTTCATTTTAGGCTGAATATTGCCATTTCTTTTTGGGAGAATTTTGATATTTCATTTTTGCGAATTAAATAAAAGACAACTACATTTAAAGTGCATAGAATAGCTGTTTATTACAACTAACTAATCGTTAGTATAAATCAGTGTACACCATTATGAATTCCTCGTTATTTCTGAATGTTCATAAATAACATTGAAATGGTATTTTATGATTGACTCTATCTCTTTAATCGTTTACAAGGTATTCCTTACTTTTTTCGTCCTCTTGAAAAAAAAAGCCCAAAATGAAATAACTTTGCACCCCCACCCCACCCCCCGAATGGAAAAAAAATAATCGCTCCCAAATGAAAGCATATTCGCGCAAATGAGAAGTACCGTTATAGTCGGTTATGATGAGAGATCATGTCTTGTAGCGTTTCGTACGAAAGTAACTTAAACTATTCGTAGACTCGGTTTTTCTCCTGTTCCTATCTGTATTTATACTGCTTGTAGTACATAGCTTGAAAAAAACTAAATCAATAGAACACTTAAGAGGTAATTAATATATAGGAAAAGAGGCGATTTCCTTAATTTCAAAACTTATTATATAATAAACACTTATTGCTGTATTAGGATTCTCGAAAAGTTTTAAAAATATATGATAGGCTATCTTGACCAACAATTGAAAAGTGGATATGTTCATCTCTCTTTACATATATGACAATACATGTCTTCGGAAATGATGAGAGAGCATAAAATATCAAAAGTAACCAATCGGTATTATATTCGTGTTACATTTACTGTAAACATTGATTATCTGAACTTCTGAGAAGCTGTCTTTTCATTCACCAATATACCGGTAATATTCATGGTTTTTTTTTCAGTTTTTTTGTGTTTGTTAACTTATTTATTTGCTTGCTTGTTTTGTTTTTGTTTGTGTTTAAGTCTTTTTCTTTGCTTGTTTGTTTTGTTACTGGATTTTTATTTTTATTATTATTATTTATTTTTGTTTTATAAACGTGATAGCTCAATGTTAGATAAACAAAATAATGAAAAGCGACCATTATAATTTTTTTTTTGAAAGAGCGCAGTTTTCCAACGAGCTGATTCCATGTCAAAGAAGCACTCTCTATACAGCGACTGGTATGACGGATTATTTTAATGATAACTCTTCCACGCAGGGTTCTGGATTCTGTCCCTAGGATAAAGAAGTCGATTTGATCGCTTGTTATTCCTTCGTGTAATCAATACGTAAACAGTAATTATCCTCCTGGGTTCTACATCTGAAGTTTTTTTCTGTAGATGTGGAGTCTATATTAGTTTAAGGACTAATCAAACGGTCTGCATTACGCTGAAGGTCTTATCAAAATGAATAGGCTTGATTTAGGAAGGCCAATTATGGTACATTTTGGGTCACAGCGATAGATGATCATAACCTCCTACATATACATGTACATAAAACTTCATGGACCTTCCGACATATATTCGTATAAAGCGGGCATCATTGAACTAAAATTAGGACGTACTGTGTTCATAACACCCCATAGTTCCTGGATAACTTCTTAACTTCTTTTCAATATTATTATATTTTAATATTTTAATGTCTATTCAATGTAATTTGAGAGCTGATTCAGTAGATTCTTTCTTCTGTAAATTAGAATTGGAAATCCTTTATTTGGGAAACAATCTGAGCCCCCCTCCGCCTCCGAAATCGAGGAGAACAAAAAGATTCATTTCTTAACCTTTCCTTTTCTTAATGTCATATTCGGCTTCATTTGAAATTTTAAAAAAGATCTTTATATAATAAATCGTCAGCTTTTTTTCCCTCTATCTCTTAGTGGACTTTTGTTGTCAGGGGTATGGTCAACATCATAAAGGAATAGCCTATCTTTGTTACCCAGAAGTTCCTCTTTCTATTATATTCGTAATCTTATTACATTTTCGATTTTTTGGAAAATCTATTTTCCCCTGATCAGCTGTAGAGAAGGGTTTGAGCTAAACTTTAAAATCCAAACACAAAGTTGAATGGCAAACATTTTCAAAGCACTCAAGCACTAGAAAATATCAGCAATATTACTTAATGCAGTTATAGAACTATAAATTTGGAAATACTTATTTAGTACTTATGCATGCAAATGGAAATTCACGTCTGGTAACCTCAGTGCGCCGGATTCATAGTCATTGCATTTTAACTTTAAGGAAGCTCTAAACACTAACAAAAAGTGCTTTTTGGACTTGGAGAAAAATATGTCATATAAGGTATGCATATTGAAACTATTTATTCATTTTCAACATAGGGTACCTGCCTTATTTCCGCAGGAAAAATGTTCAAAGACAATGGACAATTCATGAACAGAAATCATGGTTGTTCACATACATTGGGAAAATTAATGGAACCAATAAATTCAATTTCTTATACTTGATCTAATATAATCCTGAGAATATTAAAAATTGTGTAATACACTGTAAATACTATTTTTTTTTCTATCTTACTTCTAAGGGCAGATCACTCTAACTGCGTAAAACTACCCTACAAGTAGAACTCTTTAATGTGCAGTGTTTAGAGCTTCCTTAATGGCAGTGAATTTTATTTGGAAATCTTTAAGGGCCTTTGAGTCGCAAAAAATGGTTTGATGATATCTGAAACCACGGGGCCAGACCCGATATACCCCTTCTACGTTTTTACTTTTAAATTATATCAACTGCATGTTGAACACGCCAAAATCGATAAGACAACGCGGCGAGTGTATATAGCTTCCTATTTTATGGCTCGATATGAACTAGTGAGATACATATTGTGTAAAGAAAATTTGAAGTGAAAAGAGTATGTTTCCGATAAAACATATTTTCAGCAAGATTTCATCGAATCCCTGCAATAAATATTTTCAATAAGATTTAAGATGAAATTTTGAAATTAAATTCCCCAAGAGGTAATTTTATCAGCTTTTAAACTGTATAAAAATTTGAAGGCGTGGAGCAAGGTCTATCTATTTTGGTTCCCGCAAGAGATATTACCCAGTAAAAAAATAAAGTTGTAAGGATGGTACGTCCACAGCGCGCGTCATACATCCTTATCAGTAAAACGCACGTTTAAACATTCCTTTAAATGTCTGTTGTGTGTGAAAAGAAAACTCAAAGCAATGAAGCGCATAAATCATTAGTGCTTACCTCTTCCTATTTTCGGAAACACCATAATTAGGCTACTATTGCTTATTTTTGGAAACAATGTCGGAAAGGTGATTCGATTGGTTTTCTACAAACTTAGCACATTGTAGAGCTCGAAACCTTAGAATGTTGAGATTTATTGACGGTACTTAAAAACGTCTCTGAATAAATCTTCTGAAAGAGGCCAGCATTGAGAGAAGAAATGACATCCGTCGTATGTTTATTTGGCTTAACTGTAGGAGAAAAATAAAAGCATGCTGTCGCCTAGCAACAATCATAAAGTAGTTTTAAACAAGTCCATAAAATCAAATTTCTTAGTTGCTGCAGTAACTAGCAAGATAAGTATCCTTTCGAATGAGGTTTATCTTTGTCTTGAAAGGATGCAAGACTTAAAATTTCTTCACAAGGAGATACAGTTTTTATCTCTCACCGCTACCAAACGAGGTGTGTGTGTGATCGTTAAGTAGTACATGTAACTGCTTACATCACTTTATATGCATGGAAATAAGGGTATGTTAGTCAACGGACACGTTCTCGGAGATGTACGTGATTTAAAACAGCCATTGACGCTCAGTGGACTTTTATCTTTGTACAAGATATACTTAATTGATATGATTTTTGGAAGTTCCCGGAGACCAACTGCTGGTCCATCGTATGTGTGCTGTAAGTTGCCAGAAAACTTACAAAATTGCAATAAAACTTGAATCAAAACTTCCTTGAGTAAGGGGAACTCGGACTGTATCAAATAAACTGTAAAAGGAGGGAAATATTAATAAGAATATGTTATATTTGAAAATCCCACCATTAACTGCTCGAAAACCAGATTGAGGTATCGGGAAAAAATCCTTTAACTTTTATATAGAAAAATTATAAAGATTAAAATAAGTTACATTTCCTTTTTCTGTAGCCTAGTTGTTCTCAAAAAAAAGCAGTAAAGTTAAGTATTCTCGCATACATTTAATTTTTGTTTCAACTTTGTTGTCTGAGGGCATGGTTAACACCACAAAATGGGTCCAAAAACCTCCTATATTGAAGTAAAAAATATTCAATTTAAGATCGTCAAGACGGAGAAATAAGGCGACAAGAGGTCTTCAAAGATGTATATGACAATTTAAAAGAAAAAGAATTTGAAACTAAAAATTTAATCATTAAAATACAACTGTAGTATAGATTCAAGTCTTATTATTTCCCAGTGCAAGATTAAGGCAACAATATGGGGAATACATGGGGGTGAAAGTAAGACATGTTTTCCTCCAATTCCATATATTGCTAAATAAACTTATTAGCATCTTCAAGAGGATCTAGATTCAAGTTTGTTTTTAATTAAGGTATGTCACTCGTCAGCTTTTGAGGAGTTAGGTGGGAACCTCTAACTTCAAAACTATTTATTACAATTCAATTTTTATAACATTTAAATTAAACAATGCAAATTATACAATATTCAATTTAAAAACTGCTCACAAAATCGTAAAGAAACAAGATTTATGGGGGACTATTTTTGTGACGCAAGGATATTTAGAAGAAAATTGCTTATTTGATTTCATACTAGTATCTTGGAACTTTATTCCTACTAATTTTTACCCAGAGATTTTTTTAGTATATGCTAGGAATATTAAAAATAGGTTTCAATTAATATTTTAGAACGAATTTTACACATTCGCCCAAAAAACTTTGCCAAGAAATGATTGATAGAAGAGATTGTGACTTGCACATAGATATTATACCCCACGCAACAAGTTGCGCGGGGGGGGGGGGAATTATATTTTTGACCCGTCCGTCAGTCAGTCTGTCAGTCAGTTCGCCAGTCCTGTTTTTTGTCAGCGCAATTCCTTATAAACCGCTGCACAGAATTTCGTCAAACTTTGCAGATATTTAGTACACAATGTGTAGATGTGCATATTTCCAGGAAATTCCGATTCCTTTATTTTTCTGGGAATTTCGGCACTTTTTCAACTTAGATTTTTGGCCATATGTTGAATATAGAGATGAACAGTTTGTCAGCGCAACTCCTCATAAACCGCTGCACAGAATTTGGTCAAACTTTGCAGATATTTAGGACACAATGTGTAGATGTGCATATTACCAGGAAATTGCGATTCCTTTATTTTTTTCTGGGAATTTCGGCACTTTTCAACTTAGATTTTTGGCCATATCTTGAGTATAGAGATAAACAGTTTGTCAGCGCAACTCCTCATAAACCGCTATACAGAATTTGGTCAAACTTTGCAGATATTTAGGACGCAATGTGTAGATGTGCATATTACCAGGAAATTCCGATTCCTTGATTTTTTTTTGGGGAATTTCGGCACTTTGTAACTTAGATTTTAGGCCATATCTTGAATATAGAGATGAACAGTTTGTCAGCGCAACTCCTCTTAAACCGCTGCACAGAATTTGGTCAAACTTTGCAGATATTTAGGACACAATGTGTAGATGTGCATATCAACCAGGAAATTGCGATTCCGTATTTTTCTGGGAATTTCGGCACTTTTCAACTTAGATTTTTGGCCATATCTCGAATATAGAGATGATTAGTTTGTCAGTGCAACTCCTCTTAAACCGCTGCACAAAATTTGGTCAAACTTTGCAGATATTTAGTACACAGTGTGTAGATGTGCATATTACCAGGAAATTCCGATTCCCTTATTTTTGCCCTAAGCGTTATGCCTATTATTGAAGAAACTTTCCAGCTAGGTAATAAGGAAATCCACTGGAATAAGCTTTTGTAATGAAATTTTATATGAAATATTTTATGACCTTAAAAGACCTCTATTGATTTTGAGATCAAAATATTTATGATTTAACACACACACACACACACACACACACACACACACACACACACAAATCTTGGATAGTTCTCACCCCCACCCCCTCACATTGGTGCTTTGCCTTAAATAATTTCATAAGTACAGTATCTAAACAAATTCATATGACTACATCATAATTTTGTTTCCATCAATTATTTAAATTTGAAAATTGTCATGTGTTGGACATGGACTTACACTCATTAACAAATCGAAATCACTGAGGAATTTAAATAACAGTTTGTCAGCATAACTCCTGCACTGAATATCCTGAAACTTTGTAGGTATTTCAGACATAATGTGTAGATTTGTATATTACCAAGAAATTTTGATTCCATTATTATCTAGAAACCTCAGCCCAATTAAATTTGTAACATACAAAGATTTGAATGACCTAAAATGCAAGAAGTTTTGATGTGATGATTTTTTGCAAGTAATGCCCCTTTGTGAATTATATGTATTTAAAATGCACTGTGCCATTCATTATGTGTTGTATTGTCGAGTTTTGGGGGAGCGTGGGGTATGTGAGCTTGCTCACTTTTTCTTTCATTGCATACAGTAAGAAAACACATATACAGGATTTTTTTTTCCAATAAATGATATTATTAAAACTAATTTACATAAAACAAGATTATATTTGTTGCCTGAATTACATCTGGTGAATATGATAAATGTTAAAGTGATTAACGTAAAAGTTACAATTAAAGTGCAAAAAGTTAATTGTACCGTTGCTCAGTAGTCATTAATATGCACAATGACCCCCACTTTTCTATGCGATTTTGAGTTATGGTACATGAGTAGTTATCTGAAATATATTTCTCAAAAAATCCTTGATATAACTGATTGCAGAAGACATACCTTAAATTATGATCCCATGACAGGGATAGGGAAAAGAGAAGCTAGATCATCTGTTTATATGGAAAGTCTTTCTTACAATTGGCGAAGGCATAGATTTTATCCGCATTCTTTAGTTTATTTTCTTTATTCTAGAGCCACCATGGACCCTGGAGAATTCTGATAATGGTATGTACATGTATATTCCTTTATCTAAAAAAGATGCATGTGTCAGGTATGGGGCTTAATAATTATTATGCCTGTTACTAATATGTCTTTTATATCTGTAAAAAATGACCACTTATCCATTTGATTCAACGGTTTAAAAAATGATTTAAATGTATCAAAGAAAAAAAATTGGACGGAAAGTTTTTAACGTATACGCGGAGTAATACATAAAGAACAACAACGTTCATGTTCATGTTGGTCGTGTCATCACCAGATGTTTCTGACACTAATTCAAAAATGACCTACCAAATGTAGCTCATACTTCGTTAAATCCCCACGGGTACGTTGTGCATTCGTATTTCCCTCGGTAAACTGATATTGAAAGGTTTTTTATATAATACAGAGGGGAGCTACTCCAAATGATGCCGGCAGCTCTTTCTAGATCACCGAAATCTGTGCGTCTCAACACTTCAAACATTTTTACTATATCTAAATGTATTAATATCTGGATCTGTTCAGATTGATTGATTGTTGTTTTATGTCCCTCTCGAGAATTTTTCACTCATATGGAGACGCCACCACTTGCCGAAGGACCGGTCTCCACGTCCCATAGTGCGATTCGAACCCGCGACGTAAGGATCAACTTCTTACTCCGCGACTCTAGAACAGACGCTCTAACCACTACCGTAACGTTACTTTTGTACCATAAGTTTATGGCATGTCAAACGTTGCAATATTCAATCTGTTCAATTTGCATTGCATAATTTTTATTTGTATTCTATATTTTTTTCATTTGCATTGTAATTTTTTTTTACTTGTATTCAATAATTCCCCATTTGTATTTTATGTTTTAAATTTTTCGTTTCGGCCAGAGTGCGTGACCTTGAAATTTTCCCATTTGTACATTGAATTATATACATTCAATCATAGCCTTTTTTAAGTTTTAATAAATTAAAGAACCTTTGTTATATTTAGGTTCATTCATTTTGTCGGCGAACAACATTAATTCCTCGCCTTCTTCTTTCCTACCGGGAATGTCAGATTTAGGGGGAAAGGTTGAGCTTCATCAGTGGTTCAGTGTTCAACAAAGAAATATACGGACAATACTTCTTGAACAAATGTCCACCACGTTGTCTTATGAAGCTTCAATTTCGTTCCACCATACTGCTTACGAAGTAGGCGACCAAAAAAATATAAATCCTTAAACTCCAAAATTTCTTTTCTTTTTTTTTTTAGTCTTTAAAGTTAAAAAGTCTACACAATTTCGATAATCCTCCATCTTAATTTTGGAGCCATTAGATTTTCTATATGACTTTTAAAATCTGCTTCAGAGTGTGACAACCATGAAGGATGATATAAAATCAAGACATTATTTTCAAAAAGCTTCAAATTCTAAATTGGCTCAAAAGTGTAATCATTTAGTTGCAACAAAATCAACGTTTTACGTTAGAGCGGCTTAATGCCCATTAAGCACATTCTTATCTTTCTCTTCCTGTTGATGTGAGTACAATTAAAATCATTAAACTGATGGTCTTTTTGAAAATCAAGGTGTGAATTGGAGTCCTTTTTGCTTTGAATTTCGTGTCAATGATCTCTAGCAGTAATACCAAACATGCAAACGACCAGGGCACATTTCACTGGAATGAAATGTTGGTTTTACATGTACCATTTATCTTTTGTTTTGAATTTCCTTATTTCTTTATTTTAGAACCATCATGGACCTCGGAGAAATTTGAAAATGGTATGTAAGCTCTACTAAGAGCCCGTGTACATATAAGTAGGTGCGAGGCTTAATTATAATTAAACATCTATATCTTATACTAATTTTTTATGTATGCATGTTAAAACAGAATGTGTGCTTGCATGTAGGTGTAGCACTGCCCATAAATTTAAAATCTCCAAATGTTATGTAATATATCATATCAGATATACCATTTGCATAATATTAGATTGGAAATTGGAAAAAAAAATCATTCAAATTGTATACACTAATCATAAAGCAAACCCAATGAATCTCTATGAAAAAGAACTGAATTTGAAGTGTTGAGCAATGTAACATTCATACTAACAAGTTACGAAATCTTTTTTAAGCAAAAGCTATTTTGTAGTTTTGGAATAAATGCATATAAAGGAAAAAAACAGAAAAGATATTTTTTTAAAGAATCGTCCTGCCTCGTCCTATTCATTATCAGTTCTTCGTCTCCTCCATATACCTCTGTGATTTTAGAATTGTTTTTAAAAGGAGATTTTTATGCGGTAGTCTGCCTCTTATTTTCCTTGAGTTAAAGTGTACATAGCAAAGAAAATAAAGGCCAGTTAAAGAGTACATAAAACATGCAGATAAACTGCACTTTAATCGGTTTAATGGCTATATAACCTTGTGTCGAACAAACTATTTTAAACTCTTCACTAGTTTTATCATAGTTATGTCTTTTACAAACGATTTTTCTAGATTGAAAGTGACAACTAATGTTTACTTTAGTTGCTGCAAATTACCTCAGTTTTATTGGCAGTTTTGAATTTTGTGTTCTAAAGAAGTATATTAAGAAGTTACTGTCAGGTTAAATTTCCTAAAGTGATGTTTTTAAGGGAAATTTAAGAGGAATTTCGACAGAGGAATATCTACAACCAAGCATTGATCCTAGATAGTATGGACTGGTACTAGTATGATATTTAAAAATGAAATATACTTGTAATGTATAGAGTGAAATATGGAAATAGTAGAGTATATAAAGTATACAATTGTTATAATTTAGTGTACCTTGGAACTAGCTCAACAGTTTGTTTCTAACATTTGATTTTTTTTAATTACAAAGTCTACACTGGTAAATGTTGGACAGATAGTTCTTGGAAAGAAATCCACAATATTTTCCAGAAATTCAATCTAGTATATCAATTATCAGAAAAACCCATGTTACAGTTAAAGGAAACAAAACAAAGCATAAACTATACAAAATGGCGATACCTTATATTTTGAAATAGTCTTCGTATTTAAGTAGATCGGTCATAAGTCATTATACTCGTCACGAAACCACGACAAAAGCTGATGTTTTAGAAACGTTACCATGGCTAAATTATTTATTTCTTATTTCTTTTCATAACATTGAAATTTAATTATTGAATTCTTGAAATAGAATCGAATGATAAATATATCTTCATGCAAATGCGACTTTAAAGGATTTTTAGAATACATGTGTTATTTAACCAAGACAAATAATTCATGCATAATTTATATATTTAAAAGATTTTGTTTATTTCAATATACAAGTATGAAAGAAAGAAATATACATAGTTTATCTTTTTTTAACAGAAAATTTGCATAATCCTAGATATTTTTTCCCTATCTTCAGTTTATAAACTTTATGATTATATGGCGATGTTGGAGAGAATGAGGAAAAAGAATAGAGAAAAAAATTACCCAGAATGCTCCCTACACCTTAATCAATATCGTTTTATTACTTCGTCCAACAAGAATCGTGCGGAAATGATGACCTCTGGAATTAATGGAAATAGAAAACCTCTAGTCAATATTAAGTCCCACAAAATAGTTTGCTAAAATAGGAGGACAAGCTTTTTTTACCATTCTGTCATTTGTTAATAAGTTTTTATTAACTGTTTCCATTGTTTCCATGGTTGTTTTAAAGTATATCAATTCCATGAGGTCAATGATTTAAAATATATTTATATAATTCCATGGGATCAATGAATCGGTGAACAATTTTTGACCTTTAAGGCATTATTCTTGAACTGAGTAGTTTGGCTGTAAGTCTGCACACATGTATGTCAAAGTGTTCTAGTTATGTCGTCCCGAACGAAGTCGGGCGACATATTGTTATTGCTAAGACTCTAAAATTTTGTCCGCAGATGGATGGGAGATTCTTAATGAAGCTTCACAGAAATGATAATCACCAACTCTACATATGAAATTTAAATTTCAAAATGGCCACTTTTTCCATGGAAACAGACGAAATATGTATATTTTTAAAAAAAAAAAAAAAATTAATTTCATTTGCGTAGGAACTGCTCATCCAAACTTTTTGAAACTTAAAAGAATTGTTCATGGCATTCTGTTAAAGTGTTTTCTACCAAAAATTGGAATCGGTTGCACAAAGTTTGTCGCTGTATCCTAGAAAGAACGAATAAGATAACTTATAACAGTTCGCTGTTTCTCTTGTGAGATAAGTTGATGACAAGTGGTAGTTGTAAATGTGTGTTCTCTAACGCTGTCTCGAGAAATTCCCTACATACTTGCTTGCTCTGCATTCAACTCCAAAAAAATGCAGAGTTGGGATCAGTTCAGGGTAACATATGCTATTGTTTTCAATAGCAGAAATTTTAGTTTTCATTGCAGTTTCAAAATATATAGCGTACAATCTGTTGGTCTAGGATAAGACTGAATTGTTACACAGTGGTAGAAACTGGTTACAGTCAGTGGTCAATAATGGGGATTAACCTACTTCGTGAATAGTCATCAACACTAAAGTCACTCCTACACGAGTAAAACATTCGGTATTTGACCTATGTTTTTGGAACAGATATGTTTATTATATCTAAGTTAGCCCACTTTGTGGATATAGTACTTAGACATGGTGCAGTTACATGTAGCTAGCAGGCGTTTGCACCTCACAGACGAACGTTTTCACAGTCCAGTGCCATTTGTCTTTGTCCTTTCTCTGTTTACCAGTGTCTAGCCTCCATTTATTATCACAAGACAATTTTGGAACGCTTGAGTTTCCATGTCCTACTGGGGGTGTCGTGATTTTGGCTGAAGGTTAATATACCACTGGAAACTGCACGTTGAAATCGAATATCCGTGTCAAACGTAATTATAATGAATTCAAATTTTGGTTATTGCTAGCTTCATTTCCTATAACAATATGTGAGGGTGATCTATGAAGATGTTTGAGCATTTGTTAAGTAATTAATGTGTTCCTATATCGAGAAACAATATGTATTTTTTGGAAAGGCATCAAAATTTTATGATTCCTGAAAAAGCATCTAATGAAATTTCCTCCAGGATGCAGATTGCTGGGTACGGATTACTTATCGATATAACGTGTGAAGCATGTAACTTAGAGATTAATAGAACTCATAAACTAAAATAAATTCCGCCAAATTGTCTTGAAATCAAAATAAAATCATCCTTTCGTTAAGTTTGCTTATAATCATACATTTGTATTCCCGTTACTTAATGGTCATCAAAGTCCACAGCTGATTACCCATAATGCCTGCTTGTTCTCGGCATAAAAAAGACATAGCAGAGAAATCAATCAGTCTGTCAGTTTTACCGGTAATTAAACTGAAAGCATGAATTTTACAGGATGGCTCTTAAAGGAGATCTGGCAGCAAACATCTCCAAACTAATCTAGCTTGAACAGATTTGAATAACTAATCCTTTATCGAGTTGGCAGATATGTGACATCATATAAAATATAATACTGTATTGCATGTAGTGGAGGGTAAAATTGAAAATTAATATTTTCGACTTGAGAAAACCATTGTCAACCATGGCGAGTTAAAAATATATCCTTTCGATGACCATAGATTTTGAAGAATCTCCATCTTGTAGGGAAAAAAATCATGCAAAAATATTAACTGCTGTGTCAATAAATATTCTGTATTAAGAAATAGTATCATACTGATTACGTACAAAATGAGCATGGAGTACTGTCCTACTGTTTCTATAGATCATGGCGCAGGGGTCACCCCACCAAGAACTATGCATGAGAGATCGGCCCTTATTTTTTCAACTTTCTTCTCCTCTTGTCACGTTCTATTTCTTATGACGCGGACGCCTAGATTGCACTGGGTGAAAAGCCAGGTTTCCCAAAATTGGAAATTTGATGGAATAATACAGGAATCGTGACATCAGTAGTTTCCATCTACAGTACCTGGCCATAATACAGTACGCAAAATGGCCGCCGTTATAAAAATATACGTGCACACTTGCAGTTTTGAATGTTGTTTTTTCAAATTGATATATAATAAAAATTTATCCTACCTTACTAATACTTGGTTATGTAACCTTTTGCTTTTATAACAGCTTGTAATCGTGTTGGTATTGATATGTACAGTTTTCTAATCGTCTTCAAATCGATAGAGGCCCATATGTCCTTCACAATACGCACTAGGTCTTCGCGTTTTTTAATTTCGTTCATGCGATGTTCTAATCTGATCTTAATTGTCCTCCACACATTTTCAATTATGTTAATGTCTGGTGATTGACTAGGCCAGGTAAGTGTAGGGATGTTGTTTGTCGTTTTCCATTCAACTGTCTGTCTGGACTGGTGCACCGGACAATTATCCTCCTGTAGAATCCAGGGACTTGCAGGAAACTCCTTTGCAACAAGAGGCCACAAATGATAATCTAGGACCGAAATATATTTCTCGGAGTTTATATTTCCTTCTACTTCAGTCAAAGTTCCAACACCATTAAAAGATAAACACCCCCAGAACATAGCCGATATGCCGGAGCGGGGCGAATGACTACTATACTGTCCAAGACAATCGGGTTGAAATCTTTCTCCAGGTTTTCTCCAGACGTAAATTTTTCTATCCTTTCCTAAAACAACTTTCATCTCATCACTAAAAATGACCTGACTCCAGTTTTCCTCCACTGTCCACCCTAATTTGGATCGACACCACAAAACACGGTTTTGGCGATTTGGTTTCGAGATTGTTATTTTCTTTGAAACGGAGCATCTTTGATATTTCTGTTCTTTTAATCTCATTCTTACAGTTCTATTAGACACTTTCTGTGGTACAGATTCGTTAAATTTATCAGTTAAATCTGACAGAGTCTGTCGACGATTTTTCTTCACCAACCTTGACAAGACGCGATCACCTCTTTCGCCCACCAATCGTTTTCTTCCCGGTCTTTCTCTGTTTTCCACGGAACCCCTTTCAGCATTCGTTTTACAACCTTCTGTATGGAATTTGGACTTATTCCGATAATTTCCGAAATTTTCCGGCTACTTAAACCACTCTCATTCAATTTAATTATCGTCTGCTTTTGCTCGAGTGAAAGGTCTTTCCCCCTCGGAGCCATTTTGATTTACGTATGTTATGGTACTAAAAATAAATCTACGGAACTTCCTATGTGTGTGACGTCAGATATGACGTTCATGTATGGATGTGTGTAGTTGTCATTATTTTTTATCATATTACAATCGATAAAATGAAGAGGAAAAACATTGTATGTTAATTTTAATTTTAACGGCGTCCATTTTGCGTACTGTATTATGGCCAGGTACTGTACATGTATATGTAGTTTCCTTTTTATGGAAACCACTATATGTTTTCCATATAGATTTCCAACAAGGAAACAGTCAACCTGTGGTTTCCCCCATGTAACACAAAAATTGAATATGAACATACCGTTACGGTAGCTAAATCGGTAGAGGTATCTGTGATCGTGGGTTCAAACCCGCTGCGACTGACCTAAGTCGACAAAAATAGGTAGAAACTCTTCCTCCGCCAAGCACTAGGCATTGTATTAATGAAGATAAACAATAGAATTTTTCATGGCATGTCAAACGTTGCAATATTCGATCTTTTTTCCATTTGTATAGTATATTTTTCCATCTATATTCTATAACTGTCCCCCGCTTTCGCGAAAGCGAGGGGACATTAAATCTCATTTGTCTGTCTGTCAGTCTGTCCGTCTGTCTGTCACAAAAACTTTAACCTTGGTCATAACTTTTGAATGAGAAGAGAAAGGTCTTTCATATTTCACATGTACATTACCTGTGACAAGACCTTTCCAAATATACTTTGAATTTTGATCCCATGACCTTGACCTTGAAATTTGACCTACTTTTCAAAATTTTTAACATTACTTTCAATTGGTCATAACTTTTGAATGAGAAAAAAATAGGCCTTTCATATCAAATATGTATATTACATGTGAATGTATATTACATGTGACAAGACATTTCCAAAAAAAAATTATGATTTTTGACCCTTTGACCATGACCATGAAGTTTGACCTAATTTTCAAAAAAAAAATTATCTTTTACTTATAACTTTTGATTGAGAAGAGATAGGGATTTTATATTTGACATGTGTATTACCTTTGACAAGATTTTTCGAAACATACTAAGGTTTTTGAACCCCCTTGACCCCATGACCCTGAAGTTTGACCTACTTTTCGAAGTTTATATCTTTACGCATAACTTTTGATTGAGAATAGATAGGGCTTTCACATTTTACATGTGCTATACCAGTGAGAAGGTGTTTCTGAGCATGCTATGACTTTTAACCCCTTGACCTTGACCTTCATGTTTAACTTAATTTTTTGAAAAAATTAACTTTAGTGATTTCTTTTGAATGACATATGATAGGGCTTTCATATTTGAGAAGTGCATTACCAGTGTCAGAATATTTCCAATTGTGCTATGATATTTGACACCGTGACCTTGACCTTCAAGTTTAACCCATTTTTCAGACTTTTCTTCAGTGTTGCTAACTTTTGAAGGAGCGAAGATAGGGCTTCATATTTGACACGTGTATTACCTGTGTCAAGCATTTCCAAGTGTACTATGATTTTTAATCCCATGACCTTGACCTTGAAGCTTGACCTACTTTTCATAAATTTTAACACTGTTAATAACTTTTGATTGAGAGAAGACATGGCATTTACACTTGACATGTGCATTACCTGTTTCCAGGCTTTTGCTGCTGTATACTCTGTTTTTTGATATTTTTTCACATGTGCATTACTTGTGAAAGACCTTTCGGATTTTATTATGATATTTGACTTCATGACCCTGATCATGACGTTTGATCTAGTTTTGAGAAGCTATAATCTTTACCATAACTGTTATTAATTCAATAATTCATGTTTTTTGTATAATGCACAGACATGACAGGACACACAAAAAAGACAGTTACAATATGCCATAAATAATGGCATTCCATCCACTAAGACACCGAAAGCGGGGGACCACAATTCTTTGAATTTGCTTGTTTTGTATTATTTTCCATTTGTATTGTATGTTTATTTGTATTGTATAACTTTCCATTTGTATTCTATAATTTTCCATTTGTATTTTATAATTTTTATTTGTATTGTATAATTTTCCATTTGTATTGTAAAAATTTTCATTTATATTGTATAATTTTCCATTTGTAGTGTATAAATTTCCATTTGTATTGTATAATTTTACAATACAAATGGAAAAGTATACAAAAGGAAAATTATACAATACAATTTGAAAATAATACAATACAAATAAAAATTATACAATACAAATAAAAAATATACAATACAAATGGAAAATAATACAATACAAATGGAAAATTATAGAATATAAATAAAAAAATATACAATACATATAAAAAATAATATCAATACAAATTAAAAAAAATATACAATACAAATATAAAATTATACAATATAAATGGAGAATTATAGAATACAAATAGAAAATTTACAATACAAATGAAAAATTATAGAATACAAATGGAAAATTATACAATGCAAATGGAAAAGATCGAATATTGCAACGTTTGACATGGCATAATTTTTGTACGGGATATATCGGTTGCAATATTGCGGCGAATTTAACGTAACTGATGTGAACGGTTATGTTACTTTTTCTGCATTGGTTGCAACGTATAACACAACAAATAAAAAACAATTGTTGCTCATTCTTTCCTTAGTTATTCACATAAAGTGGCTGAAAGTGCGTAAAATATCGTATTATCGATCCTTACGTTACATTGGTGGAAGAACCGCAAAACAATTGACCTTGAACACTTCCTCTGGATATAAGTATTTTAAAATATGAATTTATTATTTTTGCCTTACATATATAACAGCAATATGGTTTTTAAAAGAAGTAAAGGAGAAAATATTTTGTGAATGTAATTATTATGATATCAAACATGTAATACTTCTTTGACTTCCACCCCATCCCTGAAAATGACTGGATCCTCCTAAAATAAATTTGGATTTCACTATAACCCCGTCCCTCTCCTTGAAACAGAGACATCTTCAACAACTCGTTTTGGGAGAAATCGGATTTTTTATGTTCTTTTCCCTGGATACTAACCACCCCCGTTTTGACCACTCATAAGTAATAACCAATCTCAACTACTGGTGGATGATTGTTTTGCTATCAATATACATGACTGAATTTCTTCACAACAAAGAAATCGTTTCAGTCAACATTTTTCAGAATAATTAAAAGACGATATTTGGAAATACCAACTTAGGTCAGGATACGTTTACTCTCTTGGTTAAAAAAAAAAATCTCAGAGAATCTGATTAAAAAATCGATATTTGATGTCGTTGCCATCGCGACAATATCGGATCATTAGTTTTTACTTCTGACAATATGTTACCTGAATTATTCAAAATGTTCAATTTGGTACTCTTACATGTCTTAGCTGACGGATGACATGATCGTAGGAAGTCTGAGTGTAATCTTTGAGCAACAGCTTTGAAATGGAAATATTTTAAAATTTTGCACTATTTTTTTTTTTCAAAAAATCAAATATATATGATTATTTAGATTATTCAGATACGTATACAGTTCCAAAGTTAAAACATTTAATTTACATGTATCTAGGATAAAAAATAATTATCCAATCAGTTCCAATTCGTTTGTTCTCTTTAATACAAGAGATACATAAAATTTTGTACCTATTATGGAAATTTAAAAATAAACAATGTATTATTGACTTTAATTTGTTTTTTTAAAGAAACTTTTATTGTTTTGAACATATACTTTTGTATAATATAAACAGAGGGATTGGATACAGGTTCTTGCAACTTAAAGCATGCAGGAACCGAGGGGGTGGGGGATTGCCGATACAGTTGTATATAGAATACTACAGAAAACACAGCAAGCTATATGCTTGTGCCCACTCATTAATAACGTCTGACGATATTTTATTTTTGTCAAGGAATTTTTGGTAGTGATAGTGACCCCTTACTGAAAATGTATGGTTGTGCCCCCCCCCCCCCCTTCAACTGAAATTGCTTCCTACAGACCTGTAGAGAATCCTTTCCCTAAACTTTTATTGAAAAACACAGGAAATTATAATGAAATATGTGAACAAACAGCCCATCCCAGATGATAATGATGAAAGTAATAATAAATTGAGGGGTATTAAAAGTATGTCTGTTTAGCTTACCAGAGCAATAGGATAACGCTTAAAGCATGTCTGATGCATAATTTTATGCGTAAGCTTTATTTGACAGGGAGAGAAAATTCACTCAGATGAGGGTTGTGGTCAATTATTTTATATAATTTGGCATTTATTTCGTAAATAGGAAGATGTTATTTTAGAATATAAATAGATTTGCTATACCTTTAAAAATCGGTCCCTATACAAGGGCGGATCCAGGGCCGGCGCGCCGGGCGTGCGCCCCCCCCCCCCCCCGTTTGAATTTTTTTATATGTAGAACTTATATGTCCATTATCCTAAAATCAAGGGAAAAAAATCTCTCATTTGTGAGAATTTGTCAGCTTCCGGGGGCTTCGCCCCCTGACCCCCACCAGGGCCTTGCACTAGACCCACTGGGGGCTTCAATGCAGCCCACAGACCCCCCCCCTTCTACTGCACCCCCCCCGTTACGAAATTCCTGGATCCGCCACTGGTATATAATCTGTACTAAAAAGTCTTTTACTGAGCGGTCATAAAAAATTCGATATTTGACCGCAGAATGTGATATTGGACCGCTTATGTCACACTATGGACGTGATCTAATTCTTATTTTCATTCGTTGGTGTTAGACGGTGACAGAATTGACAGTTTAATCACAGTGATGGTAAAGGAAATTTACATCATGGAAGCCCTCACAATGTTCATTTATGTCCCCAAAAAATAATAAAGAAAAGGTATTACAAAACATTTATTAACTGAGTTCTCGGGCAAAATAATAATGTGTTTTGTCGACCCCTTGAACCAAACTGTTTGCCTTCAGCCTAACGGCCTCAGACAAACACTTTAGTTCTTGGATCTGACAAAACGCATGTTGCCTTCGAACCCAGTCAATAAATATATAATATTCTTTTTATGTTGTCTCTCATATTTAATAGTAGATCTTGTGTGCGTTTGCCCTTCCTCTTCAGTGCACATAAGCCAGAAGATTCAAGTTAGTTGGTGTTTGTTTTTTTTTTATTTATTTGACTGATGATTGCTATGTTTTGATTTTTGCTGATGCTAGTCAGCACACAGCAGCATCCACTGTGCTTTTAATGACTATCGTAATCAAAGAAGGCAGGAATGTTTTCGATCACTAAAATCGTTTGTCTCTCTTTAAATTTCCTGAAGTGCGTAAACTCACAGTTTGAAGTAATACATTAGTCGTTGTGGCAGATATTTTTTCAGTCTAGCGGGAAGGCTTAAATCTATCAATCAAAATAGAAACACCTTGCCAATTTTAGGTCTTTAAAAGTCTTAATTTTTGGCCCTGTGGATCTGGATGATCGGTGAGACGTCGTCCTTTGGTGATATAAATGTTTATTAATTTTCAAACTGAAGTTGAAAATGAGTACATGACAAATTATAAGTTGTTACGTACATGTAATTATTATCAACTACAGATTGAAAATTAAAAAACGACATAAATTAGGTGAGCGATGTGGCCTTTGGATCCTTTCTTAATAGATTTATGTTGTTTATGATTTGACTTGAAGTGATAATTTCACGAATAATACAGTCCAATGTCCTTCCTTTTTCTCCCACGTTTATACAGATTTGACATAAAGTTTATATTATAAACGTTTAATCATAATATAAAATACGCTTCTTGCAACCAAAGCTGGGTGAAGATGATGAATAAGAAAACAAACAGTAAGCATTGACAAAACATGTTTAATATTTTTCTTAAAATCATAAGCAATTATTCACATATGAAATCTGTTTCAGGTAACTTCAGAAAATGTGTTACGAAAGAAGACTGTTTTAACAGCACCCAGAGTGAAATAGAATGCGCGGACTATGCGAACAGGGGCTTTACGACCTGTTTCTGCGTACATAACTTGGTGGAAACCGATAGAGAAGGAAGATGTAAAAGCAGTTGTACGTATGCTTTTTTACATTTTTAGGTACCACATAATTATACGTATGCTTTTTAACCTCAGTTTAAATATTAGATAATACTAAGATGTGGCCCTATATGCTTCCCATGGAGTCGACAGGAGTAGGTCAAGTAAATATTTAGATACAACATATAATTGTAGCTGGAATCTATATTCGGTATATGGAGGGAAAAAAATAGGGTTGATTAGGACATCTTTCCTTCATAAGCTGTGAATCCTTTCAAAGTCTACATGAATTCGTTCTCGTGTAATATTGGCGATTCAGACCAATCACGGTCTCTTTCAGAGCACTTGATTTATGGAGATAGCCGAATGTGTGCACAATAAAACTTATAGAACATGAACGGTTTAATGTCAACCAATTTAAAGGGTTTTGCAAGAAAACATATCATAGAAAAGTATCCATAAAATGATCTTTATGATCAGTCAATACATGAACAACCGACAATCACAGTGAAGACGGGCATATAATTAATTGTTCTACATAATTTATTAAATATGACCTAAAAAATGGAAGAGTTTTAATTCTATGTGAGTTACTTTAACTGATCGGTAGAAAATGATATTAATTCTGTTAAGGGACATACATGCAAGAAAGAAACAATATGTCAATGAAACACATATATCAGCATCATAACTAGAGAATCTACTGCTTAACACAGCTGGTAATACGCCTTCTAACAGTTACTGGTACCGTTACTGAAACCGGGATATTCTTATTATATAAGAGTCTCTCTGGGTTTACGAAAGTTTGCTTGACAGGCCCGTAGTAACGGTTTCAAAAGGGGGAAACCTCCCAAAAAAATCTGACAAGCCAAAAAATACCTTAAGCTGTCCAAAAAGTGTGCCGGGGGGGGGGGGGGCTAAACTTCCCAAAATGATCTGACAAGCAAAAAAAAAAATCGAATTCATCAGTGCTCAACCTTACAGTAACTAAAAAAGGGGGAGGGTTAACCGGCATCTAGATGAAAAATAAACTCCAAGGTTAAGCTCATAAGTTGTCAAAAATGTTGGTTTTCAACGAAAGGTCTTGTCATAAGGAATACTTATTTGAAATATAAAATTCCTAGCACTAACTGTTTTGGAGTTATCGCCAAGGTTAAAGTTTCACTAATTATAAAAACTTAGCACCAACCGTTCAAAGGTTATGGCCAATGTTAAACAGACAAACGGAAAGACTTCCGAATCCTCAATTACGCCGCTTTTTAAAAATTAATGACAATTTCCCAACAAAAAAATAATTACAATTTCTCAGCAAAACATTTCTACATGATATTGAAGCTCCATTTGTTTTACTTTGTACATTAATCTCTGTAAAGCTGCTTAATTGTCTAAGTCACGTTGTATAAAGTTCATAAATGTTTCATCCTTGGCAAGCAAGTATGCGCACATCTTATCTTCCTGAACTGTAACGAAAACTGGGCAAAAATGTTGCGTTTTAAGAAAGCGATAATAGCAATTAAACTTCCATAACTAAGGTATTCTATCTTGTACTAAATATTCTTTTACGTGGTTGGTTCAAATTCTAAGCTGAATAAAAATTTTACAACAGGGAAATAATGTTTGTTTGCTCTCTCCCGACTTGGGGGAAAAATGGGTCGGTAGGAAGGTGGGGGAAAAAATTCAGAAATTTTCATATCATTGCTGAATTTTCAAAATCAATGGAATGAGAAAACTCAGGAATGAATAAAAAAAATCATTTCCTGGGGGTTTAAAAGTTTTGAGTCGCGCTATTTTTAGCAGTCGGTCGGGAGAGGGTATGACGCAAGGACAGACCTTTGGATACATATAAGAGTGTTTCATATCATCATGAAAAACATGAAAATTAGACAACCGACTTTTTTATTTTTGCAATTGGAGAACATCTGTTAACTTTCCTTCCTTAGTCCACTCTTTTCTTTGCAGCACATAGTTCTCATGAAGATGCCAAGGAGACATTTCTGATATCCATTGACAACAATGCCACCAGCAATTATAACAAAGTTTGTATCTATCTAATTCAATTCAAATTGGCGAAACACGACAGCATTTAAGCACTCTCCCCGTTCGGGACCCCCTCCACTTCAAATGTTTATAGGGGAAATTTATATAATATATAGAGAGTGTTTCATCATGATTTAATCATGATTTCCAAAGGAAGGTTCAGTCTTGTTTGGTAATAGTTATTTTATTGAGTCAGCAGGAGAGATAAGTTAAAGTTATCAAAAAGAAAAAAAAAACCCACCAAAGATCTCCTTTTTTACATTCTTAGGTATATTTTGCCTCTTTTCATTCTCAGTTACATGTAGAAGTTCTTGAAAACATGAAAATGTTTTAATACATTTTTCTCATGTAAATTCCTTTTTATAGTTAAATAATATCTATTTTCATGTTTTCTTATGAATGCTCAAACCTTTCGTTTTTGGTTTTTTTTTTCAGACTCAGAATCCCGTTTTATCAGCAAAACCGGAAGTTCCGGAAACAGAAACTCTTCTTCAAATTTTCATTCCCGTATCATTCATAATCACTCTGCTAATGGTCCTTGCTTTCATTTTTGCGAGGAAGAGACAGTTATGTCAAAAGAGGAAAAAGAGAAAAGATGTCATTATCCGCAATAACGAGGACATTCAGTTGTTAGATAGAATGAACTTTGTAAACAAAAATCCTACATATTTCATGACGTCACAAGAGAAGACAGAGGAAAAGAAGATTTCAATAAAAGAGATTCCATTTGAAAGGGTGAAGATAATAGAAACTGTGGGAGAAGGAGCTTTTGGACATGTGTATAAGGGTATTTTTTCTTTTTTGGCGGGGGGGGGGGGTATAAAATACTTATCAAATATGAAAAAATAAAAAATACTATTGCTTGCACATATCAATGAACTAATAATGAAAATTCTACAAGGTACATGAAAAAAATTACTGTACATAGTATAAAAAGATAGAAATGTCCCGGTATGTAACGGTTAAAAAAAAAAGCTGGGTGTAAATATTTTAGATCAAATGATATCAATTACTATTACAAAAATAACTATTACAAAATATTAGATAATACATGTAGATGTAAATGTTGGCAACTTATAAACTATAAAGGATAAAGATAAGCAATGTCAGACTAATATGTATATGTGATTCTTCCTTTCCAGGTCTGTATTACACACCAGACTGCCCAAGCGCAAAGGATGTTGCAGTAAAAATTTTAAAGGAAGGCGTGTCAAACGAGGTCAAGGAAGATTTTGAAAGAGAAGTTGAAATTATGAGCAACTTTAACCATGACAATATTTTGAGTCTTCTAGGTGTTATTACCAAAGGTAATACAGAAACTTAATCTGTACTTTAAAGGATATAAATACGATAAATTTGACTGTTCTCCCATCTACGTTCCTAAAAAATCGACATTGACGCGAGCAACTGCATGTCGTCCGCTTTCAGACATATATGTAATCTGTAAGACTGACTTGTGAGGAAAAGAATATACTTTTTATACCTGATCACAATTCTGGCAACAAATACTTATTAGAACCGTTTCACTATCTGACCTTTATACTTTAAAAGATTACGTGGACTTTAGTAGCTGATGCATTGTTCATAGAAATGTAACTTTGTTAACTACGTGTATTTCAAACGCTAACTACATGTATTTCAAACGCTAACTACATGTATTTCAAACATGTCTACGTGGTAATGTGTACATATTTAAAAAGTTATTGAAATATTCTAAGTGTAAAATCGGCTTATTTTCTATTAAGTATGAATGTTCTCCTTCTAGAAAGAATTTTATTGACGCTACTTGGAACTATATTTTTTCACGTTGCAGATATTGGTGATACACCATATATGATATTTGAGTACATGGTCCACGGGGACTTGGCTGAACTTCTCCGTAGGAATGATCCAGTGATGAGAAAGAGTGAGAATGATTTCAAACTTCAGAAAGTATGTTACAAATCTAACAGTGGGTAGACTGAGATAGGGCTTACAAAATCGCTTTAAAAAGTTTAATAGTTAATGTCAGATCTCACAAGTACAGTCGTAAAAATCTCTGTATTACGTATTGCACATAGTCCGACAGTCGGTCATTGTGTTCATTCGTTCTTTCGAAGAATGTTCACTGTTGTATGTTGTTTTTTAGACAGTGTGTGGATAGAACATCCATACTGTATTGTGTGAATTATGATTTTATGTTTGATTGACATGATGTATGATATATATTCGCTTGGCAAGCCGAATATATACATCATTTCAACTCGCTGAGTATAGCATATATTAAATGATTATCATACAATACTGATATATCCTTATATATTACATTTTCAGCTTTTCCAGAATAACTTGCTTAACAGCTAAGAATTTACCACAAACCTGTCAGGGATGAGGAATTCGATATCCTCTCACATGAATACCTGTTTGCAGGGTATTCTTACCCCTATCAAACTTGAAAACGATTTTACCCTGTTTTAAATTCGCCTGGGCACACATGTATTGATTTTGGTAGATTGCTTTTGTTTAGAAAATTTTGTAAGAAGATGGGGTTAAAGGAGGAGGATAAGTACAAGAAATATTATGATCAACAAATTAAGCTACCATTAATCTCATACATCCTCATGTGTTTTACCTTCAATTTGTTGAAGATGTGGGCCGGGTGAGCCATGGGTTTCAAAATTTTGCGATATAGAACATTAATAAATCTCTCTCTCTCTCTCTCGTTTTCGGGGTTTTAGGGGGGATGGGGGCAACACTGGATTTACTATTGTCAAAATACTTATGTCTTACGTAAGCGTTGGACAAGAGCTTCGTTATAACTTCTTCGTAGGCGTTGATGCCCCTATTCTTCAATTAAAAGCCTTTCTGAATGTACGTGACAATCCCTTCAGAATGATGGAACTATTTGCTTTTCAATTAACACTTAAGTTAATACTCTAAAAGTTTATTATCACATCTTCTTCATGTTATGCCCATAAAAGGAATTTACCTACTTGTCTATTTTTGTAGAACTGGCTGTTTTACTTGTAAACAGGATGCTTGTTAACTAGTAGATGTTATTGCCTTAAGGTTTGGTATTTAAATACAGATGCCATTACACGCAGGTTGTCTGATCTCCGTCATAAATTCTGGTCTTGTCGCCTTTTTTCAGATACCCATTCAATGCCCATCCTTTACGCGATCTGTAATGTTCTAAAGCATTAATTAAAATATCACTTCTAACAGACATAGATCTGGCACACAATTCATTACGCTCGGCATTAGCCTTAGCCAGCGACAGACCAGCATTTCAAAACAACGTTTATTTTTTTCTCCCAAATTTGGATAAGATATTCTATTAAAAGACAGAGAAATTGTAAAAAGAACGTTGTTTTTAGCTCTACTGGTCAGAGACCAGAAGAGCTTATTTGATAACAAGGTGTCCGTCCATCTACCTGTCCGTCTGTAAACAATTTTACAAAATGCTACTCCTCCTACATTTTTGTCTGATTTCAATATAACTTAGCACATGAGTAGACTACACTCAGATACATAATTCTCTTTATCGGTTTTTGATTTCCATTAACAATGTCTCCATGGTAACTAAAAATAGAAATTTATGTGAAACACTTTCCAAATCCTACTCTTCGTACAGTTTTGGATTGATTTCAATATAACTTGGCACACAAATAGAACTACACTAAGATTCATAATTCTGTTTATCGGTTTTTGATTTCGATTAACGGTGTTGTCATATGGTTCCTAAAAACAGAAATTTATGTGAAATTATTAACAAAACGCTACTTCTCCTACAGTTTTGTTCTGGTTTCAGTATAACTTGGCACACAAGTAGACTACACTAAGATACATAATTCTGTGTATCGCTTTTGATTTCGATGAATGGTGTTGCCATGGTTCCTAAAAATAGAAATTTCTGTGAAATACATTCAAAACACTACTCCTACAGATTTGATCTAATTTCATTATAATTTTGCACACAAGTAAACTATACTAAGACACATAATTCTGTATATCGCTCTTTGATGCGATGAACGGTGTTGCCGCGGCTACTAAAATAGAAGTTTCTGTGAAAATCATTCAAAACGCGTACTCCTCGTACAGTTTTGGTCTATTTCAGTATAATTTTGCACACAAGTAGACTACACTAAGATACATAATACTGTTTATCGTTTTGTACTCCAATAAACGGTGTTGCGATGGTTATTAGAAATAGAAATTCCTGTAAAATACATTCAAAATGCTACTCCTGCTATAGTTTTGGTCTGATTTCAGTATAACTTGGCACACAAGCAGAATACATTTAGATTATGTATCTAAATGTTCTCTCTATCGGTTTTTGATTTTGAGACTAAACCAAGGATCATTATTTCAAGTGCTACTTTTCTCTTCCTTTGTTGTACGTGTAAACCATTTTTAAAAGATGCCGCCAAATTTATACGAATTCTTAATTATCCCCTTGAAAGAGGGCGTGGTACTTCCTGTGAACAAACTTAATTCCCTTCACCCAAGGATGCTTTCAGTTTGTGGCAAGCTTTGTTGAAATTGGCCAAGTGGTTCTTGAGAAGTCGAAATGAGGAAAGTTTACAGATAACAAACGACAGACGGACGCCGGACACTCTTTGATCAGAAAAGCTTACTTGGACCTTCGGCTCAGGTGAGCTAAAAAGGGGAGAGTAAAATAAAGTGCACAGATCCTAAGCTCATATTTAAAAAATTATCATTGATAGTTAGGGATTTCTCTTCGAAAAGTGTCCCCACCAATGTTCTTTGGTTTGTTGTGATATCGAAATAAAAAGAAAGGAAACAGTTTTGAAGAATTGTTCAGTTCAAGATATTGTATTAATCTTAAAAATTTCTTCAGTTTTTAACACTTGATATACAAGTATCATTTTGTTCCCCAAACGAAGTTTGGGAACGTACTGCTTTTACTCCGTTTCTTATTATTATTATTCCGAGCCGTCACGTTAGCTCAGTCGGTAGAGCGCTAGCTCCGTAATCGAAAGGTCGCGTTTTCGAATCAACTGACCTAAGTCGATAAAAATAGGTAGCAACTGTTCCTTCGCTAAGCATTCGGCACTTTAAAGTGAAAGTTGCGGGTCCTTCGCATGAGACCTTAAAACCGAAGAGTCGCAGAGTAAGGAGTTGATCCTTACGTCTCGGGTTCAAATCCCACTGTGGGACGTGGAGACCGGTTCTTTGGATGAGACAGTGTAAACCGAGACCCCGTGTCGCAGTATGTGTTGGCACGAAAAAGATCCCTCACTGCTCAATGGGTATTGGTCAAAATTTGGAGCTATCCACCGGCAAGTAGCGATGTCTCCATATGAATGAAAAATTCTCGAGAGGGACGTTAAACAATAAACAAACAAACAATAAAAACCGAGGCCCCGTGTCACGGCAGGCGTTTGCACGATGAAGAACCCTCACTGCTCAATGGCCCTGAGTGTCGAGTAAAGGTCTACATTTGAAACCCTTCACTGGTATATGGTGACGTCTCTATATGAGTGAAAAATTCTCGAACGGGACGTAAAACAACATACAATCAATCAATCATTATTCCGTATTCGTCTTCCTGGGTATTTTTTTTTGTAGTATCCGAGTGATCTCGTGATCTCATCCGATTAAGGTGAAACCTTTTTAGGGAAGGCCCGTAGCAACGGTTTCAAAAGTGGGACGGGGGGGGTCCAAAAAAAAATCTGACAAGCCAAAAGAGAAGGAAAATAAAAAAAAAACCGCCGGAACTGCCTGTATCCTGTAATTTGCCAGTGCTCGACCTTACAGAAACAAAGGGGGGGGGGGGCATCATCTAAAGGTACATTTACTATAGCAAAATACTATGCAGCCCCCCCCCCCCCCCGCGTTCTGCGGGTCAGTAGGGTTAATAGTAAGTAGATTATAGATAAATAGGTAAGAACGAAGGTCATTTTGTGGGCACATGCATGTTGTAACTATTATATTTTTTTAATGAAATGCTTTGAAACTCAATATAAAGATACATTAGAAGTCTAGACAAGATGACATAGTCAAATTAGCATGAACTCACGCGTATGCACGTGCACTTCATTCTAATTGGCTTAACCTTTATCAGAACTTTTTGAACGGTTGGTGCTAGTGCTTTCATATATCACGTTTATTTCTTGTGACAACTTTGGGTATCAATGTTTTTGATCTCGTGAGAATATCATTAAATTCTTCATTCCAAACAAAGCACTTCGAAATTTAATAAATTTCATGAAGCTTATACATGTAGGGAATTAAGCACTAAAAGTGACTAGGAGAGCGTTTGGGGAATATCTGTAACGGTCTCCGTTACAATTTTAACTATTTTTTTTTATGGAAGGTCCACTTTCAAATGTACCCATGTAAAAATGATATTTTACGATCAAATTAAGAAAAAATAAAGCACTGGAGATATTTCTACAACAAAATATTTAATATACATTAAGACAGCAAGTTCGCATGAAAGTAGGATAGCACATAAGCCATTTTTCATAATGGTGTTGATCTATCACTGTAGCTTTTTAAGGACGGTACAAGTACATAAGAATGATATCTTGCCAAACACTCGATGAACCACGCTAACAAAACTTGGGAGTCAGTCCTCTTGTGTTTTAATTTAACAATTTCTTTCTGATAATCATTAACTTCTGAAAACAATAAAATATTCTAAATATTCCAAATTAGACAACTTATAATGTGGAGTGCAACCGTCGGCAATACATAGCACTTTAGGCATAGATTCGATTGTCACTAATGTTAACAATGTTACATGTAGGTCCCAGAAATTTCGCAAGATTAAGAGCTTCCACGCAAAGAGCAGAAGTAAGATCATAGATAATCGCGATAGAAAGTATTGTATGGTTCCAGTTGAAACTACATGTACTGAGTATATATCGGCGGAGGGGAATAAGGAATGCGGCCAAGGCCGTATCTAGGCTCAAATGTTTAGTGAGGAAAGGGAACTTGGGGTCACCCGAGCCCCAAGTAGTGTCCTAATGGGGATTCTCGGGGGAAGGGGGGCTCCCGAATTCTGAGCCCCGTTTTACGAAAGAACTTTCGACTAAGACCGAAATGAAATTTTGCAAATAACTTCCTAGCATACATTAATTTTAAAATGGTTTAATATTTTACACAAGAATTTAGAAAGATATTTTTATGCTATTGATTTTTACCACTAAAGTTTTTGGTCATTGTCGTAAGTTCTTGGGTTCTATTAAATTAAAGACAACCTTTGAAAGTTTTCACATTTTGAATTATTTGTGCATACCTTCTAAACTGTAATGAAACACCGGTGAGATGATCGATTTACAGAAATTGAAACAAAAGTTGAAAGTATCAATTCTGTACAAAGAAACACATAATTCAAGTTCAAATGTAAAACTTTGTCACTTTTAAGAAAAACCTAAAATTTTAGTGAGGCATTTGCCTCACTTGCCTCCATATATATGGTAGTTACGGCCTTGACGGTTAATAAATTTACAACTATAATATATTTAACGGTACGATCGTTAGGGCAAGCGCAGTTGCATTCCATAAAAAAACCTATACATAACCTACACTTTTAACTTTGATCCGCCTCTCCAAACTTCGAACTGCACGAGAGGATTAAACTTTGACGTCACAGGATGTCACTTATTAGTTGCCCTTCCATAACCAAACTCGTAGGAAGCTATTTTACTTTGAGGGGGCACAACCATACATTTTCAGTTGGAGGGGCACTGTCATGTACCAAAATTTCTTGACAAGCCAAAAAAAAAAAAAAAAAAGACGGTCAGGCCAAAATAAAAAAAAACCTTTGTTTCCCCTAACGCGACCAACCCAACTAACTCCCGCCGACTGAAAAGTTTTTTTTAAGAAGATTATTCAAATATTTTTTTTTAATGTTTATCAACGTACAATTTCATCAAAACCCGTTCTTATCAGAAATTCAGAATGTATTTTCAAGGCTGCTGTCAGAAAAAAAAAATATTTACCTACCTACCTACCCAACTTCAGATTCTAGGGTCGGGTTAGGGGAAACAAAGATATTTTTAATGATGGCCTCACCAGACGTTATGATTGAGGGGGCACAAGCATATCATAGCTATGTTTTTTATAGTATTCAATATATCGGCAAAATTATTGGGGGCACCCCCCCGTGCCCTCCCGGTTCCTATGGCCATGATAACAGCGTCTAAATAGTGCAATTTTTTAACGAAAGGCATTTTACAGTAATGCAATAAATTTTTGTTTCTTTCATTTCAATCCTCACACTCGGAGTTACTTGCGTGGTTCGTGCCTCGCGGAGTCAGCCGAGGATTGCCGTTTGCTATCTTCACGATAACTGCGGGCCTGCTATATACGCCATTACTGCATGGAATTGTGGTTGCGAAAGAATTCAGGGAGGGTTTCACACAAAAATTTCCTTGACGAATATACAGATTTCATTTCGATTTTCCGTTCTTACATTGTCAGTCTTTTGAACTCCCTATTAAAACATCAGACGCAATAGTTTAACGTGTAAGAATAGAGAAAATTTTAACTGAAGTCTATATATTGTTCGAGCAAATTTTTGTGTAGAAACCTTCCAAGAATTCCTTTGCTATCAGGCTTTCCACAATTCCTTTAGTTAAAAAAAATTGCAATAGGCTTATTTAGACTCAGTTACGGAAATGCATCTTGCATACGACGTCTTGTGACGTCACACTCTAGGCTGCATGTGTATCGTGTGGTTTGAAGAGGCGGTTCAAAGTTCCAAGTGTAAGCTGTGTAAAGAGTTTGGATACAACTGCGATCGCCTAAATTGAAAAGGTCATAATAACGAGTGTGTGTCTTTTGTAAGTTTTGTCCAGGTTTTAACTGTTGTTTGTGTATGTGAAACGTTAACGGACTTAAGTCAGAATGTCTTTAAATACCTGCATTAGATTTTCCATTCGTTCGAATATAAAAAAAATGATTACAGATGTGTGCTCCTCTTTTAAAAATAAGAAGTATTGAAATTATTGAAATCTTAATCTATGTTATATTAAAAAAATTGCAAATTAAAATTGTATTCTTGACCCACAGGTACTTGTGGACAGGAACCCCCCCCCCCCCCCCGATATTCAACCCCAGGGCTTGTTGGAAATTTTTTTCACAAATTATATTTATTACACTTATTCATCATGTGTACCATAGGAAAAAATCGTGAAAACCCCAAAATAACCGTTCCACATAAAAAATATCCCACTATACATTATAAGAGAGAAAGGTATGCCACTCCGGTTTGTTTACGTTGCACCCCCACTGGTCTTTCTGGATTTAAAAACATGTATTTATTTTATTTTAACCTGAAATGTCGGTTCACGCTGTCTCTACATATATTTCTGTCTTAGTTCATGCTATTGGATTGACTCTGCATCTCGTAAGAATCCCACAATTAATCCTTAAACAGCATTGTAGTCGGTGCGTTGAAAATTCCTTAGGTAAACGCAACGGAAGTACACCAAGAATGTATCACTTATTACGGTAACGTCCGAGAGAGTTTTGGCCTGACGTAATAATCTCTCTCGGGTGTTATCATAATACGTTATATATTCTCTATGCACTTCCGTTGCGTTTACCTAAGGAATTTTCAACGCACCGACTACAATGCTGTTTAAGGATTAATTGTGGGATTCTTACGAGATGCAGAGTCAATCCGATAGCATGAACTATGACAGAAATATATGTAGAGACAGCGTGAACCGACATTTCAGGTTAAAATAAAATAAATATATGTTTTTAAACCCAGAAAGACCAGTGGGGGTGCAACGTAAACAAACCGAGTGGCATACCTTTCTCTCTTATAATGTATAGTGGGGTATTTTTTATGTGGAACGATTATTTTGGGGTTTTCACGATTTTTTCCTATGGTACACATGATGAATAAGTGTAATAAATATAATTTGTGAAAAAAATTTCCAACAAGCCCTGGGGTTGAATATCGGGGGGGGGGGGGGGTTCCTGTCCACAAGTACCTGTGTCTTGACCGTGAGTGAGGTTTCTGTAAAACTATGATTTTACAAGGGGGGATTCAGGGCGGAACTTAATTATATGTCCATTATCCTAAAATCAAGAAAAAACATCTCTTATTTGTAAGAATTCGTCAGGACCCCCACCAGGGCTTTGCCCTAGACCCACTGGGGGCTTCAATGCAGCCGCCAGACCCCCTGCCTTCTACTGCGCCCCCTTCCGTTATGAAATTCCTGGATCCGCCACTGTTTTATATGTATATGTGTCTGTGTCCTAGATGAAGCCATTCGAATTTTTTTTCTTTTAGACTGACCTCATTGACGTAGCGTTGCAAATAGCCAATGGGATGAAGTATCTGACGTCACAGCATTTTGTGCACAGAGATTTGGCAACAAGGAATTGTCTAGTAGGAGACGATCTTAGAGTCAAAATATCTGATTTTGGAATGGCAAGAGATGTGTACACTCACGACTACTACAAGGTGCTTATAACTGTTTATTTAGGTCATGAATCTAATTTTAAGTGAAATAACTTTTTGTTTTTACAAATTTCCATATGATACTACATGTATTTGGATGTCATATTTCCTGGTTCTTTTGATATTTTTTCTAGTGTTTGAAACTTAAAAAGCTAGACTTAGTATAATAAACCTGCAAATATAACAAACGGTGAAGGCCCGTAGGCAGCAATTTCAGTTTTTTTTTGAGGGGGGAGGGGGGCACAACCATACATTTTTCAGGGGGGGAGGAGGGGCACTTTCAACTACCAAAAATTCCCTGACTAGCAAAAAGAAATTAAAAAGGTCATCTAACGTTATTATTGAGGGGGCGCAAGCATATATTAGCTATACTTTCCATACTATTCTATATATCGGCAAAATTATTAATTGGGGGCGGCACGCCCCCTCCAGTGCCCCCCCCCCCGGTTCCCACGGCCATGCGGTTTTGTAACCCTTTACTTGTTGCACGTTTATTCAATATCAAGGGGAAAACTGGATTAAACTTTCATTTGCTTTTATGTAAGATTGGGGGTTCGAGAATGCTTCCAGTGCGTTGGATGTCGCCGGAGAGTGTCAAATATGGCTGCTTCACCAACGAGTCTGATATCTGGGCTTATGGCGTTGTTCTCTGGGAGATTTACAGCTATGGTCGACAGCCTTACTATGGGCACTCAAATGAAGAGGTAGGTACATGTTTATAGAGGAGAATATTTTCAACAGCATTATTATCGCTCAAAATTCAGCTTAAGTCTACACACGAATCATCTCTCTTTGTTCATTTTTGTGCCCTGACGATCTAATTAAAAAAATCTTTTTTTATTGCATTTGAAATGTTATTCCATTTTTTCTATCCTAAACTAAAAGCACATCTTTTAAAGAATTTGATTGAAATCTCCTCAAAAGTCTTAAAGACATCTTTAGTTTCGTACTGACAATCAATGAACGAGACGTTGGCAGGGAGTGAAACGAACCATTGCAATGTACTTTGCTCCTCTTGTATCGTAAGGACAAAAAGAAAAAAGACGCCATTGGTGCCCATAGACAAATTGAAATAGTTATTTATTTAAAAAATCACCTATCAGTTACCGAGACTGTCCTTGGAATATTTTTACTTGTTTTTAAACAATTGTTCAAGGATGTCCAATTAAAGCGCTAAAGTCATATACGTACAAAATGTATGGCATTCGAATAAAAATAATACAATTTTCATATTGTGTCGTCAGACAGGATGCAGGTGAGAAGTACATTGTTCTGGGAGAATACTACTGGTATTATGTTAAAATGTCTAGTCCTAAATATATGTTTTTTTTCCTCCATCTAGACTTCCAAAAAGGAGTCGAAATTTGATTTACGACCATGTTTATTCATAGTAATTCGAAATCGACTCTCATTGTACCCCGTCTTTCGCTTCTTGAAGAAAACATCGTTGACTATTTCTAAAGTCTATTCTTTCAGACTACACAGTCTTTTTTCACCCAAACCAACTGTTGAAACCCCTCAGTGCATATCTGTAAACCTTCTGTTTAACAACATCTAAACTTATATCAGGTACCCTCGGAAATATATCGCACATTACTTTCGAAAACTTTAGAAGGTAACTAAATTGTTTGGTATGGTTTCCGGATATGGTCAATATCACTATCGCGCTGTCGACTTTTCAGTGGATGAAACGATGGTGCGATAACGATGATGCGATGTTGCCATCGTGTCGGGATAATGTAATGACGATGGTGCTCGATTGAAGGCTAGGATAGCGCGATGACACGATGATGGTGATAATAACGTAATAAAGCATCGTCATCGCCTTTGTATCATCAGGGCAACACTTTTTCGCTCCTTCGTACTATCGTCATCGTTTCATTGTACCATCGTCGACCCAAACCTCGATGGCGCAAACTAAATGGCCCTTTCATATGTAATTTTGATGATTTTCATTCTTTCAAGGTTGTGCGGTTCCTAGACGAAGGTATACTGTTACAACGATCCGAAGACTGCCCCGATACCGTCTACCACATCATGTTGAGCTGCTGGAAAACAGACCCAAAAGAGAGACATTCTTTTTGCCGAATCCACAAGCATCTGACTGACTTCAGCAAAGAGATCTTAAAAAGTTCAAATTGCAGCATAAATGCCTCAGAAACGCAAAATGCGTGTTGAAGTCGCTAGGATCATGAATAACATGAAAAAGGTTTTCTTCCAAATAGAAATTCATTTTTAGTTTGTCAGAGGAAAAATGGAAATACATCGTACAACGTCAGTTGAACTTAATTGAGAAATTCTGCTGTGCTAAACTGGAAATGAGGTCGAATGTCCTGCCCTGTGGGTAGACTTTGTTGACATACAGAAGCACAAGTACGACAATATGTAGACCTATTTCTGTGCGGGCTGAATTGTAATAATAACTTCGGTAATTGATGCTTAATGTTTGTTATTCAATCTTTATTCAAGTTTTATTGTACGCCTTAGTACGTTTTCTGTAGGTGTGTATATATTTATATGATTTTCCCTCTATTGTGATACTTTATGTCATAATCTCTGTGCATAAAACAGTAAGCTGGACTTACGGTTCTTTGTATAGAAACTCTCTCTCTCTCTCTCTCTCTCTCTCTCTCTGATTAATTTGCGTCAAGATGTATTTTCATTCAGACCCTATTACTCAACTCCGTTTTCTTTTGTGTGTCATTTTTTTCTTGTCTAGTCATATTATTTTTGCTTTTTGTTATAACCAAAATAATATATTTTTCAATGCACGCGTGGAAACTATAAAATTTTTGACACGTTTTCATGTTACCTGATACGGAGCACCTATGAATGGTTGAACGGATCAACATAACACAAATGACGCGTGCCTCGGGTTATTTCACCATTTCAAAGCAGGAATTTTACTACATTAAAATCATGAAGATAGGCTTTACAACTGTTTAATGATACAAATATGAAAGACGTACATAAATCCGTTAAATAATCTTTTAATGCTACAATGAATTTTTTTATCAGGAAAAATGTTTCCTTGAATGTTTATGTAGTATGCATTGCGTTGTTAAAAGAGGTATTCAATTTTATTATATAGTCAACAAGTTGTTTGTAATAAATTTTGGTATATATTTACAAAATTGTTTATATTCAAGTAGAGTCATGTAATTTTATTCAGAATTACAATAAAATCATTTGGATCCGAACCGATTATTCTACGTAAAAAAACCCTGACATCTTAGTATAATAGACTTTATGTGCGCCTAATATAAGAAGTAATAGGACTTGGAAAAAGGAATCCCATGCCACAATGTAGACAACTGACTTTACGATCATCCACATCAAAATTGAACTTACATGTCCATTTGTACAAAATAAACTTACAATATAAGCTTGGACAAAGTCAAGCATCAATGATAGAATAAGTTAAAATATGGAAAGGGCTACCGTATTACTATACACTAAGCCTATCCTCGCCAAAAATGGTGAAACTGTTAAATAAAAAAGACGCTTACAGGAGTTGTCTCAGTACAATAAAACTCAATGGGCAAGGTCCTCCATCGAGAACAGATAATTGCATACTTTATCAGCATTTAAAAAGATTTTTGCACAGGGAAAAAATAAATGTGGATGATCTGAAAAATACTCTTACAGTTGTATCATATTGTAAATCCTTTTGAATTAACTGGAGATAAATGCAGAATTTACAGTATGACCGTAGGAATCCTTCATCCAAATATTATGATTAGCAATATGAAATTCTTAAACCAAATTTCTCCGTTTTACAGTTCGGTGTGGTGTCACCGCCAACTGCAAGTCCACGTTATCCAAGAACTTATAAAGAAAAATTTAAGTGAAAATTTTTGTATCTCTCTCAAATGGAACTAAAGGCCAATCGGTCAATATAAAATGACGAAATTTTTTGCATGTGTAAATTACCATCGATAACTCTGAAAAGATCTAGTGTTATTTCAATTGACCTACATGTACTTTCATTGGAGATATCGCCACTCGTCTTTGGAAATGTCCATATACCTTCACCACCATCTGTTCTTTATCCTGTATTTGTAGATACTGAGTTAATGTTTATTTGTCCTCTGACCTACTTTAAACAAAGTTTTTCCCTTAGACTGAAAATCTTCAAATATTCAGTTTTCTGAACTTTCATTCGTTTTCATGCGTTGAGTGGATAAGAGCTCTACTTATGTCAACTTAGCCACTTTGAGAAGTTATATTGTTCTTGGACTACGAAAGGATTAGATTTCGATTTTGAAAATGAATGCACCTTAGACTCAAAAAATCTACAAACATTACAAATTTGTTAACAGGGCATAAAACATGGACCCCCGGAAATTCCGAGGTGGGATCAGGTGCCTAGCAGGAGTAAGCATCCCCTGTTGACCGGTCACATCCGCCGTGAGTCCTAATTGATCAGGCAGATGGAACATTCCGTAGTCAGTATGAAAACAAAGGCATAGCATTTGATATGAAGAAAATTTAGCCAAAATACGACTCAATGATAGATTCTTTTGTTAACAAGGTCATTATAACGACTATAGAATTTACGAATGTTGAGTTTTAACGAAGTTGTTGAAATCCCAGTTACATCAACTTATTTGTCAGTAGCCTACTTTAGTTTAAAAAAACTGATCGTTCTCAGAGCATGCTATTGAGAATCGAAGAAGCTGGGAGACGTAAAGCCCATATGCAGGTGATAGCGGATTATTACAAATATAAGGAAAGTTGATGATGAAAAAGCTGAAGTATCTCGTTTGTCATACAATTTAGTTATTAGTTGACACTTATCGTCTATAGTCAGTAGAACATCCAAATATGAAACAGATGTGACAGACAATTTTATGTCTTTTATTTGAGGTTCACTGGGATATACCGAGTCGACATATGAATGGATTTAACCATATTTAATTGATAAAACAGTCGTCGATATATCTGTGTTTTCTTTTTCTCATCTAAAAGTTTATGAATAAATTCTGCTTGATAGGAGTATAAGAACAGGTCGGCTAATAAAGGAGTACAATTAGTGCCCATGGAATTCCAACAGTTTTTTGGGAGATCTGGTCTCCGAAGACTACATAAATATTGTCAATGAGGAACTCATGCATTCTTTTATTATCAACTTCAGAGTATATTAATTTTGTGTAGAATCAGAGTGATTTTTACCAAAGTAATTTTGTTGATGACCAATCACAACATACGAAAAATTCCCAGTTTCATTTTTAATGAGAAAGCAGTTGTCAATGATATCAAAAAGCCTAGTTTTTAATTTATCGTGAGGAATGGTTGTGCAAAATGTCAAACTTACACATTCCTAAATGGAAATTCTTGAGATTTATTTTTTTTCTCTCTTCCCTTGTAAATATTTTATTTCATTTCTCCTGCTATTTCATTTATTTTGACAAAATCACATGTAGAAAAAAATTTATTTTATAGAAAATTCATTGTATCATTTTTAATTTACATATTAGCTGTAACATGTCTTTCACTGCGTTTACAAGGTAACTACCTAAGAATACATTTTTCTCCCAAAAAGTTGAAAAAAGCAAACATATTTTGAAATTTATTAAACGTTAATGAAAGCATTTTAGCTCTAACAACTTTCTGTAAATGTCAACTCATTCTATGTATAAATATGCATATCCATTTACAACATATTCCTCAACAAAGATATTTAAAAGCCCATTATACAAAACTCGGTTACAAATATGCACGTAATAATTTAAATTTTACCATTTAGAATTAAAACTAAAACGGAATACAATGAGAAGAACGAACAAAAGCTACCCTGTAATTCGGTATATGTCTTCAACTCTCAAGGCAATGGGCATGTTCACAAAAGATTCATATACTGTACTGTACAGTACAGTACTGACCGACGACTAAATAATAGACACCACTTGATAAGATGCACCATGGAGACCATGTAATTAGATCCTTCTCTTCTCTTTTAAAAGGGAAGTAGATAAGGACCTTTAGGGGAAAAAGACCAATATCTAGAATAGAGCTGGGACCATATCCTGTCACATACTGCATATCACAAATACATAACATGTATACTAGATTTCATGCATACTTATATAATGGCGCTTAACTATTGATAGATTCTTCTGACAAATAATCACTTAACAATTTTTTGCATTTTGCTTTATGTTAATTATGTTTTTCATGTATTTGTACTAGTATGAAATTATTAAATTAGCATCTGTAAACACGCCTTAAAATGGGAGTGGGGGTCTGTTACTTCTCTATTTATACCAAATCATTGATCAGCCATGAAATTATAACCACGAATTTTTGTCTCACTAAGAATGAAGGTGAAGCTACGCCACAGTATAATAATATATTTTGGTATGTTTACTTTTTTTCAATATACTGTTTTTCCTTCAGTTTTTGTTCAATTTCTATAATAATGGTACAAATGAAAACATAATCCCTGCATCGGTTGTTTTATTGAAAAGTGTCACCAAACCTTCGATGAATGGAACAGTTTAAAATAGAGATTATATTTTACAAGCACATGTGTGCAAGAGTATTTGAGTTCTTGACCTATTCAAATTGAACAACATTATCCCTTTATCTCTTCCTTGGAAATGATTTTCTGCAGAAACAAGAGGAAGCATACTTTGAGTATTAAGTAAGATACTTTGTTTACAAACAAATGTAAATCTGAGCTAGCTTATGTTAAAACTGTTACAATATGACTGAATTTTCACAAATTCATTTTAATAAAAACATTCAAAATTAAAAATATGACTAAATACAATATGGTTAAAATATAGTATCATTGCACTTTAAATTCCACACTTCACGAAGAGATCTTGGGTCAAGTTGATGGGAAGTGATTATAATGGAATTTTTGTAATTACAACCAAGCGGAATACGTACTGCGTTAAAGCCGGGGATTTGCGTGAACTTCATACCAAGTCTGTGTATACAAAGACCTACATAAACATCCTCTAAGTAAAAGAAAGGGACATGTCGGGAAACATCGTAAACTTTCTGGACAACAGTCATACTAGTGACATATCCAGTACCGGAACAGAAACCCGGATATTTGGATTGAGGGTACATTTCTTTAGGAACGTACCATTTATAGCCTTTTTGGCGAATGGGGCCTTCATTCAGTCGACAGTTACCCCCAATTGACCTTTGAAGAACACTGTCATACTTCTTAAGAGCCAGTTTTAACGCTGGTAAACTCACAAACATATCATCGTCTGTTTTCATTACAAATTTAGCATTTTTGCATTTGATGCTAGCCCATTTAAATCCCATTATAGTTTTTAAAGTTAAATTATTATAGCTGTCTATAAAATCTTCCTGAACAATATCTCGATGGGTAGCACTCTCCGTTTCAAGGTCTACCTGAAGTTTTTTATTCGAGGTCATTCCTAAGAGGAACACATATCGTATGCTGCCTTCGTTTTTCTTGGTCTGAGTAAGCCAGGTTTCTCTGAGAGCCTTTCGTCTCTCTCTATTTGAGTGGATAGTACAAATTAGCACGATTATATCCACTGTTTGACTTGTATCTGTAGGTTTACAAATATCTTCATTGTCCAAAATATAGGAATAATTGTGCGGGAAACAGGAAGTGCAGTTTAAAGGCCTCTCCTTATTTGATGGTTTCTCTTTCGCTGTGTTTCCCTTTTTCTCCATAATTTTAACTTCTTTGGTTGTGAGAAGTTGTTTAGATGTAGAGGGTCCTCTTCTAACAGAAATTGTAATTTTTAAATTCGGATTTCCCTCAGTACTTTTGTTATGAATTTCACTCGACTCCATGTTAAGTTTTGAAACAGCTTCATTCAATGCTTTGCTCAATGTCCAGATTGTATTTAGACGGGAAGAGGCAGTGATAATATTTAACAGGACAAGTGTAGACAATGTCGCTGTTAAATATATCATGGCTGTGGCATTACAACAACGAAAACATCGATTAAATCCTGTTATTGATTTGCAATCCGCCATAATTATTTTTTTTTCAGTGAAAATTATCCATAGTGGTTTACACGTCCAAATTTTTTCACAGATATCAGGACAGCAAAAATAAGATCCACAAACGCTTAAAATGGATAGATCTGTGCGACAGAAGGATGTCAGCATAATGATATAAATAACTATTCAGGTAGAGTGGTTTAAACTTCGATCGGTCGCTTTAAATTAATCAAAGCACTGCAAGTACTGATTCAAGATAGTAATATTCATCACCGGATGAATATGATCATCTGGAGATGAATGCCTATGGATAATTTTCACGTTTCCAATAATGATGACTTTAATACATTTGCAAAAACTTGTTTTAATCTACAGATGGTATTAAAATGAATTTATAAGGAGCATCTTAAAATTTTCACTTATTTCAATAAATTTAATCCAAGTGTTCAGTAATTCCATTCAAAATTCGGTATAAAAACATCTAAATAAATACGTAAAACGTAATCCAATTTAATAGTCGAAAGTTTATTGGAAAAGTCTGATAATTTAAAAACAGAAAAAAACAAGATCTGTTTGTAAAACACTATGCCCCCGATGGTAACACAATTCTGGAGTTTGACGTAAACTACAGTGCAATAGTATGGCCAATGTTCAAGTTTTTCAAATATAGGTCAAAGGTCACAGTTGAGGTCACATGATCAAAAATTTCTGTACCAATGGAAAGGTCTTGTCATAATGAACACTCATGTCAAATATTAAAGCCTTACCCTTGACAGCGCAATAGTTATGGGCTAGGTTAAAGTTGACAACAGACAGACAGGACAAAAACAATATACCCCCGGGATTTTCGATCCAAGGGCATAAAAATCAGATAGCGAATCATCACAATTATCAGCAAATTTTACAAGGAGCTTTAATGGTCAGCTTAATAAAGAAGACGCTTAAATTATGTCACGATCGATCTATAAAGGAGAAGAAGGAAGAAGAAGAGGGGTGAAGAAGGCGTGCAGAATGCCTATAGCTTCAGATATGTAAAAATCATATTCAATTTGTGAATTTAGTATTTAAAGTATAGTTTTCATTATTGAAATTGACGAAATTATGATAAACAAAACTTTCCTGATGAAAATTCTCTCGGCAAAAATTATTCTGTTATTAAAAAATTATGTGGTATCTTGGCAACCCTAGCAATAAAAATCCTGAGTATCATTTTTTTCTTCGAGACTAACACACTAACAACTACGCTACACAGCTCCTGATGAATGGTGGCATTTAAATCATGTTTGTGATATGACCCTTGACTAAATGGACTTCATGTATTTCTCGGAAAGATGCGAATGTCGTGACATAAAAGTGTATTTCAAAGGTATAATGGGTCTTTGCTTCATGTTTTTGTTAGCCAAGAAATGTGTATTTTTACGCAAACTTTGAGGAAAAACTTTCAAAAATATGGAGCGAAGACCCACTCATATCGAAAAATTGTGTTATAGTATGAGAAAATGATCCTTTTTGCCCTCTTTAGTGTGTGTACACCATTTCATAGGCTAATAATATCATTCAATGTGAAATTTTTGCAAATTTTGGAGATTTTACACGAAGTATACTTTAATGTTAGATGAAATAAAGAAAATTTTGTTATAATTGAGATTTCATTTTTCACCTTCATGTTTGTCGCACTTTAGGCACTTCGCTCGCATTGTTCGCCCATCTTCTTTACCAATCCCGGCGTCTCTGATACACTTATAACTGGACAGATCACATAACTTAGATAGATCAGTTAAGTTTAAATCTTAATAAATTAAAATCAACCTATTTAAATTTACCTAATGAGTTAAAGTCAAGTGTTTCTTATAAGATATTGTATCATAAAGCAAAAGATTTATGAAAAGTATGAGTTGAGCGAAGATTTGAGAAACTCAGCTAAATTCAAAAGCAAGATAGACAGCAATATAAGTGCCAAAAAAAACCCCCAAAGGTTATATATATACCGTATCGTCTTTATCGTGCATGTCAAGGTCACGCGACTTTTATTTTTAGCTTATAAACAACACTAAATTGGAGCAAAGGTAAGAATTATGTTCTGGTAATCATTTTTGAAGATTAATTGTTTCGTTTACAAACATTCAATTTTTGGGACTTGAGACCATGGTGACTTCTTCAATATTTTGCGCACGCGTACAATGCGGAGGAAGAAGTGAAGGAATATTTTCGTCTTGGGCCAAAAAAAAAAATTCTCCATAAAAAAAAGAATTTTTTAGGTTCCGAAACCTGTAAATTTCTGAAACCTAGTAATTTCAGGAATTGAATAAAATTTGCACGTTTTATACAAAAATTCTGTTTCTGTCAATTTTCATATTTGTGCGTCACGGTGTCGCTTTTTGCTGACATATCAATGTATGATAACCTCTTTCTCTACTAAATACGTGAACAAAGACCAAACAATGCATATACATGTATTTGAATACAACTATTTACTAAATTAATTTAATAAGGAATAGAATTTTAAACTTCTTTTCATTCTTTTCATTTCTATATTGTATTAGTTAAGTAATAATCAAAATACATTCAATTGTATATTGTCAAAAAATTATTTATTTCCATGTTGATGAATGAATTAAATGAATTATTTATTCACCAATAAAAATCATTCTTACAATTGCCTTTTTTTCATAACTTGTGATCCAAAATGACTGTATTTTTTTTTTCTTTTTAAAAAATATTGATACATGTGTATGTGTTTCAAAATTATTAATACGTAGAACCTGATTAATCAATATCCATTAAAACAAATATTTATGATATGCAGTTTGATAATGAACTTGTACACCACAGGTAATTGTTACAGGTAATAATCCTAAAACAGACTATACACAGGTGACCACTCGGATGTGAAAATCCCAATTTTGGCAAGATGGGAATAAGAAACTTGTATATTATTAATAGTATACAGTTAAAGTATATCATTGAGGGAGGTAGCAAGATTCCAGTTCCCCAAGGCCAGGACTATTTCCCGAGGCGAAGCCGAGGGAAATAGTCCTGGTGAGGGGAACTGGAATCTTGCTACCTCCCTCAATGATATATTTAACTGTATACTATAATATATATGAATTCAACGCAGGGATAAGTTATCTGAACTAACACAGGCGATTAGTCCATTCACATATCATAACAACGTAAAAGTAAAATTTAAAGGATTACTGATAACCGGGAATTAGCTTTCGAAGCAGGAATTAGCTCACTTGACTAACGCACGGGGATTAGTCCATTCTTAACGATTTCTAGGGAATTAGTCACATCTAACGATCTAATGTTATATAGGGAAAAATCAGTATAGGTATAATAATATTTCTCAAAGGTGACATAGGTCCATCGGCCGGGTGCACCGTATACAACGGGTAACGCGGGGGAGTCGCTAAAAAGTGTGGGGGAGTCGTTTTCAACGTATGGGGGAGTGCATTTTTCACCGCTTCGGAGGCAGGAGAAAGGTAGGTCACGCCTTTTTTCGTCATTTGTAGCATGTATTTACAAAAATTGTATATCGCACGGAAGACAACGATAGTTATGCTTTCTTTTGGTCATTAGTCCGGCTCTCAAATATGTCTAGTATTCTCAAACACTTCGAAACTATTGCACAGATTTCAAATTTACGGCGATTGAGTGGTCAAAACATGAATGTTTTGCACAAGCTACGACTTGCAATGTGGTTTAGATAGTTAAAACAGCGAAATAAAACTTTTATCTCTTACCTGCAGCAATCAAAACTTTTCAAACCCTTAGAAAAATAAGTAATTGGGACATTTTCTCTTCAGATAGTAATTGTTACGCAGGGGGGAGTCGTTTCTGGGAAAACAGAACGTATTGGGGAGTCGCAAAAAAATCTATTTCATTTTAAATTTCGGCATTTTGTTTATGTAACGGTTAAAAAAACGCGAAACGCGCACCATACTTTGTTAACCTTATATTCTATTTATAGAGATTCTGTCCTTGCGCCAGGTATTTAATTCTATTTAGAGATTATATTAGTAAAAACTTTATAAAAATACTATTTGACTATTTATCTAGTTTTTTTCTATTTTCAATTAATTTTCAGTGCAGTGAACTGAATTTATAAAATCATTATTTGCTGAGTAAATCTCTAAGATTTAAAATGGTTTGACAAGTATATATAATAACATTCGCTGTGCTGACGCCCCTGGTCCTTACGTGTTCGAGAGTGATCCGTGTTATGGTAAGAGTGTTTTGTTAATCTTATGTTTTATTAAATTTGAATTATACTAAATGTGATATCTTTTGAACGTTTAGATAATAAGTACCGGTATCGTGTTTATTTAAATGTAGAGACCACACACGCAGTGACACTGTTATGAGTGACTGGGTGTGGCGTCGTCATATTTTGGGGGTTTGTTGTTCGATTAAATTTGAATTAACATATACTGATTAAATCTTCTTTTATTCGTATTTTTGTGTTTTATTGGTAATGTATGCATGTATTATTTTTTTGTTTGTAGCTCATTGCCAATTTGATATTTAGTTTAAACAGGTTGGGCACAGTTCCTTTTTCGGGGAAGTATTACTATAAAACGGGATTATTCCTCTTTTCAGTAATAGCGAGCGCAGCGAGCGGCGCGAAGCGCCGCTCGCGAAGCGAGCTCAATAGACTAACGTGTAAGAACAGAGGAAATTCGGAATGAAATCTGTACATACGTCAGGGAAATTTTCTGAGGCAACATTCCCAGAATTCCTTCGCTACCAGGGTTCCATGCGAAATTCTTACAAAACATTCAAAAGACCAAGGATAATTATTCATTACCGAGAGATACGTTTACTTTTCTTTCTTTGCAGAGGGCTTAAAAGAAATAAAAAATAATTACATCCACTCTACAACGTATTTCATTTATTATTGCACAAGATCTTTAGTCTCGTTCAACCAGACGCTCGGCTGTCTCCGTAAATTCCGACGTCATGTGACGTCACAGTCTTGACTGTGTCTCGTGCGGTTTGACGTTTGAAGAGGCGGATCCATCAACGTTAGAAGTGTAAACTGTGTATAGGTTTTTGATGGTACAACTGCGCTCGCCCCCAACGGTCACACCGTAAAACATATTAAAAAACATTACTGTATACGGGAATTTTCACTCGTTTACCCTCTATTTCGTGTTTGCTTTGAATAAAAGATTAAGTGCAAGTATATTTTCACATCCTCTAAATATTTATAGTCTATTAAATGTATGTATGCTCAAAACTACAATATTTATCGCTGCAAAATGCTGAAAAAGAGTGATGAAATATTTCTACGATATAAATTTCTTACGGAAGCTTATCTGTGTTAAAATCGTTAGATTGAATACGTTCAGCACTTGATAACTCGTACATGAAACTATTCGTTCTAATTTAATTTCATACCATTTCTTTCAAAGACATCGTAAAAATAATTTTTTATACCACTGCTTCTTTTACAGATGAAAATAATTATTTGAAATATTGAATTTTAAAACATAGTCTTTCAAAGATGGTTTTAGCATGAATGCCCTTACAAGATTCCATACTTTTCGTATCATTTATCAACAGGGAAAATTAAAGTAAAAGTCGTGGATTACTGCTGCACGTGAGTTTAATTTCCTATGCATGTTCAAAAGATGTCACCTCCACGAAACCAAGCTATGAAATTTTCCGTTTTTGAACAAATAATAATATAAATTATAAGGGAAATATTCACATCCGTTTGAAGAATACTCATGATGTCGTACGATTAAATCTTATCTTACTCCCGTCTGCAGCACTAAAGGACCGAAATTTTTTGTCAGCGAGGTTGGTTTAATAAAGTTTAAACACATCACGTCGTATTTTTCATGCACTTTTTATTTAATAAACGGATTTGGGGCATTATTTTCAAAATATGACGAAAATTCCCGTATGCAGTAATGTTTTTTATTACTGAAGAGAGGAATAATCCCGTTTTATAGTAATACTTCCCCGAAAAAGGAACTGTGCCCAACCTGTTAAATAAAGAACAGTACAGGAAACTTGACTTTTGTCGTTACATTTACCTTATGCTTTCTTACTTTACCTGTTTTGATTTTTTATTTTATCATAGTTATATAAAGATTAGTATTTATAAGCAGTATGCAGAAATGAAATGAAATCGTGTACCTAATATGCTAAAATATTTTCATGTATAAGTCAACATGTAATAAAGTTAATTTGTAACCACTAGAAACATTGTCAGAAGGTCCTTGGATTCACATTTTAAATAAATTGTAGTCGGATATGTCTTTAAATCTAAACCATTTGATATGTCCCTATGATTATAGTTGGAGTTGCTATAAAATTACACTTTCTCTTCCTGAAAAATACCGATGTTTCTATGACTGGCATATAAGTCGCGCAAAGAGTTTCGAACCAATATTCAACTCCAAAAAATCGACTTAAAGGCGAGTATATACTGGGTATATTCTTACACTTGTTAGACACAGGTTCCGCAGGGGTCGAAATTCATCCCCGGGCTGAGTTGGTACATGTAGTGGGTATCTTTATTTTGTGAATTTTTTTATGCTTTATACTAAATTTTATTAATTTTGTATGGGTAAGACTACCGAAAGAGTTCATTTTATTTTCTTTTGCGACTCCCCAATACGTTCTGTTTTCCCAGAAACGACTCCCCCCTGCGTAACAATTACTAACTGAAGAGAAAATGTCCCAATTACTTATTTTTCTAAGGGTTTGAAAAGTTTTGATTGCTGCAGGTAAGAGATAAAAGTTTTATTTCGCTGTTTTAACTATCTAAACCACATTGCAAGTCGTAGCTTGTGCAAAACATTCATGTTTTGACCACTCAATCGCCGTGAATTTGAAATCTGTGCAATAGTTTCGAAGTGTTTGAGAATACTAGACATATTTGAGAGCCGGACTAATGACCAAAAGAAAGCATAACTATCGTTGTCTTCCGTGCGATATACATTTTTTGTAAATACGTGCTACAAATGACGAAAAAAGGCGTGACCTACCTTTCTCCTGCCTCCGAAGCGGTGAAAAATGCACTCCCCTATACGTTGAAAACGACTCCCCCACACTTTTTAGCGACTCCCCCGCGTTACCCGTTGTATACGGTGGGGTGTTTATATATTGTGATATGATTCTAAGTGATTATCTATTTTGTTTAACAGATGTCAATATAATAAATAAACACTAAGTACTACTATAGCCACTATCGTTTTTGGTTCCTTAATTAGAATATCTGTCACGTGATAACACACCAATTGTTAGGCAAAGTCGTAAGTGAAAGTAAACAGACACCGTTTATGCATGTATGGTGTACGGACACGGACAAGGACTCAGTTGTTATTGGTGCTCTGTACCTATTTATACTGCCAATGGTCGGAAGTAATGTAATTTAGCTGCTTATTGTGACATTTCATGTCTTCCCTTGACCGCATCGTAATCTTCCGCTCCTTGAACTGTTTTCATGGTTAAGTATTTCCCCGTGTCATTGAACAATATGGGGCAGAACAAAAAAAAAGGGGTGGGGGGGATGCTCACCGAGAGAACCAGACGGAGATTCTAATTCAACTGAGAGATTCCACTACATGTATTCTATATACACTGTACGTCTGTTTATGGGTTTTGATAAGTTTGCAGAGATTCTGGACTGGTTGATTTTCGTTTTTTGTTATTGTTTTCCATTAGTTTTAAAGTATGCATTTTAAAACAGTTCAGTGTAAAGAGGATTTTTAAGCAATCGTGCAATGGAGAGATATGCGCAAACTGGAAATTAATATGCATATGCGAACATGTATAAACATATTTATGACTAATGTATAACATCAGCAAACGCAATTCTTCTCAGTGTTTTTTTTTCGTACGTAAAGGATAGCATGCAGCTTCTAATAATATAATGCACATTTGAATTCAATGTTTTTTCTAGCGATATTTGGATGTGAATATAATTATGATAATATGCATAGAGCAATGCTTCAATAATTATTCAAAGATGATTTCTTTCTTAAAAATTACACACACACACACACACACACACACACACACACACACACACATATATATATATATATATATATATATATATATATATATATATATATATATATATATATATATAATCATCATCATCATCAATTTGAGATATCTAGGGGAAAATATTCATTCTCTTTGACACGCTCCCACTGGAAAATAAAAATATGAAAGGTACCCAAATAAAGCAACAGGGTTGGGAAGCATGTTTTGTTTGACATCTCTCTAGGTTTTCTTGTACCCAAAACAGGGTTCCACAACTTCCGGTGATGTAATAAGATTATGTTGTATAAAAAACTACGACTTCATCTTTGTTCTTTAGACAGGCGAAGTGGCGAAGTAATACAGACGAAGCAATACAAAATGTAAGTTTTAGATAAGGCATTTCAAATCACTCGATTACTTTATTGTTATTTATTTATTATTATTTTATTTATTCATTTATGATGATTATTATTATACAATTTTAATTTGGGAAAGGGAGGATTTGTCGATATCTTTTTATGAGTATGTCATTTTTTTTTATCTACCCTCCCACAAAAACAGAACAAAACAAAATAAAGCAAATAACAAACAAATAAACCATGCAAACAATACAAAACAAAACACACAAAATCTGCGCTTGTAATGGTTTTATGATAACCTGTTGGTTTTTTGAACATGACGATCCAAAGTAAATTAATATATTGTATGATATACAGAAGAGCACTAAACGCAAAATAATTTTTGATGCTGACGAGAATCCACTTTTTACAATTTTCTTATTTTTTTTTTTTTAAATTATTTATTTATATTTGGATGGCTGGACTACGCAGACTAGATGTTATAGGTTGGAATTCTTTAAGATACTTTTTCTTTGTTTTTGTTTTTTTCATTTTTCAAAGTTATTCATTCTTTTATTTCCTTTGCTGAAGTTGACTAGATGTCACAGTTTGGAATCCTGGGGACCGACTGGAAGTGTCCTCCCTATTTTTTTCCCAGTCTGACAGAATGGATCACGATGTTGCATATGAGTACTGTAGATTATAACCAAATAAATAAATAATGAAATTGTGGAACATAAAAATTGCCTTGAATCGCTTGTTAGCATCAATAGGCCTCTTACATGCAAGTAAATTGCGAGCTCAAAAACATGCTTCGAGGAGAATGGCAACAGGGAGTATACTGGAAGACGATCTTCCGATTTTAACTGATTTTTAGTCGAATTGTTCTTGATAAATATTTCCAAGTTTACATGTACATAGAATGCAGGTAGGCGCAGCTTGACCGTAGGGCTTATCAGGTTGTGGTTAAAATCCAAGTACTTGCATAAATTAACAAGCTGTATGCCATAGGCTGCTGTACCGGGCCAGTAGAAATGTGTGACATGCTTCACTCGTGTTTCCTTCTCTAACCTGCACATTTATTATATCCTGCGGGTAAAACAAATTTAGGTACTGTAGTCATAAGAGCTTAGAAACTGCCATCCATTTAAACTAGTTGATAAAGAATACGCAATTATTTAATCTTAGCAAACTGGATAAGCACTCAAGGCAAGATGGAGGAATTGAACTTTAAAGTTTCTACCTGGATTACGGGGGTGATCGACACTCTTTGATCCCACTGTATTATCTGTGTGCCAACACTTTTATGTGACACAATAACTTACTCCTCCAGGATCCCAATGAAAAGAATTTTTTTTTTTTGAAATGTCAATAAAGGTGTAAATATTAAGTTCATCTATTTCATTTTCAACATATATAGGGTATTTTACGAGGACAAACAATATTGATGAACAGAAATCATTCGTTCTTACTTAAATTGCGGAAAATACTTGTATATGTAAAATTATGAGTTAAATGAATTTATTTTGGCATAAAAAAATATTAGGAATGCCTTAATTGATAACAGATTGTGAAATGCAGTGAAGATTTTAATTCATCCTATGTTTTATTCAAGGGTAGATCATTCTAATTGCATGAATGCATAAAAATGCCACAGAATTGGAACACCGTAGTGTGCAGTGTATCGTCTAGTATCGAAGAATTCGTAGGTTAATATTAAAGGAATTGTACACTTTCTCGAAGAAATATTAAGGTCCTTCATTTAACTGAACTAAAATCATCGAATTATTTTGGAACTGAGATCGAAGGCAGGTGGCAAAGAGATTCGTGTCTCTAATATCTGTCCACTGCTATAGTCTTGGCCCTAAGAATGATGAGTTTCTAAGTCTTAGTATTATGAAAAGCAAAGGTTCAAATCAGCCCAGGTCAATATTTAGGTCAAAGTTCACAATGTTATTTAGATGTTGACTCCAGGGAGACTGGTGTTCCTGGGCCTTATCCTGCTATTAGGTGTCTGTTACGGTCAGCCTCCACAGTCTGATGCTGGTACTGGAGTCATAGCAGTTGGAGCAGCTGGTCTTCTTGGTCTTGCAGGTAAATCCATTTATTATACTTCTTCAGACAAAGTGCTTTGTTACAACGCAAAATGTAATAACGACGCAAAATGTAATAAACTGAGATTATTACATTTTGCGCTGAGATCAACGGTGAATGTAATAGGCAAAATGTAATGACAATCTTTTTGGTTTATAACATTTTGCGCTATTGCATGTTGTGTCGAGGTTAAGGCAAAATTACACTCTGGATTTAGAATTTGGGCATTATTTAAGACTTTTTTAAAATCACATTTCCTGATATTTCAAAAATCTTTAAATACTATATGGTATTGAAAAATATGAATACATGTAAATTCACATTTTGAGTCTCAGGAATATAGGAATATTTGAATATAAATAGTTTCTATATAAATGCATCCATTATTTAGTGGAGTTAATAAGCTTTCATTACTTTGTGCGATATTTTATTATGCATTAGCTTCGACGCAAAATGTAATAACGTAAAATGTAATAATCCAAAAAAGTGTGTTTTTGCATTTTGCGTTTTTTCCATTTTGCGTTGAACTCGACGCAAAATGTAATATGCAAAATGTGATAATTCATAAAGTGTGTTATTACATTTAGCGTTATTACATTTTTGCGTTGATCTCGACGCAAAATGTAATAACGCAAAATGTAATGATCTTAGCTTATTACATTTTGTGTCGTTATTACATTTTATGTACATTTCAAAATGTAATAACGTAAAATGTAATCATCCATAAAGTGTCTTTTTACATTTTGCATTGAACTCGACGCAAAATGTAATAATTTAAAGAGTGTGTTATTTCATTTAGCGTTTTTACATTTTTGCGTTGATCTCGATGAAAAAATGTAATGATCTCGGTTTATTTACTTTACAAACTATAGATTTATTTAGTTATCACCGGAAAACTCCTAGCAAATGCTTTACTCTATATTTTTATAGCTATTTCCGCTTCGGACCACAGTGTTAGTCACATACATTTGTTAAGAATTTTTTGACGAGGTCAAGATCTCTGAGAGAGAGAGAGAGAGAGAGAGAGAACCAAGAGACTTAAAAAAGTTCCTAGAAAAAGTTGCAGAATGATACATATATCCCTGTCCTTTGATATTCTTTAAAGAGTTTATCCATTTTTGCAACTCCAATGTTTAGAAATAGAACCAATACACTTTCAGCATCTAATGCAGTGTTAGCTGCTCAAAATCAAATTCTGCGGAGGAATTGTAATAAAGATTGTGTGGACGAAAAAGACGATTGTGAGGAAAAACTGAAAAAATGTGAAGAGGAGAAGAAGAAACTCCAGCAGGATTTAGACGGTACTATTTTTTCTAATCTTAAATATTGTGTTCAATGGAAAAATTCATCAGTCAATTGATGGTGATAAAGGGGAATCTTATAGTGTGGGTATATCGCACAGTAATGTACAGAAATCTTAAGCGCGATGGGTGTCAAATTGTAAATTTTGAATTTATCGCGTGGCAGTTAATACAAAATTTACAAAATTGTCATGTAAAATCTGTATTTACCACCGTCCGCTAATTTCAAAATTTACATGACAGGGGGTTGAAACGTTATGATCGTGAACACACTGTGCTGGGGGTTGGAAAAAAGGGTTCGGATGGCTGGTATAGTCGAGGAAATTAGAACGAGATTGACGGTCGCGAGGATGAATGCAGGCACAGGGGGTCGGGTAATGGGAGCGAGGGATTTGTTATCATGTTGAGCTGAAGAACAAGATTCTTGAATAGGGGTCAGAGACAAATATGAAAGGATTCTTTGCACATATTGTAATTTTAAACTAGAGGTACTGTGAGCACAGATCTCACAAAATGATACCCTTGTCTCCCATATGTTTATAATGGCAAAGGCCATGTTTTGCTATGGGAGACCCGAAAAAGTGTCCAATCAAAAGTGAAATAGGAGGTGCACAATGGCACTATGTAACAAAAATTCTGTGAGAATCTTATTAAATTTTATTCAGTGGTATATGAGGAGTTGCGGATAAGAGATGTGTATCCCAAAGCATAACGGACGGACGGACGTACATACAGACTGACGGACACCCCCATCACTATACACCCCTCCCCCGCTTTTCAAGCGGGAAGTATAAAAATTGAAGATATTCTAACATATATTGTAAAGATTTTGTAAAACTGTCTACTTAATATTGTGATGATCAGAGATTTAGTGATTAGGAACTCTCTAGTAGGGAGAAGATAACATTTAGTCAATAGCCAATGAAATTAGAAAAGTATAAAACTGATTTCTTCTTAGTCAGCAGGATAATCGGTAGGACAGTTGTGGTAGAGAACTAAAACTGCAGAAAAGAACTTAGGATAAGGAGAGACGGGGTTTAGACGTGACTGAACGACTAATATTTAAGTTAACTTTTAATTAAAGTGAGCCATCAGTTGAGACATAATTGAGACAACTAAATAGAGATACACTACGACCGTTATAAATAGAGCTAAATATTACCCTGTCCCATTATTTTTGTAAATAAGTCCTCTTTGTTAGGTTCTCAAAATGAAAAAGGGTGAAGATAACGAGAGTGATCGATCTATTAAAAACTTCAAACAATACAAATCTGTGAACAGGGCATAAGCACGGACCCCTGAAAATTCCAGAGGTAAGATCAGGTGCCTAGGAGGAGTAAGCATCCCTTGTTGACCGGTCACACCCGCCGTAGACAGAACATTCCGTAGTCAAAGGATGACTACATTCAACACTGAGTAGGTAGACGAAACTTTCCATAGTTAATTCAGTATAAAAACAAAGGTCTAACAAGTCAACCAAAATACGACCCAATGATATATTATTAATATTTGCTTATAAGGTCACTATAACGAGCATAGAATTTACGAAATGCTGACTTTAAACGAGGCTATTGAGATTTTTTTATGCCCCTGGATCGAAAGATCCTGGGGGTATATTGTTTTTGTCCTGTCTGTTTGTCTGTTGTCAACTTTAACCTTGCCCATAACTTTTGATTGGTTGGAGCTATGACTTTCATATTTCACATGTGTATTCCTTGTGACAAGACCTTTCCTTGGGTACCATCATTTTTGACCTTGACCTTGGAGTTTGACCCACTTTTGCAAAATTTTTTGAGACTTTAACCTTGGCCATAACTTCTGAACAGTTGGTGCTTGGGGTTTCAAACTTCACATGTGTATTCTTTGTGACAAGGCCTTCCTTTGGATACCAACATTTTTGACCTTTTGACCTTGGAGTTTGACCTACTTTTGAAAAACTTTAACCTTTGCCATAACTTCTGAACAGTTGGTGCTTGGGGTTTCATACTTTACATATGTAATCCTTGTGACAAGACCTTCCTTTGGATACCAACAACTTTGACGCTTTGACCTTGACCTAGGAGTTTGACTTACTTTTGAAAAAAACATTCACCTTGGCCATAACTTTTGAATGGTTGGTGCTAGGGCTTTCATACTTCACATATGTAAACCTTGTGACCAGACCTTCCTTTGGATACCAACAACTTTGACCTTGACCTTGACATTTTACTTACTTTTAAAAAACTTTAACCTTCGCCATACCTTTTGAACAGTTGCAGCTAGGGCTTTCAAATTTCACAGGTATATTCCTCGAGACAAGACCTTTCTTTGGGTACCAACATTTTTTATCTTTTGGCCTGGATTTTGACTTGCATTTGAGAAATTTTAACCTTCGCCATAAGCTACCATACGGGGGCATCAGTGTTTCTCAAACACATCTTGTTTTTTTTTTTTTTTTTTTTTTGTAAATATTATTGATTATTTTTATAATATCCGCTCGGTCACACGTCAATATAGTCTCAGTAAGCACACAACCTACTGGTATTATCCTGTGTTGACAACGACTCGCTGAAAGTTTAATTCAATAATAGAATTTACATCTAATGGAAAGTTTCAAGTTATAAAAATGTGATAATTCATTTAATAACACATCAAAGGGAGTGATTTCTAAATTTAAAAAAAAATGAGAGAAAGGTTTTCAAAATCTCTACACATAATTGTGAAAATTTGTGTAGGCAATATCCACACTCTCTGAATGTATTTATGTAATGATATGGCAGACGCACACTAATTCTTAAAAAAGTCAATCTCTATAAGGAAAAGGGCTGATGAGATTAGAATATATATAGACATTTTAAAATGTGTAAATATAAGAAATATTATGTATATATTTCATTTCGTATTCATATGGATAATAAACAACACAAGAATAAGAACATATGATAATTCTTTCACAAGTTACTTTGCGATTTATGCAAAGAAGTAGCTCCCATGCAGATTAATTATAAAACACCAATCAATAATTTTCGCACATTAACATTTCTTGCAGATCGGGAAAGTGAATTAGAAGAGGCAAAGAAAACAATTGCAAACCAGAATTCGACCATACAAGGTAATTTAAATAATTAACCTATAAAAGTCTTCCCTGATTAGTATATTTTTAGAATTGTGAAGCATTTCCATGAAGTAGTGACTATTTTATTCTAAGCAGAGGGCTTAAAAAAGGGAGGGGTAGTCTTAGTCCTACAATTTTCAATTGTTCTATAAATGATCTCCACCAGATCTTTGAAGAATCATGTCATCCTTTAATACTCAAAGATTAAAAAATATTCAGCCTACGCCTTGCTGAGATTTTAAATAACATTGTCAACCTTCAAAACGCAATGTCAGACTTGGGGCGAATTACACTGTAAAGTAATGCATTACATTACCATTACTCCGATTTCTTAAGTAAAGCATTAAATTACCATTAATTTAGTAAAGTAATGCATTACTTTTTCGGTTTTCAAATAAAGAAATACAAAATTTCTGCAACTACCTGTATATTATTCATTAACACCCCCACTACATGTACTTTGAAATTAAATTGATGAATGTTGATTCAAACTTCATTATCAAGTACTTGTATTCATTACCCTGTAAATGACAATTTTTTTTTAATACAAAAGATTTTTTTTTTATTCAATTACCAAAAATACCATGTGCAGTATACCTGATTAGTATATATAACTTACTAAATTATATTAAAATATATATAGTAAATAAGTTATTGCAATAAAATTTCTCTGATATAATCCATTCATTGGTGGAGTACATGACGTATTTATTAGTTGCATTGTGGATTTCAAGAAATTACTTATTTCCGGTTAAGTTATACAGCAAATTACGCATAAATTTTAATATGTACATATACTAATATGTTGCCTTTTTTTTCTCTGGAGGCCAGTGATTTGTATACAAACTTTTTTCAGGTTTAAATCAACAAGTTGTAGGTAAGTTTTATGTTTTTAAATATAAATGAACAGTTTTGTATATATATTTTTCTAAGTAATTTGTTGAGAGGGCGATTCGTGTTTTAAGAACTTACACCCAATCCCATGGTATATATTTATTGAATGTATTTATTACAATAAAATATGTTCAAATCAATTTTTAAAACCCAACACATTCCTGCTTTGTTACGTTGGTTTTATTTTTATGTCACCTGAGTCACTTACTGTCTGCTCTGTTCGTTCTTCGAAGTCCTTCGTAAATAAAAGTATCAATTAGAGATCGGACTCAAGATGTAAGTCTACATCATAACGCATTAATTTAAGCAACAAAGAGTAATCATCTGGGGGAAGAACAATCCACACGGAGCTCCTCGGGTGGCTTGTGCCTCGCACACTAACCTCGGATGTGAACGATGTTCTAATACAATCATATGATCCAATCCGAAATTCCTCAAAATTTTCATTTGAAACCTGAGTTACTTTGTGGCACGCCCAACAAAATGTTTCTGCTTTCAGAGACTGCTTACAGAAGGTTGTAATCAAAACTCATTCAAGGAAAGAATTAAACAAGGTAGGAGACTATTTTGGTGAACTTTATGCAGTGTGAAATATGAAAAGACTAAAAAAGCAGTGGAAAAATGCATCGATTTGATGCATATTCCTCCACCAATCACATCCGAGGTTTGTATGGAGCATAGCGGAGTCGGCCAAGGATTGCCACTGGGGTGGCAGGGGATAGTTTTGAATAAAGTATCGTAATTTTTTTTTTTTAAAGGAAATGTTTGGGTGCATATTTTTGGTGTTTTTTTTTATCAAGGATAATTCATTGATGCATTTGGAGGGCAGTGGTACGCTTTATTCTCTTCAGGGAAGTTGACAGACTTTAAGGGTCATCTACTTCTCTTCGTTAATCAACTGTCAGTTTTGATTCTTGAAAATAGATTAACACCGAGTTAATGTTGGTTTTCTTGTAATAAATGTGTGTATTATGTTGTAGATATAATATGTCTTTTACGTAAATTCATGTCTTTTACGTAAATTCATATCTTTTACGTAAATTCAAACACATTTTAGACGACTTGTCAGTTGAAGTGCAGGCCTTCACTGGTTTGACATTTACACGTTTTCCAGAATCAAAACATGAACTTCAAGGTTTGCGAAGGGAATAGGATGAAGGCTAAAGTCTGTCCAAGGGACTGAGTCCACCAAAAACCATCAATCTTTAGAGTAACTCAGACGCTAGGATCATGATGCAAACTTAAGTCAGAATTTGTTCATTGTCTTAGTTTTATGATAGAAAACAAATAAATGTCAATGTTTAAATGTTATTAAAAAGTATTTCCCTATCATGTTATTTTTAAAATTCAAGTGTCCGTTCGATTCATAATTGATATTCAATGAATAACTGAAATACTGACTCAAGTCTAAGACTGCTTCAAGATCCTTGGGCCAAGATGAACCTAGCCTAGCCTTCAGTTGCGGACGACGTACGTGAGATCATTGTCGTCTTTAAAAGGACATAAGATCAAGCAGGCCAGATAAAGATTTTAATAGCGATTCTCTGTAACCACTTAAACTTCTTTGGCACGCATGGTCACCGATTTTGATGAAACTTTGCCCATTATTACAACTTGACACCAGAAACATATATCAAATAAAATTTCGTTGCTATGTGTCTTGGTTGCCATGGTAACAGCCAGAAAAGTTGAAAAAATTGAGATTTTCAGCTACTTTAAATCTTTATTAAGCCTTAATAAAGACTAAGAAAAACAAACAAACCATTCTCCCAAAAACATGACACCTTGTTGCCACTTATGCTATAAAGAAACTATTTAGAATTTATCTCTAAGTAAGTGGTAACCATGGGTACATTTGGAATACATTTTAGATGCTGAAAAATGCTGAAAAACGCTCTATAGTCACAAATGATAGATGTTACATGATCAAACTCAATCAACAACGTTAGAAAAACAATGAAAAATATTTGACCTCATGTAATTAGGTATTGGCAATATTATTCTAAAAATAACTTTCATGGTTGCCATGGTAACACAGTGTCACCATGCAAAATCTGTTGCTATGATTGGGTTAACGCTACTATCGTGAGGAAAAACAATAAAATTCACGACTGGCACATATGCATCTTTAGGACCTTGCAACACCGACAACATAAGAAAAATTGAGATTAATTGTTACTTTGCAGTGTAACCATGGAAACAACGTACTAGTTGTTTAAAGTGATATTTTTTTGCTGCTTTAGGAATTTACTAACCTTTTAATCGAGAAAAATATTATTTGAATCACCTTGAATAATACATATCTCGTAGAACTAAAGTTGAATATCATATATTGATAAAGGTTGTTGAAAAATACAACACTGTTGCTATGGTTACCAAGAAGAGAAAATGTCCGATTTTGTTAATTTTTTGTCAATATTAGACCCTATGTGCCAGCTTTTTGCATCCAGTTAGAGATTGGGTGATAGTCAAAATTGAAAGTCAGGTTAGTTGTTCACATATATCAATCATTAAAGTTTTGGGAATCTACTTACAACGGTACGTATCCAAGGAAACAGAGTATTTTTCAGATTTTTATGCATGTTTTTTCGCCTTATTTCCATAGCAACGCACTATTTAAAGAATTGAAATTGAATTTTTTGAAATGTGAAAATTAGGGTCACACCAAGGCCTTTAAAAATTGATCATCAGTTATATAGAAATATGCTTTTTAAAAAGATAGGATAAGATTAATACACTAAGAGAGTAAATTTAAAATCCCTTCGTGGTATTAAAACCATGGCAACCATTGCCAACCTATAAGAAATATCATATTTTGTCCTTGGTATATGTTACAGTGATCTCTTCTCTATTATTTGATTGCATTTCAACCTATAATTGTTTTTATTCTTAAGTGTATGACTTTATAAAATTAAATAAACAAAATTATTACTTTTGAATACTTTGTTTCCATGGTAACGTATGTTAGAGATGATTTACCAAACATGTTTATCATGCATTCAAGACACCAGGCCTTCAACTTTCAGAAACAGTCATTGCCACTTGTTTGCTTTGCTGCAAACGTTAACTGTGGGACTCTGAAGATGTTGAAAAATGCCATTTTTCAAACTTAAGGACATGTTGCTATGGTAACCATGACACGTAGCAACCAATTTTTGCCTGATTTGAGTTTACGGTATCAAAGACTTTTATCATAGAGAGTTTGGAGAAATTCTGAGACTATGCGTGCCACAGCTCCTATATAAAAGTTCAAGTCATTACAGAGAATGGCTCTTAATTATGCCATATAGAGATCTGTTGAACTTAAAGCATTTACAAAGCAGAAAGTCGTCTTATTGAGAATTTCAAAAGCATAGATCAAGTGTCGGGTCAAGGAAGAGACAACGACAGTTGGTTATCAGAGAAGATGAACATAGATGCCGATGGATTAACTGTCGAGCTATACGGTAAAAGGTATATCGACCTTGTGTTAAATGGAACAACTTGGGGGGGGGGGGGTATTTTTAGATTAAATTCTTGCATGGTTTAGACTCTCTCGTTAAGCATGAGGCTATTACAAACGTGTACACACAAGGTGGCGATCTTGGGATAGACCATCCTCGAGATAAGCAGTTGGAGGGCAATGCACAAGAGTACAAGATTTCAACAGAATAGTTGTATCTTCCAGATCCGAATTATATGACCCAGGGTGAGATTTGTGCAGGGTCTGATGGATAATTCCTTTTGAAGATCGGGCTCGTGAAACCATCCGAAAAATCCTAAAATCGGATTCTGCTATGCTAGCAAGAATTTTGCAGTAAAGAGGCATTACCACTCCGCATTTTGAACCTGTCATCTACTAACAAGGTTGTACAGCCAGAAATCGTAGTCAGTAAATTGTCTCCAGTAAAGGAGGTGCTAGCAAAATCATGCCTCAACAGTGATGCAAAGTAATACCACTGTCACCACTAAAGACGTTTATAACCTTCCCTGTATCGACAAATGGCTGAATCTGTTGAAGAGAGCCGGGTGGTTTAGTAATCTCCACTTGAATCCTGGATGTTGGTAGGTTGAGGTAAACCAGAACGGTAAGATTAAGATGGTTCTCGCAACCCGGCATGGTTTGAATGAGCTCAAAGTGATGCCGTTCTGGCTCTGCAATGTCCAGTACGCGGTATTCGACAATCTTATGTACTACAGTGACAGATATGTTTCATCTATTTATACATTTTTGTAAAATTTGAAGAAATGTTACACAGGAAATGCACCTTGTTTGCAAATCAACTAAATACAGATATGGAGAAAGTTTCGGCCGTGAGGCAATAACAGGTCCAATGAACAAGACACCTGTACGGTTCCTCCCTGGGCATTGCGGGTACTAGAGAAAATTCGTGGTGAACTTTAATTGATTGAGCTTGACTGTTGCAAAAACTTACAGAGGCATTACTTTCAAATCTACAGATGAATGCCAAATAATGTTCATTGTTCTGAAAACTAAGTTAACATCAACACCTATCCTTACTCTTTCAGTGGTTAGAGCGTATACTGAAGAGGCGCGGAGTGAGGTTTTACGTCGCGGTACGTTCGAATCCCACTGCGGGACGTAGAGACTGGTCCTTCGGATGAGACCGTATAAACCGAGATCCCGTGTCGTAGTAGGTGATGGACGAAAATGATCCCTTATTGCTCAGTGGCCCTGAGTGCCGAGTATAGGTCTAAATTTTGCAGCCCCCCACGGGCAATGTGGAGTCTCAATATGAGAGAAAAATTCTCGAAAAGGACGTTAAAACAAACAAATACTCTAAACAATCTATCCTAGAACCCGTTGCAAGTCAAAATGCAATTGATACAGCCTTATTTCAGATTCAGTATATAAAGGAAATGGTAGTCTCTTTGACCAGGGAAGTTCTTAACAAGTCTGAGAAAAGGTACTCTTTAACATGAAGGTGCTCCTGGCAGTAGTGACATTTAAAAAGCACTTTAGGCATTTCTTGTATGGATGCAAGTTTTTGTTCAGAGCAGATCACAGTTCCCTTGCAACGGTTGCTGAGGTTTAAAGATGGCAAGAGGTGATATCGCCTACGATATGGAGATTTGGCATCGAACTTAGAGACTGCATGGATATGCAGATGGGCTAAGTAGACTACCATGCGTCGAATGTAGATATTTCGATGATTGGGAGCAAACAAATGTGACTGAGCAAGATGCAAGGGCATTACAGGATGAGATTATGGACATGGGTATTATTGAATCGAAAGACTTTGTATAGATACAGGATGGAAGTCGGGATATAACACTCGTAAAGATTAAATGGATAATAGTAAGCATCCCGACTACAGTGAGGTTACTGCTGTATGTTATATGGTCAAGTCATTGTGGGAAAGATGGGCTTTGAAGGATATATTGCTGTGTCGTATTTGGGAGCTTGAGGAAAGCAACAAAACGACATACTAGACTCTCGTAGAGAAGATTTACAGCTGGTGCATGACTCCAAGACATCTGGTCATCTGGGGGTGGCCAAAACCCTAAACAAGATCAGACAAAATGACTAATAGCCTGGGTTGCAAATAGATGTAAGAAGTTATATGTTGCTCGATGAATCATATGTGCTAGGAGAAAAGTTCCAATTCAGACAAAAAGAGGTCTTAGCAGCCGTTGCAAGTTGGTGACGAACTGGAGAGGATAACAACCGATATTCTTTGGAAACTCCAAGTCACCGATTAGGTGAAATTTATACAAAATGGTGGTATAAAATTACTTCATCAAATGGACAGAGGCCTTCCCGAAGCCAAATTTGGATCCTCAAATAGTATTGATAAACTTATATTCATTGAATGTTTTGAAAGTAAAAATCAAGAACGTTTGAGTGTTATTTTTCAATATAGTCTCCCTTTACTTGAATATACTTGTTCCAGCTTCCTAATATCATCCCTAACGACGTTTTCCTCCTGGTCATCCAACTATCTATTTACAAAATCTATGACTTCGCCGCTGGCAAAATTTCTTCCACGAAGTTTAGATTGGAGATTAAAGTCTGATAATGCAAGATCTGATGAGTAGTATGAGTGTTGGAGGATTTTAAAGCCGCAATCGGCTGCTGCAGCAACAGCTAGTTCTGATGTATGGACAGGTGCCTTGTCCTGAAGCAGAAACACATCAGCTTGTAATTTTTCCCTCTGTTTTTCCTTGACATCCTCCTTTAATTGTTGCAGTTCTGAAACGTAGTACTGCCCACTGATGGTGTGTCCTAGCTGCAAATAGTCATCATTATTATACCCTTTCAGTCCCAGAATACTGAGACCATTATCTTCCCTTCTGATGCCAATTGCTTAAACTTTTTTGATAAGGATGAACCAACATGTTTCTATTTCTTGCTTTGAGACCTTGGCTCTGCGTCAAAAAAAAAAAAAAAAAATGCTGAACCCAGGTTTCGTCCTGGGTCACAATCCTTTTAAGAACATTTTCTGGAGTTCTGTGATAGCGGCTTAGAAGCTCTCTGGAAATATTAAGTCTGATGAACTGAGCATTCCGGACACCCATCTTTTAGTAAGCTTATTTATATCAGATAATATTGAATGAATTGACACATTACTAATCGTAAGGGTATAAGCAATATACTGATTGATCACTGGTCTGTCGCTCTTCACCATCCGATGGACAGCCTCCACTTGAGTTTCAGATGTGGCATCTCTAGGGCAACCGGAACTTGGATCATCATCAATGCTGATTCTACCACTATTAAACACAGCAATCCATTTATGCAGTGGAATACGAAACTGAACTGATGAGAAAAATACAGGGATGTTTTTTTTATCTACACTCGTAAATGTATACCAATTCTGCATAAACGTGTATTGTCAAAGAGAAAAAAAATTATGGTTCTAGTTTTTAGGGCCTTCAGATGTGGGACCAAAACCATTGATTGAAATTCATACAATCTTTTAAAAAATCCCTTTTTTTTTTTACATCTAGCAAGAAAACTTTTGACATGAATATAATAACTATCTACCAAAACTTTTGAAACTCTTGGCACTTGGGTCTATGATTCGGGCCTAAGGTGCATAAGACTATGTTGAAACTTACTTGAGCCCATGGACATTTAGCATGCATAAGGTTTGCATGTTTTTAATAAGTTATAAGTCAGTCCGCTACCAAACTATTTACAATTCACATGTAATTTGCTTATAAAATGTGTAGAAAGCTACGGCATTCAAAACACCATAACACCAATAGGGGGTCAAAAGGTTAAAGTGTGCGTTTTATTTTGACGTCACAAACGTTGAAACGCCGTGGAAGTGCAACGTCATAAGCGAAAATCAATATTCACGCTCACAATGAACAGAAGCTGTTGCAATGGCTCTTCTATTAATTGTAACTTCCCCGAAGGATAATACAGGGATTTTGAAATATAATCACATTTACAGTCAAGACAAGGAGTTAAAAACTGTAAATATAAGCATTAAATCCTTAATTTTTAAAAGATATAGTTTCATTACGCGTTAACGCGCGTTACTCAATTTGTTTGCACACACCGTTGCAGTTATGAGACTATATCTTTCAACAAATAATGATTCAATGCTTAACTTCACCCCACCCAGGGCTCTGTCCCAAGGTGAGGCTAAGTTGGCCATAAATAGAAAAAAGATATAATCTTTTAAATACATTTTTTTTTATTCATGAATATCTAAGCAGGCAAACTGTTTCCATGATCATAAGGAGCAGTTATCCACGTACCAAGGCTTTCTTTTCTTTTTAGCTCACCTGAGCCGAAGGCTCAATTGAGCTTTTTTGATCGAAATTTGTCCGTTGTCTGTCGTTGTCGTTATCGTAAACTTTTCACATTTTCATCTTCTTCTCCAGAACTACTGGGCCAATTTCAATCAAACTTGGCACAAAGTATCCTAGGGTGAAGGGGATTCAAGTTTGTTCAAATGAAGGGTCATGCCCTCCTCCAAGAGGAGATAATTACGAAATAGCAAAAAATTAATGGCATTATTGAAACATCTTCTCCTCAAGAACCAATGGGCCAGGAAAGATGAAACTCATGTGGAATTATTGTCAGGTAGTGTAGATTCAAATTTGTTCAAATCATGACCCCCCGGGGGTAGGGTAGGACACAATGGACGATCAAAGTTTTACATAGTAATATATAGGAAAAATCTTCAAAAATCTTCTTCTCAAGAACAGCAAAGCTATGATTGGTCATATTTATGCGGAAGCATCCTCAGGTGGTGTAGATTCAAGCTTGTATAAATCATGACCCACAGGGGTAGGGTGGGGCCACAATGGACGATCAAAGTTGAACATAGGTGTATATAGGAAAAATCTTCAAAAATCTCAAGAACAGCAAAGCTATGATTAGTCATATTTATGTGGAAGCATCCTCAGGTGGTGTAGTTTCAAGTTTGTTCAAATCATGACCCTCGGGGGTAGAGTTGCGCCACAATGAACGATCAAAGTTTTACATAGGAATATATAGGAAAAATCTTTAAAAATCTTCTCAAGAACAGCAGAGCCACCGTTTGTCATATTTATATGGAAGCATCCTCAGATAGTGTAGATTCAAGTTTGCTCAAATCATGACCTCCAGGTGTAGGGTGGGGCCAAAATGAAAGTTCAAACTTGTAGAGAAAAATGTCACAGTTAGTCAAAAAATTATGTAAGCATCATTAGTAAGTGTAGATTTAATTTTGTTCAAATCATACCCCCACTCCCTTTTAGGGGTAGGTTGGGACCACTTATGTATTTAAGCTTTTCAATACTAAACTGATTTTTTTCTTTTTTCCTAGCCACAGTGCTCAGGTGAGCGATGTGGCCCCTGGGCCTCTTGTTTTAAATTCATGTCCACAGTTTAACAGTTAAAAACAGTAAAAAGCGTACTTTATGCATGGATACAGTAAGCTATAATTTAAATATTATGAAATATGGGGGCTGCGAAGTCGAACCGAAAGGTGGATGTATCATTAATAAAAGTTAAGATGTAGGCCTACCTATCTTAAAAAAACCTTTTCTTCACGAATATGATGGAGATACCCGTTTAGCGTCAACACCAAACTGTGAAGTCCGTGACACACGAGCCCAGATTGGACTGAGTTGGTTATGTGGGAGATTCATGATATTCAGGTGTTAATGCCCTTTGGCCTCTTATCTGAAAATTGAATGTTGGGTGATCGAAGGAGGACAGAATTTAACGAAATCCCAGTATTAGATATTAGAGATTAGAATCCGGATAGGGCCACATAGTTCACTATCGCACCATCGAGGTTTGGGCCGGTAGTATGATGACGCGATAATGCAATGACCATGAAGCGTTGGTGCGATATCGCGATGACGATGGTTCGATAATGCTATGAGGATGAAGCGATGACGCGATTACACGTATTTCTCTAGTGCGTCATAGATTTCAATAATTGACTAAATTTCTAATAACAAAATGGACATTTAGTTTTTATCTTTTTGTTTTCATTATATTATGAGCTGACTGATTTATATACAATTTTATCTTTTTATTTATAGATTTAACAGAAAGATTTAGCGGTAAGTTTTTTAAATAGATAGTTTGGAAGAATTGTCTTCTTATTCACTACTCATCTTGATTTCTTGTGGGAAAAGAAATGTGTGTGTCGTGTTTGGGGCGGGCAAAGGAGGGAGGGCACAAAAAATACTTAATTTGAATGAGAGGAAGCAAGAAATGGAACATCAGAACAGCTGTTACTGCTTTCTGATTATTAAATACCGTAGATGGGGTTTCTATCATGTTCTTTTTTGGCTGATCTGAGTTGTAGTATGTTCGTCATCAAGCTGTTTTGATCTACTTCCATCCCCATATAGCGTAGATATTGTAAAGTCAGGTCGGTCATTGTCCCTTTGGTAAGGGCTTGGCCACAACAGAGGATAAAGTTTTAAATGAATAAGAAATTTTTTTCTAAATATTCTTATTAAGAACAGCTGATTCAAGGTGATTTAGAACAAGAACCAATGGGTCAATTTCAACCAAACTTGCCACAAAGCATCTTGGGTAAGGGGATTTTAATTTGTTCACAGGAAGTGCCACGCCCTCTTTCAAGGGGAAATAATTAAGAATTCATGAATATTTGGTGACATCTTTTAAAAAATCTTATTAAGAATCACTGAGCAAGAAAAGATGAAATTTATGTGAAAGCTTCATTTCATACTCTAGATTCAAGTTTGTTCAAATCATAACCCCCGGGGTAGGGTAAGGCCACAAAAGGGGGTCGAAGTTTTGCATAGGAATATTTAGGAAATGTCTTTAAAAATCTTTTTCTCTAGAACAGCAAAGCCATGATTAGTCATATTATAATAGATGTATCCTCAGGTAGTGTAGATTCAAATGTGATCCAATCATGACCCCTGGGGGTTGGGGGCAGATACAATAGGGGTCCAAAGTTTTACATAGAAATATATAGGAAATATCTTCAAAGATTTTCTTCTCTAGAAGAGCTAATCCATTATTAGTCATATTAATACAGAAGCAACTATAGGTATTGTACCACTTATATTGTTCAAATAATGACCGCCAAGGGGTTAAGGGGGACACAACAGAGGGTCAAAGTCTTACATAAGAATCTTTCGGGATCAAAGTTTTACATAGGACTACATAGGAAAAAAATTCTTCTGCTCAAGAACAGCAAAGACATGTTTAGTAATATTGATATGGAAGCATCCTGAGGTAGTGTAAATTCAATCCCCCCCCCGTAAACTTTTCAATGCTGAACTGATTTCTTTTCCCTAGCCGCTGTGCTCAGGTGAGCTATATGGCACATGGTTCTCTTTTGTCACTTCATATAATATTTTTAAGTATGAACTTTTAAGTTCAGGTTATCTGCAATTTTATTGTCATTTGAAATATTGTTAAATGTTTTCAGTCGCTATTGACGGTATCGGATTTCTTTGCGAAGAAAAGGATACTGCTGAACAAGCGAATTGTCTTAGATGTTCAAGAATTCTAGATAACCAGACAGCTTGTGCGGCTGAATCGTCAGGCATGGCCCCTCTCTGTAGATTTGACCCAACGAAGAGGTTATGTATAAGACAATAATAAGAGATATATACTTCATGTACCCTGGAGGAGATTCATTATTTACCTTTTAAAAAAGGAATAAAGAGAAAGAGATACGTGTTGTTATCATTTGTTAGTTACATTTACATGTAGCCTGAGCCAAAAGCTTAATGAGAGGGGCCACTGTTAATAATCAGTTAAGCACCCTCAGTGTTATGTTGATCAAATCATAACCCTTTGGGCAAGGATCGGGCCACAATATAAGAGACCATGGGTTTAAAATCTGGTCTTACCATAGTTACTAAAAATAGAATAACTTTGAAAGATTTCATAGAATAGTCCATTAATTATTTTGAAATGCTTATCCTCCGACACTTTAGGAATAGGTTGTTATCTAAGAAAACATATCCAGGTACAGAAGGTCATTAAAAGTTTCCTCCGCCTATCATTCAAAAAACTTCATATTGTTTTCTTTTTGTGGAAAGATATATACATCTGGGGAAATCAAAGTAGTGAATGCAGAGTATCAATATATATCTATTTGATTAAATTCAATGATTTCTAGGCAAATGTCAATCATATAAATAGATTTAAGATCTTTTGACCTGGAATAATTTATTTAAATAATAAAATACTTTCTTTGGTTGTTAGTTTGGGAATTAATGTTGCAGCTGTTGCACGTCCTTAGATTTTTCTCAGAAATTTCAGTTAAAACTTAAAACTCAGACTTAAGTCCGAGATTTAACTTAAGTTTTTTTTTCGAGAACTCCAATCCAGATTCAAGTTTGCTTAAATCATCCCCCAGAGTAGGATGGGGCTACACTACATTTATTTTTACATTCCTTAGTTGTTTGTTTTTTTTTAATTTGTTTTGCTTTTGTTTGTTTGTTTTGTTTTATTTTATTTTGGTTTTTTTTTTCAAATTATCCCTAGCAAAAATGAATTATTGTTAGCCATAGTAAACTAAATTCCAAAATAATAGATAATACATGTAATAATAATGATAATAGAAATAATAATAATAACCTACCTTCCCATCTTGAAAAATACAAGTCGGAGACTCGGAGTGCGTCAAACATTTTTTCTTTAATGATGGCCTAATTAATGAAAAAGGTGAAAATAACAAACAGCATCTGAAGGTGACTGACCCAAGATCAATTGGTAATTTTTCATTATAGGGCATTGATCTATAGATTCCTTGGTGTTTCATCCCCCTCGCTTGGGACTGGAATGGGGTGTATGGGTGCGATTGAGGCCCAAATCTGGAAAAGAGAAGCCAAATTCTGAAGGTGCCCCAAAATATTTTTTAGTACACGTGCACTCTAATATGTAGATTACAGGCTATATGTACACATATCTTTGAGCTGTGAGTATATGATACTCTATACACCGATGAAAAATGTATTTTGGACTTTGAGAAAATTGTATAGCGTAAAGGGGTATATATTAAAATTATCTAGTTCATTTTTAACATAGATTGTGCGCCTTTTTTACCCGGGAAAAAACTTCTCAGACAACTATTGATATAAAAAAAAATCGAGTTTGCTTACTCAAAGGGGGAAAATACATGTTTAATAAAGTTTTCAATTACTCTATCATGGTCTTATATAATGTTTAGAATACTTGAATTAATTACAAAATATGTAATACCGTGCAGATTGAAATTCATTCTATTTTATTTCAAATGATGGATCAGTCTAACTACACTTAGTACCCGGAAAATAGTGTGCAATCATGATAAGTCGCAAGAAAAAGGGGCTTACAGAGACGGAATAATAAATTCTTATAATCAGCTGTGAATAGTTGGCACTAATTTGAATGCTAAAAAAAATCTTCTTGTTCCATCAATTTAATTCATGATTTTTATGCCCCCGTATCGAAGATTCGTGGTATATGGTTTTTGCCCTGTCCGTCCGTCTGTCTGTCTGTTTGTCCGCAAAAACTTTAACCTTGCCCATAACTTTTGATCGGTTGGAGCTAAGACTTTCATATTTCACATGTGTATTCCTTGTGACAAGACCTTTCTTTGGGTACCATCATATTTGACCTTTTGACCTTGACCTTAGAGTTTGACCCACTTTTGCAAAATTTTATGAAACTTTAACCTTGGCCATAACTTTTGAACAATCGGTGCTTGGGATTTCAAACTTCACAGGTGTATTTCTTGTGACAAGACCTTCCTTTGGATACCATCCACCGCTTTGACCTTGACCTAGGAGTGTTACTTACTTTTGAAAAACTTTAACGTTGACCATAACTTTTGAACGGTTGGTGCTAGGGCTTTCATACTTCACATATGTAATCCTTGTGACAAGACCTTTCTTTGGATACCAAACACTTTGACCTTGACCTTGGAGTTTGACCTACTTTTAAAAAACTTTAACCTTGGTCATAACTTTTGAATGCTTTCACATTTCACATATGTAATCCTTGTGACAAGACCTTCCTTTGGATACCAACAATTTTGGCATTGACCTTGACCTTGGAGTTTAACCTACTTTTAAAGTTCTAAGGCTTTCACATTTCACGAAAATGTGTATCACTTGTGACAAGACCTTCCCTTGGGGTCCTATTTGACCTTGACATTCACGTTCTACTTTTGAAAAACTTAGACCTTCGCTATAACTTCCATAACTTTTGAACAGTTAGAGCTAGGGCTTTCATTTCACAGATATATTCCTCAAAACAAGATTTTCTTTGAGTACCAACATTTTTGATCTCTTGACCTGGAGTTTGACTTGCATTTGAGAAACTTTAATCTTTGCCATAAGCTGCCATACGGGGACATCAGTGTTTCACAAACACATCTTGTTTTAGTCCCCCACCGGTGAAACCGGAGGGGACTATAGGTTTCCTCTGAGTCTGTTCGTCCGTCTGTCTAGCTGTCTGTCTGTTCGTCCGTCTGTCTGTCTGTCCCTCTTTCTGTCTGTCAGTCTGTCCCACTTGGTTTTCCGCACATTTTTTCTAAACGCTTGTAGATATTGGCATTTTCAATTTTTAACGGGAACCAGATTACACTTGCCGGTAGGGGACTAGTATTGCTAATGCAATACTCTCAGAATGTTTGTTTTAGGTAAAGTATATTGATAGTATATATAATAAGTCAAATCGTTAATTAATGATCATCAGCAACAACTCTTTTCGTCTAAACGTATCACAGGTATATTACCATTTCTGATTTCCCCTTAAAAAGTGAAACTGCAAGCTAACCTGTGAACATACTACATGTAGTAAAAAGCTCTCAAACAACATATTTTTTAAAAGTGAAAACAACAGTGATTTAAATACATTTAATATAATATGCTTACATTAATAAGTTTACCTTTACACATATTTTTCAATAAATACTTGGAGTAGGGATAGGGTCCTTCCACTTATTTTGCATATACCTAAAATGACATTAATAATTCACAACCTATATTTCTCGATTTTTTTTTATATGATTGCAAATCACATATCAATTGTTTCCATTCCTCGCAGAGCATATTTGATTACAGATCGACTTGAACCGTTATTTGCTAACTTTGTACAATCTCCCATGTGAATATACCAGACCCATGCAAACAAACCATGTGCATCATTCCGTTGCTCGAGCTCAATACAATAACCGTCCTTCCTTGACGCAAGGTGGCGCTTTGCATTGCACCAAAGCTACTTGCTCAGGAGTCCTATTTCGGTGTCTAGATTTCAGCCAAATAGATGCAATATGCCGAAATCTTTTATGGTAAAAAATTCTAGACGATGGAACCCGACAAGAAGTGTTGTCAGCGAAACAGAGACCCATAACACATCTTTAACTGGTAAGTTTAATTTATTTAACTACTTTGAATTACTTTTTGAAATCAGATTTTCATACACAATACATGTAGATCATCGTAGGTCATTTAAGTTATTACTTTTATTTATTTACAAATTTTTAGCCAAGGGAATTTTCAGATTTTTTTTAAAAAGATTTTTTTTCCTGCTTAAATAACTTCAATTTATATAAATTGAATAATTTTTCTCTATAATTATTATCATTTATTATTTGATAATTTTATTATATATCATTATTATTATCATTATTTTTCAATCTTTCATTAACAATTTTAGTAAGAAAGAAACGTATTAATATCAACAAGATTGAGATTTCAAAGAATGTCCAAAATCCAAATGATACCGTCTGCATTTCTTTGTAAATGATAATAATAATTGAATATACTTGGTAATGATACCAAAAACAATGCAACATTAAAAAGGTGGTTCATATCTGTCTTCATGACCTGCTTGTGCCACTGTTTGCAACCTTTTTTTCAAAGGTAAAATTATAGCAAATCCACCCTTACCGGAGCGCACGTCATTTGGATATTAGATTTGCATACAATGTTATTTTAATTTAAATTAAAAATTTACGTGTATATATTTTTTTCATCCATACTTTTAATTTTCTTTTATCTTTTAATTATCTGATTGTGCATACTGATATGTACTGGGGACTATAGGTTAAGTTTGTTCGTTTGATGCAAACACACACGCACATTACAAATACAATGACTTGATGCGTCAAATACAGTGTTTTCATGCAAAATTTCTCTTTTTTTTCAATTTTCCCCTGAAACACAAGCAGTATCATATTCATTTATTTGGCATCTACAAAATGTAACCATGTAATCTCAATATTTTGTATATCTTTCTTCTATGAAGGACACATGTTTAGAAGCTAAGTTTTACTATCTAAATTTTTGTTCGTTTGTTTTTGTTTTGTTTTACTTTGTTTTTGTTTTGTTTTTTTTTGTTTTTTGTTTTTTGTTTTTTGTTTTGTTTTTTTTTTGGGGGGGGGGGGTGTTCAAGCTTTCGAAAGTGCTTTAAAAGAGATAGATATAAACATGAAAAGCTCTTCATGAAAGTCAGCGTAAAATCTGTGATCTCAGACCCTCTGATTCAGATTGCTATTAAATCTGCTACTGGATCCTGATCAAATTGTTGCATAAAATAAAATGAACATCGAAAGGGAGTAAAAGAGTTGATGAAATATTTACGCATCTCGAAACATCGATGCCGTTTACTTATAAATAAATAAATCATTTGCTCTTGGAAATTTACAGCATGTAACACATTCGTGTTTCTTCACGACCTGTAAATGATCGATCAGTTATGTGATTTTTTTTAACATCCATGTCGGTCAGATTAGGAGGGACACTGGGGATCCCACTATTACCCCCACCCCCCTTTCCACTTGTCCCATAGAAATACCATTTTGGTAGTCAGTTTATATAGTGCCCCAGCCCCACCCGGAATAAATGGAATTATGACTTTCTGATGGAGAAAGAATATTTTTGTGCTTGTTAAGATACTTTGAATACCATTCTCTCCCTCACCTAAAATATATAATTGACCTTTTACATTATATATGAATGGGACTTGTGACTAATTTATGCAAACTAGCTCGGACTCTGGCTGTTTATGATTTAGAGTGCATTGGTTGGCATAAAAGGTGTCACATTAGATGACTCTCTCTCTGCGCACGAGCGAGATTTTTTAATATAAGATTTGATAACTTTGAATAAAGTCAATTGTTTTTACTGTATGTGTATTATTGTTGCCAGGCCAATATTTGGGACCTTTGTAATTAAAAACTCAATCTTTTAATTAAATAGACTGTTCTATCATTTATAGTAGCATCACTGGCCTTGCTTGATACGAAAATCTTGAAAGACACTTCCCTGACCATCCAACCCTTTTACGTTTTCAATCCTTTGTTCAAAGTCACATGAGAAAATTATTTCATAACAAGTAATAACCAATTTCTTTTGCTTGCAATGTAGTGTAGTATATAGTACAAATCGCAAAACATCCAAAAACCGGACACGGATTTCCATTTAGCTAGATTTCCAGTCTAATACGATATTGAAATCTATATAGAATTGATTTTTTTTTTTTTAGAATTGTTGATAAATATTTTGGAGCTCATAGAAGCGTAAAGACGCTTACGACCTCGTGTCGATCACTTCACTAGAGAAGATGTGTAGCTATTATTTTCAAACTGTTCGAGTACTCTTCCTTTCTCTTTCGCCTTTAAAGATTCATGATCACTTCATGCAAGTATATTTCAGCAAAGTGATATTATTATTTGACGAGTTATTTTTATTATTTAAAATGTTCACTTTAAACCCCACTTTCTACGACTCCAGAGATCAGTCTTACTAATGATGTTAACTGAAGCAGAGCGGACTGATGACGTTAATTGAAGCAGAGCGGACTTTCGAGTAATTATACATGATCACAACATTTCGTTGCAAAACAAATTACCCATCATGCAATTTGAAATACAATCTGAAACAACAAATCTGCAATTACTAGAGACTCCCCGAAGTACAGTTCGTTCGGAGTTATTTCTGAATAAAACATTATCCCTTTCTTTTTTTCACATATGAATTATTGCGTTTGTTAATATTTAATTTATATAGTGTAGTTTCCTGTTCACTTCAATAGCACGTTTTCTCGACTGATCTCCCCCTGGAGAATCCGTAAAGTCATGACACAATCTGTTTATCTCTCAGGGATTTCCATAAATCACTTGTAAAGACTGCTTTGCTGTGACCAATCCAACTATGAATATTTGTCTTTTCATTATTTTTAAACAGCCAGCATATATATTTTTTTGAGAAATAAATTCTTTTTGTAAGAGTTGATAAACCAAAGGACAGCAGACTCATCTGACTGACTTCCAAGGGGAAACTTATTGTCTACATTTGTAACTTTGAAATAGACAGGATGATAGAAAACAATAAAACATACAAATTTTATACACAGGAAACAGAAATGTAATAAAACACCGTATAGACATGTAATTGCTTGACTACATTTTTATAAAGAGAAAATGATTTAAATTTCCCAAAGGTCAGTGTTTTTTTTCATTTCATGGAGTGAACTGAATTCATGGCAACAATTGCAGAAGATAGACAAACAAATCACTTTCCTAGTGTCGTGTCGACTTTTTGTCTCTATTGATAACCCGAGGAGAACTCACTTGCGAGGAATCCTTTCGACCCTGCCTCCTGCCCAAGTGGTTAGGGATGACTGAAAATATAGAAACAGGAGAAGCGAATAATTCTATTCATTGGTAAAAGATTTTGATGAATGGTGTTGCCAAGTCTATTGAAAAAAAAATATTATCTGTGAAAATCTTTTAAACTGCTCTTCTTTCTACAGTTTTGGATTGTTTTAATTGAAACTAGGTACAAATTTCGATTATACATAATGATACTAAATTCTGTAAATAGAAAACTGAAGAATACAAGTTTTTTTCAAGTCAGGGCAATTGTTGTCTTTCCCTATTATAAGAACAAACCAGGAGAGCTACAGTCTCATCAGCGATTTCTAGTCTCCTATATATTTCTAAGTACCCCTCTCCAAGTGTGGCCTCAACCTAATCCCTGGGATCATTTTTTTTAACAATCTTGATTCTATACTTAATGGGGAATCATGCTTATTAGAATGATTAATGTGGTCCTGTTGTTTTAAAGAAAAACTTTTGGAAAATTTTTTCTTCTATATTTTCAAATCTAAATCTTTGACTCCCTATCGTGGCCCTAAAATAGCACGTGGGACCTTGACTTTAAGAAGTATGAATCTACATTACACGGGAATGCTTGCATGTTCATATGATAAACTGTAGTCCGACTGTTCTAGAGCTCCCCTATATATTCCTTTGTAAAGCATTCTACTGTTGTCACCCCCTATCCCGAGTGAGTTATAAATTTCAATCTACACCACATTTGGATGCGCCCAGATCAGTTTGACTTTTTGTGGCCCTTCTGACCTTCAAGAGAGTGGAGAATTTTTTTTCATAAAGTTTAACTTAACCCCTAGACCTAGGCCCAATACTTTGATCAAAATCAATTTCTCAATACTCGGGGATCCTTCCATGTCAATACCAATACTTAGTAATAGTAGCCCTGCTGGTCTTGAGAAAAGGTTTTTTTTTTCTTATATTTGTCTTATATCTTTGCAAAACTTTTGACGCAGTGGAGGCTCCAAATAATCCCCGGGTTACTATTTAAACAATGTTAAAAATCTACACTACTTAGGGGTGGTTGTATGACTGTGGCCATGTTGTTCCAGAGGAGAACAAATTTTAAACATTCATTCCCTATGTAACCCCTTGTAAAACCGAAACATCTTTTTGTGTCCCTGTCCAAGCCCTTTTGGTCATGACTTGGACGAACTTGAATCTACACTACTTGTTCAAACCATGACCAACAGGGTTTGGACTGGGACACAAAAAGATGTTTGAGTTTTACAAGGGGTTACATAGAGTTGGTCATGTTCAGGTTTGTTTTAAATTGAATTTATGAGATCAGCCTTGCTTCACAGATTATCACTGGCCTCAAGACCATAAACTGAGAACAGACTTAAGTCAAAATTTTGATTCTTAATATCTTTAGTACTATTTTACATATGATCTTAAAATTTTGCAGTTATGTATGATATTCAAATTTTAACAAATGTTGCAAATTTTGTTTCATTATCATTTTTTTTTCAAAAGTTATATTGATTTGAAAATTTGACTTAGGTCTGTTCTCAGTTTATAGTCATGGGGCCTGATTTATAAATTATCGAATTTGTGGCTAGAGACTTTATTGCGGTGGTATATTGCTTGATTATAAGGACACGATAACCACATGTACTGTATACATACACGAACCCATCTTGGACACAGCGAAAAAATGTTTCGGTGCTTGAAACATTTTTGGGGGTCAAATTTCTTGTGAGGCAGTTATGTCATCGCCTACATGAAGCTATTCCACTGATCATGATAATAATTTACAGTATATATATATATATATATATATATATATATATATATATATATATATATATATATATATATATATATATATATATATATATATAAGAATGAATTCAGACCAGTGAGCTACAGATCAGCAGCTAGGGAAACACATACATATGCAGTATTAGATAATACTCATAATAATCATAAAAATATTTTTTTATAATTATATCTTGATATAAATTTATCATTTCAGTCCAAGATAAGGAACAAAATTCAAAAGCAGACGATGCCAACCAAGATGAAGGTAAGACATTGCCGATGGGTTGCATTGAATTTCTTACACATCTAATTCCAATGGACAAAAATTACATTTATGTGGAAAAGTTCTGTTTGTTTTCAACTTAATAATCACATTGTGAGTGGAACTAAATAACATATGGAGAGAGGGGATAACTTAATAACATGAAAATTTGAAACATCGTTACTGAAAGCAGTTTCTTCATCTTAACAAAACACAGTTTTAATTAGCATATCTGAATTTGGACAAAATTACTATTATAATAATAATAAAACTTACATGTACTCTCAAATCTGAAGAAAAAAAGTCTTTCACAGAATTTGTTTTGTTTAATAGTTAGAATATTGCTCTTTGGTAGCAAAAAACCCCTTAACTTATGAATTTGAAATTCATTCTGTTTAAGTTACATAAAAGACAAGAGCTTATGAACAGATTGAAAGCATTGATTAGAATGCAGTGAAAGTCTGGTCATTATCAGTTGGATCATACGGCACTGCTAAGTTATGCCGATGAAACAAAATTACTAAACATATCAAAGGAACAGGACTGGTAGTTCAATCATTTTTTATGGCAGTGAATAATTAAAGATTCCCGGGGTGACCATTCGAATGTTCTACCGCACAAGATCTATCTTTAGCTTTCGTGTCGCTCGCCATCATTTCTCGCATTTTTTGCCTAATTGGGAACTTAATTAGCCCAGCATCGCCCCTCGGAGTTATACTAGTCTGGTCATGTAGTATAACTACATCGTTAGATATGACAGTTATAACAATGTATGCTATGTAATGACAACATCTTCCTCGCAACGTTACATCACGACTCCCGATACACGGTTTACATCCGATAACTTCCGGTCACATGGGTAATTAAGCAGCGAGATTTTGCTTCTCATGGCGATGTAATTTGCTGTAGTTTGGCATCTGAACCGGCCGTTTGGGGAGGGTGATACAATCGTTACGGCTCCTCAAAACCGCCAAGCTTTTGATTGTTATTGTTTCTCGAGGGGATCGAAGTGTTTCAAAACGGTGGGCAATTTGTTGTACCTCAACATGCAAATTGAATATTTTCAATCGGTGGTGTCAAGATTAATGGTTGCGTGTTATTGTCCATGTCCCATGCACTTCGGATTTCATAGTTGTTAGAATTTCCCTCATATAAACATGCACCTGTATGTATATATGAAAACGAAAATGGCTACTTTTTGTAAGTCATTTGACAACCGTATTAACGCCACTGCGCTTGCAACAGCATATATTATGTGGATGTTAACAAAGTAACAAACTTAGTTGCCAGTTTAGATTTGTAGGATGTAAGAAAGAGGAAATGAGCAAATTTTTTACTCACAAACTCTCGTTTTCAGGATAGGAAATCGATATTGTTTATTTAATCAAGTTTACAAGAATTTTAATACAATTTGATCTTTGAAACTTTCAGAGCCAATGACCTTCCAAATGCTACTACAGCATTACTTATCTGCTCTAGAGAGAAGACATCGCCAGATGGATTTTCGATCCTTTTCGGATGTTTTCCACTCAATTCCCAAACAGCTGCTCTTATTTGAGACAGAGGGGCAACTTACAGACTACTGCAACTGCTTCCGGTGTCATTTACTTACCCCATTCCTAGATAACCGCTCCCAGAATTCTATCTCTCAACCAGTTATGGAAGTAGACGAAGATTCGTCCCAGTCGTCATCAAATTGGACGGAGCGACAATTGCTGATAGATACTACTCTGCATGATGTGTCTGACTTTCATAGAGCTTTTCGTTGTCCCGAGTGTGGAAAGACCTTCAAAAGGTCATCTACCCTCAACACACACATGTTGATACATAGTGACACCAGACCCTACCCATGCCAGTACTGTGGCAAACGATTTCACCAAAAGTCTGATATGAAAAAGCATACCTTTATTCATACAGGTAGCCATCAAAACCAACCCAATAATCAATTAATACGAAGTAAACTTTTAATTTTGCAATGCATAAATCATTCAATACTTCAAATGCATCAACGAAAATATTATCATACTAATAATCTGGAAAACGTCTTCCTCATATTTGAGAAATTTAGGGAAGTATGTTAATATACTTTTAAAAAAAAAATGTTTTCCTTGGTTGATAGTTGGGACAGAAATCATATTGATGAAAATATGATTTCCTATTTCCGAACTGATTTGTACATTTTAATGCATGGATTTAGTTTTTCTGTCTTTGTTCCTAGGTGAGAAGCCACACAAATGTAATGTGTGCGGGAAAGCTTTCAGTCAGTCCTCCAACCTCATCACCCACAGCCGGAAACATACAGGATTCAAGCCGTTCAGATGTGACAGGTGTGGCCGAAACTTCCAAAGAAAGGTCGACCTTCGGCGCCACCTCGAAACCAACCATAAGACTGACTGACGTGATTCTAAATGAATTCACAAGCATCGCTTTTTAGTTTTAATACATTTTATTTATTTATCTTTTTTTAAAATTGATAATATCTGTTTTAGCTGATCACTACTGAATTTTACACGAAACGAACGAAATGATAGACTAAATGATCGTTTTAAGAATAATCCCATCGTTAACACTGAGTATTTGAGTACTGATGCGTTGACAAGAGACGTAGTTTAATAATTGGTGCACTTTGTTTAGGATTTTATTATGGAGTTTTGAAGTTACAAGTCTTTAGAAGGATATTTTGCTCGTCATTTTTATTTTGTATATTGTGCTATATCGGACTTGATGTCACACTGTCGAATTTTGACTTTGTATTTTGCAATATATGTTAGGACATAAGGTTATTTTGTACAGTTGTTTCTTTAAAAAGTTTATTTTTTTTGTACAGCTGTGTCTTTATAATTAACTTTTATTTTGACCCAAAACCTGCGATAAAACTCTACATAAAATAAGTTATTGGTTTGTAATAATTCATGGGGATCTAATATAAAAAAAAAATAAACAAACAAAACTAGTCGATGCAGCCTTAAACATTGTTAATCTTAAACAAACATTTATTACAACTGATGGCAATATATCAATATGAAACTAGCGCCAAATCCTGATTTATTCAGATTAGTAATATCACTGTTAATCCCACGAGCCTTATAGTTCATCTCCTGGAGTCTGGTTCCTCAGGGTACATCTTGGGCTGTAAGGTTGTGTTTTATTTCTAAGTCTCTTTACTGGAATTAAAAGAATGATTTTGAAATAATAATATTGAACAATATATTAGCTAATTTTGCTTAAAGATCTGAATTGTGTTTAAATCAGATCAGTTGAGTACTGAGGCCACTAAAGCTATTTACTCTCAAATCCCTTCCAGAACTTTTATGCAAATGTTTTGTCAATAGATATCTAGATTTTAAGCTAACCATGTCTCGAATTATTCATTTATAACAACATTTTGACACCCTATGAGACGCCAGCGTCTTGTGGGAACTGAATAATTAAGCATGACAAATACCCATAAAAGCGTATAGATATTCATTTTGCTTCAAAGCGTCCTTGGAGACAGAATCTATCTGATTTCTAAATTAAACCCCTCTCGATACTATTGTACTTTGCGATCTGTATTTTCTCAGTGGTTCTGGTTGTGATTGAGGCAAGTGTTTCCTTTATCAAAGGTTCTAAGGTTGATCTTTTTTAATTTTTTTTTCTTTCATTTTTTTTTACTGACCCCAATGACAGATGATACAAACATAAACAAAAAAAAAATGATTGTAAATGAAGCAAATGGTCAAATTCTGAAATACTGAGAAATTGTAAACTTTCTATGATGTTCAAAATTCTACCTTTTTGCTCTCACCCCTATAATTCTATTGACAAGTTTGAGGGAAAATATAATTGATATTTTTAAAAATAAAGGAAAAAACCCAGATGGATACACATGATTATCATTTTTTTGTGTGTGTGTTAGTCGTTCATATTTTAGTCCAGATATTAAATTCTTAATTTATATCGACTACTTAATAACTTCAATAAATTTAGAATAACTACATGATATTCCTTGATACATGTACACATAATGAATTTATCAGAATTTGTCAATTATACTGAATTATTTCCGAAAAAGAGGCGGGGGGGGGGGGGTATAGTGATGGGGTGTCCGTCTGTAGGTCAGTAACAGTGGGGTTAGCCATCCTTATCTACAAATCCCCCTACACCACTGAATGCAATTTTGTGAAACTTTCACCGAATTTTTATTACATGTTGGCATTGTACATTGCCTATTTTACGTCTTGATGGGGCACATATTTGGGGTTTCGTATAGCAAAACATGAACACTGCCATTCTCCCTATAATGTCAGCGGTACCCATCTTTTATCCGCAACTCCTCCTATGCCACTGTATAAAATTTAAAGAGACTTTCACAGAATCTTTACTCATAGTGCCACTATGACCTCCTATTTTACGTTTCAATCGGAGAAACTGTTTGGTTTTCCCATAGCAAAATATGGACACTCTCCCCATAATATGGGGGGGGGGGGGGGTTACCAATCTCATATCCCTAACTCCTCCTATATCACTGAATGAAAATTAATGAGACTTTCACAGAATCTTGATCACAAAGTGCCATTGAATTTGTGCACCTCTTATTTTATGTTCTGATCGAACGGGTATTTGGGATTTCCCATCGCAAAAATTGACTTTGCGATTATACTTATATGGGAGCGGGGTATGCTCACAGTACCTCTAGTTGTACCTACAATCTATCAGGAGCAAATGTTGCAGATCAATACATGCTATGTATCTATTTATCAACATGTTTATTATCATAAAGTGTTATTATCACAAAACATGTCTAATTAATCATTATTTAATAATTGCTATTAATGTGTATAATTAAACATTTATTGAAAAATAAAGCGTTTTACTCTACAGAATGGCTTATATTGTTACATTTAGACAGGACATTGCCGGAAAAAAATTATAATGTGCAAGTGGATGATTTTAAAAAGTGCAGAGCCCCTATTCCAAAAAATTTAATTACAGGTTAACACAGAAAATAATACACCTTTTGAGTCTTATGGATTGCTTGTTATTGATTGCAGAAACGAAAGTATCCTCAAATAAAATATACTATCTTGATTAGATCAGTCATTAAAAATTAACGCACAAATCAGACAGTGTAATGCATTCATTTTTAATTTATAGATGAGAAAAATACTAAAATACTCAAAGTTAATAGCAACGATATCAATCATACAAATTGTATGTTATAAATACAACCTATAAGGACTGCGGCTAGACTCTGAATATTTACACCCATATCGATGCCCGTCGGAAAAAATCTATCGAGAAACTTTCAAGAAACGGGAAAAAAATAATTTTCGGAAACATTCTTTTGTTCGAGAGATGGGCAACTGGAGACACAAATAAGTTTATTATTTTTGAAGAAGAAGAAGAAAAAAGATGAATTGTTATTTTACTGCCTTCTATTTTTTTTTTACTCTCTAATTTTCTAACTTTTCGTATATACTAAATGCAGTTATAAGTTCTGTCGTTTTGTTGTTTCTAATTTCATAAGAATAAATGCCTGTGCCACATTGAGAATCACTTTCTAATTTCTAAATTTCTAAAACGAGGTAAATTATTGACAAATAAGTTGATGAGACAAGAATATCAGCTGTCTCGTTTAAAGTCATCATTTCGTAAGTTCTATGGTCGATACAATGACCTTGTCAGCAAATACAATTTATCATTGAGTCAAATGCTGACTGACGTTTTTCATACTAATTGTTAAGCCATTATTTACACACTGAATTGTCGACGGATTTTTCCGTTATTTCCCGATCATGACAAGGAGCACACGGCGGGTGTGACCGGTCGGCAGGGGATGCTCACTCCTCCATAGCACCTGATCCCACCTCTGATGTTTGGAGGTCCTTGTTTGCTCTGCTCCTATTTTTGTATTGTTTTATGGACTTTTGAGCTTGAACACTGTTCGTTATCACCATATATTTCATTTCATATTAACAGTGGTTCATTGTTGCGCAAGATTTCTCTCGAGATTTAAACAAAAGAAAGAAAGAAAAAAAATCATCATTTTAAGAATACTTTACTTCAAAGAAATGAAGCATAAAACATAGTACCATAATAAATAAACTAATAAATAACACATAATAAATATTTGTCTACATAGGTACACTGTGATAAATATGGCTATTATAAGCATAAAGATCATGAAAACTGAAAACGAGACACACTGGGTATTGGAAGTGACACGATCGATTTTTATCTTGAGTTTAAACAACTTGAAATAATACATTAATTATATTCAAATTGCAAAATTAATAATTTATCGTATGCTCCCCTCATACTAATGAAAGATATCGGTGAGAGGTCTCAGCGGGATATAAATCTGTACAATAAATAAGGAGACGTGGTTCTAGTTGCATGTATGTTTTCAAACGGATGAAATGCAAAAAAGTTCGTTTGTCTACCTGCAACTCTTTTAGAATAGAGTTCTTTCTTCCTTTGTCAAAAATATGACTGAAGTCTGAATAACTAATTGTTTCTTCATCGGAACATTCCTCTCTGTGGAATTTGGCGGACATTACGAGATCCTAGAGAGATTCTGCGAGATGTTCCGAGGTTTCGGGAACCGAAGTTACTCCTTCTGGATTCGACGGTAGATCTTTGTGGGAGGCGTACGTTGGAACGGGAAAAACTGGTACGGCTAACTGGACGCAAATCATTTCTGCTGTTGGAAGAAAACTGGGATTGTTCGATTATGAGACCATTTCTATTTGATGTTCTGCTTCCTGACCTGTTCCCTAGGTCCGTTAAAGAGAGTGAATCTGCACTGTTTCTGCGGGAAGATGCTAAAAGGGAGTCTCTAGAGTTAAAGTCAGCCCTCGAATTTAGCTGGCCTCCGCTGGAAAACTGACCCCGTTGTCCGTCGTTCCACCGTTGGCTACCACCTGACACAGACCCTGATAGTCCTTGTTGTCCACCAAAGTCTTGATGTCCCCCTAATCCTTGCTGTCCTGTAAATCCTTGAGATCCTCCGAAAGACTGTTGTCCCATCATTCCCTGTTGTCCAAAAACTCCTGAAGCTCCTGAGCCCATGAACCGCTGGGCAGCAAGAACTGAACTATCAACGTCTGATAATGGATGGTCAATGTCAAAGTCGATGAATCCATTTATGCCTCCAAATCCATTCAGTCCATTTTGCAAATTTATTCCGACTGGAACTCCGGCACTTCCACCAAAGCCTTGTCTTGTAACTTGACAAAGGGCTGTTCCAACTAAACTACAAAAAGCTAGCACTGACAATTTCATAGTAACTACCTAAGTCGACGAACCAAAAGTGTTTCTTTGAAGAAAGGTTCAACTATTTTATACTCTGGCCTCAACAGGGGACAAAAAACTCGAATAAAATCCTAATTTTCCTACGGTCCAAAATGTTATTTTTTAAAGAGTTTCTTTAAGGGTCAAATTTTCTATTACACAATAAGGTAATATTAAATAGAAAATTAAAACTTTGTGTTGTTTATTTAAATAAAAATGATGGTATTGTATAGAATTTCACCCTTCGGGTTCCTCGTCTTGACCCGTCATGTTGTTGCGTAACAATTACATGCGTTTTATGATTTGAAACTGTGCATGACCTGCAATGACAAGTGGGTTAAGTAGGAATTATGACATGATTAGCGACTAAAAACAACTGGTCAGTCGAGACAATGAGCTGAGTGTCTAGAGAAGCATTCGTTGACGCAAGTACATGTAATAAAATCAACCGTTTTACATGGTCAGCGACATGTTAATTAAAGTCGTTCGCCGTGCCCTCTGTTTCGCTGTTCAGTTTTACTGAACTGCAAAATAAAGATGCATTTTAACTACTGCGAAATTGATACGCAAATTTTCAAACGGTTAAACATGTACCACAAAAATAAAAATTGCACATAAATACAAGCATTGTGTTTCTTACATTCATGCGCATTTTTTTTCTCATTATGGATCCTCTTGTCAATGAAATATTTTTCTGGACATTATATCTATAAAGGTGTATTATTGAACATTTTTTTTTTTTTTTACATTTTCAACACAGGTACCATTTAAATGTTCAAAAAGACAACGAAGCATTGATGAACAAAAATTGATGTTGCTCACTTCAGTGGGAAAATACATGCATGCAAATAAAGTGCTCAATAAATTTATCTCGGCCTGATAAAATGCTAAAAATGCTTGATTGGATTAAAATTTACTAATACAATATAGATATTAATTTATTCAAGATCTAAGAACGGATCATTCTAGCTTTATAAAAATACGACAGAATTAGAATTCTTTAGTGTGCAGTGAATGGAGGGTCCTTAAATACAACCTATACTTTGATATTATCTGGGGGTAACGCAATGATGTTCCATTTTATAAAATGGACTTTTTCCCCATTTCTGTTCCCTTGGAGCCAGAGGAAAAGATGAAAATGGAGACGTTATTACATGTATCCTTTTGTTTCTTTAGAAGTCGTCATAAAGCGACTGTCTTGCTAAACATTTTTACAAAGATGTACACTTCCTAAGCGGACGTGTTCCTCCTCAAAAAGATTATATGACTGAGCGTTTCCAGTAATATATGCTTTTTTGTTGTTGCAGATGATAAAAAAAAAAAAAAAAAAAAAAAAAAAAAAAAAAAAAAACGAAACACTGACAAAGAATATAACGGAGAAAAATATCTCCTAAAAAATATTTGTAACAAGTGTCATGTACATGTACGTCATATATGTTCTGCTGCTACATGTAGTTCATCGTGAATTACATTTTACATCGTCATTGCGAATCACGGTCAAAATGTACGATACCCTTCCATTCTGGAGAGAGTTAGGTAAATATGGGAAATCTATACCGTGGCTTGAGACGATGATCTTACATCCATACGGTGTTAGAAGGAATACATATTTTGCAATGTGGGTTTTACAACCGAGAGCGATAAAGTCATGGATTTTTCTCAGTGAAGAGTTATCTCTCTTTTCCAAATGTCAATAAACCTTGTGCACAAACAACAGTCTCCTTATTGTAATATTTCGCGTATAGTAGATATAATTGTATTTTTCTTCTGAATTATTATCGAGTAACTGTTCAAACAAATAAGTAAAGTAGTAGTTATTAATACTTTTAATTTTACAAATACATGTACATGCAACTCTTTTAAAAGTTGTTGCATCTTAATATCAATTAAATTACCAGAGAGATTTCATAACTATTATATTGTCCTCCCTCTGTAAGATTGCTGCTTTTCAGCAGCAATAATATCAGTAAAATTGATAAAATACGTTCCAATGTTTATTTGATCACAAAGTTTTCGTTACAAAGTTTAATTCAGATAAGATAAAAATGTAGTAGATCAGCTTTAAAAAAAATTCAACTTGACAATCAAGGCATATGGTTCATCTGAATCCGATTTCTTCTTAACAAAATGCTGAACGATACTTACAAACTGCAAAACTATGAGTTACTATAATTTATATGAGCGTAGTTTACAATAGTATTTTCAGTGTGGGAACCCCCTTTCACTTTGAGCTTAGTTAAATATTTTGTTTGACATCCCCTTCCACGTCTGTCTGTCCACAGAGCAACTAATATTTTGACGTGGATCAGCCTTTAAAGTTTTTTTCAAGTACTGGAGAGAGCTTATCCAAGAGACGACCTGAAAATTCAAGTTTTGCAGAGGTACATGTATGTGCTAGAAGTACTTTCAATTTCGTTTAGTATGTGGTCACACAAAGATATTTATAGTCACAACTTCACTTTACGTATAAAATTACAACCTATTTTTGGATCAACACTGATCAAACTTGTATTCCCCACTTTTACCCCCTGTTTTACTGAGGAGTCTAATGTTAGAAATGACCATCTCCTTGTTAACTGCTTTGCACATATCATATACAGTAATGGCTGCCACTGAGGCCCCGGTTATGGCTTCCATTTCAACTCCAGTCTTCCCAACTGCTTTTGCCTCACATTCAATATACACAGAGTAAGAATCCCTCTGTAGACTCAGATCAACTGACAATTTACTCAGTCCGATGTTATGACAAAGAGGTATGAGCTCGCTTGTCCTTTTAGCAGCCATTATTCCTGCTAACTGAGCAACAGAGAGCACATCCCCTTTCTTTGTTTTGTTTGCTTCTACCAATGAAAAGGCCTTCTTTCCCAGAGAGATAGAAGCACAGGCCACAGCAGTCCTTACAGTTTCATCTTTGGCTCCCACGTCAACCATTTTTGCCTTCCCATCTGAACCAAGGTGAGTTAGCTTGTCATTCATTCTTAATGATGTGGTGTGAAAACTCCTGTATCCAATTGTTTGATCTTTCCTCATAGGTTGAATAGAAGTATGGAAGAGAAATTTCTTTTGTCTCTCAGTTGAAAAAGGAGGAGTATTCCATCCTGTCACAGCAAGATCTACCAAAAGTAAAGTTCCTCTTACCCCCTGATAATTTCTATTTTGGTATACATAATCATATACATAACATTAATGCATGTACCAATTTTTGCATTATAAAAAAAATACTCCAAAATCATTGAAAAAATTCTTCAGATTTGATCAAATCTTTTGAATACTTCTATTTCCACTATGGAAGAGTTATACTTCTTAGTGCGCTCTTTTGTTAAAAAGTCAGAAAACATACAAATCTCGCGGGATTTCTCGGACAAATGCAACATAAACATGTAAACAATATGTTGCATGTCGATGACCAAATCCTAAGAAAATGCAAATGAAATATTTTATTGTTGTGGACTTTATATACATCAAGAGTAGGAATGAAAACGATATCAATTTATATCTATTGTTGATCGTATGTATCTATTTATCGTATGGTACATCTAAATACAATACACTTGCCTTGGAAATGTTGTATTTTTTTATTAATGGATGATAAATTTAGGGTTCTCACTCTCTTACATATGTCTTTTAGTTCTTCTATTCTTTAATTGGAATGACAAATACATTTAACATTTAAAATTTGATTGAGATTGGCATGTTTTATATTATCCGCAACGCCATGCTGTCCCAGTCAGACAACCAAATGCGCCTCTAATTTTGAAGAGTTCACTAATGAAAATAAAACGTATTGTTTAATAGGTTTAAGTACATGCTGCAGTTATCATGTAACAGTGTATCTAGAAAAAAATTCTTATGTCTGGTGTCTCATCATATACTATTTATATTTGTTTTGATAATGTAATTTGATTCAGGCATAGATACAAATCATAGTTAAAGGTTTATCTCATAAAGCTAGTGAACTCCTATTTTATCTTTTCCACACAAGCATAACCTCAACTAGTACAAATTTAATTTTATAATTATTTTTCCAAACATTCTGTGACAACATTAACAAAATTTCCATTGCATCATTCAAACATTTTCATCAGGCAATTCTTCGCCACATTCATATCGAACGAAATCAGTCACAGTTAAACCATTCTCCTCCAAAATGTCTTTGACCATCACATCTTCATCAAGGGCATACTCCTGAAACAATAACTTGGTCTCTTCCTGTTTATTTATTGAGGGTTTGTCTGTGAGGGCCCCTATACTAGTGGGAGAAGAAGCAATGATATGCTGACATAGACCTGTTGTAATGGCTTCCACAGACTCTGTTGTTTCCGTTCCTGCAGTCTTCTCTACACTCAGAATCACTCCATATCTTCCCAAGTGACAGTCTTTAATGACCACTTTCTTATCTGAAATGTATTTTTTAAAAATTAAGAGTTCAGTTGTCTTCAAGACTCAACTCATCACTTTTTTTAAACCATTATTGTACATTTTCAATATCATCTTCCAAAACAATCACAGAAGAGTTACACCCCTTTTGTTCATTCAAACAATTTTTAGGAAAACAATACTTGTACTGAGAGTTCAGTTGTAATTAAATTAATCTTTGCAATACTCATTTTTCATTTCATTACAAAAAAAACTCTGTTACAAAAATACATGGATTTATTCCTGAATAGAATATTAAAACTGCCAAAGTCCTATATGAATCCTCAGAAATGATAATAGGAACTCTAAAATGGTCAAAGAAGAGCAGAAATGTATAATTGCATACTGACAGTTTGGAATTTACTACTGGTTTCTGAAAATCACTCAGAACATTACAATAACATACATATACAGAACTTGTGTATGGCGGAATTATCTGTAGATGAGAAAGAAGCTTACCAGAATTGTGAACATAAGAATTGACATACTGTCCCTCTGAACTGGGAAGGAAAACGGCTCGTCTCAGTTTCATATTCTCACCAATTGCACCGACTTCCAGAGCGACTATGTCAGACAGCTTTCTGTTCTCACTGGGTAAGCTATTTACTTCTTCTTGTTGTAATGATTTCTGAAAATTACACAAATCACAAAATAATTCTAAACTACCTACAGGGATCCAGTGTGAATCAATTTACTGATGTTTACTATTTAAAGAGTTTGTTATTTCTGGAAAATTTTATATCCTTCTATCATATATAAAACATGAAAGATTTCAGAGTTGACATTTAAGAGTGATATTTTCAACATTTTTACGTTTGGTGCAATGCCTTTTGATCAAAGTACTGTAAATGCATACTTTATATGTATCCTTTTGAAGATTGCTGTGACAGGCTACTGTTAGGCGGTACACCAAGTCTTTAAATTTTTCATTTCTAGCCACAAAATCTGTCTCACAATTCACCTAAAACAGAACTTATTCTCATTAATTCAATGTAAATTGACTTTCAAAATACTTTGGCTGAAGTCTACAAATAGGACAAACAATAAATGGGTTGAAAAGTTTGACATTTCAAAGAATCACAGGAAACTCTGTAAATTGTATTCTTTGGCAAAACCTGTCTTTAAATCTTAAGTACTGACCATACCTCAATCATTGTGGCCCCTGTTCTGGACTGTATTAGCCCCACCAGTCCTTGTGACATGGAACGTGACTGTAGCTTGTCTGCCCGGGCCCAGCCCTGTTTCTGTGCTTCTTCTATCAACCACTTTTCTGCCTAAACAATGCAAAAAAAAAAAGACATTACCATTAAACTCCTTCTATCAACCATTTTTCTGCCTAAACAATGCAGAAAAAGACATTACCATCAAACTCATATAACAGTAGCCCTGCACAAATCTTCCAGGACAGTAATACTTTTATTGAAAGTAAAGAGTCCTAAGTATTTCAAAACTATTTGCAAAGAATTCATTGTGTATGTGTATGTACTGGATGGCTGGATACATTAACCAAATATGCTATGTTTCATAGCCATTTGAAGATTTTAGGCAATTACATACTGAATATTTGACTGCAATATTTTCCTTATAAAGATAAAGCAGAAATCATACCTCCTCTAAATTATTATTGAATTTTTCAAGTGCTTCTCTGCAGTTCTTCAGTGGTACCCCAGTTCTTTTTCGTAGTTGACTTAGGTTACTCTTACTTGCTTGTCCAACACTGTAATTCCTAGGGAAGCCTTTCCACAGTAAATTTAAAGATGACGCTAAAAAACCTGCCAATGAAACCAATACTTCAGTTTTAAAAAAAATAAGTAAAATGTTCCATTGCTTAAAATATTACAGGGTTATTGAAAGTTAGAGTCTGAGGCCAGAGAGATTCTGCTGGTCGGAGTTAACGGAGACAGCCGAGCGTCTGGTTGAAAGAGACTACAGGTGTCATAACAGTATTTCAGTTGAGGTTCATGTCAAAACATGGCTGAATCACCCCTCCCGATTCGGGCATTTTGGCATGAGACTGGAGCTGAATTTTTTTATGAGATGAAAAACTATATGTAAACTTCCTGTATTGATCAGATTCATTATAATTGAAGGCGTGCTGATTTTTCTATATACTTTATTGGAGTGGGGAGTGATTAGGTCCTTAACTTGATTTTCAAGCACCTGCTCGACTTCGACCGAAACAAACTTGCGAACCTTGCTGGATGACTATGTACTTTTTGGTCCTAAAATCTTTATTAAAGAATTATTTTACAAGATCTGAAAAGGAAACCTCTCAAAAGTTTGTTTTAAATTAAGATCACCTATTCAAAGTTGCGCAAATTTGGTAAGAATATATAGCAAGATTTAATACTGTTGTGCAACCCCCAACCCACTGCACCATGTTGTAAATCATTTCGAATTTCCTCTCAATACAAATACAGAATAAAACCTATTGGTACTACTTGTAATCTTTGTATTTACTTACGCCCCATTTTGCTTTATTTCTCTTATACTGTAAGACCCGATTTACCGAATAACCGATCCTTAAAAGCCTTGTAAAATGCTATTCTAGAGTTTGGTAAACTAAAACTGCATCCATGATCCAGACTCGGGCAGGTCATGGACATCATGCTTTTCCGGTGTGACTAAATGTCAAAACGATAGCGGACTGTTCAAATACGGAATCTTCTCGAACTGCTGTTGTGCGGATCCAGAAGGGAGGGGGGGGGGGGGGGTCCGGGTGTTTATTTTTGCAGAGAGAGAGAGAGAGAGAGTTTTTTCTGTAATACAGATATTTTACGTTTAACATGCATTTTTGAATAAAATAAGTAGTTCAATATCTACACTTTCTGCAGATAGAGTTTCGCGTATTTGCTTTCCTCCGTGTTCCTTTACAACCTCGGCCCCCAACCACCCACCAGTAACATTCAAGGTTTCACTTTGATTATCATCAGTAAGATTCTGGCGAACTTTATAGCTACAGTACTTGGCCATAAGTGAGTCGTAATTTTATTTTTACACTATATATTTCATTTTCTGAAATACAAATGTATGATTGCAGTGTTATTTGTTATTCATTCATAGGACTAAAACACCATAAAATGTAGAATTATTTGCAGTTTCTGTATATAATTTCAAAATAATTTTATCTGTAGGCATTTCGGTGATATCTAGCTGCAATAATGTAGCCCTCTCCGATTTTTTTTAATCTGATATTTTCAGGAGAGAGCTACAATTCCACTGCATCTCCGTAATGGTGCAAATATATTTTTTAGATACGGGCGACTGCAGGCAAAATAAATTGTTTTTGCATTCAACTTACTTCCAATAAGACAGAATTTTATTCACTATCAACATCATAGCCCTTTATACGCGAAAACCAAGTAAAAGAAATCTGCATGTTTACCAGTCGTTCTCTTCAGCAGCCATGACAGTTCTCGCGTGATGTACAGAGACTTGCGCTTGAATTTTAGAAGCACTTGATAAAGTAAATGTCGGTGTTGATAAATGTTTGTGTTGTATGATATCACTAAACATCGATAAATAAAAGCATCCCATGTGATATTTTTTTCATAAACAGTGATATTTATGCTTAAAATAAGGGATATCCTAAACGATCCGCTCCCCTAGATCCCGATTTCTCATTGGTTGTCCCAAAATAAAATCGATCAAGGTCAGTAAACATTGGCGGATAAATTCAAGTTGTGATGTTGACATACACGAAAAATAACCGATATACGGATTGTTCTGTATATTTTTGGATCAATTCATGTCTTGTACAACTACATTTTATGAGTTCGGGTAAGATATGTTAATAAAATACCCACTTACTGATAATTTGAGCCAAATCTGTGCGGTAGTGAATCACTCCCGCACTTGCACCATTACGGAGATCCTAAGGAGTTGTAGCCCTCTCCCAAAAAAAAAAAATCGGAGAGGGCTACATTATTGCAGCTAGGTGATATCACTCGTCAAATTCTAATTAAAAATTTTACGACTCTAATTTGTTAAGAAATTATAGTAATTTGAGGTGAGAAATTTTTGTCCTGACGATTTAACAAGTTATTCTCAATGATTAGTGCATCAATTTGTTTAGCATTATAAGACAAGAAAATTTAAACAATTTTGCATGATTCAGTGAAAAAATCATTGAAATAGGGTTAAAATTGACCTCAGAATAAGTTTTTATAAAAATTGGTTTTTCAATGAAATATATAGTGTAAAAATCAATTATGACTCACTTATGGCCTTATACTGTATGCGGGAATTTTGGGACTATCTTCTGAAGTACCTAACTTTAAGAAGTACATTTATACATAAAACGTTATATTTCTCTCCTTATATTTATGGAGATATTTTAATCAATGAAGAGAAAGATTTTAAAGGCACCGTGTAATTCATGGACTGGAGGCATGGAGTGGAGTTATGGAGTGGAGTTTGGAGTGGAGTTTGGAGTCAAATTTTGGAGTCTAATATTTTTTTTTTCAAAAACATGAATGGAAAAAAATGTTCAAGAAATTCTATTAGTATAAAAGTATTTCATTCTTTTTTGTATGATTGTTGGCTGTTTCATGTCTTCTAACTAAACTGATTGACAATTTCATAAGTACTATGACCTAATTAAAATTTGTAAGTTTCTGAAATTTGTGTAAATATTTGTAACTTGGGAATATTACATCAGTATTGAATACTGACAATATAACCCCTATTCTTTGAAAACGTTTGGAAACTGTTGAACCTGATTAATCAACAGATTAAAAGTCGGTTTTAATGGCTGTTTAAATACAGTTTAATTACCAAGAGCTGTTAGGTTCAGAGTTTAAAGCAAACGCAAGTTTTTCAATAATACACTCACCTATTCATTACCTTCTGCATAAAATTATATTAAAAAAAAGATAATTAGTTTTGAAATAACTTATGCGCTTTATACCACTATTATATGATGTAAAAGATTTATTCATTCCCTTAATCATTGCATTAAAAACAACATAGTGATAACCATATTAATCTCTCTCCTTTTTCCTTGGGTTGTCCTCCCCACCCCTAGATACAACAAATTAACTTTGGGTCATATCACACTTCAAGTGAAAGCAATGTGTTAATTGTTTTACGCCAGTTTATCTTTATTAAACATTGAATAAACTGTCAGTGTTCTAATTGATAGTAAATGCTCTGTAAGATTAAACTGGCTCATAGAGAAAAGCAAGAATCCTTACACCTTGTTTCAGAGATGTTGATTAAACTCTGTATGATGACTATTTAATTTTGGTGTATGTAATCTAATTTTGAATTAACTTAGTTCTCCACAGAACATCATGCATGTATTAAAACCATTGCATTATTTAGGAGTTTATATCAATATCACCATCCCTTAACTGGCATCCTAGTGCATTAATTCCTTCCCATTAGCTTCTAAATTAATAAAATTGTGAGTCAACAATGTATATATTGTATTCCTATTATGGTATCATAATATTATTTAATTATCAAAGTAAATGTATATGAATTATTGATACTCTTTTTTTAAAGTCACAATTTAAGATGCTAAGTTGATGGTTGCAAATCTAAAGTAAATTATAGAGAGAAAAATCATCAATCTTATTCTAATGTACATTACATGGATGTGAACAAATGTCAAAATTCAAACAACCTTGTTACAATATATTAACCTACATTGTTTGGCTGTGTTGTCAAAAATCTATAAAAATTTAGCAGACATAACAAAGATGTGACAGAGAGCTAAAATGTAGTTCAAAGGGATTTATAACCTTTCAATTACCGGTATGTGTTGAAAGCAATGGTGATCATTATTTATGTAACAGTTAAATTTGATTAAAACATAGAATAAACTGTCACTGTTTTAAATAACACACTAATTGACAATGAGAGTGAAATTAATACTCATGACCTTATCTGAAAGAATTTGAGGGAATTCGATGCAGCCACTGTATGTCCCACATATTCAGTTTATCAGAATATGTCAAGAATTATTTATACAAGAGCATGCAAGCAGTCTGTTTTGCAATTGTAACAGACCCATTTATTCACATCAGCATGCTATTCATTAAAGTACAATAATTATCGGTAATCCATCTTTAGCTCACCTCAGCTGAAAGTTCTGATCACATTTTGTTTGTAGTACGTCTGTCTGTCCGTCCGTCTGTAAACTCTTCACATTTTCGACTTCTCCTCCAGAACTACTAGGGCAATTTCAACCAAACTTGCCACAAAACATTCTTGGGTGAAGGGGATCCAAATATGTTCAAACGAAGGGCTATGCCCTATTTCAAGGGAAGATATTTCAGAAATAATGAAAAAATGGTGGCATGTTTTAAACCACTGGGCCAAAAAAGTTTAAACTTATAGGAAACCTCCTTTACATAGTGTAGATTCAAGTTTGTTCAAACGATGAACCCCGGGGAAAGGGTGGGGCCACATTGGGGGATCAAATTGTTACATAGGAATAAATAGGAAAAAAATCTTTAAAAACCTTCTTCTCAAAAACAGCAAAGCCATCATTTGTCATACTGATATGGAAGCATCCTCAAGTAGTGTAGATTCAAGTTTATTCAAATCATGACCCCTGTGGGTAGAGAGGGGCCACAGTAGGGGATCAAATTTTTACAAAGGTATATTTAGGAAACAATCTTTAAAAAATCTGCTGCTCAAGAACAGCAAAGCCGTAAGTTATACTGATATGAAAGCATCCTCAGGTAGTGTAAAATTCAATTATCCACTACTCTCAGAATGCTTGTTTTTTAAGTCACATGTTAAGAAACTAAGTTGATAGTTGCAAATTTAAGAAAGAGAAAAATAACTGAATATTCTTGTTCTAAGAACTACTTAAAAACTATGGAAGTTAATATGTGAACAAATTTGCAAAAAAGAACCTTGTAACAATTAATTAACCTACATGTAAAGTTGTGCGGTCAAAAACCTATATAAAGTTTCAGCAGACATAACAAAGACGTGACAGAAAGATAAACGTTAGTATAGAGGGTTTTATCACCTTCCAATTCTGTGTTGAAAAGCAATAGTGGTCATTATTGATGTAACATTTAGATTTGATTAAACAGAATAAACTGTCATTGTTTTAGGCAACATACTAATTAAAAATGAAAACTCTTTTAGATTACATAAGCTCACAGAATTGTTATTCTAAGTGAAAGGTCAGAATCATTCACACCCAGTTTCAGAGATGCTGATTAAACTGTGGCGAATGACCGTTTAATTTTGGTCTATGTGACCTAATGTTGGAATAACTTGGTCCTCTAAAATCCAAATAATCAGGGGGACACAGAGGCCGGGGTAATTAATATTAATGCAAGCAATACAAATGAACCATTTTTATAAAATTAAAACCTAAATGAACCCCAAAAAGAGAGTATATATATGAGGAAGTAACTGGTAGAGTACTTGTTCACATTCAAGATTAGGCTTTGTGCTTGCTAGCTTAATTCTTCAGGTGTTAATTTCTCTTTCTTCAAAAATGTCTAAGAAGATAATTCTGAAGAAAACATATGCTGAGGCTGTTAAAGGTAAGAATATTACCCATTTTATTTCAACTAGATCTTTTTAACTGTACACAAACATCTTATTGTCAAATTTGTGATAAGTAAAACAAACTATGTTTAACTTTTGGATAATTTAAAATTAAAAAAATTGAAGTTTTCTATATATTTGTTAAATAAAGCTAAATTGCAATTGAATAGGTGATGAAAAGTCAGACATTGAAGAAGGTGTCCCAGGTGAAAGTGTGATCAAGCCTCAAATGACTGGATTTCCTTACCACAATTTGTCACCTGAAAAGACCAGCCAGTCATGCCAAAAAGAAGGGCAGCTCAAGCTCCGGAAGACAAAAAAGTCCCCAAGAGAAATTGTCAAAAAGGTAAAACCAGTTGTATGGACAATTTCTTCCGACTCGGATAGTTCATCTACTCCGAAGAAGAGAGGGAAAAAAATGTCTGCAGTTGTATCACCTTTTAAAGAAGCCATTGTTCATTCACCCTCAACTTCCCCACTGCCTGCATTATCCCCAGTCAAGAAAGGAAAAGGGGAAACTCAACAAAAAGATTTTCTAGCTTCCCCCATCATTATTAGTGATATGAGTGAAGATGAGAAAAATTCAATTGGGCCATCACCTGTGCGAAGGCAGCTCTTTAAAAGAAAATATAACAGATCAGATTCAAATGACAGTTTGCCTGATATTGACGGTGTCGATTACATTCCAGAGAAACATTCAAAATGCCAAGAAGAATTTGTAGAATGTTATGAAAATGATCCACTTTTACCAATTTACAAGTCACTGAACAATGGAATTACTACTAAAGAGGCTGTTGAAATTCTTCTGAAAAAATTAAGACCAAACCAACTAACTAGAACCATTCCAACAGACATTGACAGAAATGCTGTATTTGTATACAGCATTAATTCCATTGGGTATTGGAAAAATGCCCTTTGTGATGGAATGGGATGTTGGATTCAGAATGGAAAAACCACAAGTTATGTGAGAATTGGAAATGTCGGAACTATTGAAATATCAAATCAACATGAAAATTCAGAGAAATTGAGAGTCATAAGAAGGAAATATACAAACAAATCTTATTCAAAACTTCATAGAATTGTTATTCAATTACAAGAGTCAGACACTGATGCAATATTAGATCAAATGCTTGTACAGTATTATTTTGATGGAAAGGAAGTTTCTGTAACAGTTGCAGCCCATGGAAACAGCAATGAACCAACAACCTCTAAATATCAAAGAACATTTGAGAGCACCAAGAGTCGTATCAAAGAACTCTGTTCGTTCAACAAACCAAAGGATGTTTTTCATACTCTCATAGAAGATGAAGGGGGTCTGAACGAAATAAAATGTGGGTCACAAATAGCTCGAGATAGGCAGCAAATACGTAATTTTAATAGAAAGAGTCCATCAACACCAGATCCTGTCATTGAATGTTTGGATTTGGCGAAGAGACAGGAGAAAACCGAGGGTAGATTTTTAAGAGAGGTGAGAGCATCACCTGAATTCACAATGTTTATGTCAACCGATCGACAATTGACAGAAATAGAAAAATTTTGTACCAATGAGGCCAATTTGTCAGTTCTTGGAATTGATACGACATTTAATATTGGTGAATATTATGTGTCAATTACCACCTATAGACACCTGATGTTGACAAACTCTTTCGGGGTAGAACCAGTTATGATAGGACCTATGCTATTACACCAAAGAAAAACATTTGATAGCTACTTCAAGTTATCTTCATCTTTATTACAAAACTCTCCAAATCTGAAAAATCTACAAGTTTTTGGAACAGACGGTGATGTAAATTTGTCAAATGCATTTGAGGTTTGCTTTCCATCTAGCACACATCTACTATGTGATATCCATATGGTTGACAATATAGAGAGAAAATTAAATAAACTAAACATCAGAGGAAATCTAGCAAGACAGTACATACAAGATATATTTGGTCATGTGCAGAAGGACACTAAAATAAAAGGGCTGGTGGATTATTCAAATGAAACAGAAATGAATAATGCGCTCGAACAATTAAAGCAGGAATGGATTTCACGACACGAAAATGGAAAAGACTTTTTACAATACTTCCTTGAGCACAAATTTGAGCTTATAAAAAATTGTATGAGTGCAGAAGTAAGAGCAAGATGTGGACTCGGCTTTCCTCCTAAACCTTACACACAGAATGGGAACGAATGTATTAATTCTGTCTTAAAAGCTGACATTTTTAGCAAAAATAAAGGAAAAGAAAAGAAATTGGATCCATATGACTTTGTCAAACTGGCAGAGAAGTGTGTAAGGCGACAAGAACATGAAGTCAAACTTGCACTGATTGGAAAAGGGGAATATAAGTTAAAAGTGGAATACAGACACCTGTTAACAGATGAGACTGTATTTTGGAAAAAGTCGGCACAACAAAGAGAAGCACTATTTAAACGGTATGCAGTATGATCTATGTCACTTATCTATTAACACTCATAATTTTATTTTTAAAACAATTCATTATTAAATCAAATGAATTACTTTTATTTACTCATAAAACTGACAGTTATATCAAATAATTCTATTATGAGAAAAAAGCGAACATGAATTCTCTATATTTGGCTAAATGAAATATGAATCTAGATTGAGTTGAATTGAATTGAGTAGAAAATATGGATTTCTTTTATGTTCTTGTAAGTCCCTTAATTACTCTGAAAATATTTTTAACAATACAATATATATTCTGGAACAACACATTCCTTGTATGCTTTCATCTATCGCCTTACACCATGTTATGTGCAATTCATTAAATTTTTATAGATTCCAAAATGAACCTCTCAAAGAAGAAGAAAAAGAGAGTGATAACATCCCAAGCTGGTTTTCCCAATCCGAGTCCACGAGCTGCATACCTGGCCTTCCCTCTCGGGTCTCTGAAGATATTATACAGGAAGCTGATAAGTTAATTACAACAAAACACAGCATTGTTCCTTTGCCTGGTGATACAGAGGGAAAGACCTACCTTGCTGCAAACAACGAAAAATCATCTGAGCCTTTTAAATTAAAATTCTCTCCAAATTCTGCATCAGTATCTTGTGAAAAGAGGTGTTCTAGATGGAGTGCATTTCAAGTTTGTGAACATACTATTAGTTTAGCTCAATATCTAGGTGTATTAAAAGAATATTTAACAAAACTTTCCAAAACAAGAGCACAAAAAGGAGTTAGGTGTAATTTATATCAGTTAACCAGTACAAATATGCCTGCATGTCGTGGAAGAAAAGCAAACGCTGCGACCCAAAAACGGAAAGGAAAAATAAGCAAAACTTCTAAGGACACTCTATTTTATGCAGATTCCAGTGAATCCGATATTGATAAAACAGTTAGAATTACACAGTGTCAGCCATTTCACTTGACCTTCCTTGCGGGATTGATAAGAGTGTGTTATGGATGTGGACAAGATTTTAAACAGGCAAATAGGCAACCTCCGCATGACCTTATATTAAAACGGTTTGATCACAGAATCTATACTAGTCCCCGTACAAAACAGAAAAGGAAATCATTTAATTTGCAAAATACATATTTCCACCTAAATGCGGAATGCGCTAGAAAAATATATCCCGAATTTGAAATGAGAGATGTTATTATACATGATGAAATAAAATGTCAATTAACATCAGGTCATTTGAAGATACTAAATGAAAATGGCATATACCTTGGTAATTAGAAAAATTACTGTATACGATGAGAGACTGAGAGAAAAGAATTATTATGAGAAACGCTCTTTAATTACTGATAAGAAAAACTGCAGTTACCGTATTTTTTATGTTTTTTGTCTTTAGCGATATATTTGATTTTATTTATACAATGTATCAACTTTCATTGTTTTCATTATAAATGTTATATATATATCATTTATATATATGAATTATATTGCTTAAGATTATAATTACTATGAAAAAATGAAATTAAAAACTGTTTTTATATTTTATATTAATTTTTGATTATCGGGGATATGAAGATATGAACCCCTGCTTTTATATTTTGACATGTGCAGGTCTCCCCATTTCATAAACAAAGGAAACAGAGTTGGAGGGTAAAATATTAGCTTCACAGAATGAAATTCGTGAATGAAATTAATACCCATGACCCTATCCAAAAACTCTGCAGGAATTTGATTCTGCCACTGTATGTCCCACATATACAGTTTATCAGAATCTGTCAAGAGTTAATTATACAAGAGCATGCAGGCAGTGTTTTGGATTATAACAGACCAATTTATTCACCTCAGCACGTTATCATTAAAGTGCAATAATTTTAGGAACTCCATTTTTGAGGGAAAATAGTTCATTGAAGATACTGATTAGAGTTGAGTGGAAGATTAGCCGATTTTTTCCCCTAAAAATAACTTATAAATATAATATCCGTCCTGTGACTTAGGTACATGTATATGGTAATTAATTGTCGGTGAATAGTTCAATGGCTATTTCATCATGGAGAAATAGCACAGAACTAATCCATGGTAGCGGCTTTTAGAAAAAATATTTGTTATATCTTAATTAAAAAAAGAAAAAAAATCACAGAGGTAAGATAAGATTATAAATACAGAAAAAGGTTATAATAATTATACTTAATAGCCAAGCTTATTTTTATGATAAATTATAAAGATCGACAAAAATCTTACTGGTAAATATTTCTCAAGTGGCATTATGCAAATTTCTAAGTGCTGTTTTACAAATTATTATGTGTCGTTTTACAAATTATAAATGTATTCTTCTGGATATTTTTTATGGCCATTTTCACCAGCTCTGTTTTCACTTCCTTCCAGTTCAATTTTGTATAAAATTCTAACATCCTGAGTTCTTAATACATTCAAGGTTTTTTTCAGAGCTTGCCAGAAAGGCCCGAGAAGTTGCGATTCCATGCTAAATACCAAAGCCCTATTGTGTTGTATGAAAGTTAGAGGTTAAACTGTTTGCAGTTAGATCATAAAGTTTATTGCCACGAAATAATTAAAAAAAAATTAAGACAAGAAATACACATGCTAAATATCAAACCTTTTTTGTCACCATTAATGAAAGTATGAAATATTCTTGAAAATTTGATCAAAGGTTATGTCATGAGGTGATCCTTGTGTTTTTAAATATTTTGACTAAATATATCAAAGAAAATCAATTCCTCTCACAGTTGAAGATATAAGGTGTTACGTAGGGACAAACAGAAAATGGAAGGGTGTTCCATAATTAAATGCTTATGCTTTAGGTGACATAAACTAGTTTCCATTGAGCTCTACTTCTATTAACAAACAAAATTACAAGAAATTATTTTTGACTTTTTTGCTTGATAGCAAAAATTAAACTAAAAATGTTAGACTCCAAAATTTGACTCCAAACTCCACTCCAAACTCCACTCCATAACTCCACTCCATGCCTCCAGTCCATGAATTACACGGTGCCGATTTTAAAATATTCCCGTATAATGCGGGATGAGGGGGCTCACATTTACCGGCTGTGAATAATCATTATCTTGTTGTAGTTTTAATATGTAAGTTTTGATTTGGATGCCCCCCCCCTTCCATTTCTTGTTGCCGGAAGGTAAAAATGCGCAAATTCAAGTATTTGAAAGATAAAAATGCACCGAATAGTTAAAGGAAGCCCCCTCTTCCCCCCGAAAAAAGATTTTAGAGTGTGGTGCACTTAGAAAACCGTTTCTACGGGCTTGAAGTGCATGTGGTGTGATTCTATGCTTGAGTGTTTGGGGCACCGACCTGGAACCCCCCTTTCAAAAATTGCTGGATCCGCCCCTGTAATGGAATGTTTATGTTTCTTTTTCTTTTTTTATTTTATGTTATTTTAGGGTATCAAAATTGTGTCAAAACATTTCTGTGTTCTGATGCATCTCTTTCCTTTTTTTCTCTACATAATGCTGAAGATATTACAGATTTGTAAGAGTTAACTCCTCTGGGCCAGTGTCTATATTGGAACACAGTATGACAGAGAGGGTTGATCAAATATTTTAAGTGGAAATATATTTTTATGTTTTAGATTTCTTCATATTAAGATAATGGTAATCATAGTTTACATCTTTACATCTCTCTCTCTCTGAAAACATCTAGCAAGTTCACGACTCCCTTTGTAAAGTAAAACATGTTTCTGCCAAGACACCCATCACCACTAGACAATACCTGGACCTGCAACCTGCCACTAAAAGTTGATCAACGCTAAAAAAAAAAAATTGTCCTGACCAACCTTTCAACGAATCAAATATTTTTGCCCTCATCTGTCAGTGATTAATGGCAACTGGAATAGGTTTCATTGTAACCTGTTCTTTTACGCGGCGCGCTTTATACGACACCGTTCATTGTCCAGGCTTCAAAATGAAATATCTAGTCTACAGATTCTCACCAAGAGAAATGTTTATTTTGGAAACTAAGAGTTCAGATCTTGTCCTGGTCATTGTTATTTGAGAAATGGACTGTCAACTGAAAATGTGTAGTTGTAGTCAAAAGAAAAATGTCTTTCTTTATCAAGACAAAAATAATTTCCTATGAACACATAGATCTGTGCTGTAAGAATTTGCAAAAGATGAACATTTGCACATTTTTTTCTTACGAAAATAGCCGCGGCAGAACATCGGTCCCGATGATAGGATGAAATTACAGAATCCTGATCATCTATTACCACAAATTGCTGGGTTGATTGATACTGGCTAAATACTATAGACCCCTGAAATTTTGATTATTGCCGTCTCCTCGAATATAAATTGCTTTTTCATGAATATAGTTAACTTAGTATGGGTCAGGAATAAAGCAATACACCCGAAGGATATTAATTGTTGGAAAACACATGTAACTTGAATCTCAAAGCTTTCTGTTCATTTCATCACTTAACAATTATAGTCAATGGCTATACCTCCTAAACAGTTAAAATATTTATTTGTTTTTAAGCAAGATATTTTTTTTTTATATAATTAGTATGTTTCGTGTTTACTCTTATTTACCAGACATGTACATGTATCTCTGAATTCGATTTTTCAATTCTTTATTCCTATATTACTTGGTGTATGTAAACTACATGTACATGTATATAAACATGTGTATGTATATACACCGGCTTTTATATCATGAAACTATACAATTGTTTTCATTTTTGGGTGTGGGTGGGTGTTTTTGTTTGTTTGTTTGTTTTTGTTTTTTAAATGTATACATGTATATACGAGGGTTGTCCGATAAAATCGTGGACAATGCGTTTTTAATTTATCTAAAAAATAAATAAATATAAAATGAGCGCACTTTCCTGAAATATCAGCAAGTATTTATGTATAGCATTTGAACATTAATTATTTTTATTATTAATTATTTATTTATATTTTTGAATAAATTACAAACAAGAATATAGAGAGAATTTTATTACATGTGAGTGTACAAAGGGTATGGTCCTATGGCGCAAGTATATAATTCTTATCTTCGTTACCAACCACAGATTAAAAATCTATCCAATTAATTTTTAAAACTCTTTAACATTTTGAACACATAAATGTTCTAATATGAAGACACAATATCTACCTTCTACACATGGTAGCCGGCGTGGCGCAGTGGATAGTGCGTTTGCTCTATAGAGTCGCGGAGAAAGGAGTTGATCCTGCTGATTCGGGTTCGAATCCACTGTGTGACGCAGAGACCTGTCTTTCGCAGATGAGACCGTATATATCAACCGAGGTCGTGTCGCTGTAGATGCTAGCTCGAAAAAGATTACCTCACTACTCAAATGCCATATAAGTGCCAAATATGGTAAATTTGCAGTCCTCCACCGACAAGAGGTGGTGTCTCCAAATTCACGAAGGGACGTTAATTAAAACAAATCTTCTACAGGGCATCTTCTAGATAGTCCAAAACATGTGATGTATTTTTTAAACCGTGATTGATTGATTAAGATAAAACAAATAATGTAATCAAAAATGGTCTAACATATTTCGATACAATTGAAAAGTTCTTGACTACATACACATTTGAAGGATTATCTAATTAATCAGTAAACCATTAGTCTTTATCCTTTCTTCTTTCATCGAAACAGGCACTCGACTTCAGATATTTATACTGTTAAGCTTCAGTCAGAATTTCAAAGTATATGAAGTCTCTTTGAAAAATACAAAGGCTTTCTACCTAATTCATGATTTTTAATCTTATTTGGAATTACAAAATTTCACACATATACGTATAAGTGTGAAATTTTGTATACGTATTTTAAAAAAAAAAACATCTTTGGCTTTATGAAAACACCAGATTGGGACGTGAACATTTTAAAGGGGGGTGTGGGGGTGTGCTAAGTATTATAAACTCCTTTAGACAATTCAATATTACATATACAAGACTGGGACTATAGTTATTCCGATAAATAATTGTATTGTGCTACAAGACTAGTATCTACTCGTTCCAAAATGTAATGTTTAATTTTGAACATAACATTAATGATTATAATTAAGTAAAAAAAAAAAATGAAGTATATTAAAGCTGTTTCTTTTAATCCATAATTTTTTCACACATCAAAGTGCCCTTGTTTAAAGGACTTACAATCAAAGAAAGTAGTTTGTTACAAGATTCTACGAAATAAGACTTGTGCAAGTTAAAATCATGAATTAAAAATTCATGTATTTGTAGATAAGTTTAAACTTTAGATTTAAACTTTTAACGTTACACAAGCATCATTCATGCAAGCACATATGTAGTAGCATTGTTTTTAAAAGGGGTATAACCAATTTGAGAGAAAAAAATCCAAAATACTATTGACTATATATACTGCAACAAAAGAAGGGGGGCACCAACGTTTGAATGGACATTTTTCATATTAAATGTGTGAAAATTGGAAGGTTCTTCTCGGATCCATTTCCAATAGCTATAGGTGTCCGTCAAGGGGATAACTTGAGCCCTTCTTTATTTAAAATATTTATAAATGATTTTCCATCATATTTAGATTCATGTATTGATGAAGTATCACTTCAGACAAAAACTGTTAACTGTTTAATGTATGCAGATGACATTGTTATTTTATCAGCATCAGCTCAAGGTATACAAGCAAGACTTTCTAAACTTGAAAAGTATTGCTCTGATTGGTGTTTAAAGGTAAACATTCAAAAAACTAAAGTCATGATCTTTAATAAAGCTGGTCGTAATTTCACGCAAAAACTAATGTTTCAAAATAATAGGATAGACTGTGTATCTAGGTACAAATATCTTGGAGTTCACCTAACTGCATCTGGAAGTTTTCATGTAGCAAGATCAGAGCTTTATAAAAAGGCGTTAAAAGCATATTATAAACTGAGAAATGATTTTATTAATTTGAATCCTGGGATTAAAACGAGTATACATGTATTTGACTCTACTATTAAACCAATTCTTTTGTATAATGCAGAGGTGTGGGGTGCAAGTAATATCAATACTAAAAGATTCCTAAAATGCCAAAAGTTAGAAGTTGAAGACTGTTTCAGAAATCTACTTTGTGAAAGAATACACCTTAAATTCTGTAAATATATTCTTGGTGTTCATAAGAAAAGTACAAATTTTGCAGTATTGTCTGAATTGGGAAGGTTCCCCCTGCATTATGATATTGTCAAATTGTTAATCAAAAGTTGGTATAGATTTGAAAATTTGTCCACAGAATTTCCTTTACTTAAAGATGCATATGAATGTAGTAAAAATCTTTATGTACATGGAAAGAACTCATGGTTCGCATTTGTACAGAAATTAAGAAATATACTGAATATCAAAGATGAAGTAATTTGTTATGGGAAGCATAAATTTAAGTCACTCTGTCATAAAACCATATTAGATTATTATATAAAAAATTGGTATACAAGTCAACAAAGTTATACTGATGGTAAATTAAGCACATATGTAAAACTCAAACAAAATTGGGGTTATGAGAATTATTTATCAGTAGTTAAAAATTTTCATCACAGAAAATCTCTATGTAAATTAAGAATTTCTTGTCACAGATTGCAAATTGAAGTGGGAAGATTTACCAACATCCCTCGTGAAGATCGATTATGCAATAGATGTAACTCTAACAGTGTAGATGATGAAACTCATTTTCTCATAACATGTAAAAAATATGATCATCAAAGAAAAGAAATTTTTCAATCAATTAAAAGTAAATTTCCCAATTTCTCGGCATTAGATGATGAACAAAAACTTTTTTGGTTACTCAATACTGAAGACAAAGAAACTCTTAATTCTGTGGGCAAATTCATAAATGATAACATGTAGTAGTCATACAGTTTTATATATAGTATTCCCTTTAACTGAAATAGTACAATATTATTGTTGAAATGAGTAATGTCATTTACAAGTTGTTATACTATCCATTGGCATATCTTTTCTTTATTATTGTAATAATTTCATACTTGTCTGTTATGGGCTCTAAATTAGAAAATAAATGTTCTGTTCTGTTCTGTTCTATTAAATGATCAGTAAAAAATTATCTTAAAAATACTAATATAATTAATAGTATACAGTTAAAGTAAATCATTGCAAGAATCTAATTAGCAATTATTCCAGTTCCGATATCTCACTCCAGTATGGAATACATGTATATAATCATAAGTCAGCCAAACACTCTAAGTCTTGAAGTATAAAGCTGTTCCTTTCAATCCAACATATATACATTGTATATATAGAATGGGGTAGAAATTTTTATAGGTATGCAATATATCACAAATATGACATTGAAAGATAATTTATGAGAAAATGTCGAAAAGGCCTGGGGTCTTTATCGGGGTGGGGGTGGGAAGTGGGGTGGGGTGTTCCTGTCCTCAAGCACCTGACTGTGCCAGAAATGGTATCGATCGGAGATACTCAATTTCTAAAACAAAAGTATTATTTAGCAAAACTTGGGGACCACTGGAGTTGTTACAAGGGAAACTTGCATATTGATACATACACTATCCTGCGGCAAGGTTATGCAGTCCTCTGCGAAAATGGTGCGAGCTATATCCATCATTGCTGTGACATTTACAGGCAACACTTCACACCTCGTCTTGTCAACACCGCAAACATTTCCACATAATAACCGATAAAAGAAATTATGCTGGATTTGGGAAAGTTCTCTGGGTGGAGGAAACTGAATAATCATTGGACTGTGTTTGGTAAATGTACAAAGGCGGATCCTGAAATTTTTAACATTTCCAATTTCAAACTTTAGCTTTTTTTTTTTTGTTTTTTTGTGACAAACAACCAATCAACCACGAAAATCATCAAATACGGGGAAAATCCCTTTTCGTTAAGCAAAGGGGTAGCTACTATAGAATGCAATTCTTTACTTCTACTAACATTTTTTTTTTCATTATAACACTGACTGAAAATTCTAGAGGGACGTCCTTTCCCTGGCTGTGAATTCAATCTTCTTGTATTTTGAAAAAAAAATGCAGTGAAAGGAGATGGGTGAACATGACGAGCGATAAGCCTACAGAGTGACAAACATGAAGATGAAAAAATAAATTTTAATTATATCAAAATTTTCTTTGACTTGTCGTCTAATATTAAAATATACTTTATGTAAAATCTCTACAATTTGCAAAAATCCCTCAATGATCGAAATTATTTGCCTGTGAAATATTAGACACACACTAAAGCGGGCAAAAAGAGTCATTTTCTCATACTATAACACTATTTTTCGATATGAGTGGGTCTTCGCTCCACCTTTTTGAAAGTTAATCCTCAAAGTTTGCATAAAAATATACATTTTTTGATTACCAAAAATATGGAGCAATGACCCACTATACCTTAAAAATATACTTTAATGACATAACATTTACATCTTTTCGAAAAATACTTGAAGTCCATTAAGTCAAGGGTCATATCACAAACATGATTTAAATGCCACTCTTCAACAGGACTTGTGTAGTCTAGTGGTTAGCGTGCTAGTCTCGAAAGAAAATGATACTTAGGATTTTTATTGCTAGGGTTCGAACCCTACGAACACCACATTAATTTTTTTAATAAAAGAATAAATTTTGCCGAGAAAATTTTCCTCAAAAAAGTTTTGTGTATCATAATTTCATAAATTTCAATAATGAGAACTTTACTCTAAATACTAAATTCACGAACTGAACATGATTTTGATATATCTTAAGCTATAGGCTTTCTGCACGCTATGTTCGCCCATCTCCTTTGTTTAAAAAAAAAAACCGTAGGAGGGGGGTCGAGGGGGCACCTATTTAAGTATTCAGGGCCGTCACCATTTTTAATTTGTATCGACGACCCCCTGGTATTTCACATTTCTTCCCAACAGCAAGTTAAGCAGTTTATAAGCATCTCAGTTTCTTGGATTGTAGATGTGGATGACAAGAGAAAAACAACAAATATCAAAAAGGGCACAACATGGCCATAGAAACGGGGTAGGGGGCGTCTCCCGCCAATAATTTTGCAGATATAGAGTATACTATTAAACGGGGAAAAAGTGACCCCTCAATTATTACGTATGATGATGACCTTTTTTTTTGCTTGTTAAGAAATTATTATTGCCTGGTATTGCATCCCCAGCTGTAATTTTTTTGCACCCCCTTCCCACTTCCTACATGCCAATATCCGGAAAGAATCTACTTTTACTTTGAAGAAATCAATTCCGGTAGAAAGAAAAGGCGGATGGACGATACGCGATAACTCAGGAAAGCGGTAAGACAAGTTTAGCTTTTAAAAAAGCTTAAAGAGTCAGCCAGTGGATTTTTCTTTTTTACTGATAATGCTTAAAAGCATTATGAAACCGAAATTTTGTGTAAGGAAAAATGATTTCAGCATTATCTTTAGCCAATTTGGCCAGTTGATCCAGTTTTTCAGCATGGGAGCGGAGAGTTTGGGGTTAAAACGACCCCATGCATGCAGGTTCTCGCATTATTTTGTGAATTAAAGTTTATTTATTTATGTTCAAATTCACATAGATAATTCCATTAAAAGTCAGTAGCCGCTCACATCAGGCTGATCTATGATATTATGAGAAGGGGGGTGGGGGGGGGGGTGGGCGTGTTCGCCACAAAGACGTTTAGGCAGCTTTCAAACCCCCTACACTAACCTCGCATCCCATTTACACTACTTTTGCTTTAATACGTAACATTCTATAGCCAGTTTTACAATTAATTTCTATTTATTTTTTTGACAACTTTCGTTGATTTTAAGACTGAATCCTCTGGACCACCACCCCTCTGGATCCGCCCTCTAATCTTGTCAAAGACGTTTACTCAAACTCTATTATTACATCATTATTTAGGGAAAAATAGCGTTGAAGTATTCACGTCAGCACTTACAGAAGGAGCTTTTCAAACTTCGCTAACGGTGTTAGTGAAACTTGCAAAGTGCTCTCTGGTAGAGATTGTCTTGGTCAACTGCTCCCAGACAAAGGAGGAGACACCTTCATTCTGAACAACCATACTGAACCCCCTAATTGAGATTATAAATAAATGACAATTGCAAAATAATCTTGTAACTTTTAGAATATAAAAAATAAATATTTACTGAACAACACAGGCATCATGCATGCAACATCATGAACATGTAAGCTTCGTTAGAGCCTGTACTTTGCGTTTTATTTTATATTTCAGTATATCGACTTTTTTTTACCTAACTAAATTTTTACTTGACATTTGAAATAATGTAGAAATTGAAAATAGAATAAAAACTTTTACAAATTTATTACCAATCTTTTCATGCTTATAACTATATAATTACGAGCAACCTGAATTTCCACAGCCTAATAGTCTAATCTAATGATAGACAGATGAACAAATAAGAATTCAAATATAAAACAAGATGTGTTTGTGAAACACTGATGCCCTCGTATGACAGGTTTTGGCAAAAGTTTCTCAAATGCAAGTCAAACTGCAAGGTCAGTGGATGAAAAATGTTGTTACCAAAGAAAGGACTTGTTCTCAATGAATATATCTGTGAAATATGAAAGCCCAAGCACTAACTATTAAAAAATTATGGTCAAGTTAAAGTTTTAAATGTGGGTCAAACACCAAGGTCAAAGGGTCAAATTAAAGGACTGGTACCAATGGAAAGGTCCTATTGCAATAAATACATATGTGAAATATTAAAGCCCTAGCACCAACTGTTCAAAAGTTATGGTCAATGTCTTTTTCAAAAGTAGGTCAAACTCGAAGGTCAAGGTCAAAAGGTCAAGATTGTTATTTGTTAGTATCCAAAGAAAGGCCTTGTCACATGGAATACACCTGTAAAACTTGAAGGCCCTGGTACTAACTGTTCAAAAGTTTTGGGCAATGTTAAAGTTTTTGCGAACAAACAGAAAAACAAACAGACAGATGGACAGGGCAAAAACTATATACCCTCGAATCTTCGATTACGGGGGCATAAAAAAAGAATGTCGCAGGCGAAGCCAGCTGTGTCTCTTCTGATCTATTCATTGCATGCCTTTACAATTTGGTAATTAACACCGGGATCGAAATGCTTTAAATGAAAACGAAAGTAAAACCAAAGCTTCAAAATCTGAAATAATCCAGTATTTATGTTGCAGAATTGAATACACATGTAAAATACATTTAAGATACTTTTCAAAAGTGTTTCAACTGACGCGCCAAACACTGAGTAAAATGAATATATACAATTTTATGCTTCGTTGCGTAGAACACACGTTTTATGAATAGATGCGAACCAGTTAATTTACAGTGAACCAGATTATAAAACTGTTGAAAATGCAAACTACAAAAAACCTCAATCTAGGCGGTTTTTTCCAAAGAAATCAGCACCAAACGCCTTACAGTTTTCACCTGTATTTACATTTTATTGGTAAATGGTGTTAAAATAGGGATTTCATTGTTTAATTAAATGAATATTATTTTTACTGAAACGAAATCAACGGGAGTGACTTACTCTACGTCAACCTCCCAGAATCGCTTGCGCTCCTTAGGTTAACCAATGTCAGGGTACCAGTCTATCTCCCAGAATTCCAGAACACGCAAGCGCATTTGAAGTTCTTCGTAAGATAACTAGTCAGCCCGTGGGCTGACTAATGAATGATGAGACATATAAACTGTCAGAATACCATAGGCAGGGAGGATGTCCTAAAGTAAAGACCTACCTGGCCTGAACAACCGATTCCAAAAATAATAGAAAATCATTGATTAAACAGATCTAGGCTGGCGTCCTCTGTTTTCGGAGGATAGCGATAAATTCAATATGGCGGCAAAATTCTTTTCATGTATGCAGAGACATCTATTTTATGTCTCTGATGTATGGAAGCAATCTCCTATGCAGAGTTATCGTTCGTTCCTCTCTCAGACACCTCTGCAATGGGCTCACGTCAAGATTTTTGACATAACCACTGATAACGTAAAAAACATAACATTTCAAGGATTATTTCAAATTAAACCAATAGTTTTAGATATATTTAGCAAACATCTATCTTTAAGAAAAAACTGCACTATTTTTTGTGCTCATCACTGTGATATACGTGAGCCAACGAAAGAGGTGAATGTATGAGCCGATGGTAGAGAGTGGTATGGAAAATCGCAATGCATTTGGGGATAGGTTATCCTTTGATTTTGAAGGATAATGCAGGTAAATTTCAAACGCCTCGTAACTATCTTTGGAAAAGTGCATGCGCCAGAGTTCATGTAAATAAAAGTTCATATGTTGGACTATCGATTGTATGTGGCGACTTGAGATTCTATGTCTAGATCTTCAAACTCAAAGTTGCAAATTTTTGCGTTCTCTTACTACTCCAAATTTCCTTTTCTTTTACTTAACTTTTCTTTTTTTCTCCCTATTAAAACAAATTAAAAGGTACTTAAAATAATTTTTTGTAGTTTCTTTTAATTTTAAAAAGGAGAAAAAGGAAATACTGAAGGATATATAATACATATTTAAAAATCGAAATACTGCCCTATTAGATATGTTGAAAAAGGAATGAATGAATGAATAAAGGGATGAAGGAAGAAAGAATTTTTAATTGCATAAATAAATGAAATAAACAATTAAAAAGAAATATATATACATAAATGAATAAATAAATAAAATATTTAACAGTGTATAAATGTAGTGTTTGAAGATTTTTAAACATGAAAAAATAACTAAACTTGGTTTTTCAAAAAGAAATTTTATACAACATTTCTAAACCGTTTATATCTAAATACTGTTTTTAGCTTACCTGAGCCGAAGGCTCAAGTTAGCTTTTCTGATCACATTTTGTCTGTAGTCTGTCTGTCCATCTGTCTGTCTGTAAACTTTTCACATTTTCGACTTCTTCTCCAGAAGCACTGGGCCAATTTCAACCAAACTTGCCACAAAGTATCCTTGGGTAAAGGGGATTCAAGTTTGTTCAAATGAAGGGCCACGCTTTCTTCCAAGGGGAGATAATTATGAATTCGTGAAACTTAATGGCATCATTAAAAAATCTTCTTCTTAAGAACCAGTGTGCTTGAAAATATGAAACTTATGTGGAAGCATCCTCAGGTAGTGTAAATTTAAGTTTGTTCAAATCATGATCCCCGGGGGTCGGGTGGGGCTACAATGGGCGATCAAAGTTTTACATAGGAATATATAGGAAAAATCTTTAAAAATCTTCTTCTCAAGAACAGCAAAGCCATGGCTGGTCATATTTACATGGAAGCATCCTCAGATAGTGTATACATTCAAGTTTGTTCAAATCATGACCCCCGGGGGTTGGGTGGGGCCACAATGGCCGATCAAAGTTTTACATAGGAATACATAGTAAAAATCTTTAAAAAAAACTATTTCTTAAGAATTGCAAAGCCATGATTGGTCATATTTATATGGAAGCATTCTTAGATAGTGTAGATTCAAGTTTGTTCAAACATGACTCCTGGGGGAAGGGTGGGGCCACAGTGGGTAATCAAAGTTTTACATAGGAATACATAGGAAAAATCTTTAAAAATCTTCTACTCAAGAACAGCAAAGCCATGATTGGTCATATTTAAATGGAAGCATCCTCAGGTAATGTAGATTCTAGTTTGTTCAATTCATGCCCCCCCCCCCCCCCCGAACCAGGTAGTGTAGGCTCCCAGGGGTAGGATGGGGTCACAGAGAGGATCAAAGTTTACATGCATGGAAACATATAGGAAGAAGTTTTTTTTTTATTTTTCTTCTCAAGAACAGCAGGTTCATTATTAGTCATATTGATACTAAAGCATCCTCAGGTATGCCGTTATGCAAATTATTCTATTTTCAAATTTTCATTAATGCTCTGGCATACCTGAACAAACTAGACAGTGATTCCTTAAATATAAATAGTCAAACCTCGTTATCTCAAACTCAGTGGGACCGAGAAAAAACTTCGAGATATCTGAGGATTTGAGATATCCGGAGTAAAATATTTAAAGAATTAGGGGTTAGGACTTCCAAATCACTTCAACATATCCATGGTATTTGAGATATCAGTGTTCGAGATACTGAAGTTCTACTATATTTATAATATTTTTACACTCACTGTATGATGTATTTTTAAAAATCAAAAGATAATCTTACTTATCTAATTATTCATTTTTTATTTGATTCTGCAGGTTTAAAAGACAAGGTCTTGCATTAAGGTAATTTGTTGAGACAAAGTCTATAATAGGTCTGTCATGATTTAAATCATTCAAATCTAACAAAAACTGCAGCATTTTCAACTTCCTTATCTTTGAAGATTCTTATCATGCAGCATTGATGTGACAGAGTTGAATTAGTATTTAAGAATTCTTCACAGGCTCTGAAATGTCAAATGCTGATTTCCGAATCCCCGATCCTGCAGCGAATGTTTTAATGTTGTTGATCAAGAGTGTTTCAGGTGTAACATTAAGAATAGATAATATCTGGTAGCAATTACCAGTATTATCCATGATTCACCCATAGTTTTCTATGGCTATCTCAACTCCTCTGCAGTCATTAGTGATAAATTTTTATCACGTCAGTTGCTTATTTGACTTGTAAAGATTGTCAATTTGATTTACATTGCAGGTTAATCATAATTTACAGAGTTACGTAAGTTGAATGTGGATGGGTGCATTGAATGAAAGTTTTTTTTTCTTTCTATTTAATTAGCCCAGGTCAGTAAAACAAATCAAGTGAACATGGAAAATACTTGCCATCTGAAAGTGCAGATAGGAAAATTAAGAATTTGTTAAATTGTTAAAAAGATTATCATGTTTATTTTTTTGTGTAGATTCACATTCAAATCCTGATCCTAGAGCTGGAATGGACCCCCCTCCCCCCAAAGAAAAAGGGACTGCAGTGAGTCAGTCTATTATTCAGTCATTTCTAACTGTTGATGAAAATTTGTTGAAGTCATAGCATAGGGTGTATTCTTTATTGCAGCCCGGAGGACCGGGCTGCTCTATACATATAAGTTTAAGTGTTAGTATATGGGGATTGAGGTGGGAGAAGTTATTCAGAATTAAAGGTTTTCTAAACATTAAAAAGATTGTTTTAAAATCAGAATGTTCTTTCCCTTTATAAATTAAGAGATACACAATATATTTACTTCCATAAAGTGAATCTGTAAAAATATGTATGTTTTTCATATTTAATATATAAAGTTGCTTATCATTTACTATCGAAAAAACGACAGGTCCCTTTTTTTAGAACATCGAATTTTACTTATCGCATAAAAACGTAAAAATGTACTTTACACAGTTCGTGTTTTATATTCTTAAAGTGAAAGACATTTTTGAAAATAGGCGATGCATGTGTCTGGTTTCAAATTATATTTTATGCAGCCAACATTTACTTGAGGAATTGATAAAGTTTAAAAGGGTATCGTTTTTGTTCGATTTTCATCCGACTATAAGTTTTCAAAATATTCTCGACTATCGTCTCCATCATTTAGACGCATGCCTTTTTCACACATATCGAAGCAGTTTGATGATCAAGACTCATTTCCATTGTTTACTTTATTTATTTCCCGGGCGACAATTGATGGTTACATCAATGTTTTCTTGTAACATACATGTGCAGCTGTGCCAATATTAAATGTGGATGCATCAACTTATGGATACAATCTGTAGAGAACACTCAGAACAGTTATACATGTATATACCAATTATAAAAGGTAAATTCCAGTGTCCGGACACTTCATTAATATGGAGGATTTGCTTGGAAACAAAAGTGTCAAGATTAACGAGGTTTAATACCTTATACAAATATTGAATTTTATGTGAAGGAAAATCAAAGCTTTTTTTAATACATGTATTAATTTGCAACCTTCTTCATGTAGGTTCAATTGTTTGCAACTACTTTCCCTTAGACCAAAAGGAGGATAGAAGTTAAAAAAAAAATTTTAATCATGAATATACAAAATTTAATCATGCAAGAACAGAAATGCTGTAATTTTGAAGATTTTATAAGCATCAATATGTTATGCATTAAAGTTGTTGAAATGTTAGCACTAAACAAAGGGGCACATTATAAAGGTTTCATGTAGCTACATATTCATAAGCTAGGAAGAGAAATGTGTCACAGATGAAATTTTTTGGGCCCATTGATATATCCTGCATTTTTATGCCCCGCCATGAATATGGCTGGGGCATATAGTGTTTGTCATGTCCGTCCGTCCTTCCGTCCTTCCGTCACACTTTGCGTTTAGCTCTGTTCAAAGCTCAGTTTCAAAGAAACTATCCAAGATATTTTTATCAAACTTCATATGCTGATAGATATTGATGAGAGCTATGCAACTGCATCAACTTTTTTTGACCTTGACCTTTCTTTTGACCTTGACCTCACTTTTCTTAAATTAGTGTTTAGCTTAGTTTTTAAGATACCATTCAAGATAGTGTTATCAAACTTCAAATGCTGATACATACTGATGAGAACTATTTAACTGCATCAACATGTTTTGACCTTGACCTTTCCTTTGACCTTGACTTCACTTTTCTTAAGTTAGTGTTTAGCTCTTTTTTAAAGATACCATTCAAGATAGTGTAATCAAACTTCATATGTTGATACATACTAATGTAAGCTATTCAACTGCATCAACATTTTTTGACCTTGACCTTTCTTTTGACCTTGACCTCACTTTTCTTAAATTAGTGTTTAGCTCAGTTTTAAAGATACCATTCAAGATAGTGTTATCAAACATCAAATGATGATACATACTGATGAGAACTATTCAACTGCATCAGCATGTTTTGACCTTGACCTTTCCTTTGACCTTGAACTCACGTTTCTTACATTAGTGTCAAACTTCATATGCTGATACAAACTGATGAGAGCTATTCAACTGCATCAATATTTTTTGACCTTGACCTTTCCTTTGACCTTGACCTCTTTTTTTTTAAATTAGTATTTAGCTCAGTTTTAAAGAAACCATTCATAATATTTTTTCAAACTTCATATGCTGATACATACTGATGTAACCTTTTCAACTGCATCAACAATTTTTGACCTTGACCTTTCCTTTGACCTTGACCTCACTTTTCTTAAATTAGTGTCAAACTTCATATGCTGATACATACTGATGTAAGCTATTCAACTGCATCAATATTTTTTCACCTTGACCTTTCATTTGACCTTGACCTCACTTTTCTCAATTTGTGTTAAAATATTGCATTACTAATATACCCTCGGCGGGGCATGTCCTATGGACATATTTCTAGTTTTCAGTCCTAATTTTTACTTCTGACTTGATGAGAAACCATTTAATTTGCTGGGTTTTTTTTCTTCTGAGTACCACAATTTGTGCGAAAATATTCCAAAGCTAATTTTTTATTTTGCATAGTTGTCCCAGTGGTTTAATAGTTTTTTTTATGTTATGTATGCAGTATACAATCAAAGATAATTTTATGTGAGTTTATTTTTTTGCAGTCAAAAAATGCTCCCAAAGAAAGCAAAAATTGGATCATTGAGAGAAAAAAATCTGTTATACGATAATAGTAACTACACAATCTATTGTGTCACCAAAAGTTTAATTTGCTTACATAGAAACTGAAATGGCGATAATCTTACATATATATTTTTTTCATTTTGAGAGAAAGAGAGAGAGGTGGTAAAAAAGGAAGGCAAACTTCTTTGTCAGTGATTTTATAATGTGACATAAAAACATATGTATATTTCTCTGTCTCATTGACCCTGTTGAAAGTACAGTTGTATACGCATTGTACCTGTTTTCTAAATGAAAAAAAAACCTATTAATTGCTTGACATTTTACATTACATTATGTTAGACATGATCTTGATTTGTGTTCTGTGTACGTGATTGCCATGGAGATGAGACAGCCACTCGGAGGGGATGGCAAGTATGAGGGGACAGGTAAATAGGATGAGAGGAAAGCTTGAAATGGAGTCCTCGGTTAAATCACACAAAAGATGTCTTTGTCATTGATCTAAAGATAACACAGGTAACCCTGTCTTTGTTCATTCAGAAAGTCCAGAGGTGCAAAAAATTAATCTCAGCCTAGTTTATTCAGTGATAAATGCAACATTTTTGGAAATCCCTCCCACTGGCAAAATGTAAGGAAGTTTTTAACCTGGTCAAGTGAAAATGTGTTCATTTTATATGACTGAATGAAATGAATCATTTACAACAATTTTTGTTCTTTTCACATTAATTTAGTAGTTTACAAGTTGATCTTATTTTATGATATTTTTGAAAAGACGTGTCCTTAAATTTTGAATTAAGAATATGCTTATCATAAAATGGACTCCTTAAGTACAAATTTAAGTTAAGAAAATCATTCTTTTTATCAGAAAGGGACTTATTATGAACAGAAAAATGTCTGTCCTGATGTGGAGGAGATCTAACAGGTATGGAGGGCACTGGATAAATCTGCTGGTAATTTCAGAAATATTTTTGAAGAAATAGACACATGCACTGTTTTACCTTTGAGGCCATATCAAATAATTCCTATTAACGAATAAGAGAAAAAAATGAGAATTTGCTTAAATCTGTTATATGCCTTAGGTCAAAACTGAGATCAAGATAAAAGTCAAGGTCAGTATTGTTCTTCATAGGTCAAGGTCAACTGAAGGTCTAAAGGCATGTCTATTTGTAACCATACAAAATTGGCTCTGTTACTGGGGATGTATATAAAACAGATTTTTTTTTTTTAGATATAAGCCCTTTTATTTTAGCACAGAAAAGTTTAGGGTTCATGGATCTAGGGGTGAATTTGCTGTCGTACAAGCATGTAGGCTTAATGCTTTAGATTCAGTAGGTAGAGTTCCGTGGACAGACTTTTGACTTCTTGCACTCGGTAAATCAAACCTTGAAGCAAGTGACCACAAGATGTGTACTGTGGAATTCTCCAGGAAATAGATGTGGGAAGGTCAGTAGGCTGACCTCTACAAATTCTAGTACTTTTTATAAGTGTCTCATTTCAAAGTTTTCTGAAAAGAATATTTAAAAATAATAAATGAAATTTGATTAATGTTAAGTCTGCTAATAATATGTGACACTATACAGATGCAGTTATCTTAACAGCTTATGTGTACTCTATGTTAATTTTATGGCTTTGGTCCATTTTTTCAAGATACTTCAGAAATATTTCAGTCTTGTCATACTTCAGATGAGGGTTAGAGATGTGAACATTTTTTTGTAAAGGGATTTTTTTCCTACTCTTGATCTTGAGTTTTGTATCTTAATGTCCTGTTCTATGGGGAACATTAGAAGAGACATCTAAATCATTTCTGTCACCACTTGAATGCTTTTTAGTTTAATGTTTTGATAAAATTATGTTTTTATGGGGAAAGGGTAAAAAGGGATTATTGAAGATTGCGGTAATGTAATCAGCACCCATAGGAGAGAGAGAAATTTGAATATTTGGGCAGGATTTAAGAACTTGGAAGATGGTACCACTGGCCATTTACACACCTGTGTTTAGAAGGGCCATCACGCCCAAATGTATATATGTAGGTATGTATGTACACACCTGGCATTTGGTAAATATAATCTACAAGTCTCTTAAAATGAAATGTGTCAAAACATAATTTATAGGATATTGTAAAGACTGAATGGAAACAATATTCAATAATGGATCTGTTTTAGCAACTGACAAAATTGTGAGTGTTTCTCACTGTTGAAGGTTCTTGACGCTAATTGAATTAGGGAGAAAATCTGACATCCAATGAAGAAGATTTTACCATGGCTGAAAGTGATTGATGGATGATGGTAAGTGTCATCTCTTTTCATTGGTTTGAAATATGTATTACTCATTCTGGTTGGTAGATTCCAATACTTATCTTTCTTTGAATGATTAATGAGTTTTGTTCTCATGTCCAGCATACATCATTTTTTGTTGGCTTCTGTATCTATGTACACAGTGCATGTACGCTAATAATGCCTTGTTTTTTCCATAACTCTGTTGTGTCTTCAAGTTTGTTTTGTTTAAATTCAGGTGATTGTATGCACTTGTAAAAGTTCAGTGTAGATTAGAAATGTATGCACTTCATTAATTTGCATATTATGCAATCAATTCACTTAAAAACTAATATAAATTTCAATATTTTGTGGCTTATACTCAAAAGATAATGAAAAAAAAAAAATTTTCCCCACATGTAACATGAATAAAACTTTTAAAGTGATTTATTAAGACCGTGTTTCAACTGCAAGCTGCATTCTGGTAGACAACCCCCGTTTTCCACAGTTAACAGTTCATCAATTCTCGCATTTTCACAGTTTTGCACAGAAAAGATCTTTTAATGTTGCACACCTGGGGTGATAAATTTCATATCAGACATATTTTGTGCCAAAAAATCTTGAAAATTGCTCCAACAGATACAAATAGTACAAGTGCAGGGTGTGAACTAAATGTTGAAGGGTTCCTTGGAATGGATGAGAATGGTCATTGTTTTTAGAAGGAAAAGACAGAGGTTTGGGTTAAGGACACTCTTTAGAAGTCGGTTGTTTGGGGGTGGGGGTGGGGTGGGGAGGAGGGATGTAATGTGTGAAACATAGCAGTAAAAAAGAAGTATCAGATTTAAGATGGCATTCCTTAACAGTACTTTACATTGAATAGAGGTCTATAAGATGAAAAATTGGCAAGAAATGTTCAATTCAATATACATGTACTTTTGACAGTGTATTTTTTCTGTTATTATATTTTTCACTTTTTGTCTGAATATTCTTCAGAAGCATTTTCCCCAACATATTTATTGCAGATCAGTATAAATACTATGGCCTTAGATTGTCCGTTAATTATGATATTGATATGCGAGTGTCTGCTGTTCATAATGGCTAAGCCCTCTTTACTAGATGATATAATTACAGTCCTTTTTGCACGTTTTCAATGCAGTACATTATGAACTGTTTTAGTAAAATTGCTGTGTGCATATTACATAAATTTTTCTGCATATGAGTAATCTCTATGACGAATTTCACAATTTTCAAATACACCATGTACAGAGTTATTAGAATTTCATTTTAATTAAAAACTACTTGTACATGTTCTTGTAACTTTAATGTTTGTAAAGAATAGTTCGCAATGCAATAGTATACAATTATGGAATGGGTATGAGGGAAATATAGATGTAGCAAATTTGTGATTCCCTGAGGGAAATAGTTTCCTGCCAAGGGGAACAATAAATTGTTATTTCCGGAGTACCGGTACCCATTCTAACTGTATTATTATACTGAAACAACCTAAGGAGATTAATTAAACCAGATACTTAGACATTTTTAGACAGTATAGAGGCATTCAAATAAACACAAATACATGTACATGCAACTAAAACTTTGCTACATATCTAATGCATCAAAATCAAGGAAAATAATCATGTTTTAAAAATAATAAAATAATTTCACAGATATTTTAAAGTAAGGAGTAGCTACTATTTTAAGGATCAGATAAATGAACGAAAAATGACAACAAGTTTTGGTAAAGTTCACTGAGGTTTGTGTACTTGGAGCCCTTGAAGTGATATAGATGCTTTAGGTGTCATACAATGTTCATATGTAAATGTATATTTCCACCTGTTAGCAGGCTATTTGTGGTCACCAAACGCTTACATGTAACATGTCAACCTGGGATCTTTGATTATCTCAAGCAAGTGAAGAAGTGTCAAGAAATGTTATCCCCTGTCACATCAGAAATGATAAGGGGCTCTTCTGCTCAGCAGTAGAACCTACTTAGTCACACGTTTTGTTGACATTGACATCTGGCAATGGAAAATGCTTGAAAAAACCATAAAACTCATAGACAACTATGATTTGTTTATCCACTTTAAGAAGAATTGGATTGATATTTAAGATAATTGAGGGAGGGCTATAAATTGTCAAATGCTTTTCAGGGTTTGCAAGAGCAACTTGAATACCATTAGAAATTGTACACTAGCTTCTGGACTTCCATATGTATCTATTGTTTACACCAAATAACTTATAACCTTAATACCAAAATGGTTTGATTGAAGAGAACAGTGTTAAATGTTCATGCCAAAAAACTGTATACCTGTCCTTCTAGTCTAATGTGAAGTGCCTAGATTGTATATTTTTGGGATTGCACCATTCTGATGGATAGTTTTATTATGAGGACCTGTCCAGCTGTCCACTTTTTAGGCACAGGTTAAGCATTCAGGGTAACTTCTTCTACAACACTTAAAATATATCTAAATTTTATTTTATAAGTAAATTTTGCATGGTGAATTGTACTTGTTTGAAAATAGACTTGCAAGATCATTTCATGTTTAAGCTCTGTGTTTAAAAAGAAAGAAAAAAGTAATATGTGTCAAACAGATAACATTCAAGTTTATTATTTCATTATAAAAGAGATGCTTGTTTTTTTTGGTTTTTTTTTTAAATTAAGGTCACCTGAGTCACTCTGGTGACCTTTTACTGTCTATTTTTGTCTGTCGTCCACCGTGTGTCGATTGTTAACATTTTTAACATTTTCAGCTTTTTCTGGGCCCACTGGATTGTGGCATATAGCATCTATGAGTAAAGGGGAACAAAAAATATGTAAAATTCATGGCCCCAGTCCCCTGGGGCCTGAGGGATGAAGCTAAAACCATCAAAATTTATGCAAACTTTAAAAATCTTTACTCCTTGACATCAAGCAGTCAACCTGTTGGCATGATTGTAATAAGCATTGAGCCCGCTACCAAAATTGTGAAATTAATGGCCCCAAGGTTAGGGGTTAGGATGGGGCTTCATTGATCATATACAAGTAAAAAAAATCATTATCTTGAACTCAATGGGACTGAGGAAGAACTTTGAGGTATCCAAGGGTTCGAGATATTGAGAGTAGAATAAATAGAGAAAAAGTGATTGGGACTTCTTGACTGTGACAAATGCATGGTATTCAAGATATTGGTGTTCCAGATACCAGAGTTCAATTGTAGTGAAGATGCATAATTCATTGAAAATCTTCTCTGCTTCTGGGTAGTAAGCAAACAAACTAAGTGCATGGTTATCTAAGCAAGCATTGCCTCTCTCAAAATTATGAATTTCCCTGGGTCAGGGATTCTGGTGTAAGGTCAGGGCTCTGTTGATTATGTAGTGAAAATGAATTATTGCTTTGTAAATCTTCATTAAGCAAACAAACTAAGTGCATGGTTATGATGAGCATGGTTGTCTCGTACAAAATTGTGAATTTCATGGCCCCTGGGTCAGGGATTCTGGTGTTAGAACGGGGTTCTATTGATTAAAAGTAAAAATGCATTATTTTGTTGAAAATTTTATCTGCTCTTGGGTATTAAGCAAACAATCTAATGCATGGTTATGATGAGCATGGGTGTCTTTTCCAAATTGTGAATTTCATTGCCACTGGGTCAGGAGTTCTGTTGTTAGAGCAGGGCTCTATTGATAATACAGTGAAAATGCATTAATTCTTTGAAAATCTTCTTTTTTGCTCCTGCGTATTAAGCAAACAAACTAAGTGTGTGGTTATGATAAGTAAGGATGCCTCTTCCAAAATTGTGAATTTCACAGCACCTAGGTCAGGGGTTCTGGTGTTAGGATGGGGCTCTGTGCTCTATTGATTATTTAGTGAAAATCCTGTGAATATTTACCATATAATAAATTGAAATAAAAATTGTTCTTTTGAGACCAAAGTCTTAATAACAAAATTTTAATATCTCTTGCGATTCATCACATTATATATGGAGTGATCAGAATTTGTTTGCAGTGGAATATTCCTTATTTACAATACAGAAAGACTATTGAATGTTTCGAATGTTTTAAGATGAATTCATTACCACAACCCTGGTCCCCTTTATTTTATATTCTGTTTCATTTCAATTTCTTTATCACTTTTTTGTATCTCCACTCACTTTTGCGAGGGGGGGGGGGGGGCATTAAATCTCATTGTCTCTCAATCTGTCCACATGTATTTCTGTCAGTCTATCTGTTCAAAAATGTTTGACCTTAGTCATAACTTTTGAATGAGATAAGGTAGGTCTTTCATATTTTCATTTTCACATGTACATTACCCGTGACAATTACTTTCCAAATATACTACAATTTTTTTACCCCATGACCTTGAAGTTTGACCTATTTTAAAAAAATTTTAACGTTCATGATAACTTTTGAATGAAAGAAGATACAGCTTTCATGTTTGACATGTGCGTTTCCTTATCTGTGACAAGACCTTTCTGGATATTTGATGGTTTTTGACCTCATGACCTTGAGCTTGAAGTTTTCAAAATTTTTAACATTGATAATGATTAACTTTTGAAATAAGAGAATAGATAGCTTACATATTTTAAATGTAACTTGTGACAAGACCTTTTAGAAAGAAATATCACTTTAATTCATGACCTTGATATGTAGAAGTTTGACCTAATTATAAAAATTTTTAAACAGGTTGTAACCATACATGTTAACTCTACTGCTTTAGGCGAAAGTCTACCACTTTTTTACTCCATCTCCCGCCTACTGCTTTTATTCGTAAATCAACTTTTCTACAAAAACCATTTTTGGGTCACTTGGATAGCCATATTTGAAGCCACTTGTCATAAAATCTCTTTAGAAATTGCATGATTTGAACTGAGAGCATTCAAATGCTTTTTTATATCCGATCAACAGATTCAACACAGATTTCAAGCACGACAGGTGCACAAATCTCCGTGATTACATTGGTTACAATAAATTTCGTCAACATCCCCGCCAAGAAAAAGGGAGATACATGTATTGTATTCTAGAAGTGGATGAAAACTTTTGACTTTGTTCAGTAAAGTAAAAAATGGAAGTCAGCACTCATATATAATACTTTTTTGGCATCTCTATATCGTTTTCGGTCATCGCAGGAAATACATTTTTTTTTTTACGAGAGATAAGAACAAGTTTAAGATCTGAATAAGGCTAAATAATGTCATCATTCGCTGTCTTTGAATGAACTTTCATAATTATTGCTTCCAGGCTTTATCAGCAAAGATCACTCTTCAAAAGGCTAAATTGTCGCCTGCGTGGCGCAGAGGTAGAGCGTCTGCTCTAGAGTCACGGAGTAAGGAGTTGATCCTTACGTCACGGGTTTGAATCCCACTGTTTGACGTGGAGCATTGGTCAAAATTTGCAGCTCTCCACGGGCAAGTGGTGGCGTCTCCATCTGAGTGAAAAATTCTCGAGAGGGACGTTAAACAAAAAACAAACAAAAAAGCTAAATTAAACAGCCATTCAAAGGCAAACTAATGAGCCTGAAAAATATTTATATTTGTATATATAATTTATGTTAAAGGTGTTTTTGTTTTCTTCATTGCAGTTGATATTTGAGTTTAATTATTGCAGTGGTCAATTTAGGCAATATCTATTTACATATAATTATATCTTCTTAAATCGATGCGTAAAACACCGTGCCCAATATTCTACCTCTTTTGAGGTCCGAATCTCCCTCTTTTTCATCACAGTAGGTTAACATGTATGGTGGTAACTTTTTGCTCCAGAAGAGACAGGGTTCTCATATTTTGTTTTACACGTGCATTACTTGTGACAAGTCCTTTTGGATTGTACATGTATTGTGATAATTGACCTTATGACCTTGATCTTATAGTTTGATGCACTGAAAGGAAACTTTAATCTTGGCCATAACTTTTGTTAATTCAAAAATTTAAAATCTTTTTTGTATGACAAACAGACAAGACAGTTACAATATGCCATAAATAATTGTATCTCAACCAATAAGACACAAATAGCAGGGGACCACAATTCTTTGAAATTGTTTGTTCATTCATTTTTTTCAAGTAACTTCATCAAAATTAAGTTTTGAGAAAGCCTTGGAAAATTATCAATAAATAAAATGCAATGCAGCAGAAATTTTTCAGATGCAGCAGGAAAATGTAATTTTTCTTTGCTTAACTTACTAATGCATCTTTTGGAACATTAATTTATAAAAAAAAAAAAAAAAAAAATATTGCCTCCCTTATAGAAAACATTTGTGGAATCTTTAATTACATGTGCCAGTGTTCTGAACCTCGGTAAATGGCTTCTTTGTTGGATTTATATGTACATGGGACATCTTTGGAATGGGATCTTTTTCTACATGGGACATCTTTCAAATGGGATCTATATATCTTAGGGATGTCAAATCGGTCAATATTTGATAATCGGTTTCTTGGACGATTTTCCGATCGAGTATATGGGTACTCGGAAAAATTGTGTAAACATGTAAAAGTTTGTTGATTATATTGAGACCTGTTTACCCCATCAATGTATAATGCATGTACATAAACATCGAGCCTAACGAAAATGATTTTTTGGTACTTTTTAAATTTATGTATCAAACAAACACAAAAGACATGATCAATTAATACACATTTACAGTTCTTGTTTAGGAAGACAATTTTGATCAACGGAAGAGAAGGACGCAACTTTGTAATGATTAGACTAGCGAAAGAGAATATCTTTGGGAATAGACGTTGTCGTGATCACGAGTCGTATACTATTTACATTTTCAAATGTTTTCTCTGTGATAACTCTGAAAGTTAAGTATGTTGATTTCTCGACATTTACAACTTCACCCGTAATGCATAAATTATCCCACATTTCCAACTGTCGTTGATGCCCTGGCATACCCATCAATCTAGACTGTGATTCATTAAATATATGGTCCCCCCCATACGCTAAATCTACGGTTACTTTTAAATATTAATTTCTTCACTTTTGAATTGATAGCGGGATTTCTATGTATGTCCGATTTCACTACTGTATGCTAATTAAATAATCTAAGGATAATTAATAGATCATAATTAAAAGATGTTAATTGCAAACAAATAATTATAGGCATCCAAAAATTAGGATCACAAGAGGTGAGAACAATTGTGAGCGGTTTCCAGTACCATCACGGTAATTACTGTATATACAGTCATGTACATAGCCACAGGTGATAACGGGTAGGTGACGCTAATTACTGTATAAACACGGGCAATACATATTTAAATAACATTTTTTGATAAGTTTTTAATAAATATATGCACTTTGAAATATGAATAAATATCCGAATAACCAAGTACCGATTTTAGTATTCGATACTCAGATGTTCGATCGAGTACCCGGTTAACCGGGTACTTGTTGACATCCCTAATATATCTACATGGGACATAATTGTTATGTGCACAGCAGTTTAATTCAGTATTCTTTTAATAAATTGAATATGATTTACAATGTAGAGATTAATAGAATAAGATTCAAGCACTAGTATTTTACAGATTCCATGAATTATTCAGGTTCTGTTTGCCAAAGGTTGCATTCTTCATTAAACTAAATAGGTTGTTATACTGCATGGTTATGACAAATGGGAGAAAATTTTTCTTCTTTACGTAAAAGATAATCCTACAGGATAAAGTAAATTATACCAAAACAAATCTCATTGTTTGGCCCCTGAACTTAGCAGAGTTTTTCTGTGTATTTGAGTTCAGTCGGAAGTTCTTTTTTTCCAAGGGGAATTCTTTTTCATAGTTTAATTGTGCAGAAGTTATTCGGACCTTTTTCTAAGTCTGTACTCAATCTGGGGGGAATACATTTTTGGAATTGAGATTTTTTTTTCAGTTAACTTTGGTCACAACATGTATTGAGCCAAATTTTACTGTAGGGGAAAAGCTAACCTATCCCTGTGATGCTTTTGCAGCAAGTGATAATTTTTTTTTTTTTCATATAGCTATCCCCTCAGTACAAAAGTACTTGGGTGTAATTTAATGGCTTGTGGAAATGTTAATTGGTCACTTCCCTGCCTGCACAGGCTTTAGAGGTGTGCATTCCGATTTTATTTGCATAACATAATCAGTAGAAATTGCTGCAGTCTAACCAAAAAAGTGTAAAGATGCCTTGTTTTTCTGCCATTTTTATGACATCAGAATTCTTTCATGGAGTTTTGTTTAATGCTTAATTGTGCATGTTTAGAATATATTAGCCTGAAGAGAGTATGCCTTGGGTTTTTATTTGGTAATGAAGGTACCAATGTCTTTTTGAAAAAAATCAATTGATATCTCTTAATTACTTACATTTCACACATTTTTGAGGGAAGCTAGAGAGAAGTTCAGTTGCCTGGCCATGGTATATGGTGCAAAAAACATATAGCCACAAGTGAATTAACAGCCACTTCAAAGGGCTACAGCATTGTCAGCCAGGTATTAATTTTCAGTAATGGTCTTTCGTTTGGAAATTTTCCCCACCTTTTCTACCCATGTATATAAGGCTGATCAGAAAGAGCAGTTTAAAAAAGGGAATTCATATTGATGGCAGCTTTTAAGATGTTAGTGTGTTTTTCCATTGGCTTACTGCTGTTACCAGACAGGTTTGGGGTAAGTTACAAGGGAGATAACTCTGCAGTTTTAAGCTTTGCTTAGGAAATACTGCAATTTCATTTTACTTTATCTCATTTTTTTTTTCAGGAATGTTTTTTTTTTAAAGAAATGAATTGCACATTGAACAGATACTGATTTCTTTTGAGTGTGTAATGTCTAACACGCTTTTCAAAAAGTCTTGTTATTAACATCAGTTAAATGAGGAAAATAAAATATGGTATTACAATACATTTATGTCTAAATGCTTTTATATATATGAAACATTAATTCTTATTGAATTTTTTTTATGCCCCGCCATGAATATGGCCGGGGCATATAGTGTTTGTCATGTCCGTCTTCCGTCCTTCCGTCCTTCTGTCCTTCCGTCCTTCTGTCTGTCCTTCCGTCACACTTTGCGTTTAGCTCTGTTCAAAGCTCAGTTTCAAAGAAACTACACAAGATATTTTTATCAAACTTCATGTGCTGATAGATAATGATGAGAGCTATGCAACTGCATCAACATTTTTTGACCTTGACCTTTCCTTTGACCTTGACCTCACTTTTCTTAAAGTAGTGTTTAGCTCAATTTTTTAAGATACCATTCAAGATAGTTTAATCAAACTTCATATGTTGATACATACTGATGTAAGCTATTCAAATGCATCAACATTTTTTAACCTTGACCTTTCTTTTGACCTTGACCTCACTTTTCTTAAAGTAGTGTTTAGCTCAGTTTTAAAGATACCATTCAAGATAGTTTAATCAAACTTCATATGTTGATACATACTGATGTAAGCTATTCAACTGCATCAACATTTTTTGACCTTGACCTTTCCTTTGACCTTGACCTCACTTTTCTTAAATTAGTGTTTAGCTCAGTTTTAATGAAACCATTTAAGATATTTTTAACAAACTTCGTATGCTGATACATAGTGATTAGAGCTATTCAACTGCATCAATATTTTTGACCTTGACCTTTCCTTTGACCTTGACCTCACTTTTCTTAAATAAGTTTTAGCTCAGTTTTAAAGAAACCATTCAAGTTGGTGTTATCAAACTTCATATGCTGATACATACTGATGAGAGCTATTCAACTGCATCAATATTTTTTGACCTTGACCTTTCCTTTGACCTTGACCTCACTTTTCTTAAATTAGTGTCAAACTTCATATGCTGATACATACTGATGAGAGCTATTCAACTGCATCAATATTTTTTTACCTTGACCTTTCCTTTGACCTTGACCTCACTTTTCTTAAATTAGTGTTAAGCTCAGTTTTAAAGAAACTATTCATAATATTTTTATCAAACTTCATATGCTGATACATACTGATGTAGTCTTTTCAACTGCAGCAACAATTTTTGACCTTGACCTTTCCTTTGACCTTGACCTCACATTTCTTAAATTAGTGTCAAACTTCATATGCTGATACATACTGATGTAAGCTATTCAACTGCATCAATATTTTTTTTACCTTGACCTTTCCTTTGACCTTGACCTCACTTTTCTTAATTTGTGTTAAAATATTGCATTACTAATATACCCTCGGCGGGGCATTCATGTCCTATGGACATATTTCTAGTTTTATAAACACTGAGAGTCTCGTATCACAAGGATAAATTTTTGTTTATTTCTTTATTTAAAAAATTCCAGCCTCCCTAAAAATCTAACTGCATGGATACGAAAATTTTACTGCATGGATACAAAAATCTTACTGCATGGATAAATATAAAATACCTTATAACTGAATACTCAAATTTATATAATTGTATTGCTCCATATTTGGTAAGGTATGCAGTTTGCTGATTCGATTTGCTCTAGTAATTGATCAGATGGATTTGAATATGAATGTAGATTAATGGCAGATTAACAGTAGGGATGTTGGTGAATTACCTACTTAAAGCACATGATTTAGATCTGCTTCAGAATTCTCTATGTGTTTCATTTATCTTAAAAGGTTAAGTAAATGTAGAAAACAAAGAGAGGGGTTGATGAATAGAGTATCTTCTGACTTGGTCAGTGGGAAATATAAATATGAACATGCAGATTCAATTTTCCTATAACTGATTAGATTTTAAATTCCATTTAATGAAATGCAATTTTAAGAATTAGTGTTTTGAAATAAAAAAAAAATTGAATTACTGTGGTTCAGATTTTTTAAGAACGAGAGACGTATTTGCTCCCAACAAATGTTCATAAAGACATATAGTCTTTTATTTTTTATTTTTCTTTAAATCTATTTTTTTTCACAGAGCATAATTCATATTGAAGTTTCATTGTGTAAAGTCAATGGTAGAAGGTAAAAGTTTGTTGATTTTGTCTTTTTTTTTCTGTGTTCAAAGTGAAGTGCCTGAAAAAATATCAAATCAAGCATTATCTTCTGAATAAAAGGAAAATTCCTTTTTGACAATTTTGACAGCTGTATTTGAACTTTTGAGAACTAGAGCAATATAATGCTGAGCTATTGTTCTAAGCTATTCAAATCATGTTATGATCAATGTCTTGTAGTCGCACTCTAAACTTTTTTTTGGTAAAATTTTCTTTCCAAGACCATAATATTAAGTTGATTGCACTTAATTTGCATATATGATCTGTGTATGATTGGAATACATATCGCTGCATTTGCATTTGAGTGTGTCTATAGGTAAAGTGCTTGACTGCAAGCAGATCGTGTCAGTGTTATCTTAAGAGCAAATTTGATCCAATTGTTCTCACTTTAAAAAACATTTTTTGCACCTTGACTATCTTGAACATAACCTGGCCCCTTCTTGAAATCTGACCCAGCCGCGGTACAAAGGATTCAATAAGGCATAGAAAATAGACAAGCTCTGCCTGACAGGGGAGTCTTTAGGGGGTAAAATTGTTTATACACAAAAAATAAGAAGAAAAACCCCCTTAAAATGACTAAAATAAGAAACATATCTCTTTTTTTGCTGTGGTGTTAATTTTAAGGTCTAAGATGTTTTGGCATATTTGTAGACCACATTAAAGTTCTACTCTGTTGTGCTATTATGAAAAGGGGGTAAAAATCTTCAAAGCTGAAAGAGGCCATTCTTGTGTTAATGTTTTACGCCTGAAAATTTAAAGAAATATGAGGCTAAATTTTTTTTTCTTAAAAAAAAATTGATAAATGCTCAGATGCGTCTAATGTGTGTGCATTTTTTTTAAAGCACACCACATGATGGGAACATTAAAAATGAAATATGTCTTCAGTAATGGGAATTCTATTATAATGTAATATCTAAAGTGTTACCATATACTATATATCATTTCTACCTTCTTTAACAAAAGATCAGAAAGTCATGCCGTCAATGTGCGGCGTTATTTTCATTGGGGCACAGACAGGTAGAGGAGTCCCACAAGTTATGCCCGTTTTCACAATAATGAAGAAGAATGCTAGAGCCATCCATGCATAACATACCAGTAAGGCCCAGGACTATGTTTATACAAAGAAACCTTACAGAGGGATTTTAAACGTGCAGAATTTGGACTTTATTTTGATGTTAGAAGGTTTCTGTGATTGAAGTAAACTGGTCATTTTAGGAAATACTGTCCAATAGTTTATTGAGAAAGGGATGTAGTACTGTCGCACGTCTCCTAAATGTAGATGTATAGTGTGAAGTGATTTATGGGAATTTTACGAGTGTGTTTGCCCATTGGCAATTCTGGTAAGTGTTTCTTTGCTGAATATGAGTGTGTGTCAAAACTTAATCTGTGAAAAATACAGAATCATCAATTCATAAAACAAACAGATTTCATTTCATACCTTTGTTTGTAGAGGCTTGCGTTATGAGGGTCTGTGTACTTATTTTGTTTTTACTAGAGATTTACGCGTGGATCTTTCTAACTTTCTCTGGCTTAACGTAGACATGATGGGCAGATTTTTAATTAAGTATTTTACAACAAGTAATTGTCGACTGAAATTTAAATAATGTGAAAAAAGGAAGAAAGGACTCGGATACTTCAAGACTTTAGAGAATTGCTGTTCATTGTCGCAGTGTGATCAGGGTACATAGTCATGTTTTGAAAATAGAGTACAGTGTTCAATTCAGAGGGTCTTTGAATAGGGAGGCACAAATAAAGCTAAAAACATCATGTTGTGAATTAAAGAATGGTGCCATTCAGTCATATTTTTAAATTGATTATTTGTGTAAGGTCATGTCATAATGTGATCTTTCTTCTGAATGGCATAGACTTGTTTCTAAAAAGTATTTTAATAACATGGCTCTGCATGGTTTTTTGTAAAATGACGATGATTTTGCAAGAAAAGGGGAATGCAATTGTCATTTGATTATTTTAAAAAATTGAATTCTCTTCATTGAAAAAACACAAATTCTATGTTTAAAGAATGGAAATTTAAAACATTGTAAAGATGATCAAACAAAGTTTTTTAGAGTTTTGAAACAGAATTTTTGGGTAAAGCTGCATCGTACATTATGAATATACAATTTCAACTTATTCAGCAACTTTGTATATTTGTCACAGTAAGTAAAACACATGCTTCCAAGGAGTCTAAATTGATCATGCAAAAAAAAAGGTTAAAAAGATTTTAATAAAATTGTTGAAATATCTGATATCATGATAGGTCTGACCCTGGCAGAGAATTTTTACAAGGGTCTTGGATTACTAACAATTATGTTATGGACCCTTCTTTTTGGTCCTCCCATCAGACACAATGGTAACAGAAAAGTAACTTGATACAATTCAAAAACAGTACAACTATCCCTGTGTCGAGAGGTTTTTTTTCATCTTGATAATGTAATTTTTGAATTTTTTTTTATATAAGAGGGGATAGGTGATGTGGGAGGAAAAAAAGAAATGAAGACAGAAGATGGAATTTTGGGGGGAGTTTCAAATTGAGGGAAGTGATAAATGTTTTCCTGTACATTTTAAGGAGAGGGGGATAAATTTAAAAGTTTGTGTCCCCCTCATCCCATCATAATCAGAAGACTTTTTTCAACATGAGGCATCATCTAATGTGTACCCGACTCCTCTTAAAAAGACATTGGCATGTTGTCGTTAGATTTCTCACCTGACTGGGTCCGTGAGACGTCATTATCACAAAAATCAAGGTATAATGTGTCATTCTAACCCATTTATACATACCTGTGTAAATCTACATATTTGAGAGGAAGATGGCATCATAGATACCTCAGTTTTTTTTTGTGCAATAATATATCTTTTTTTTTAGATGTTCGCTTTTTCAATAGTTGTAGATTTTCTTTTCATTGTCACACTGAATTTTGTTTAGGAGTGCAAACTTAGGTGTTTAACATAAAGTTTAGTGGAGGGAGGTACTGATTTAGTGTGAATTTTCACACCTTTTTTGTATTCTTCTAACAAGTCAAGTGTACTTTGTTTTTTTAACAAATTTGTTGTTTCAAGACTCTCAAGATTTTTAGCATCCACAGAGAAAGTGTTCATTGCCATTTTTCAGAACTTTAACAAAAGTCTGTAGGTATAGGTATAGTTTTTGCTTTATTTGACACATTTAGCTAACACTGAAATAATCATAAAATCTGTCACCATAACAGGTATTTAAAATGACAGACATAGAAAGAAGTCAATATTCATATGCCTGCATGAATTTATAATTAATTTGCCTGAAATACACACATTTGTATGCTAATAACTAAGTCGTAGTGCAAACTTGAATATGCAGAAAAAAGACAGCGACTTTTCTCGAGGACAATGCAGCTTTCTTTGGAAAATGCCATCCTAGGACAGTATACTCTTACATAGCATGGGAAATAGCAATTATGATATTGATTTAAATATTTCTTTTCAGAAATATAATCATTGGTATAATTTTAAAGCTCTGAGGGGCTTTGTGCTGTGGTTCATTAGATAATTATGACTGATCTTTGATTGAAGTCAATAGAATGATTCCTGATAAGAGAAGAATGGGAGAGAATTTTGGCCTTCGAGTTTTTCTCTGGATATGGAAAGAAAGGAATTTAATGTTAGGATAAAACAGAAATTGAACAGAGACAAGATAGACAAAAGAAAAATTGTTTATTCTCTCAAACTGCTGAATTCACCATATAATCAGACTTTTAGAATTTTTTTTATAATCTGAATTCTGAAATCACATCATTGGAATGTTGTGCACAATAGTGGTAATGGGAAAGAGGACATAATTCATCAAACAGAGATTCACATTGTATTTGATATATAACTTGAAAATTGTCTCTGACATGAAAATGTCATTTCTCATATTTATTTTAAAAAATATGCTGTCGATTTGCAATCAATCAAATTATATATAATTTGTCAGATGTATATGGGTTAACTTTTTCAACAGTGCAGGAGATAACAGCAACAAAACTGTTGTTTTTCTTCGTATTAATTATGCTATGATATTCAGTGAAATATTGTGTAACATGTTTGAATGTTTTTACCAGACTAAGAGATGTAAGGTTTAATTTATGAATGTGTATCTTAATTTGATTTTCTGCCTGCCCAGCTGATATGATATCCAAACTGAAGGATTATTTTATTTGTGAAATAAAACCTTTTATGCCACTGCTTAGAAAAAAAATAGAGGAAATATACTAAATATCTATTTTTAAAAATGCTTCCGTTTCAAAAAAAATTTAAACATTTGTATTTACATATGTTACAGAGTTTTATCAAAGATTTATAGTCAGGAGAGAATCTTCTCTAAGAGCACAAGTTTACCGGAAACGAAAAATGAAAATCCATGTAAAGTGACAGAAAACAAGAGTTCCTCAGACTGAAATTCCCGTATTGCCGTGTAAAACCACGTCCTCACAAAAACTAAAACCTTGTTCTGTCTTTGGAGTTTGTCTTCACAAGGGAATAAAAAACTTTTCATGTTTCTGATGTTTTCTGACACTTTATTTCTAGTTTTTCTGTTCCGTTTGTCTTCGGTTCGTTCATGTTTTAGGTTTGTGTAAATAGGTACAGGTTGTAATGTTTTGGCATTTGCCTTGTTTTTTAAGACTTTGGTCAGGTTATACATATGCTTTTTACCTCTGCTGAAAATATTTGAGATGGTAATGACTTCCACAGGATTTTTGCTGCGTCCATTAAATTCTAATTTTGACTGAAAATGTGTAAAGGCCTCATTTAGGGGTCATGGAGTTCAGATTGTATTGTCTTGTTAAATTAAACTTAAAATTCAAATGACAACGTAAAATTCATTTGAAGTTGAAGTCTTCAATGTTACATCATTTTATTTCTCAGTCTTTCTGCCTTCATGGTAAATTACATCAAAAATTTTCTACTGAGTGCTTCTTAGGAGTAAAGATCCTGGCCCAGGAAGAACAATAGCTCAGTGGGAGAAGGAATAGAGCAATTTCTCTAGATTTTTCAAGTGGTCATCTTGAGTAAATACCTGGAAGTTTGATTTGGTGATAAGATTACGCCCGGTCTGTTTACAGAGGGACAGGTGGATAGGCTCTGTTAATGTATTGCCCTTGATTTGGGGTCAAGCTAACCACAGCCTGCTCCCGATACACTGGACAGCAGGAATTTCTTTCCCCCTTTCAGTGAAGGTTTTCCTCTTCTATTCAGAGAGTGTCAAGATAGGTAGTGCTATTGTTGTTTGTGGTTTGCCTGTGATTGAGTATCTTCACACTTGGGGAAAATTCATGGTTTTCTTCTGTTTAAAGGTTAGTTAACACTATGTATCTTCATATGACTTAATTGTCTTGGTTTTTTTTTTGTCTTTCACACTCTATATATACATGTATAATCAGCTCTTACTGATTTAGAAAGCAGATTTGATGAACTCTGTGTATAAGGTTAATTTGGGTCGCTGAATTACGTACCTGCATGTTTTATTAAATGATTTCAGCTCCTTTATTTTAATCATTTTTGCAGTAACTAAATATTCTGATACATGTAATTACCTATTCATCTAATGGTGTAGAAATTTCTGAGTTCAGAGAGTGATTTCCGCGGCCTTGCAGGATAATTGTTCCTATTACATTTGCTGGGTGGAAGTAGTCAGAAGATTTGCCTCTAATCCCCCTTTGATTTTGTCCACTGTCACACGGGGTAGCCACTAAGCCATGGATGGATATAATTACCGGTTTCTCATAGAAGCTTAGAGTTCCTAAAACATACCCGAGGCAATTTATAAATGATGATCTTCATTTTATGTTTTGCTTTTTTTTGTGTGTGTGTCATAACATTAGAATGCTCTTCATATATCGAAGAAATTAAGATTTTGGTTTACAATGGTGATTCAAAATTGACAAAAAATATTGTGAAAGGATTTGAGTTGGAGTTTGTCTCTTACTTTAGACATTTTTGTTGAACATGTTAGATAACTTTTTCAATACATGGAGTTTGTCTCTTACGATCTTTAGACATTTTGTTGAACATGTTAGATAACTATTTCGATACATTTAAGCAATTATTAAACCTTTGCTAAAATTAAAGTTAAAAAAAAAAAGGTTTTATTGATTCTTCATGAAAAAAAGATATACAACTGTAAGAGGGTATTAGGACTAAATGTCATAGAATTGTGTTCTGTGGAAAATTATAAAAATGTGTCAAATAAAAGATGGTTGATGAAGATAAGATATGGTCACAATGCATTCACCATCATTTTATGTGTCAACCAGTTTGTTAATTGATTTGGAAATAAAAAAATGCCCTCAAGCTTTGTGTTTCTTCAGCATATTTACCTCCAGTTTATTTACACAACTTATTATCATTTCTGTTTTTCCCTGGGATTCGGCACAAAAAGAGACGTATTGTGACTAGCACTTATACATTCCCCAGTCCTAATTCCGTATAGTTTTGTTTTTCTGGTCTTCATATTTTCTTAAAGCATTTCCCAGTAAATCACAGATTGGGTATAAACCCTAATCCTACTTCAGGAAAGAAAAAATAAAATATTTTGTTTTGTTTTGTTGAGTGTCTCTATGTTGTGTTTATGTTAGTGTGAATTAACCTGATTACACATTTGTGGCTCATCGCTCCCTTTTTCCCCCTTTATCAAACTTATCTATTCTCTGTTTGCAAAGCAACAAAGGAAAAAGTTTTCTTCAGGCCTGAATTTGATAATCTAATTTTCTTTGCAGCACTGTAACAAACTGCTTTGGCAGTTTACTTGCATCACATTTTCCTTAATTGGGGTCGGGATAGGGTTCCTTTAGTTAACAGGGCCTGTCAAACTAAATTTGTGTCAGGTATATCGGATTTAATATTCTCCCCGGATTAAAAGGATCGGCTCCATGGATTACAAAGACAATATGCCTGCATTGGATGTGCATTTTAAAGTCAAGGTGGAGTAGAAAATCTGTACATCATCTAAGGTGATTTAAGAATTATTATCAGATTTTGCATAACACATTTATCTCCCTTTGGCATGTTCTGCCAAATGCTAAATTTGTAATAACGCTAAATTACATGGAAAATATGGAGGTAAAATTGTTTGTGGTATATGATATTGGTTGCACATTTTCTTCAGGAATGTTTATTTTATTTTTTTTTAATTTTTGCAGAGTTATTTCAGAGGACAGAAATTTTTTGGCCAAATTAGGTAGTTCCATTTTTACATTTAATGGCTATTAATGTAATGGAGTTTGTATTGCATTAACACTATTATTAAAGAGTTTCCTAACTTTGGTTTAAAATTTTTTTTTTCTGACATTGAGTAAATATTCATGCTGTGTTCTAAATATATGAATATATCAGGGAGTTGTCCCCCTTTGGCAAAATTTATGGTTGCTTCAGCTAAAAACACTTAGGTTTAACATTTCTTTCTCAACAGGAGCTTGAGTTGGCATTATAATTTTTCGACATCAATTCTGAGCTACAACATTTCCTGATGTGCGTTTTGAAAATAGATACAAGTATCTGGCTAATTTACTCCGAAAATAAGGCAAATTAATAGCTTGTTTCTCTTTTATCTTAAGGCAGCTAATTCATGTGATTCCATTCTCTGATGTTTCATAAAAATATTGGGAAAATATGTGCTTTGAAAAGGGTGATTATTTCAACTTTTCACAGCTGAATGATTCATAAGATAAGATTTGAATATGAGGAAATATTATGTACCTTGGCTAGAGAAAAATGTTCTCAGAGCCATTACACAAATGTATTTCAAAAAATTTGGAGGAAAATGGTTGTAGATCAAATAGTGCAGAGATTAAGCAACAATTTTCTCCAAGGGGGAACAGAGTTGAGAAGTTTTTTTGTACTTATTTCGTGAACCTCGGTGTATATGTGAAACTGTTTTAAGGAATCTTCTGTGGCCATGAGACACCCATGCTGAAATTTATATCTTGTTCCCCATTTTGTAAGATTTTTAATGTACTGCGTACATGATTGTGATGTTGCATATTTATACTCATAATTAAGATATATTTAAGTTATTCATTAAGCTTGGATGTTCCTCAAGTTGTACAATATTAATCACAGTTCTTTTTAATTATATAATTAGTGAACCCTTTAAAAAAGGGGGTGAACTCTTGCTTACAATGATTTGTGGCTTTGATTAGGGAAGCAAACACATAAGAATCAAGTGGTCAAGATTTTCACACAGCTCTTTCATATAGAGAAAAATTTTACAGGGATTAGTTTTGGAATTCCACGCCAGAATACATGAATGTGATTTGCTGGGATGTTTGTTGAAATAAAGGGATTATGGGTACTTATTTCCAGTAAAAAGGTTTTCATATTTGTAGCAAAGCATCCTAAAAAGTTGCTTTTGTGCTTGAGTGGTGAAAAATTGTTTAGGGCATTGTTAAAGTATTTACCACCATAGAAACAGGGTTGTTGGGCAGCTAAACATATATCATTTTATAAGTTACCCATCTGAAAATCATCGCCAATTTCTTTCACTTGAATATTTTTATTGAAAGCAAGGATTTTAATAGCTTTCAGAATTGTTTGAGTATAATCTTTACACATAATTTTCTGGTTTTAAATTAAGACTCCAAAATAAATTGCAGCTCTAAATGGGAAAGGTCTGGCATTATTTGAATCATTTCATAATGCACTCGAAACCAGGGTCATGGGTGCTGTAGATGATGAGTTTTGTAAGAAAGGGGCATTGAAATCTGAAATCGGTGTTCTGTTGACTTTCTTTTGGAATACTGATATTTAAGTGGATTTCATTAAAGTGTCTTTTGATTCTCTTGTTTGCATCATGTTTGGTAAAATCTAAAGTCTGCTAAAGGTCTTAATAATTTGACGATGTTTTCAACACAAAAGATCTAAACTAGAGAAGGTCTCTCAAGATGTAGTGATATAACCCATGCACATAACAATATGTGAGAAAACTCACAAGATCGTTATTTGACGAAATGGGAGAAAAAAAAAATCATTGTTAATGCAACTTAATCTGTTATCCAAAATTTGTATGTACAGTCTTACACACAGTAAACAAGATTTAAGTTAAGGATTATAGATATGGTTTCTTGTTCTTATGTTTTCATCATGAAAATAATAACGGTACAGCATTGTTAGACAGTCCAATCAGTAAGAAAAGTTTTAGCAAAGCAATTTCAGGAAAAATATTTTTTCAGACTGTTAAATAGCAAAATCATCAAATACAAAAAAAAAAAAACAACAACAAAAAAAAACAACATTGGTCTAGCAAGTCTGTAAATGTTTGACTGCATCCTGTGCAAAAAATAGTTGTGTTTATTTTTCAGGTGAACTCAATAACAGTTAATTACATGAAATTTAAACAGAAGAAACCATTTGTCTGTGAGTGTTCAGTGAAAGAGTTTGTTTTTTGCTGAATTATCATTTCCTGTGAAAAAAAAATCAGACATATTAGCAATTTTGTTTTCATATTTAATGGATAAGCTTGAGAGAGAAAAGAGAGAGAGAGAAATTTTTTTTTCACTTTAGAAATTAGCTATCCCGAGCAATGCCAAAAAGAAAGAAATATGACTTTTTCCAGAACCCAATGGCCAGGAAGTCTAGTTAATTATTTAGTTACATGCAGACTTTAAAAAATAATTGGTAAAAAGGATATATAATATAATGTTGAAATACCACCCGCAAGCATCACAAACAATGCCAAAGAAATTCTCCATGTTTCTGGATGCAGTCATGCGCCCCTCTATATAGAAAGCTTGTGTCAGTCGAAAGATAATTGTTTTTTTTTATTGCTTGTATACGTATATATACATTTGGGTGTTTTTCGTCAATAAAAAAAAAGTTTTGAAACAATAATATTGAAAAAAGTATTAAACATGTTTCGTGAATTCGAAATTTTATAATTTTGTGAGAATTCCTTCAAATTAAGAAAATTTGAAGGAATCGAAAAATAAATTAATTTTGTAATCACAAAAGGCAAGTGTATAGTCCTAGCAGATGATGAATGATATCTAAGTAATTGCTATATGTTTGTTCATTGACTCCTTTTAGTTTCATTCTACTGCAGAGTGTAGATCACTAAATCTTTTTTTGTTTTTGGTGAGGTTGCTATTTGGGAGAGAAAAAAAAATCACAAGTTTTGATTACTGTTGTATATAATTTTTCATAATACTAATATACACAAGAATGAAATTTTCACGAGCAGACAGTCTCCCATAATTACACAGAAATATAGTCCTCACAAATAATAAGTTATTTACAGTATATGAAAGCATATATGGTCAGATATGTAGTAGTATTAGTGGACTTTTTTTTTCAAGAAAAGTAGTTAAAATAGTTTGTTGTGTACTTAATATTCAATTTTATTTTGTTCTGCTCTTAGTATTCATTAGAAGTGTAGAATTCTCTTATGGTCTGGTGTCAGAAGTTTGAAAAATGGAGTCTGCAATTGAAGATTATCACTTGAGTGATGGTGATTTAACGGGCATGAAATGCTTTGGACATGATAGCTTTAACAGGAAAAAAATATGTTGAGAAATTGGTGCAAATGTCAGATGCCTTGATTTCTCATTCCTCATTCAGAGTGAATAATGAAATAATAGCTATTCCAGAATTACAAGAGAGAGAGGTTTTCACACAAAAAGCTGTTTGAAGTGGGTTTCTAAAAGGGGAAGCCAATAGCTCAAGAAGCAGGGAATGACTGGTAATGAAATATTTGTTAGTCTTATTGATTGAACACATGTAAAACTAAGAAAAAATTATGTCAAACATTTAAAATGTTTTTTTTTTTTAATTATAAATAATAGGCTTAAAAGTCTTGTTTTCTAAACTGGATGATTTTTGTTTTCTTTTACTCTCTGTGTGTAATATAGATCAAAGAGCTGAGTTTGAAAATTCAAATGATCAAAGATGTGTTATAAAATGCCATCTATCATTTTATGTGTTTTTTCCTATACTTTGGGAAAAAAATTGATGTTTTAATGTAAATCGAATCAGATGTTCTCTTAGAGAGCCCCCTGTTGGATATGTGAACTTTGGAGTTCAGAAAGTGTAAAAAATGTATTTAAATATTCGGCATCAAATGAGGCCAAAATGATTAATGGGAAGAAAACCTGGTGAATGGTATGAAATTTCTGTTTTTGATAAATTTTCGCCTCAGAAAATGATGTTGCCATAGTGTAGCCAAAATGAGTTTATATGTGTATTTGTTATCAATACAGCAAGAGGAGCCAGATCCTATTTCCTCCCCTCTCTGCCTCTGGGGAAACCACGTGGAGTTATTTATATTTTGACAGGGCTAACAAAAAAAACTTGCCAGTGTTATTTGATACTTGGATACAAATTTACTGCAGAGGTTCTCATCTCGTTTCTAGCACTCGGTGTATACACAAAATCGGCCATTAAATGCGTGCATGTGTAGCATTCTTGGAGGAAGAAAAACGTTGCTCTGGAGTGTTTTTGTTTGGATTTTCTTTGATTTGCCCCCTGATTGTCGATTGTAAATTGTGGTAATTTATGGTGGCAAAACAAGACAGAAATTGTGAATGGATAACGGGTTCATCATGCTGGACATGGCAAAGCTTTCTGTGAATGAAGGGGAGTTAATGTTTCTGCATTAAATGTTGTGAGCTGATTTTTATAGTTCAGCAGAGGTAAACTGCAATAAAACTTATGTGGAATGGGTGCTACCTCTCAAACTAATGTTGATATACAAATCTTCACATAAATCGGCCTTTTTCATGCTTATCGCTTGCAGTTACATTGGGAAATATAAGAAATTAACCATTTAGTGAGAAATAATTGCATGATAATACCAGGTAGGTGTTGGGTTCATGTGCCCAGCTTTTTATTCCTGTTGCTAAGAGGTGTTTTTAGAAAAGAGAAGAAATATAAATAGCCTGTGAATTCCTAGATGTTTTTTCATAGGTGCCACACGAACATCTGTAGCAAAAGAAATCCCATCATCTAATCTGATACGCCATCAGCAAATGGAATTTGGTTTTCGTGTTTCAGAGGTGTTGCAGGACTGTTTAATTTCTTGTTCGATAATGATGTTTCTTTAGAAGCTCTTGTATCAGTCGGGACCAAAGTAAATGAAAGAGGAGTGTAAATTAAAGTTATTAAAATGACACAAGAGAGTGAATTTCCTAACGCCAGTGGCTAGTGAGAGCTGGAACTGGGTCAAACACAGCACACCTCATTTTCCTAGCTTTCGGTGCCTGTGTGGTGTAAACCCAATTCTAACACAACATGTGCAAGGTTTTTGATCAAAAGGAAGAACAGACTAGCAAAACCAGCTCTAGTTCATTTCTATACGAGCTAATCTTTCAATTATCTCTTTTGATTCTCAAGCCAGAAAAGAAATTTTTTACATGTACCGTGTTTCCGTGCTACACTTGTTTTAATTATGTCAATTTGCTCCGGGTCTGCTCCTAGATTTGTTCAAAGGCTTCAGGTTGGAAAAACTTCTTTTTCATATAATTTGTGGATATTTAATCTGAATATTAGTTTGGCTCCTTCACTGCCAGACATATTTGTAAAGTTTATATGCACCTAAATGAACAAAACTTAGTTCATTGATTTGATAGTATATATATATATTTTTTTTTTAGACAAAACAATAATCTATGGTTTTTTATAGTACTTATAGGGCACCATATGTTATATTTTCAAGGTACGATGTTCAGTATGGTGACATTGCATATGTGAAATAGAAATTTCGACCTGCTAGGGTACATAGAACACTGTATTTTGAATTTTCATCAGTGTATTGATTTAAAACACATCCTGAATACACCAGAATTAAACTTGAAAATAAATGGTGACACTACTAATTTATAAGTATATATTAGATGTTTTGATCACAAACATCATTTACTAACTGTCATGGTGAATAAATTACTGTATTTCAATTCTCCAAGAATCAAGTGTATTGATTTAAAAGATATCCTGAATTCTCTAAAAATAAACTTGAAAATAAACTAAGCAATTGAATTTATTTTGATTGAACTGATAAGCCTGATTGAATTACATGTAAAGGAAGTGTTAGGATAATATATGTTTTGGGTTCAGTAAGAAAAGAATGCATGTTTATCTTGGAAAACTACAGATGTAATCAAAGAAAAAGTGGGTTTTTGGGTTCATTTAGACCCAAATAAATAATGAGAAGAAAAACTCATATTTTTGATAATGAAAATAAAAATAACTCATTTTGTCATCTTTTGTAAAATGAAGTATATCTATACTTATAAATTAATAAATTTTGCAAATAAACTCCGAAACGGCTGCACCAGAGTTCTTACTTACTCCTCTAACAATACACTAGATACAAGCTGATGTCCGTAAACTATATTTAGATTTCACTCGCAAAGTAAGTGTCGTACATTAAATTAAAAGTCTACTTTTATTTTCTATAAACAGCCATGAAATAGCAAAAACGTGAGTACGGTGGCGTTTCCGGGTTGGCGGATCTAAGTTACTGGCAGTTTTTAATGAAACTGACAACAAGCAATCGTTTATTTATTTCATAAAACGTCATCACTTTATTATTCAATCAAAACTTGATTTAAATGATATAAAAGAAATAAGTTGTGATAACTGATTAAAAAGGGAAATGTGCAAATTACTTTCGTCATTCGCCGATCTTAATATTGACGGAAGCTTCTAGAACATCAGATAGCATCGAGCCCGAAGTTAAAAAGAAAAACAAGGCGATTATAGCTGCTTGAAAATAAAAAAAGAACTTTTTGTGTGAATGGTCATTGAAATAATGGTAAATCATTGATAACACTATAAGTTGTGAATATATTTATATATCGAAAGACTATTACATATATGTAGAAGGTTTTTTTAAATAAATTTATCGGTAAAATTTGTAACTTTATCGGTAAAATTTGTATTTTCCTTACTGAGAGCATCGTGGCAACGAACCCGAAGTACAAGTACAATTTGTACTTCGTAATAAACTTGCTTACATGAAAAGAGAAAATTAATGAATAAGATATTGTTCAAATATAATTAAAGCTGTAAAATTTTGTGCTTTAATCAATACATTTCAGTTTTTTTCTGAATACAGTCTTTTGTATCATATACTTGGCCTTTTCATAGGGCGTTAAGCAGCTATTTTTACACAGGTACTTGGGTCTTGGTATATAAATATGTATGTACCGGTTACCTTATTGATATGTAAAAAAGGTAGAGTACATGATTTGCATATCAATAAGGTACATGCATATTTATAAACCAAGACCCAAGTACCTGTGACTTTTTAACACCCCCCCCCCCCCAGTCAATTTATCAGTAAAATGTGCATACATGTGTATTCGCTCCTTTTATCCTTGGCGGAAGTGAAGTAAGAGCACCTGAAGTACAATATCCATAACATTACATGTATATAACAGGTTTCACAATAAACGTCAATTAAATGAAATTGTTATTTTTCAAGTTTTTACAAAAAGGGGGTGGGGGTGAGGGTGGAGACGTACATTTACTTCCTGTGTGATTTTGAACAAAGTATTTTTTCCTTCTATAAGCCTGTAGGCTGTCAGTAGAAACTACAATATATTTTCTGTCGGTAGTGTTATAAATTCAATTCATCTAGTTTCATATAATCCAATATGAAAAAAAATTGGAAAAGTAAAAAATTTTGATTTTTTTGTTGGGAAAAAGGGGGATGTGAAATGTCATATGATTTCCACTTTTAATATCAGCTATTTCAACATTAGAATGATGGAAAGCAAAATGTTGGAATCAGTAGAGGCAAGAGGAAATAAAGCTGTATGTTGACTTCCTTCAATGTAAAAAAAAGAATACCAATGAATCTGTTTAATGTTTGCAACAGTCTTCCCACAAAATAAATTCTAATTTGCAAACACATGCTTCACTTGGTGTATTTCATGATAGCCCTACTTCAAGATGTGTTTAATTTTTCGTTTTTGTTTTGTTTTTTTTTTTACTTTCTCTTGCTTAGCAACATTACTTGTTGACTGTTACCTCCAAAGTCTGGCAGTCTTTTAAACATTTTTGGACTTTTTTCATATATTTTCACTTCAAGGAAGTTTTCTGATCTGTGGAATGTTTCTCTAAGAATTAATTTTCTCCAGCCACCTCAATCTGTGTCCAAAGGCAGGGGCCTCCGAATAACCTTTCATAGTTTACATTTTTTTGGGTTTCTGTGTGATATTTGTTTACATATTGTATACACATCATGTTTTTACATTTTCTCTATTTTCTTTTTTTTTCAGTGTTCAGTGAGTGATTGAGGCAGCATTCTTTGTTTTACAAATGATTGGGATTTATGACAGAAGGATGCGGTCAGTCTCCTGAAGCAGCCAGGATGAAATCTGTCCTATCTCTGATTCTGGTCTCTTCCTGTCTGGGTAAGTTTGTCCTCTAACCTGAAAATCAAAAAAATAGAATAAGTCAATATGTTTATAGGTGCTACACAAAGAAGTTTACTTGTACTGTGAAATCACTAATTTTCATGGGGTTTAATTTTTGTTGTTTTAAGGTATAAAAGTGACCCATGAATTTATGTCCACCACAAAATGTAATTTTTTACATATATTACTACTCAACAATTCTTCAAATCGAATCAATACTTTTTCCTCAAGCCACGAAAATATGTCATTTTAGAGTATTCACAAAAAAGTAAAAAATTTTCCCAGTACATCTGCATTATGCAATAGGACAAATAAAATAAAAGGCTATATGATAAATTCCTTTATGTAATCTTTATTTTCAATTGTTTGAATACCATTAATTCAAAAATTTTTTTTTGATTCACTCTAGAATTTAAAGAAAAATAAACATAAGAAATCAATAAAAGTAATATTAAAAACATTATAATTGCCTAATCAAATCTGTTGCTGCTTGTTTGACCAATGTTTTACTATATAGTATGCAGAGCAGATGCATTTCTTGTCTGTGTTAATAATAATAATCCTTACTGCATTTTACACCCATATGGGTGAGGCAATACATACAATTAACAGTTAATTAACCTGCACTTTTTCCCCCTAAGATTTTTCTAAAAATGATTTAAATCTGATGATAAACAGGTGTGTTAATATTTTGGAATACTCAAAAGCTTGTTCTTCATCTGACAACAGTGGACTCAGAGTTCAATACATGAAATTTAAGAATATTGAGAAAAATAGCTAAAGACTATATTAGATAATTTTTCTTTTATAGTTCACTAATGGGTGTAAACCTTTTTTCATTGCAGGAAAGGGGGGGGGGGGGGCACAAGGAATTTGTAAAGGACTGATTTTTCATGATGTTTAAGTAATGAAAACAGAAACTCATATGTTATAAAAGATACTTGATGATTCCTAAGAAATCTTAATTTTACTATAGGTACACAGATAAAGAAAGTGAAGTTTATATAAAAGTATGATTGTCCCAATTAAAACCAGGTCATGCACAAAATTATTCTAGAACTATTGAATGTATCCAATTGTACTATATTAGGAAAAAAATAGACATTAAGCGAAGTTATGTAAAACAATCTGACAAATCAAATGAAGGCGTCATATTATAATGATTATAACATGTACTGACTAGAAATCTCACTCAAGTAAATAATAGTCATTAAAGTCAGTACAGAGAAAAAAGAACACTATATCATCGACAATGTCACGACATCCTCATGTCACCCATGACAAGGTGTTCAGAATGGGAGAACATGCAGCTTATTACATGTGCAAAAAACCAAAAAACATTTGCACCTAATCATCATGATATATGCATCTTGTCTTGTATTTATGACCATTGCTGGGGCCCTGCAGAAAGAAATCATGTATATTTTGGTCTCATATGCTTACATTGTTTGATTCATGGAATTTTCAGGGAGGATATTAATTGTCATTCAAAATGTTAAAAATGCCAAAGAGAGGAAGGGAGGGGTCTTGGTATTCATTTATTTGCAACCTCACAATTTAAATGATCTGTTTAGTTACTGTCAGATCTAGTGACTTAAAATTTTATTTTATCCAAGGTTCATTGTCAAGTTGTATCCAAAGTCAAGTAGGACTGTTTTTTCACCAATAGTCGTAACTTACATATTAAAGCGTGTTTGGAATTTTTAAAAAAAAAAAACTTTGAGATTTATGGTCTTAATGTTGTTGAAAATTGGAGCTATAATTCATTATGCAATCCCTGACTCATTAGTATTAGTCAGTATAAATTTCCACTCATTTATCTTGTAAAAAAAAAATTCTATAGGAATCTCTTCTCGTGCAAAAATTCTCTTATTATCTGTCTTTGAAGAATAATTCCTTCCTTCGACGAGTGTCATTGGTAAAAAAGGAACTCCCTTAAACATTGCCAAGTAATTTGGATATTTAAACTCAATCATGATAATTTTGATTCCAGTTTAATTGTATTTTTTGCATAGAAATTACTTTTAATTCATTGTTGGCATTGAATTCAGTGGTGTGACCGTCTGCTGTGAAGTTTTACTTTGCCAGGGCTAGGTACCTTTTCGGTACATTGGTCACAGGAATCGAGTTTCTGACACAAGGATATGCAGATTGATTTGGTTGATAGTGTTAATTTACGAGATTTTTATGCGGCCCTCGTTTTTTTGTCATAGTTTTCTCCATATGAGCACACTATTTTCCCTCTCCCATTTAACAGAATATTGACATTTATGCCTTTGGTCAGTTTCTACATATTAACTCAAAATTCTCACCAAACTAATGCAGTTCATGTATGTCTCATTTTCAACGAGCATCCTCTGTATTATTGCATAATTTAAAATGATTGCCTGATCTTAAGTATACAAAAAAGATTGATAAAATTGTTGTTCAAAGCTGCAAATAGACTGCTGATGAAAAGAGTTTTCAATACTGTTTTCAAGTCTCTTCATGTTGCGTGACCTGCAAAGGCTCGTATTTTGAGAAGCGGAAGTGTAAGTTTCCATTATAAAAGTTAAGGTTTTTGTGTAGAATTCATTTTATTGGGAACATCTGTTAAAGGTGACACAACTTCACGTACATTTCAAAGAATGGATATGACTCACTCGAGGGAAGCTAATTTCAGCCAATCTATAAGAACCCATTTAAAGAAATTCCTTAAAGTGTCAGGCAAAATAGTGCAAAATTAAGATGTATTGTTTAGTCTGTTTATATTGCATGATTATAAAGATAGAATGTTTGTTTTTCTTTCTCTTCAAATTTCTATGAAGGTAGTGTCAAAGGAAGCCCTTTTATTCCTTGGTCTAGGACTATTCACAGCTTTGTATCACTTTGAACATGTTGAACTAGCTTACAGCTTTCAAACTTCTAATGCAATATTTAGAGATTCTAAACCTTATTGTACTTGAAAACTTTTCAATTAACGATATGTTGTTTACAGTTTGAAGATATTTGCATTGCTCAAAGTTATTTCCCTTGATTTCTATGAACTAAATGTTCTTTGCATTTTACCTTGCATTCTTAAAAATGCGGTATTTTTTTTAAAAAGATATGAAAAGGTATTTAACCAATACATTCTTCAAATGCAAAAAAATCCAAATGAATGTAAAAAGCATTCAAAAATAAGCAAAAATCACTGTCATCTGTTGGTCAGATCGTGTACACAAGGTCATAAACAAGTGAGGTGAAACCTCATTCATAATCCTCCCAATGATCTCTGTTTCTCAGACTCCACATATGTCGCAGTGGAATGGTTGACAAGGAGTAGCCAGTTATTTATAGGTGAAGCTAATTTATGGTGATGTTAATCAACAAGGCATTATGATTTACAGCTAATAAAGAATCCCTGAGACAAGCCAGTCAGTGTTTAGTTCTGGGGCCTGCAAGTCAGTACCATGACAGTGTGATGTTAGTGACATATGGATGTGTATTGGTGACACTTCAGCCAAGTCTTAACTGACAGACTTTCTGTGTAGGGATGCCAACCATCCAAAAATAAAAAACAAAATAAGACAAGCATACATGAAAGTAGTGTACAATGTATTATAGATATTTATTTTTTTTTCAACAAGATGTACTGAATGCATGAAACGTTGATCTCTTTGTTTAGGGGGGAAATAGTTTTCGAGAACAATTAGGAAAAAAATGTACTGTACACTCCCCTCCTCCATTGTGGAAAAGAATCAAAATCTTTTCAGTATAGATAGTGAAGTATTAAAATAAACAGCATTTCAGAATGCATGCTGCAGGTTGTTATTTTTTCTTGAGTGTCAGGCCTTCTTAAAAAAACATTTAAAAAATATCAGAATTCAACAGATCGAAGAAGATAATATTTACATTGTTTGTGGCACTTATCAGCTGGTTAATTAACACCCAGAGGGAATACCCAACCATCTACTGAACCATTGAACATGGAGTCTCGTCAAGAAGATCGGATAGGCAGGGACAATGGAACCCTTCACCCAATCTATAACTCGCCTATTCTGTCATGTTTCACAAACATTTTTCAAAACACCTCAGGTGAATGGACGAGGACCATTTACCTTGATTTATATCAACCAGTCGTACTTATCATGTGAAAACATTGAAAAGCCCAAGATTGAAACTGAAAAAAAAGCCCAGTATTTGTCACACTGGTCAGAATTTCCAGCTCTGAAAATTGTTTTTGAGGACTTATTTGGTTCATGCACTGGGGTTGTATGGACTGAAAATGTCTACCCCCTAAAAAGTGATGACAGTATAATGAAATGTCACTCATTTGCAATTATTTTACATTTGACTCTGAAAAATGCATGGATTATGAACATGATTAGCATGCAGATGGCATTAAAAATTTATTAACAGAGTGGGTACTGAAAAAAAATTAAAACTTATCTAGGAAAGAATGCACTGTGTAATTAAAATTTGAATTATAACTGCAAGTGGTGAATATTGGATTAGTGCATAAAAATGTTAATACATGTACATCATACACTGTCAGAAATGAGAAAAAAAGTTACATCCTATGCTTTTAGATACTAGATGTCAACAATATGGTGGAAAAGTATAAAAAACTAATAAATTCTTTAGAATTAATTTTGGCCTAGTTCACATTTTCTTTGAAAGAATTTCAGAAGTGATTTCAGAGCAGCATTGTTTTGACTCATACAAAAATTATTCTGAATATATATTACTCTATAGTAAAGAAAATTGAAGCGAGTTTAGGAATATTAACAAAAAACTCCCTATGTCACCAAAATTTTTATGAGCGACATTACGTAGTCTTAAAATTATTGGTGTATTATAAATTTACGACATGTTTCATATAGCAGCATATACCCGATTTCATCAGATAAGAACCTTGCACTCCAATTTTGGGCATTTTGCTCAAGTGTGGTCCGCATTTAAAATGTGGATTCTTAATTTTATGAGGAACCTTCACACCCGCTCCACAATGGCGCTGTATCCCTACACCCCATAAAAAAAGTCATAAAACCAATTGCTTACTGCTGTGTTGATGTAAGCATAGACACACAGAAAAAGGGCTTTGGAGTGCTGCAAACATTAACAATGTTTATATAATAAAACATGTTGAGGAACTTGAAATTTTATTGTATTTTTATTTTTTTCCGTTAGAACAATATTTAGATTCTTTCATTGGAGGGGAAAGTAAAGGAAGAGATTGCTATGGAAACAAGAGAATTTTTTTTACTTTAACTTTCAATAACTTTGCTCCCTCTGCAGAGCCCCTAATTTTCATCTAAAACTGATTCTCAATTTCTTATCTTCATAGTGTACAAATATTTTGTGCATTTTCCAATTAACTTAATCACCCCATCCTGCAGTGTTAGCAGCCATTAACAGTATTAAAAAGACATCTCTTGGTTTGGAACTCTATGTTTCTTCCTCTTAGTTTCAGCCATTAGGCAGACATTAACCCTTTACAAACACATTACCCTTCAAGTTTTTAAGGAAAAATCTCTCTTTCTTGGCCATCAGCTGTTGAGAGTATTAAGATAAATCTATTTTAGAGAAATTTAGGAAATGTGTCTATGGGGAGTATATTGATAGGTCACTGCTAATATAACAAGAGAAATTGGTATGAAGTTCTTTTTTTGCCAAATTCTTTGGGCTAATATGGCAAACAAGTTACTTCTTATTGTTCAAAGCAGCTGTCTTGATGATGGAGCCATGGGAAACCAGTCCTTCTAATTACTTTCTTGATCCCTGAGTAGCCCTTTGTTAATCTTCAAACACTTTTTTCAATTGTTATGAGGTAGACAATAATTTGTTGAAATAGCAGAAAGTTGAAAGTGAATTCAATTTTTTCACATTTTTAAGACAATAAAAATTGATTTCAGAAATTTTGCAAGAAAATCTGAAGTGTGACAAATGATGTCTTAAAAGTCTAAAACCATCTTTTCCCAAATGGTATCAAAGCTCCAAAATGAAGCACTCTTTCTAAGGAGGCATTGAGAGGGAAATCTTTTCATGGCAACCTGTATTGTTAGTAGCCATTTCTTCCTTTCACAGGTGTCACACTGACCACAGAATAACTGGAGATTAGACTCAAAATGTACATTTAATGGCTATTGTGTCCCCCGTTGAGGGGGGATTAACCATACCTGCCTCTCAAAAAGCAGAAACTGCAGAAATTGCAACCTTTTGTCCCACAATGTTGCTTTTAGGAATCACTGGTCAAGTACACTGAAATAATGACAGCTACACCTTTAGTGGTCACAAAGGTGACTTCTGAACTGAAGGAGAAGTGTCATTTTATGCTTGAGTTCGTTTTCTCCACTATTAATAACTTTTAGGTAATTAATTGATTTTGGAAAAGTACATTCAATTCCTGGCAGATGATTTACTTTTGCCATCCCAAAAATTTTAATTGAGATTGATCTGCAATATGTTTTACCCTTTGCTGTATTTTTTTAAAAGAAGATTAGGTGTTCGAATTAAAACACATGGTGAATAGGTTTTTCTGGTTTTTTTTATGCAATTAGTAAAGACAGATGATACTTTCTGTAAAAATCTGTAAAAGTCAGCGCCGCTCTGATTTTGACATTTCAAATCCACCACTAGATGGCACTATATGTCAGTGGATCTTGACACTTGCTTTAATTCACTTTACCAAGTTTAGGCTTTAAACTTGATGAACATGCATTTATATCTCACCATGCTCCAATCTTCAGATTTGATGAGACAAGTATTTCTAGTCTATAAACATGCAAAGCTATAGAACATATAGAATTGAAAACAAGTGTTTTTTTTTCACTTATTTTTTTTTTTACAAGAGGTATGAAATAAAAACATATAAAGGATAAATAAAATGCAAGCTGTGAAACAAAATGGTGCACTCTGAATGAAAAATGAAGCAGCATAAAAAAATTGTCTCAAAGACATTTGTAGATCTAGATCTTTCTGTATCTCCATTTATCACATATGTCCATTTTTGCCATTTGTTGCATCAGAATGTTCATTCATCAAAGTTTTTTATGTACATGCAATTTATTTTATTATTTTCTTGTATCTTATCCCTTTTCCATAATTTGTCAGTTGAAGTAATGCTATTTGTAAATGTATTTTTTTAGGAATGGTTCCTCAGTTCTTGGAAGAGCCTGAGTCGATGGCAGTGGCCCCTCAGTCTCCAGTGACACTACCCTGCAGAGTTAGTGACCCACAAAGTACCGTGGTGCAGTGGAAGTTCAATGGAGACTTTGTCAAACAGAATGATGCTAGGAAATTCCAAATGAATGGAACAAATTTATATATACAAAAGTTCAGGCATAGACGGAAGGCAGAATCCAGTGAAGGGATTTACGAGTGTATAGCCACAAACGAAGCAGGGTCATTGGCCAGTAAACCTGCAAGACTCTCCAAAGCAGGTATATATATACATATCAGAGTCCCAAATCAAAAATCTACCTGTAATATAGCATACAGTCAACTTTACGTACAGATGTTATTTACTAGGTTGATGAAGGTGTTTTTTCTGCCACCAAGATAATAAATGGGAAATGTGTGTTTGTGGAGCAAACAGATGCAAGGGATTTGCATGAAGTACATACTGTGTGTACTTGTATAAATTTGTGTGATCAGTATATAACAGCAAAAGACGAGGCAACTACGTATACTCCACATACAGAGTAATAATGTAAAAGTATACTGTAGAGTATTGGCTGGTTTGGTATGTCATCAAAAAAGTTTGGAAATGTTTCAATATTAAATTAAGGATTGTAGAAAATATTCATGACTAAAACTGCAATTTCAGAGATTTAAAGATTTAAACTAAAAAAGCCCCAGAAGATTAATTAAGGGAACCATTCTTTGGCGTGCACTTAAACTTTTTTTGATTAGTTACTTGTACTTTCCAAAGTATAATAAAGTAGATTTATTCCTGGTAGCCTGACTTTATATTCATTTAATTTTTGACAATTTAAAACTTAATATCTATTCTGAGATGCGGAAAGAATAAGGGTAATTGCTTTCTTAATGAGAGGTGGAAATAAAATATGGAAGCATTTAAACAGCTGCACTTAGCATGTTGTCAAGACTCAAGACATGCAGATATCTTTAAAAGATACCTTTGACATAGATAGACAATTAACAATACATTCAATGATATGTGTTAGCATGCAACTGTGCATGTCAGAAAACTTAATTCTGTATGAATATCAGGTACCGATTTCAAGCGTCTTCTGATAAAAATTATGGATGCATGCATACCTTGTCTTCTTTTGTCACAAGTCCGGTGAAAAAAATATCTTTCATCTGTTCATGTAAATGATATTTTTTCTCCATTTTTTTTTTTATTTGAGTCATTTAAAGATTATTTATGACCTGAAAAATGGATCTTAAGAGCCATTAAAATTCTGCACATTTTGACCAGTATAATGCAGATATGATTTCAACTCTTAGATCATAGCAAAAGTGACAAGGAACATTTTTTTGCATCTGATTGCACAATGACACCTGAATATATAGAACCTTTAATTTGATCCAAAATTCTGATGGGATTTGGTATGGCCTATCATAAATAATTTTGACATCCATACAGATTTTCAGTCTTTTGGCAATTAAGATGGCTATCTAAGGAGTGGATATTTTTTTGAAGTATTTTAAAATCATTTCTTTGTTTACATGCTTCAAACGAAGAGAGAGAGGCGTCATCTTTCAGAGACACCAAGTCATACTGTTCACGTGTTCTTGAAATCTGAAGGAAACAATTGAAATGGAATAGTGGAAACGTTTTGAAACATCTTGATGTTAACATTTTTCCCGACATCACATTTAAAATAATTTTACTGTAGTGCTTTTCATGAAAGAAGTGTTTAAAAAAAACTTCAGATCATAAAAATGTATAATATAAACTCTCTCTCACATAATTATGCACATTTTTATTTGGCTTAAAGTGCAGCGCAAAGGAATTTTAAACTTTTTTGTGAGGCGATACAGGATGGTGGAATTAGAGCAGAGGATACGACTCCATGCAAATACTTTGTTCTGTCGACAAGAAAGAAAAAAAAAGGCAAATGTTGAAGTCTGAGATTTTTCTGTTTTTTATGAAATGAAAAATTTCTCCCATTTTGAGCCCCAGTAAAAAGATAATAACTGTTGGTTTAGAAGACTGATATGGTTTTTGGTGTATACACAACTGTCAAGTCGACATGGCAGTTGTATATTTTATAACACTAAGAGTGTGGGGACCTAGGATATTAAGGTTCTTCTCGTTACTGGGGCCGATTAGGTGATTATCTAATAGATTAGTGGCTAAACTTCAATAGAAAAATAAACACTTGATAGAGTAGTATACAGCCAGAAAGCTTTTATCAGGCTTCTCGGCTTTTCGAATTACCTGTATTTGAGAACTGTACCAGAGAGGGTTTTTTTCAATGAAATGTTTTACTTCTTGTTTCTCCTGTGGTTTCGAGATAAGATTCGATAAAAGAAAAATGCTGTTTGTTGGGTTGATGGCAGTTGACATGATTTATGAGATATGTCCTGCATATCTGTTGATTTTTTTTTTTAAAGATCGCCTATGTAAAAAATAACTTTTTACACAGAATTTCGGGAGAAGACCAGTGACCAATAAGTCTTCAGTAGCCATAGCCAAACAAAAAATAAAAAAAAAGAAATTTTCAACAGGGATGAATATCATTAATGTCAAGTGTAATGTCTGGAGAAAATATACTAGGTGATAAAAGATGTTCTTTCCATGAAAAAAAGTTGATAGAATAAAACGGCATTCTTTTATGATTGTTATTAGTTGCCATAGTGGCGATAGTATGGAATCTAATCTTAATAAATTGATGTGAAGCGAGATTATGTGACAGATTACAGCATTTTAATTATCACTGCTGACATATATAATAAAGAGAATTTCTGCAGGGTTACATTTGCATTTGCCACTGTAATGGTAACTGATAGTTATAAAATTCCATGCTCCATGTTGAATTACACTGTCTTATTTTTTATTTTTTAAGAATCACAATGTTACCTTGTTTTATGCAAGTTTTTAATTCATATTTAAAATATGTATGGTTTCAAGGTGAAGGAAATTCGTATGAATAATGAAGTTTTTTTTTTTAAAAATTTTTATTTTTTTTTTGTATAGAATTAAATATAAAAAATTAAAAATAGGAAAAATTGTTTCTTTTCATCGGTCATTAATATTTTCAATAAATGCAGACGTTAGATTAAGTATAAAAATATTCATCAAGGAAGTGAAATTTATCAAAACAAAATTCAAGAATATTTTTTCATAAGATTTGAGTAAATCAAAAATTTCATGTTAGTTATACATGAAGTGACTTTTAGGTGGCTTGAATAAAAAAAAAATTGAAAAATCTGAAGTTTAAGAATAAAAAAAACTGATTAAAATGTGAAACATTTAGTTAGTGATATATATTTAAAAAAAAAATGCTTTGTAATTAGTCAGCAATCTAAGTACATGAACAAGGAACAAAGAATCTGCACCAGTTTGAATTGCATCTAAAATAATTGAGGAAACTTGCAAAGACTTATTGATACCAAGAAATCAAAATGTCTTTACAGTAGTGTAGATTTTCTTTGAAATGTATTTCCTATAGATATTAAGCAATGATATACAGGTACAGTGTACTGTATAAAGTAATTATGCCCCCCCCCCTTTTTTCCCAATGAAACAGATATATGTATAATGAACTTAAAATTCCCCCTTTTCAGACAGTTATTCTCTTACAGACTCCCCCAAGGAATTCCATCTTAATTGATTGTTAAATTTGCCTAATTTAAACCAGATCAATGGTTCTAACTGCAGTGATTTTCAAAGCAGCTCCCTTACTTTACATGTGTAATTATCCAGGCTCTTTATTTTTATCAGAAAAAGCATAGATAAAGTACAACATGAAACCTAAATTGCAGGCTCAGGGGTTTGATTTTTATGAACATTATTTTTATAACCCAGTGTTATATCAGAAACAATTTTCTTTCATGTTTGAAATCAGTAAGAAAAATGCCGGTCAGATAAAAACTGCTATCAAATTAGTTTTTGACTGTTGAAAAAGTAGAAGATAAGGTTGATTAGCATACAAAAAAAATGACAGATACATATTGGAAAAACTTGTTTGATGTTATTCTTGAGCATTTTGTAAGTCAAAATTTGTATGTGTTCTGAGACAATTCAAAAAGGGGGGGGGGGGGGGTGTCTAGTCTCATTGTTAAAGCTGTATTTATAAGGTATTAACTACTATAATGCTTGCAGTCAAGGTATTTTGTAGGAAACATGATTTAGATACATCCCAGTCTGTTTCATTCAGTAGAAAAAAATATAATGCAAATGGTTAATTTATTTATACAACTATTTCTTCAGCATTGAAGCCTTTTAAACCTCGGGAGGATCTTCATCTGACTGTTATGGAGGGACTCAACATCAACCTGCCCTGTGAACCCCCAGCAAGTAACCCTCCAGCCAATATCTTGTTCTCTAAAAATGGGTCTACTATCATCACAGGAAAATCTAGTGAGTATATTCTTTTATGGTAAAAACAAAATATTGTAAGTTCTAATATTACTAATGACATTGTCTGGTTGTTGGGCAGCTCTGTAATACACGTACTACAACTGTATATATGAATGATGTGGAATAACCATACTTATGGTTTGGGAGGGTTGAGGATTGGCTAGTGACCCACACTTTCCACTGGCTTTCAAAGATTTTTTTAAAACTTTTTTAAATGTGAGAGTTTATGACCTGAGAACAGAACTGAAGTCCAGACCATCACTATATGTGTAGAAACCTATCAACTTCATTGATCAAAAACCCTTGACTGAATTCTCTTTTTTCCCAATGTTCTCTGTGTTCACATGGAACAATCCATACACTCCGATCCTTTCCTTTCTCTGCATGCAGTCTTGCTGAGAATGCAAATCAGCATCTATGTTACATTCTCTGACATTTCTGCTGAAATATGAAAAATTGGGTGAGTGGAATCCACAGCAGGATAAGTGATTCTTGATCAAAAAGTTTCAAAAATTGTAAAGGATTTTTTTCCCCTTTTCTTTTTGTGGATTGAAAGACTGACATTGATTTTGGAAACACATGGCTGGTATGGAGACAAATGCTACAGAATTTTGTCCATGATTTTTGGAGAGTTTTCAACTCTTTTAAGTTTTAGACAATGTATTTAAAAAAAAATGAATATTTAAAAAAAATGAACTATTAAATCTTTACTTTAGTTTTTTTAAGACAACAAGAAATTGGTAAATATGGGTATTAATTCAGAGCGAGGGTGTTTTTGTAAGAATTCTGAGAAAGCTTAGAGAAGGTGAATCAATTGCAAAAATAACTTGTTTTTCATGGCCATTCAAATCAGGTTCATCCAAAGCTGTGACAGGCTGAATATATATGAGCATCAAGAATATGTTTTGGTTTTCTGTTTGTTAAGAATCTGGGGGGACATAAATCAACTTCTGCTATGCCAGTCATCTTCATACCATAACTTATCTCTGCTCACCATTACAGAATGTACTAATTGACAGAAAGATAGATTTTCTAGATCTTAATTTTTTGTGTTAATTTCTGTGCAGTCCCTCATGTTCAGTAACAATAACCATATTCCTGAATTTTATCAATTCTCTACATGGGTATTTGGTTGCCCGCGTGACACAGTGATAAGAGTGTTTGCTCTAGAGTCACAGAGTAAGGAGTTGATCCTTATGTCGCAGGTTCGAATCCCACTGGAGACTGGTCCTTCGGATGAGACCACATAAACCAAGGTCATGTGTCGCAGTAGGTGCTGGCGTGAAAAAGATCCCTCACTGCTCACTGGCCTTATAGGTTCTAAATTTGCACCGGCAAGTGGTGGCATCTTGATATGAGTGAAAAATTCTCGAAAGGGACATTAAACAAACAAACAAACATAGATATTTGTTTTTTGAATGTACATACCGTGTAGGAATGTGTATACTAATACTATTATAAAATTGAATAAAAAGCACTATGTATCTGTACTCTTAGCTTTTCAAAGGTTTAAAAAATGTACCTTAGCTGGTAATAGGAAAAGTGTGTTTGACAAATTATGAAGTATAAGCTTCTTATTCAATTACTGTACTTGCTTTCTAACATTTTAAAACTTCCATGTTCAAGCTTTGCTGAAAAAGTTCTCTGAATTCTACCCATGTGTAAAATCTTGAACAGTTGCTTTCCTAGTGTCATAGCAGTTAAAAGCAATAGATAGAATAACAGGTACTGAGCCTCTCATTTCTCCAAGATTGCCTGCGTCTTAAGAGGGGAAAAACAGTCAGAAGTTTGTTTGAGTAATGAATTAGTTGCTGGGGTAGCAGTGGATATAAATCTGTTCTTTCAAGACTTTTTGTGGTCCTGACGCGAAATGGATGTTGGTGCTTTTATAATTGAAGAGCACCCCTGCACAGGCCTTGCCCATTAGCCTAGATAAGCTTGTACAAGATGTATTTTCTGTTCTGCTGTTTTGCCAGAGAAACGTTATATATCTTAATTTTAATAATCGGTAACAGATACTATGCAAGGTACAATGTGTTTTAAGTTGGAGATATGCAGGTGTTGGTGGGATTGTTTTTTACACTAATGAAGCTTTACTCACTCACTTCTCATGCAGACCTCATGTGAAATAATCAAGACACATTTTTCGTCCTTTCATTTGTTGTCTGTTTGAGATACAAAGAGAGAAATATGGCAGTAGCATGCAACTGGGTGCACTGATACTCTGATGTGGAAATAAATTCCTACAGTTTTAATGGTTAGATATTGGTAAGGATATGTCCAAAACACAGACAGACATACAAGTGTGATAATTAAAAGAAATCAAGATGCTGAAATGTAATATGGGTAAAATGGTTATAAAGGGTGTTGCATTTTGCTTTAGATTTTGGATATTGTGTTCTAGAGAAGTAGTTGAATCTGACTTCTTGTTTTGCAAAACTTTTATCATGCCATCTGGATTCAGATGTTTCTTTCAAAATGGTAGGGTACCAAAATAGTTATCAAGATCCAATGCTTAGTTCAGAGGCAAGGTCCACATTAATCATCTGTTTATCTGATACCTGTGATGAAAGACACAACAGTTGTTGTGGTTGGTCAATTGAGAGATAACCTTGGCAACAAAGAAAACTCAAGGAGATGAAATCAGGATGCAGCTCAATTAGAAGATGCATATACTGAAAGATGGTGCTATCAGTCCTAGGGATTTCTTACTAGGGTAGACATTTTTTACCCAATATCCAATAAATTTTTCAGCTTATCAATGCTAATGTGGCCAGTCATTGTAAAGGTATCTGCAAGTGAGGCTGATAAGGTACACTGAAGAGCTCACAAAGGGAGAGAACTGAGTCCATCTGTCATTTGGTTGGTGATGGACTGGTCTTTGGTGCAGTATAGATATAGTATAGATATATGTCTAGAGCTGATTGATCTATTGGAATAGGTCAGTCTAGAGTCAAGCTGATTACAGTTGGGCTAAGAAGATCATGCATTATTTCATTTTTTTTTTGGGGGGGGGGGGGTCTGGCCAAAACTAGGACACAAATTGAAAGTAATTGTAGAAACTTTTTTTTTTCCAGAAATTATATAAAAGAAAAGGTATTTACAACTTAAAAATATTTAAGTAATTTCAAAATGTTCAGTTATTTTTTACTGGTTTTATCTTCTAGAATAAATTCTTAAAAACATATTAAATATTTGTCCCAAGTCAAATAAAACCCAGTGTTTTTTAACCATAGAAAAATACCAAACAATAAGTTTATTTTGATTTGTGTTGACATGCAAGTGTCCCATTTTACATGTTGTACATGATGTCAGATGAACAATGCCTTTCCATTGAATTGCACATTGTCATGTTATCCTAAACGTTTGGGCCCTGAATGTACCGATGACAAATTTCGACTTTGTGCCCCTCTTTGTCATTAAATAAAGAGAATTTTTCATACCTGAATTGAACTTTTGATCATTAAAATTTTAAAACGAAAACAGAGCTGGGTTGTATTTTCTCATTCACTGTTTTCTGTGTTGACTTTAAGCTGATATATTAATCATTTAAAAAAAACAAAAACTGTACTTTAAAAAAAAATCTTTTTTAATGGGACTTTTTTGGTTTTGAAATGCTACTTCACTTTTTGAGGTTTTGTATATTGACAAAAGCAGGGTTTCTGACATCTGATGTCTGAGGTGCACCATAAAAATGATTCAATATGTTTATTTGGACAGTACTTCATCACAGTTTTAAGTAAACCCATGTGCATACAATAGTTTATTTAACCACTCGAGAGGCAGATCAGGTTAAGGGGGAGATTACTGTGTAACTAAACACGGCACACTCCAGTGTGTTTACAAAAAAGCCATAATTGTCAGTTTTTGAGATGTAAGTCATATCATTGGCGGGTCATAAAATTCATACCTCAGGCAATACACAAGGTGAATGGTTGTGATTTCCCGTAAGTTTTACCATTAAATAGAGCTATAAAACTTAATATAGTCTGCTTTATTGCGATTTAAATGTCTAATTCCCCCATGAAAAGAAGTTTTAGATGACAATAATTTTAGGTCCTAAACCTGTTGACAAATCAAAGACAGGTTAATAAATTCAATTGATAAATTATCTGCTCGTGCAGTAGGGAGAAAAAATTTGGTGGGAAAATATGTGTGCGTGTATTCCTCACAACAAAGTGCAGTTTACAGATTTATCATAACTGCAAATCATAGGGAACCAGAAGCACTTAGCAGATATGAAAAAATGTGAAAAACACTTTTTGTTACTGAACTAGAGGCAGGCTGTGTAATTGGTTAATATGATGATATTTCTTTGGTAACTGCTTCAAGCGCAGTTTTAAATATGATACATATTAAAACAGTATGCTGATAAAATTGAAGGTGCTTCTACCAAAAGGGTTGCCAAGGAGACGCATAGCTCTGACAGGAAATTCCTTATCATGTTGGCAGTTCTGCAATTTATAAAAATAATATATCTATCATTAATATCGCATTATATACTTAACAGTGTAACCCAGTATCGATTAGGTCTCTGGAATATTTCAACAACAATATCAAGTAATAAAATTTCATGTTGAATCCTAGTCAAAAATGCATATGATATGGTCTGATAATAAAAAAAAAAAGTGGATCGATCGGTACAAAAACGTTAAAAAGATGATGTTTGCGATTTTGATGGCGCTGTATGTTTTGGTGTTAAGATGATGTCAGAATATTTAGATAGAGTGATTTCCACAGCCAGTATCGGTATATAAGATATATTTTGATACAGAAAAGTCAGCTAAAATAATATTTGATTTTATACAACTTTAAAGCTCAACTCCATCTGATAAGGAAACACTGATTTCTTATCCTAACATTATTTACTTTAAAGATTGAAATCTAATATATAAATATTGATTGGAGAAAAAGATGATTTTTAAACCTGTTATTTGTCAGGCTGCAAACATGGCATTTTCATGTAAAGGTCTATTTACCCAAAATATTTCTGTAAAATGTGCACTTACAGAAAAGGGTCAGGGGTTATATAAAAAAAATAAATGGAAGCTTTGAATGAATTTAAAACTTGTTTTTCTCAGTCTAATCATAGGAAAAGGCTATCCTGTGATATGGGATAAGTCCTGAAGTTTTTTTTTCTTTGCATCAAAAACCTGGAATTTTATGCAGCACTAAGTTACATTTTGAAGAGAAAAATATTTTTCCTCTCAAAATTCTGAGATCTAAATGTGTAAATATTCCTCTGCATCATGTGCAAAGTACCTTTGAGTTTTATCATATTAAGCATAAATAGGAATATATGGTAAAGATGCTCAGTTTTTGTATGTAACCTGGTGTTTACAACAGTATATTGGTAGAAGATAGGTCAAGCAATGGTACAAATTTATAAAAACAATATCAAAGTGACGACATCTTCATCCTCTGTCTTGTTTACAAGAATTCCTTGGATGATTTCTTTGGCTTCTTTTTCAGGGAGGTTCCAGGTCTTTGCTGATGGAAGCATGATGATTCGTAATGCCAGTCTGGGGGACTCTGGACAGTATCGCTGTGTGGCGGTCAACCCAGTGACCCTGCGGAACCGAACAGCAAACCACGTAGTTCATCTCAAAGTCCTGCAATCTGCTCAGGGTAAATATTCACTCCCACTTTGTTAATATGTATTTATAAACTTTGTATACAGGCTTCAAATGACTAACCTTTTTTTAATGGTGAAATGGCTCCTCTGTCTGACTCCTAGTTGAAAATTCAGGTGGTTGAGTCAAAGTGGCCAGGTCTTTTTGAAGGCAGAATGTAGAAATATACAGAATTTCGTATTGGAAACAGTAAAAATTTGAATTCTAGCCTCGAAATATGCATCTCTTAAATAATTGAAAGAATGATATCTACTATGAAATAATTATTTTTAACTACTGACTGAAAATTAATTTGAATGACGTTTCACACCAGTTTGCAGAAAAAAACCTAGGATAACCTTGCATTTTTTTTACAGACACTGTCAATGATTATTATTTTTGCTAAGTTGTATTGGTAAGGCAGATTATGAATCCTTAATTAGGTTTTTTTTTATCAGCCATGGACAAATTGCTTTCTACTTGAATTACTAATATACCGGAATAAAAAGCTTAAATATATATATGAATAGTTTCTTTAGAGTTACACAAAATGCATTTGTCCTGAAAAGTTTTCAGCACAATGGAGATTCATCAGATGATTTTTTTTTTGCCAATTAATTCTGAACAGACAATATGATGTGCCTTCAGAAGACATTTACAGATGTTCACAGCTACTTGGCATTTAAACCGACACCTGGAGAACTATATGAAATTGACCTTCACGTTACCTAACACACACTTCTACACTAAAAAGAAATGCAAAGGGAGAGAATCCTTTGATAATTTTTGTGAATGAAGACTGGTATTTTTAAGAGCCCATAAAAGTCCGTCTCCCAGTGTTATCATGAGGAATGGGTTGTCCTGGTTTTTGAAAATATGTTGATGGACTCAATTGGGTTTTGCTTTTATGGCTTCCGTTTTTGAACAACATGTGACATGCTTAGATACACAGAGTAGAGAAAACCAGAGAATGGTTTGAGAGTAACCATATTGTGGAATTGTAGATTTCGGCATTACGAGTTTTCACACCTGTAGTCTTGCATGAAAAGTTCATAAATATTTATGCATGCCTTCATAATGAAGTTTTTTTGGGCAGTAAACAGCAATTCATGTTCTTCTTCCCCTTAGTCTTGATAAGTAAGCTTTTGTAAAGTGTAAGTTTTCTAATTAGATGTCACAATATGCAGAGGAAGAAATTTAACGTAAAATTGGCATTTTTTTTTTAGCTGTAGGAGGAACAGAGGAGTGGATATGGGTCAAGTTAAAGCGGTGGGGGGAGGGGGGGTTTCATTCTTGTATGTGTGTATGTAAGCAATGAAAAATAAATGAGCAAGTATGCATGTTTCCTGGTGTTGCAACATATGTATGTAAAGAATGATAATTAATACTGATGATAAAGGAAAGAGAAGAAAATTTGTGATATGTTTTCACTTACTGTCTAGAATGCGGCTTCCTGCAGATAACTAGTTGCCCTTTGCTGCGTAAAGATAAGCTTTCTTTATTACCTAATCGGCAATTTCATTAGCCAGCCAGCAGATCAGATGCTTTTTTCACCCAAAGCTAATGCAGGAAAAAATTAATTTATTGACAAATCAGTTATTCACCAGTCGCTGCCAATGAAAATAATATGTAGCAAAAGAAAAAAATGAGGTGGAGAAAAATATGATTGCATTATGTAGCGATCCCGATCTAAATGTTCTCTGCTTGTTGCTTTGTTGGCTCCAGTATGATCCGTTTTCTATTTTAGATCACATTTCTGCCTCTTAATGGGTCTAGGGCACATTCTGGTAGAACAAGCTATCTCTTTGTTCCCGGGGCCTCCTGCTCCAAAAGTGATTTATGAATTATTCTTTCTTTTCTATCATCAGGGAATGGGAGAAAAAACATGCAAAACACATTAAAGCGGGGTTCCCTACAGGGTGTTTCATATTTAATAGGGGGGCTAGGTTTTCTTCCGACCAACAGATTTTTGACACATTTCATTTATTACTTCTAAGGAGGGAGTGTGAGAGACAGTGTTATGAATCACCCTAAAAAAAAGTTGTGGTTTAGGATTTCATACAACTTACCATGGGCCTTTATGCTGGTCTAGTTTAAATGAGTGATTTGAGCGAACTTTTCAGTATTAATTGAAAATGCTGTGCATCATTTATAAGATATAAAGTCAGGAGTTGAATTGGGTACATGGACATTTGAAGGGTGTAGGCTGGAGCAATAAGTCACCAGTTACTTTATTAGTTCAGACTCGCAAATTCTGGAAAGGGTCATTTAAGTTGAATAACCTGTTGCAGAAAAATCAAGTTGAAAGCAGTAATTATGTTGTTGGCACAGGATAAATTGATTTAGCTTAGAAGGGAAACTTTTGATAAGTTTACAACCCCAAAGATTAAGATTGTGAGGAAAATACTAGTTGATTCACACATCAACTGATGAAAGATGGATGTACTTTTAGGAATTAGATTTAAGGGAAAAAACAGGCAAATCAAATTAAACCCAACTTTAAAAATTTATTTATTAACAAGGTAAAGAGTAGAAAGATACCACTTGAAAAGAAACACCAGATGAAACGGATGCAAATTATTTGACTGACGGTTTTTGGTGAATTGAGTTAAGAGTTATGGGCCTTGGCTAGGCAGTGAATCATTTACTTTCACAGAATATTTTTGTTTTATAATATACATGTCTAACAAAGAGACCTTTTTTTTCTTTTACAAAGTGTAGATGTTATCATCTTTCAGTGCTTGTTTGATGTCTCTGAACAATATTCTCCAAGTTACTAGGAGACTTAGACAAAAGGTGATTGCCTCAGGAGTTCAATTTTCCCATTTGTCTTCTGAGGTTGGCAGCCTCTTGCCTATTTTCCTTAGCCTTTTTAATTAAAAGTTTACCAGCCATTGCAGAAAAGGGGGCCAGTGTAAGGGGCATGAAATTCTCATATTGCAGCAAGAGATTGAAGAGAAAAGACAACATCATGCATGGAAGGTGTAATTTAGAAACACGGCGGTTTTTTTGATTTTTTTTTTTGAGATTTTTTTTATATTTTTTATCGAGCTGAGACAGCTGTTTAATCCATCATGTACTACAATAAATTCTACCTGTTGACCTATACGTAGTGTATGCTGCACAGATTAGGGTGTTTATATCCTACCATGTTTAAATCTTACACGTTTCTTTGATTTGCCGCTACTGATCTTGTATGCTTTGTTGCAAAACTGGAAAGTTTGGATAAACTGTGAACAAGAAAATTCCTAATAGATTCTTTTTGCCTTGCTTTCAAAAGCAGATCCTTTCATTTGCAGACGTCAAAAGAAAAAAAGAAAGAAAAATATGGCTCAGGTGCTTGCCAATAGGGCAATATATCATCTAGTTTCCAAGATTGTTCCACCAACAGAATTTCAGGGCTTTGACAAGTGAAAATTTATTAAGTTTCAAAAAGCAGAATGACCTTTTTTTGAGACACATAAATTAGTTGTGAACACCTGGTGTCTCAGTCCCCACCCTATCCTGTCAGACCTTGATAGTGTGTACTGTCACCCATTGTCCAGCCTGGTCCACAAAGATTTGTCAGAATCATCTTCTCTGTCTTGTCTTGTTTACCTAAAATATACATTTCCATGTCAAGAGAGTATGGCAAGTGAATTAAGTTGGTGTGACCTGAACAGAAATTAGAGATTTATCCACATTTTGTTTGACATGGGCCCCAAGGGTTCTAATTTCCTCTTTTTATTTTTGATGGAAAAGGGTTTTGGTACAAGGAAACTAATGATGTTACATGTAGTATTATTTTTTTCTGAGACATTTACCACCCTTATTTCATACTGATGTGGTAGATGAATTAATAACCTCCCCTACGAGCAATTGATTGCTTTAAACCTTTATATGCCAGCATCAATTGTTTTACAGAATCTGTTTTAATTAAATTGTCAGGGTGATTTGTTAGGGTAATTATTACAATTGATTAGCATCACTGTGGGGTCTTTGAAACATTTGACTGCAGTTAGAGATTCAGAGCATAATTTGGCTTGTCACTCCGGTGTTGGTAATGGATGGTCACAATTTGGTGCAAGCTTCTGCCAGACCAAGAATGCTGTGATAGATGGAGGACGTCTGCAACCCGCAATTTCTCAACTCTACTGTGAAATGCTGATGTCTTGCCAAGAGCAAGAGGGAAAAAAGTTTTTGTAAAAAAAAATGTTTATGACATTTCACCATGCCTTTTGAAATTTAAGCAGATACAATTGAAAATTTATGGATGAAATTCGTGCAGATAAGGCATGTTTATTGAGTCTAGATGATTAGATTTACTCTACTGCCCCCAAAGATCATTGTTACAACACACTGTAAAATCTGTTAAAATAAGCAGGAAAATATAACATTACTATATTTAATGACTTTTTTTGTAGTAGAACCTCTAGAAAAGCAGCCTGCCATTATTTTATCCTCTACCACCATCAGAGCTGGCAAGGGAGAAGATACGGAGTTAGAATGTGCAGCAGACGGCTCCCCACCACCAAATATTACATGGGACCGCTATGGTGGTCGATTGGCTCCAGACAGACACATCATACAAAATGGTAATCAGTGGTAGATTGCTCTTATGTTTCTTCAGTATAAAGACTTTGAGACCCATTGTAGAGTTGGAAGTTGACAGGCATAAAGGACCTGGGAGGGGGAGGGAGGGTCCATCCCAACCCCCGATAATTTTACCAGTATATACTTTACGAAAACAAAGCTTATTTACTGTTGCACTTTATTAGGGGGTGGCAAAATTATTGTAAGGGTGTGCAACCCTCCCCCCCACCCCCTTTCACCAATCAAAACTAAAAATCCTGGTTGTGGTGCATGTATACCCAAGCTCTGAGTTATGACACATACTGTGTGGTGTCAATCTATCAAGTAGGAATGTTTACTTGACTAAATGTTGGCAGAACCCATTGTCTGGAATGAAAGATTGATGTTATTCTATCAATTCTCTGATGTTTATACATATACATATGTCTCAAATGTATTTACATATTTTCTCTCTCTCTCCTTCTCTCTATCTCTTATGCACAGTAAAAGTCCTCAAAGCAATATACTGGGTAAACACTTATTGTTTGTCTTTAAGAAAGTTATTATTGTGTTGTACCAATGTGCTGAAATATTAAGTGAAAAGAGAAAATAATTATCTTTATATGAATTCCATTGTAGGAAACCTTCATATCTTTAATTTAACACAAGCTGATGAAGGGACCTATCTCTGTTCAGCCAGTAATGGAGTGGGAACAGTGCAGGTCAAGGCCATGGAGCTAAATATAGAAGGTCAGTAATTGTCAGAAAAGTAAGTCATAGTTTTGAAGACAATTATTAAAAAAAATGTCTGAAAGATGAAGCTGTTTTGACAGTGCAATATCATTGACATCAGTATTTTGATTAATTTGTCCTTTTTTAGTAAATTTGTGTTTCATCAAGAAATTACTAATAGGTAATAGATATTTTATAGTTTCTGGCTTTTGTTTAATTTAATGTTCATAAGAATGTCAAAGTGTCTGATTCTGTTTTCTTTAATTTCAATATTTCGATCTTAACAAAAACTAATGTGCCAGTTAATTGTTTTAATAAAAAAAATCTCAAAATAAATCGGTATATTGGTTTGATTAAAATGCTTAAAACAGTATTTTACATTTATTCTGCAGAACCCCCTTCAGTGACAGCCAAAGCTTCCAATGCTGTGGTCAATGCTGGGGAGTCTGTCCATCTGGTATGTGAGGTCAAGGGTGAACCAGTGCCAGATGTCATCTGGTATCATAATGCAGTTCCTGTAACAGATTTGCTGAAGGCAGAAAATGGAGGTAGGAATTGAACCTGGAAATATTTTTGAAATCTGTTAATAGTTACATCTAGCCTATAATTGAGACCTTATTGACTTTGGAAAAAGACTTGTTGAAGACTCTATGTTAAATTCTACATTTTATTTTGAATGAAATTCTTTATTCCTTAATTTTGATATATCTGTAAACAACTAGTACTTGCACATATGTGAAATGTTTAAAGACGGAGAGCTAAATTACAGCAGAAAAAAAGGTTAACCTTTAGACCTAAGCAAGTGAACTTTAAAGATGACCCAGATAGACACAAGTGAAATTAACATTTATTCTTAAACATGACCCCAATAATTTTGCTATGTGTAATAGGCCATTTCTAGTAAACCTTCATTACTTTTATAGGATTGTCACACTTTCTTAGTCCTTGACTAGCATAAACTTGTATAATATTTTTATGTAATTTAAATGTAATAAAACATGATGAAGGATATACTCATGCTTAAAGTAGGAAGATGTCAGATCGTATTTAAAAAAAATTCTATGATGCAGATAGGCCTGTTGTACTCAAGTCAAGAGGGTGATGGTGGAAGTTGGGGGGGGGGGCTTGTTAGGAATGGAGGGGACTCTACCTACTTTTTCAAAATTTTAGTTAATTTTAAACAAAATCTGGGTGATAATTCACCTTGAAGAAGAATTGTTTGACTAACTTCAAACAAATACAGCTCTTTCTTGGTTTTGATCTTTTCACATAATTCAAATCACATTTTCATGCTCGAAATTTCAAAAAAATGTTTCTTTTTTAAAAGAAATTCAATTAAAAGGTGTGTGTTACTAAATATCTATCAGGAATAGATAGAACAATTGAAATTTAAATCGTTAAAACAATCTAATGTTTTGCAATTCACTGGCAAATATATCAAACAACAAATAGCGACAGAAATGAAAGGGTTTACATTGTAAAGGAAATGTAAGGCTTTTGTGCTACTTAACAATTTCTTGTATTGAATTCCATTTCTCCTTATCAAATGACTTTGACACCTGGTAAGTTTTAAACAAATGCTTGACTTAAAAGAATGAAAGGAGGTCTTTGAAAATTGGTCTGAAATGTTATCTTGACAAAGGCGTGTACAGGTTCCTTTGTAAGTAAGACAGACAGGTATTAGGAAAAGCAACTTGTGTTACAATATGAACAATAGTAGAAAGTGAACATTTGCTCTTGGTCTGTCATTTTTTTTTCGGTAGTCCAAGCACAGGCACCAATTCTCTTGAATGGAGCACTTAGGCGTATTGATTGATCTTTAGTTTTAATGTCATTGATATAAAGAAGTTTAATGATATTAACTAAATTGTTTTACACTGTAAAAGACGTTTGAATTAAATGCAGTCTTTATGCCTGTTTACATATACAATTAAGTCAGTTTTTTTTTATATTTCAAATTTCCTTTTGCATATTAAAACGCAATTATATTACGCTGTACTTGCGGATTAAATATAGTACCTAAATATTCTTAAATTTTTTGCCTTCCAGTTTTTGTCCATTACCCTACATACAGTATTCAAATGAGTTTAGATAGGATAGTTGTAGTTCTCAAGGAAAAACCATGATATTTCAAGTCTGTAAGAAAACTAATATTTCAAGTCCGTTTTTAGCTCACCTGAGCTGAAAGCTCAAGTGAGCTTTTCTGATCACCCATTGGCCGTCATCCGTCCGTCTGTAAACTTTTCACATTTTCAACTTCTTCTCAAGAACCACTGGGCCAATTTTAGCCAAACTTGGTACAAAGTATCCTTGGGTGAAGGGAAGTTTAAATTGTTAAAATAAAGGGCCAAGTCCCCTTAGATAATCAAGAAAAGACAAAAATAGGGTGGGGTTATTAAAAAATCTTCTTCTCAAGAACCACTGGACCAGAAAAGCTGAAACTTATGTGGAATCATCCTGGGGTAGTGTAGATTCTAAATTGTTCAAATCATGACCCCAGGGGGTAGGGCGGGGCCACAGTAGGGAATCCAAGTTTTACATTGAAATATTTATGAAAAATCTTTAAAAATCTTCTTCTCAAGAACCACTGGGCCAGAAGAGCTGAAACTTATATGGAAGCATTCTCAAGTAGTGTAGATTTTAAATTGTTCAAATCATGACCCCGGGGGGTAGGGCCGGGCTACACTAAGTATTACAATGGGGGAAATCTGGTAAAGAACAGCATGGCCAAATTACTCAGGTGAGCGATGTGGCCCATGGGCCTCTTGTTGGGAATACTGATGATTCTTGATATTTCATTTGTGATGTTATGTGGGTCATGTCTGTTATGTGATATTTGACCTTATAAGAATGAAGTACATGTATTATCATTTTAAAGAACTTTAAGACATAGGGAAATAATGTTTTGTTGTTCATATTTACTCAAATAAGAGGTGCATTAAAGCTTGAGTTTCAAGTGATGATCTGTTGTATTAAACTTAGCAGCATCTTTTTGTAATACTTTATTTCCACTACAGATACTGTTAATTTAGGAAATGTATTACTTTCCAATTTTTTTTTTTTCAATGACCACTATTGTCACATTAAGAAGTTAACATTTTGATTCTTTCCTTTTTTTCAGTAACCATTTTCTGTTCATAAAGTTTTAGAAGCCTTTCTTTTCAGTGACTGCTATTATCAGTTCAGAAAGATTAAGATTTGAAATCTCTTTTCCAGTGACCACCTATAGTATTAACAGTATTCGGAAATCTCAAGGTGGAATCTACCAGTGCATGTCTAGCAATGAAGCAGGAATGGCATACTCTGCCATTGAAGTGGAGGTCAAAGGTCAATTAGCCAGTGAGAATGAAGTACCAGATAACATTGGAAAAATTGCATCAGGTATGTACCATTATCTTAAGCAAGAGGAAATGAGATGGTCAAGCAATGACTGGGATGCTCCTGACTTGTGAAGGTTTGGATATTATATGTTGATCACAGTGACTCACACAAAATAGGACATCATCAAATGAGCTGACCTGAAAATTACACCGATTTTTTAAAATATTGTCTGCATATCAAATGTTTATACATACAGACAGAAGTCAAATTCTTCACTGTTTTCAGGTGGTGTCATTTCTGGTGGAGTTGACACTAGTCCCAAAATGTCTAGAAATGGAAATAGAAGAAGGAAAAAGGGGAAAAGAAAGAGGAAGAGAAAGAAGGGTGGAAGAAGAAATAATAGGAATCGAAATAAAGGGCGTCCCTCAAATGATGGCCCCACAGGTAAGACATATTGGAATAAAAATATTGGCAGTTAAATGATGGCCCAAGGTAAGACACAGATTTGAATAGAAATTGGCTCTTGCAATTGCATATTTTAGTGTGTCATATATCTGTGTTTTTGTGGAATTGTCAACTTCACCTTTGTATGTTTTACTCCGATTCAGTTAAATTGGTTCCACCCAGTGCCCCTGATGTGGTCCAGCTGTCGGACACTTCTGTGAAGTTGAACTGGACAGTCCCTGAGAATGACGGTCTGTCAATCACTTTCTTTCGAATCCAGTACAGGGCCATCAAGCCAAAGAAAACTCAGTGGAAGACAGAAGACACAGATGTCAGGGGAGATCAGAGGATGTATGAACTTATACATCTCAAACAAGGTTAGTTATACAGGGGGAGATCAGAGGATGTATGAACTTATACATCTCAAACAAGGTTAGTTATACAGGGGGGGGATCAGAGGATGTATGAACTTGTACATCTCAAACAAGGTTAGTTAAACGGGGGGAGATCAGAGGATGTATGAACTTATACATCTCAAACAAGGTTAGTTATACAGAGTTTTTTTAATAAGTGGGCCTTTGTTATGTAAAACTGAATATTTGGTTTTGAATGGAAGGAATTGTCAGTATTCATCATTCATTGATATTGATTTCAAAAGAAGCTTTAAAAAAATCAAGCAATTTTTTTTTCCTGGAAATTCTTCGAAATCTTATTTGTCATGTAACATGCAGATAAAATTTGAATTTCTAATTAAGCACAAATCAGAAGGCCAAGTGATTGATATATGTATATGTATATATAAACAATACATACTTTTCCTTGAATTAATTTACATTATTTATCTCCCCTAGAAAGAAAGAAATAAAAAAACACAATGCAAATGGACCTTCATTTTGTTGCAAGAGCTAGAGGTGTAATGTATGCAGTAACAATCTACTTTAACTTTTTTATTTTAAAAATTTTTCAGAAGGCACATATAAATTTCGAGTAGCAGCTGTTTACTCCAATAATGACAACAAACATGGACCTACGTCAAAGAAGTTTACCCTGAAGACGGCCCCTTACTCTGAGCCCCAGGCCCCAGAGGGGGCACCTGTCATTGTGGAGGTCAAAGCAGTGGAATTCCAGAAGATACATGGGCTCAATGTCAAATGGAATGTAAGTTTTAGAGATTTCTGTTCCATGATGCTGCAGTACTTAGTGGCCAAACATGAAGAACAGTGAGACAGAGAGAATTATAAAAATAATTATTGTAAGAAATGGCATTTGTTATGTTGGGATAAGTTAATGTAGGGTAGCTATGTTGGGATGAGATGTCTCCTGATGAAGAAATCAAGTTTACGCTTTACACAGGATCTGAACCCAAAAGGAGCAGGATTTTGTGCATCAACAGTTTTCATGTGGCACTTTATATGATTTAAAAGAAAATGTGTAAAGTTGTCCCAGAAAGGCTAGATTTCAAAAATAAATCTTTTTTGTAGATATTTCTTAAGGAATAATGAAACAACTTTGTTCTGATAGTGAATCATTCTCTTTCATTAGTATGTGCCCAAGAAAAAATCCCCAATTGAAGGCTTCACACTTCACTACAAAGAATATGGTGCCAAAAGCAACTTTACCTCCCTACCATTATTGGAACCTACTATTAGGTCTTACATGATCCAAGATCTCAAACCTGCCACAGAGTACACCATTAAAATCCAGAGCTTCAACACTGCAGGTTATAGTGATCTCAGCAATGAAGTGGTCATGAGAACAAAGGGAGGTAAGTGGGAGATTTTCTTTTCTTTTTTAACAGTCGATAATTGTCGAAAAGAGCTTTTGAAATACATGTAGTGTTATGTTCTTAAGAGAAAAAAAAATCAAGTTTTGAAATAACTCTCAAACTAATTTCATCTTGTGACTTCATTTTCTTCTTTCACTTTTCAGGTGTTCCTTTCCAGCCACCACCTGGCAACAATGGCCGACCCATCTCAAACATAGATAACGATTGGCCGTCTCCGGCTCCACCCACCCCTTCCCGGCCAAGTTCTAATGCCAAAGAGCAGGAGAGAAATAATACTCAGTCAAGCAGTGAGATGTTGTACATGGTGCTGGGGATCGTCTTGGGAGTTATGATGCTCTTCCTCATAATCTTCATGTTCATGTGTTGGTGGAAACAGAGACAACAGAGAAGGAGGATGGGTAATTTGGGGGGATTATATCATGGGTGTGGAGGGTAGTAAGGAATACATGAATTAAGTTCTCATGCACTATGGTTTACAGTATATTTTGAACTAATGTTAGCTGTAATTTTTAGAAGTACCCGGTAAAAAAGTGGAATTATTTTAATAATTGATAATTTTATCTTTAAATTTTTGAAAAGTTCAACTCCCTGAAGTACATTCTGTACTTTGATTATGCCCTGAGATAGAACATTATTAGAAAGGACATAGTTTTGGTTCCATCTATCTATCTAAAACTAACCTTAACAAGGTTCAACAAACTGCATATGCATTGATACTTTATATTTGGTCAAGATGAAAGTTTCATCATTTCTGAAGCTTACATTTAGAAATCAGAAGTTTAACACTGGGGGTACAAAATATACTGGATACTTGATTATACTTGGACCTCTACCTTTGAAACTCTACAGTCCTATTCCTTGCTTTCTTCTAGTGTTTTATTTTCCCGTAATGTTTTTAAAAAGTAGGTTTTTTCTGTCTGTTTAGACATATTCTGTATTCTGGTAGACATATTCTGTATTCTGGTAGAGTTTTTTTTTTAGCCATGTTTCCTGTATGTTTTAGATGCTATGAATGATGCAGTGTGTCAGAAATTCCAGGACTCTTCACAGAGAATCTACGCAGATAGTCTACACAAAAAATATCCAAATGGAGGGGGGTTTGGGTGCAATGGGGTAAATGGGGCTATCCCTAATGGGCATGCAGGGAATGCCTATACCAGAATGAATATTAGTGTTAATCCATTGTCTGATATTGATGTTGCCAACCATAACCGTGGATCAAATTATCAGGTTCCTATCTTTTTATTCTAAAATTTGAATGCAGGAATTAGAACTTAAAGAAATAATATATGCATATATATTTCTATAATATATATTTCTGTAAAATTTATGCATTGCATTTTTAAACTTTTATGTATGTTTGAATAATCCTGGGTATAATGTGTAAATTATTTAATTTTTAGAAAGATTTTTATTTGTTAAAATTCAGTATCATGTATATAAAAAGTTAACTTTTATCATGTTCAAAATTTTTGTCTTTTAAAGAAATCATAAATTTCAGAATGTTGTTTTGTAGACATCTACATTTGTGCCTAATGGCAGTGTACCAAGTCATTATAATGAAAGTGATAACAACTTTAATAAAATAAACCGCAGTATGGACGGTTCAGTACATAGTACCTCTCATCATAGCCAGCAGTGTATAGAGACATTAGACTCAATGGGAGGGGGTGAGGCACCAGCTTGTCCCCCCTCACCACATTCATGTCATGTGCCAACAGGATTTAATAGTGATTTCAATTCAGACTCTCCGCAGGAAAGTTATTCTCATGGTGGACGGGATCCCCACTTGAGAATTTCCCCCAGTGGGGGAAAGAGGGACATAGGAGTGCATTATTCTTGTGACAGTTTGACAAGTGAAGGTGGTGCTAATTCTGGGAAGCCAAAACGACGAAGAAAACGAGCGTCGAGCCGGGATCACGGAATGCGGGATCAGGCCACCAACACAGATCTAAGTAGCAATGGTTGGTAAATTTTAATTTTGCATTTAGTAATGACTTACATATAACCATGTCCTATTTTTTTTTCCTCTGAACATGATAAGATTCAGATTTACTAGAGAAGGACATTTTTTTCCTTCATACGTTATGGTGTGAAATGTAAGACAGGGCCCTAATTCCTCAATCCAGTAAACTCGTAGAGTACACTAGGTACATGTACCCATGTTTACACAGTAAGAAGTAATCCTCAGTTTTTGCACTTCTACTGATATCAAATGAAAATGAGAATGACAACTGTTATAATTTATGTGCATCCAAAAGAAGACAAAACATTTAATAAGGTCTTTTAAAAATGTGTTTTTCTGATACATTTTACCAATAGAAGATATGTCAAGTGAACTCATGAAAACTCATGAAAAAAGGAAGAGTGAGCACGACCAAAAATTTACCTTTACAAAAATCTCATAAGAGAGACTACTAGAGTTTTGTTTTTCGCAATGATGGCCTTGAGACTTTTTCTATACAATGCAAAAAGAGTTGTGTTTTCTGGTGACCTTTAACAATGATAAGAACTTAAATGCCAGAGGGAAAATATCATTATAGGTTTCCTTATTATTGGTACTTGTATTCAAAAAAGTCAAATTAAGTTCTCAATTTACAAATTATGATAATAGTCTTTTATTCTGTAAAGTGATCTTCAAGACTTTTTAAAAATCTTAATGTACCTTTACAATGAAAAAAAAAAGCATTTAAATTTTTTTTTTTTATTTCAGAGGGAACTATAGAGTTCACTTCATATGACAGAACATTAAGTTCATCTCAAATTTCTGGTCAGAATTCATTTCAACCTCAGACTTTAAACTCCTCTTCTCCAAACTCACAATTAATGCAATCAAATGAGGAACTATGACATCATATCCAGAGAGACTCTTCGTCATCTTTCATGGAATCCAAAACCCAGGCTTGAGGATAGCTGGTGTCGTCTGTTATGAGATGTCCCAGAATGCACCTCTTGAGTCACCACTTAAAAATGGATGGTCATCCTTGAGAGCATATAGCATGCTCATTCGAAATGAGGAGAGTTTGATTGATTGAACCACCTTTTTAATTTTTTAACGAGAATTTTTCTTTGTATTCATAAACAACACATGGCATGATCGTTGTTTTTTTTGTTCTTACTCTTGTATAATAACGAGAAAGTTTGCATACCTGTGTATATTAATAAGATTGTAATAACACAATATGATATTACCTCAGTTTTTTTTTTTTCTTTAATTAAAAATTTCAAGAGAGCCAAAGAGGAAAGCTAGCTTACAATGTGATGTTTTGTTTGAGTGAAGGAATGTGTTGTTTAGGATATTGTGTGACAGAAATGTGATGTCTAGTAATGTGTGCCCTCATCAGGAATGAATGTTCCAGAAGAATGTATTTCAGCAGATCATTTTTTTCATATTTTCATATTTGAGGGTAAAATACAAATGAAGAGCCAGTACTATTAGATATGTAGGTACCCATGACCAGGGGGTAATCCTTATTTTATACTGACTCCTTGATTTATTCTTTTAGAAAAAAAAAAGTATTTTTAATATTCATGAGATAGTATGACACTAATTTAGGTGATGTCCATATTTTTTTCATACACTCATCCTAAGACTGAAAATGCATTGTACGTAAAAAGATTTTGTCAAAGTGATCTTTTATGAAATGAATGTGGCGGTGTACTTGATTCTTTGTTTGATGAGGTTTACTTGATTCTCTGAATGTGATGTACAATAATCTCTTGTTCTCTGAGGAGGGAAACAGGAGGACATATTTCAAGGGTAAAAAAAAAATTAGAAAGATTTCATCATGTATACTTTATGTGTCATTTTTATATGTATTTGTCCATTATGCCATTTGAAAATGACGAAATAACGAGAATTACCATATAAATCTACATTTTAATTTATAATGTTATTATGCTTTGTACCGTAGTTTGTGAAGAAAAGACCAGTTACTATTCCTCATTTTCTCAAGAACATCTTTCATACAAACATGATATCCTTTAGTGAACATTAAAGTGACCAAATTGTTCAGGATGTTTTCGTGTTGGATCTGGTACAAGATTTTAAGACTTAATATGGATGATATTTTCTCGAAAAATATCTATATATATATATATATATATATATATATATATATATATATATATATATATATATATATATATATATATATATATATATATATCATCACTGTGTGATTCTGAGGAATAGGGATATTGGTCTAATGTTCCGTTATGTTCAGTATTACATTATCTGTACCTTTTCTTTTGTTAAATTAATTTCTTTGTGTGCCAGTTTTTAAAACTGTTGAGAAAAAGGGAGGGAAGTGTTGAAAGGGAGAAATTGTACTGGGTGAAGATGAAGTGTTATTATTGATAAAGGGTTAAGATTGGAAGAAAACAACTTCTACACAATACTTTTTTTTATTATCTATATGGGTAAATCTTAACAGTTTAAAAATGTACTTAAATTTTGATTTAACCTGAATACCCAATGCAAAGATGAGTTAATTAGTATCTGTTATGAATATCGAGGATCTCACAAAAAATTTTTTTCTTTTTTTTTATGCTTCTCACACTTTACTGTTTGTGAAATGTACTACAGTACAACTCTTCAGTCTATAGCCAAATACATTGCATTGTCCCAAAATCTTATATCAAATTAACTCATAAATGTGTAGAGAAGAGGTACAAACTGTTGCTTCAATATTTGTTTTTTATCAATGATCCAAGAGTTTGTGATATTGGTTTCTTGTCGATACATCATGTTTCTTCCAATGCAATATTAATACAGCAACTTGGATTTATAAACAGTCTGCTCTTAAAGGTGCTGGTGTTAATTAAAGCCAGGCATGAGAAGAATATAATCATTCTGGAGATGACTCATAGTTTATGATTATTTTAATCATAAAGTTAACCTAGAAGTAATTACCACAAGTTTATCCACAATCTGTACATGTTTAATTGCAAATACAATGTATTTCATAGTTTTTTTTTAGTGTAAAATTTGTAGCAATAAAAAACAGTAAAAATCACTTTTGCACAATTACTATTAAAAATGTATTAAACCTGTGGCAATTGTGAAGTAATTTCCATTTAAACCCCCCCCCCCCCCCCCACACACACACACACACACAGACACACACTTAACCTAAGAAATGTTTAGTTGTGATGGTGAGTGCCAGAGATGGCTATTTTTTCTCATGCATGGCTAATGATACCAGCTGAATGTATTGTGATAACTCAGATTGTTAATAGTGTGTTATTGTATGGTTGTCTTCAAAATGTTAAATATTATGGATGAATATTGTGTATGCATTGTTGAAAAATGATAAATACTCAAATAAAATGTATTAAGAATGCAGACTTTTTACTTTTTTGAGTTGCTACAGAAAACAAACTTTTTTGATATAGTTTCATAAGTGCCGATATTCCAGTGTAGAGAGCAGATGATGAAAAATTGTCTGTTTGCTCTCCCAACCAACTGACTAAAAATGGTTAAACTCAAAAAACTTTTTTAAAACCTCCAGACAATGATTTTTATGCCCCCATAAATGAAGAATTGGGGGCATATAGTTTTTGCCCTGCCTGTCTGTCTATCAGTCCGCAAAAACTTTAACCTTGCCCATAACTTTTTGGTTGGAGCCATGGCTTTTATATTTCATATTTGTTTTCCTTGTGACAAGACCTTTCTTTGGGTACCATCATATTTGACCTTGGAGTTTGACCTACTTTTGCAAAAGTTTATGAGACATTAACCTTGGCCACAACTATTGAACAGTTGGTGCTTGGGCTTTCAAACTTCACATGTGTATTCCTTGTGACAAGACCTTTCTTATGGTACCAACAACTTTGACCCTTTGACCTTGACCTTGGAGTTTGACCAACTTTTGAAAAAAAAATTAACCTGGGCCATAAGTTTTGAACAGTTGGTGCTAGGGTTTTCATACTTCATATGTGTATTCCTTGACAAAACCTTTCTTTGGATACCAACAACTTTGATCTTTTGACCTTGACCTTGGAGTTTGGTCAACTTTAATATTGAAAAACTTCAACCTTGGCAATAACTTTTGAACAGTTAGAATTCTGGTTTTCCTACTTCACATGTGTATTCCTTGTGACAAGGCCTTCCTTTAGATGCCACAACTTTGCATTGTCCCAAAATCTTATATCAAATTTCACATTTCATGAACATGTGTATCGCTTGTGACAAGATGTTCCCTTGGGCACCATTTGACTTTCTTTTAAAAAACTTTAAACTTCACCATAATTTTTCAAAGGTTGGTGCTAGGGCTCTCATTTTCACAGGCATATTCCGCGAGACAAGACCTTTCTTTGGGTACCAACATTTTAATTTGATCTCTTAACCTAAGGTTAGACTTGCTTTTGAGAAACTTCAACCTTCGCCTTAAGCTGACATATGGGGGTATCAGTGTTTCACAAACGCATTTTGTTTTTATGTAAATCATATACGGTTACAATTTTGATGCATCAGATATAAAACCTAGATTGATTGTGTGTTGTTTTACGTCCCGTTCAGTATTTTTCACTCATATAGAAACGTCACCATATACCGGTGAATGGCTTCAAATTTAGACCTTTACTTGGCACTGAGAGCCATTGAGCAGTGAGGGTTCTTTATCGTGCCAATGCCGACCGTGACTCAGGACCTTGGTTTTAAATGTCTCATCTGAAAGACCCGCAACTTTCACTCCAAAGTGCTGAGCACTTGGCAAAGAAACAGTTGCTACCTATTTTTTACCAATCATGGAGTAAGCACTCTACCAACTGAGCTACCATGATGGTTAAAAAAAAAAACAGACTAGAAATATGTCCATAAGACATGAATGCCCCACCAAGGGTTCATTAGAATTTGTATGAGTGTTTAATGAAAATATCTTGAATAGTTTCTTTGAGGTCAAGGTCAAAGGAAAGGTTAAAAAAAAGTGTTGATGATGTTGAATAGTTCTTCTCAATATGTATCAGCATAGTAAGTTTGATAAGAATATATCTTGATTTGATTCGTTTTAACTTAGCTTAACACAAAGGACAAGGTATGGAAATAGCTGATTTTGGCCCATTATTTCATATAAAAAAAAAAAACAAATTACAGTTAAAATTGTGATTGTTTGCAACTAAGAACTTTAAATAATGCTTGTTTTAAAACTAGTATTGATTCAAGGTATCCAGGGAGGTCACTAGAGGGTGACAAAGTAGAACATTTTATCAAATTTCCTAGTTCTGATGGCATTGCATCAAATTTGCAATACTGTTCACTTCAGGAAACATGGAGCATAAACTTGCCTATCTGATTGATTGAATGTATATTGTTTTACGTCCCATTCGAGAATTTTTCACTCATATAGAGACGTCACCATATACCGGTGAAGGGCTTCAAATTTTGACCTTTACTCGGCACTCAGGGCCATTGAGCAGTGAGGGATCTTTATCGTGCCAACGCCTGCCGTGACACGGGGCCTCGGTTTTTAAGGTCTCATCCGAAAGACCCGCAACTTTCACTCCAAAGTGCCGAGCACATGGCGAAGGAACAGTTGCTACCTATTTTTTATCGACTTAGGTCTGTCGCGGCCGAGATTCGAACTCACGACCTCCCAATCACGGAGCGAGCGCTCTACCGACTGAGCTACCGTGAACGGTTTGCCTATCTGAGATTTTCATACAAAAGATATATCTGATACTAGTGCATAAAATATATAAATTTGGTAGATAGGCAAGCTTGTTTTGTGTGTTTTCAGAAACAAAATATGTTTTGAATTTGATGAAAATTTGAAGAAAAAAAAACTGAGAAAATTTGGAAATCGATCAATTTTGTGGTCTCTGTGAATCATATCTCTTGGAATCAATACTCATTATATTACAGGGATGACAATTTAACTATTGCATTGTTCTAAGAAACACCCCAAACCATGGAACAAAAAGGAGTCTTACCCTATCTTGTCCTTTGTGGGGTCGAGGTAAAAGGAAAAGTCAAGGTAAAAATGTTGATGCAATTAAAATTAGCAATTGAATATCTCTCATCAATATGTATAAGAATATGAAGTTTGATAAAAACATCTTGGATAGTTTCTTTGAAATTTTGCTGAACACAGATTTGAATTCAAGGTCAATGGAAAGGTCAAGGTCAAAAATGTTGATGCAGTTAAATAGCTATCACCAAAGTGTATCAGCATAGTAGGTTTTATTAAAATATCTTGAATAGTTTCTTTGAAACTGATCTTAATACTATTTTAAGAAAAGTGAGGTTATGGTCAAAGGAAAGATCATTGTAAAAAAAAAAAAAATGTTGATGCAATTGAACAGCTCTCATCATTATTTACAAACATATAAGGTTTGATAAAAATATCTTTGAAATTGAGATAATCATTAAATTTAAGAAAGTAAGGTCAAGGTCAATGGAAAGGTCAAGGTCCAAAAACCTGATGCATTTGAATAGCTCTCATCAATATGTGTCAGCATATAATGTTTGATAAAAATATCTTGAATAGTTTCTTTGAAACTGAGCAAAATGCAAAGTGTAATGGAAGGACAGAAGACAGACATGACAAACACTATATGCCCCATTCATATTCATGGTGGGGCATAAAAATTGCCTACCTCCTTCCCTTTTTTTAAATCCTGAGTCAGAAGAAAGCATTCTCTTAAAGATGGCCTAATTGATTTATTTTGGAGAGTAAGTTTGTGTGACAAATACCTTTCTAGCTCACTGAAGCAAAAGGCTCAAGTGAAGTTTTTAGATCAGCATTGTTCTTCCGGACATCTTTCTGGCATCTGTTGTCTCCTAACTTTTTACATTTTCGACATCTCCAAAACAATTAACCAAACTTTGCACCCCAAGACTGACCATGTTGTTTTAACACCAGTGGGGATATATACTGTATATATTATATACAGCTGTAGGGATATAGTTTATATACACCTGTAAAGATATGATCATTCTAAATTGTAATGTTAAAATAAGTACATGAAATCTCATTAAAAAGATCGAAATAGATATGCAGTATAACTTTCTAATATAAGGAACTTAGATAGAAGTATTAGGGAATCTTAGTTATAAGGAAGTTTGATCTTTTCCCCATAAATCCTCATAACTCTTCCTTACTTGGATATAAAGAATTTCAGTTATAAGAAAATAAAATTTCAATTCCCTTAAAAACTTTCTTAATATAAACATTAAGTTCTACTCTAAATATTCATTCACTTGCAAATTTGGTCTAAAAGGGAGAGGTACGTGTTACCAAAATAATTTTGTAGCAACAAATAAGAACTATCAAATGTTGTCAAAACTCAGACTATAAAGACCATGTGACTTTTCTCTTGGAATTAAGATTTTATAAATTTGTGAAAAAAAAATGATTGGAGTATTACATGTGTATTAGCTATATTCCAATTGGAGTACATGTATTATGCCTGGCTGGCTAAATACATGTAGGTCCATTTGTACTACTTGACTTCCATGATGACATTTTTATTAAAATGAATTTTTATTTAAAAAAAAAATGTGTAATATTCTGTTGATTACAATGTATGCTTGTGAGACTTGTTTAATTATCATATATATAATCCTATAAAGATGTTAACTGTGTGGGACTCAGACCTCACCCACTGACAGTTCAAATGGTAAAATATGATAGAAATCATGCAATACTGTGGCTAGCAGTCACATCTAAAATGCATAAAAACTCAGTACTACCTGATTAATGTTGTCTTCTCTTTGTCTGATATAACCTAATTATGACTTGAGGCAGACATCAGTTTACGGGGCATCCACCTCCATGTTCTAGTCAGAGTATGTGAATGTTAATGCATTTTTTAAGTAAAACATTTTTCAATGCAGGAGAAAACTCTTCTCTACAGAAAATCTGCTGTGGTACAATTGATACATGTAAATGACGGATGCACGAATTCCATGGTACTTCAATGCATTTAGAGTTATCTGCCCTTTGATTTAAAGAAATCCACTGTGTTTTTCAGTTTGTAACCAATTCAAATATTCTTAACATTATATTAGATAATATATGAATTAATTCAGTACTTTATATGCATGTGCTTTCCCTATTTAAGTAAATAAGCCACAGTGATTTGACTGCATGTTCATCAATAATCTGTTGTCTTTGAATATCTATTTTCCTGGGGGGAAGATGATGTATTGTAGGGTATAACTTAATTTCTCTATATCAAAGACACCCCCCCCTTGATAAACTGCTATATATCAAATTCCCCCATGGAGGAGGTTCTGCTGTAGATGTATTGTAGAAGATTCTGTACAGTACACCTTCCTACATGTGCATTATCAATCCTAATTTTACAAGTACATTAAAGACATAATTAAAGTTGCTTTTATCTCTATTTTCTCACTACCTATAATTGAAGAGTTTGAATGATTGAAGGACCTTTGTGCCATGTTTAAATCTGTACATCTCTTCTACATTCAGGATCTTTAACATTGATATCTCAATACAGAACGATATGTTGAAATGAGTTGGCAGTCCCACCCACTTTTTGTACCGCTGTAATAAAAAAAATTGGGAGGCATATAGATTTTGCTTTATCCATGCATCTGTCTGTCCATTAATCCATTTGTCTTCAAAAAGTTTAACCTTGCCCATAACCTTAGAATGGTTGGTGCTAGGGCTTTTCCATTTCACATGTGTATACCTTGTAATAAGACCTTTCTTTGGATACATTTCATATGTGTATTCTATGTGACCAAACCTTTTTTTGATACCAACATTTTTGACTTTGGATATTGACTTACTTTTGAAAATCTTTAACCTTGCTCATAACTTTTTAATGTTTTTATTGATTGAGGCCCAGGCTTTCATATATCACACATGTAATCCTTATAAAAAGTCCTTTCCTTGACAATTTTTGACCTCCTGACCTTGACCTTAATTAATCTTGCCTATAACATTTGAACTGTTGGTGCTTCAGCTTTCATATTTCAGCTTTATATTCATTGTGATAAGACCTTCCTTTCATACCAATATTTTTTACCTAATGACCTTGACCTACTTTTGAAAAACATTAACCTTTGTCATATGACAAAACCTTTCAGTACCAAAATTAATAACTCTTGACCTTGGAGTTTGACCTACATTTAAAAAACTTTAACCTCAGTCTTGAGCTGCCACACAGGGGGCATCACTGTTTCACAAACACATTTTCTTAATAAATTGTTCTTTATGCATTTTAACCTTTATCTCAAGTATGTGAATTTTTTTCTTGCACTCAGTGCACACTATACTTCAGAACCACAATCTGTGCTGCCTCATAAATAAAACACATAAATATTTCTGAACTTTATTTAAACAGACAAAATACTACACCCTACAAAGCAACAAATGTAGTATGAGCTTAGAGTGAGAAAATGAAGAATCAAAAACAAAACATATCAACTATAGCTACTCAATACTTTCATTTCAGTCACTGTGTTGTCAACACATAACTAATCAGGAATTGCAAAATAAAATATCATTCCTTAACATGATTAACACTTTTAAGACTTGTTAATAAAGATTTTTATATGCAACAATTGCAAATCTCTTTTGTGAAGTGAAAAATTAAAGTCAAGCCAATGAAATATAAAAGCAACAGAGTAAATAAATTAACATGACCATTTGGTACAGCAAGATAATAGATTAAAAACTAGATGTATAATGAACTCTTAAGCTCTCTCTCTCAGACTTAATCACTCGTAGCAATGAAGAACAATAAGTGTTCCACTTAATAAATATCAAGCACTAACCAATTCTTTAATCTGCATCACAATTATCTGTGATTTATGCTTAAGTACATAATCAAATTATGTTGTAAGTATGATATCTCAACATACTAAAAATGGATTATCTGTCAGCTGTATTGATAATTAATGTAATAACATAGTCACATCAATGTATACTTTTGTTAAGATCTACACAAACTTTACCCCAGTTGTAACTAAACTTTCTCAAATAACTAATTGTAGTTTGGAATGCAAGCAATTGCATGCAATAAGTTACAATTCATAGCACTTAATAAGAATGTATGCATAAATATCACCAATAAATAAATTTAATTTCATGATTTCTTTTTTTACACTCTACAACCTTGTCTTTACATAATTCATTGAGATTAAAATTTGAATTACAAGACTGTGTATTACATATGTACACCCTATGAAAATTCAACTCCTCTTTTCCTAGTCACACAAATAAAATGTCAAGCCCTTAACGATGCCATTTTGATTACTAATACACCTACTGAAAAAAACATTAAAAAGTAGAATAAATTAAGAAGTACTAGAATTTATCTCAAGAGATTACGCAAGCTCTCATGGTATAAATGTCTGAAATATATAGTTTTTTTTATTGCACAATTTTGTTGAGTTAGCTTAATCAAACTCTGAATATTAAATATGTTTGACTCTCTATAAATCCCTATTCTTTTTTTTTTTTTTAATATCTTTTGAGAAGATTGTACAAATACATCTATACGACAAATGACACCACTATTTACAATCCAAACTACACTAAATTGAAGAAAAATTCACAAAACAGTACAATTATTTGGACAAAATAAAAAAAATATTTACAGATTTTGAGGATTTTAAAATTTTATTTGGTTATAGCAATGAAGGGTTTGTGAATTGTTTTTGCTGAGTTTAGGTTAAAAATTATTGCCTATAATCATGAACAAGGACATGCATTCAAAGGATGAAACATAGGTAATCAAAGATTACGAAGCTCACCTCAACGAATACTATTTGTACACAAGAGAACGTCTCATACTAGATGAATTTTTAAGCGTACTTCATTTCTAGATGCAATATCCATGCAAGCTCAGTCTTGGTAGAATTTAATTATACTTGGGAACGAACCTGCATTAAAAAGTTTAACCTGGTCATTTGTCCATAAAATATAGGTCAGATGCAGCATCCAAGGCAACTCGGGTAGTTTGCATCTATGCAAGTTTGGTCAAGACAGTCCTACAGTTACTTAGGAAAGGACTAATTCCTTAAACTTTAACCACAATGCCAATCGCAGCCTATAGCATAAGCACATTTCATCTTCTTCAAAATGAGCTAAATAATGATATTCATAAAAATTTTGATGATTTAATTATATGAAACTTACCTAACAAAATTTTAACATACGTACATTTAACTGCTGTTCTATTGATGAACCATATACCCCCATCCCTACCTAATAATGAAAAACTATAGCTTAGTGCAGGTTCTTAAATAAATCTCAATGTTCAGCCATGCAGGGTCATTACGTTACATTGAATTTACAGGACACAAAAAAAGGAATTCTATACAAATACCTAGTGAGATATGTACACAGACAACACTGAGTATATATAATATATATATATATATATATAATAAAAATAGTACATCTATGGCAAGGACACAAATATCTCTCTCAATAACACTTCAATTAGTCCACAAATAAATTATCATATATGTAATATATGTACCATAAACTGTACAGGAAGGGGCTATATATTATTTCTTTTCTTGTTTTAAACAAAAAAAAAATGTTATGTACATGTGTATCGATTCTTCTTTCTCTAAGATTTATTAAAACAAAAATATATTTTCAGTGGGAACCACATTTCATGAATCACAATTATGCTTCCTCAGTGATCTATAAAAAAAATAAGGGGTTAAGGAGCATAATCAGTAGTTGTTTTACCTAAAAAAAAAAAAAAAAAAAAAAAAAAAAAAAAAAAAAAACTACAAAAACAAAAATGTCAACATTAACATCTCTGTAAGTAGCTGACATGCTGAATAAGTTCATCAATTGATTTTCAGAGTTACCTAGCAACTTAATTTCCACTGCTCTGTTGGCTGTAAACGAGCAATAATGATGAAAGTTACATGTATGGATTCAGGTATTTCATGTCCAGCTGCTTTTGTAACCCAGGAAATAAACAATTACGGCACGGAAACGTCAACACAATGAAATGACATTTAATTTAAAACTCAAAATGTCATTCATGACAGGTATGCCCGGACATTGCAATCCCTTCTTTTTATGGATAGTCAAAATAGCTAAAAAAGCATTCAATTAATAAAAGCATTTCTTACTCAGTTTGCATCTGCACTTTTTTTCTGTGTTGAAGATAATGAAAGAGGGCAAAATGAGTCAATGAGAAGACTGAGAGAAAAAAAAATCCATGTACTCTTGCTAAATCAATTACATAGTAAGTACACACTCTGTTTCATTCAACAAATGTGCAAAATTTATCCAACACATTTGAGCAGAAGTTGGTGGGTGGACAATAACAATTTCATTATACCAACAAAGATTTTAGTACTGTACATAGTAATGTCTATGCCCTTTAAAAAGCCAAGAATTTCAGGATGTTTTTCAGTCAGAACACATCAAGTAAACTTATTTTACACATAATTTATGTACATCTACACAGATTCTTATATACAGAATATAATTAATTTGTAAAAAAAAAAATATCTTGTAAAGCTGTGCCTCTCCTTCTCTTTCAAAATACAACTGCACAAACCTCTGAGATTTGTCATAAGCAAATCTGATGTCATTCAAAAAAGAATAGTTTTGTACAAATTGGCATTCCTAACTGCAAGAGCAGACACCCATTAATACTACTAACAATTCACATTTTAATAATTGAAGAGTTAAAATATCAAAGAGAGATCAGGGGGAAAAATGAACATGAGGGGGAAGCTTCCATGGCAACTACTAAATTACACAAGGTTGACAACATAATAAGAGTACCAGCTCTAACCATCATCCGAATAACAAATCTCCAAAAATATATCATTCTCACTGTTTTATATATACAGTCAGTATCTATGTTACACAGAGTTGTCAGCACTGCTGAATCTATGGGAGGGATGGATACCAGTTGATCCCTGAAAATGGGTACCAATTAGCACTTCGATGAAATGTTGAATCACAATACACAGAAAGATCTTCCTTAATAGATGATACTGAAGCAGAAGTGGCTTTTGAATGGCAAGCAGATTTTCCATCTGTTCAAAGAAAGAAATCATTAAGGTTTCATACTTAATGCTATTTACAACAAATTCTGATTTTTCTTTAAAACATTAGCACTTTATGCAAATATTTAAGAATTAATCAAGATATCATTTTTAGAGTTTCATTGGGATATGACATGAAGTCGGTCACATGATCAAATCCTGTAATGCCCAAAGGGCGTTATAGTAGATTTGATCACATACCGACTTCATGTCATATCCCAATGAAACTCTAAAAAAAAATGATATTTTATTTTTATTTATATTTTACTTTTATTCATGTTACAAGGAAAAATAGGCACTATTTAGACTTTATGGAAATGACGTCATAATCGTAACTTTCCAAATGGCTCGTGCAGTTTGCTTTCCATGTACACAAGAAAGTCTGATCATATGACCAACTGCATGTCATTGAAAATTGAATGTCAATTTAATTAGTATTGTCATATAAGGAAAGACATCGGCAAATGTAAATATTTTATCAGGGATGGCAATGGTTAACCAGTTAACTGACTTATCAGTTGGAAAAAACGTAACTGGCTACAATTTTCAATTAAGAAATAAGGTATCATTTTTAAACATCTAGCGGGATATACATACGGGTTGGTCACGAGATCAAATTCCATAAAGCCCAAAAGGCTTTATAACCAGTTAACCAGAAAACACAGTCAGAGGCCAAAAAGAATAATGAAGTGATAATAGCAAAATACTCCCAGGAATTTCAAAGTATCTTGTGATTCCCGAACATTTGTGCTGACAAAGCGATTGTTTAGTGAAAAAATTGCAAAGTCCCATCAGTGGCTGATTTTATTTTTAAATAAGAAAAAACAGACAGTTTACAAATTGCTGTGTAAGTATATAACGTCATTATTAAATCCATAATAAAATTACAAACAAATCTTCTCTGTTCAATTAACTCGGTTGGAAAAATTTATGATTAACAAAAAAAAGTTTTAAAAAATTATCTGACTGCCATCCCTACTTTTTTTATGCTGACTTTTCATCTGTTTTGAGCCATTTTGAATGAGCATTGATTAATGTATTGAATACTTACTTTTCGTGAACAACCTAGCTGGGTTTAATTCATTTCAGTTTTAATTCTCTGTTCCAAAGTCAGCTCAAGGTCAGAGTTTCCATCGTGAGGTTTTCCACCTCCTTCATTTTCCATCTGAATCGGAGCCTCACTTTGGTCCTTTCTGTACAAAAAATAATAATAATCAACACTAAGGGTAAAATTTCCATAAAATACCACAATCATTCCAGATGTTGTCATCATGCAACTTTCACTGTATTGTTACTTGATATGACCGTTTGGAATAAAGAGTGCACTACATAATAGTGATGAGGGAAGAAACTGTGGCAATTCAAAATATACCGAGTATATCAAAAACACCTTCTACAAGTTATGAAAACAGGGATCACCAAAGACCGGTTTTTACCAATGGTAACCCAAGTTAAAGATTTAAAGCTAATATATTTTCATAAATAAAACAAAAGACCTCAGTGTCTAAGCCGTATCTGTGATTTTTGTGTTGTCTTGCATCTGTCTAGCTGTCTGTCTGTCTATCTTGGAAACTGTTGGAAGCAAGGATTTAATATTTTGCTCATGTATTGCTTGGAACAATAGATTTTACAAATACCAGTTACTGACCCTTTGACCTTTGAGCCTGACCTTTGACCCCACCCTACCCCCTGGGGCCATGATTTGAACAAACTTGAATATACACTACTTGAGGATGCTTCCATATAAATATAACTAGTCATGGGTTTGCTGTTCTTGAGAAGAAGATTTTAAAAGATTTTTCCTTTGTATTCCTATGTAAAACTTTGATCACCAATTGTGGCCCCACCCTACCCTGGGGGGTCATGATTTGTAAAAATTTGAATCTGCACTACCTCACAATGATTCCACATAAGTTTCATATTTTCAAGCACTGTGGTTCTTGAGAAGAAGATTTTTAAATGATGCCATTAATTTTTCACAAAATCATAATTATCTCTCCTTGGAAGAAGGTGTGGCCCTTCATTTGAATAAACTTGAATCCCCTTTACCCAAGGATAGTTTGTGGCAAGTTTGGTTGAAATTGGCCCTGTAGTTCTTGAGAAGAAGATGAAAATGTGAAAAGTTTATGACCACAACAAAGACAGATAGTGGACATCAGAAAAGCTCACTAAAAAAGGATTTGAACAAACTTAAACCTGCACTACCTGAAGATGCTTTCTTATTAATATCATTATAGTTATAACTCTGCAGTCATTTTTAAAGATTGTTTCCTACTTGACCCAATTCAAAACACTGACCTCCTATTGTGGCCCCATCCTATCCCCAGAGGCCAAACCTGAACAAATTTGAATATGCAAGATCCAAGAATGCTTGCACTTATTATCGTTACTCATAGGTCTGCTGTTTTTGAGGAAAAGATTTTTTCCAATATATTCCTATGTAAAATTTTGATCCCTTTTTTGATACTTGATACCCTATTGTGGCCCCACCCTTCCCCAAGGGGCCATGAATTGAACAAATTTGAATCTGCACTACCTGAGGATGCTTGCGTTTCAATATCATTTATTTATGGCTTTGCTGTTCTTGAGAAAAGGATTGTTAAGGACTGTTTCCCACATATTTTTCCATATATCCCCATGTAAAACTTCAATCCTCTATTATATGCCCAATCCTACCCCCGGGGATCATGATTTGATTAGTATTTCCTTTACATGTCTTGATGACGGTAAAATTCTTGCATTTAGTGATGGCTTTTTTTCTCTCACTATTGGGTTTTTTCTGGATACATCAAGGAATTCTCACTTTACAGGGACTATTTTAAAAGTGTATCCAACCTTTTTTCATATACGACAACAATGCCTGAAGATGAACCTACCTCCTCTCCTGATCCACATTTTTAGCATAAATCTGTGCCAGCTGCTGCATTCCTGCCAGGTGTTGGTTATAACCAGGCACCATGAACATCCTGGGAACAAATCCTGATCCCCCTGATCCCAAGAAGGCAGGATGCATAGGCATGCCTGATTGAGGGAACATGCCTCTGACACCTTCAGAACACATGCTTGTTGGGTAAAGTCCGGCAGGAATATTTGGGTTGGAGGCAGATGAGATCTTTGGGTGCTTGTCATTTTCACTGTTGGGCTGGGACTGATGGGCTGGGACTTTGTCCAAATTTTCCATGCTGTCATATTTGCGCATGAGTTTGTCCTTCAAGTGACTCATAGTCTCTGAATGCATATTATCTCTCCTGTTGCCTTGATCCACAAATCGAGTGAAAGAAGAGGTACTGCTGAGGGGAGTACTATTCAACTGAGAAGCCAGTGTGGGCAATTCCTTGGCCACAGAAGAGGGTCTGCCACTGTACTTGGGAATATTCAGCAGAACTTGAGGTGATGAAGCTGTCGTTGTCTGTTTGGGAGACACTTGCAGTGGAAGCTTCAAGAAGCCCATTTGCAGATTTGGAGTGCTAGAATTTAAGTGAGCCAGTAGCTGTGGGTGACTCTCCACAGCTGATTTTGTCTTCTTCTCTTTAGTATCATCATTAATCTTTAATTTCTCCAAGTCCTTATTTGGTATGTCATCCATTGACTGGGATTCATCATTTCTTTCATTGATAACATTATCCTGGGAGGAGACACTTGTGTCCTCATCTATCATTACATCCTCATCCTCAGCCTTTGACTTCCTCTCAGCTTCCTCATTTTCTGTTGATATCAAATGTTTCCTCATTTTGTCAAACTTTTTGTGGAAGACAGAACTAGATTCCTGACTTTCCACACTTGTCTGCTCCTCATCTGTATCCATGGCAACAGGAGAACCAACAGGCTGGTCTGATTTGGCTGAATCTGGATTTTTCTGGTTGCTAACAGGAGGAGGGGCTCCTGCAGCAGCAGATACTGGACTAGATGTAGAAGGAGGGAGCCAGGTGACTTGTTCTGGCTGAACAGGTAATTGAACTGCTGGAAGATTTTCATAAGAATCTGGCACCTGTAAAAAGCAGTTTTAAAAATATGATTTCTTCAAAAATATGTTTAATGCATTTCTTTTCATCAAAAAATAAAATTAAAGTATAAAATAAATAAGGTCCATATGCCATATGTCAAACAAAAATCTAAAATTGATTCTGCTTGACTTCTCAGAAATTCTCTTTAACATTGACTTATGTAAAATAAGACACTTCTCAATGAGGCAAAGCAGAAATCCTTTAACTTTGCACCTAAAAAGTAACAAAGAATTGAAGCTCACTAAAGGAACATTTGTTTAAGATGGGAAAAAAGTATAAGAGATTTCTTACTTTCTTTGTCTCCTGGCTTTTAATCTTGTCTACCCTCTTCACAATGGAGTCTGAGAGACGTGAGAGATATCGAGGGTGACGATCCACCAGCAATGACTTTTTCTTGTGGTGGAGTCCATACACAGCTCCAACACTTCCTCTCCTCATTTCAGGCGACATTGTGTAACTCTCCTGTAAGGCCTCCCGGCTTGGGTCACGAGAGGCCTTCCCTTCACTGTTCATGTGAAAACTGTAACATCTTGGACGCAATTGAGAATGATCATCCATGCCCATGGATCCAGAGCGAGATCTGAAGTTGGGGGATCCTGGTTTTGGAGAAGTTGACGGAATGGGGATAAAATTGTCAGAACTGAACATTGGGCTTCCTCTTAAGCTGTTACCTGCACTATGAGATTCTAATGAACCAGGTTTAAGCTCTGGACTTCTGCTCTCCAGAAAGAAATGTGGGGGAACTGGGCTCGATGCAGCACTACCTGCCAGTGAGGGTGGCATACTGTTCCCACGTAATGCCCCCTTTTCCATTTGGAATCTATCACTTAGGTTATTGATCTTCCTATCCATGTAGTCTTTGTCCATAGTGTAACGTCTGCGTTCTTCAATAGTGTGCAAACGTGGTCGGGAAAGGGTATCCCGTTCCAATGTGTGACATCTTCTGATTGGCTGATCTGTGACAAAACCATAGTAACCAAGGGAGTCTTCACGGTAAAATGTACCATACGGTGTTTTCAGAAGCAAATGGGGGTGTGTTGTCTCCAGGGAGTGGCGCTGTGGAACTATGGGTATTCCATCAAAGATGCCTGAATCATACCCCGTGGCCCCGGACAAACTTGTAGGTATGGAGGAATTATCTGATACTGTTGATCCTTCAGAACTGTAAAAGGATGGGATCAAAAGAAACATTAAACATATATATTTTGAAAGCAGGTTTACCAACACACATTTCAAAAAATTAAGTGTATTCCATACAATAAAATAAAAATTCATCAAATTTTAAATAGTATAATTACATAGATGAATCCACTTGGTCATGTCCATCCATGTTACCCATGGTGTGCTCAGACGTTTTTTCTAATCCATTCTTTTCATTTTGACCTGTAAGAGAAAATTAGAAGTTCAGTTATCAGTAAGTGTTCATGATAATTTAACTTGAAATACATATATGTGAATAAAGTTTATGTCTATTCTTGGTTTATTCTTTCCAGACTTTAATGTACTTTATTTCCATTTTCTTACAATTCTTTGTTAATTGATTGACTTTGAATGTTAACATTCAATATGATTTTCAAATAACCACAAATGACTAACTAATATGTTTTCAATCACATTTTTACCAGTCTAAATTATAGTTCTTTGAATATCTTAGTTGACTTTTCTTACCAATGGATTTTTCCGAGTGAAGAGTATTAAGGGTTCTCAGATCTGTCGTTTTCATCAGGAGTTTGGCAAATAGTGTGTTATCTTCTTTGTGATTGGCCGCAATCATTGTCTGGAGACACTCAGTCAGCTTCATCTGGAAGCTTTCTAAGTGCTCAACATTTCTTAACCCCGGACGATCTGAAAAAGTCGTCAGTGAAATGGAATGATATATATCTGATAGATAGTACACACAACGTACATGTTCAAGAATGTTCTGATTGTTCTTCAGTGCCTTAAAGTGCTATCAGCAGCAAGTAATATAAAGGTCAATATCAAGGGCTAATGAATATAGCCTTTTCACTTGTACATTATTTAAGCAAAAGTTGATAGCAGTTTAAAAATCTCCATATTAGGCTGACAGACTCTAGGTTACCATGGTAACACAATTTCTTATTCATCCAAGTTAGAAGCCAATATTTTTGAGTGACCAGTCCAAAAAATCATATTGCATAACAAAATGCATCTTGTGTTGTACAACAACTGTTGCAATGGCCAAAAGATCAAGTATAGTATCATTTGTTGTTCTTATTTAAATATTCAATCCTCTATTTGCGTAACTGGCAGAGTTTTATTCCTACGTCATAAATGAAGTGACATTTTGAACTATTGATAAAACTACACAACAACATATCCAATCCTGTTGATTCAATGGTGTGAATAAAGCAAATTACACAATTATCAAGTTAACATCCATCTGTTGGTATTTAATAGATGTTTACTTTATGCCTGTTACTTTTTGATCACCTTTTATAATGACCAGATCCCCCCTTTCATATCTTGACTACGTGATTTGAGTCAAGATCATGATGCACATGTGATCAGCAACAACACACAATATCAATACTGTTATTCAAAAGGCATACTCCTGATTAAATTAATTTGTACCAATCTACAACCTTCTAAGCATATTCAACTTGAAAGCAGGTTTTAGTCATTATAAGTTTATTATTGATAATAAATAGCTATGAATATATTAATTGCATTAAGGCACAAGTAATCTTTTTTACATGTTAAGCCTCACATACCTGGAGACAGAAGAACAATGGCAGAGAAAATGGCGATTTCTTCATCGGTCAGGTTCAGTTTGTTAAAACGATCGGCAAAGTCAAACATGGAATCTAGTAAAAACCCAGCACTGCTTGACACCTATGGAAAAGAAAATGTAAATTCATATATTTTCCTAAGAACTCAGTCACAATGACTAATACAGCATTCAATTCTTAGAAAACTAGGACGCAATTACTGACCTTAACAATGGCTAGTTTAAAAATTCTAACTGAAAACCACTACAACTGCAATCAGCTTTGATCTTCCAGTGATTTTTAACTTTTTTTTTCATCTCATATTTTTAATGCCCATTTAAATTGACTCTTTACCATTCAAGTTTATTTCACTGCAGTTTAATTTTTCAAAAATTATTTTGAGAAATCAATAAGTGAAACCAAAACTGTATTGAAATAAAGGGTAACGTATTACAAAACTCAAGAGCAATACCATAATTACAGTACAACTGCTATGGAGTATGTGGAACATTTGAACTGTTTTGCTAAATAAATTATATCCACTGCAAACAAGGATTCATTATTAGTGTGTTCTTGTTTAGGTTATTCTGAAGTCTATTTAATCTAAAGTTACAAAATAAATACATTGCTGCACTATCACATATTTCATATCAATCACAGTCATTTTGTTCGTACTTTCAGCTGGGTCAGTTTTCTTGAATCAGTGTCATAATTTTTTTTGAATGATTTAGGACGGCTTCATAAACAAAAGAAACACAGTAGACATGATTTTCCATAACATGACATGGATAAATACACTACAAAATATATAAATCATGATAAATGCCTATTATTTGGTGATTATCACCCTGCTTCAACACATTCAAATCAATTTTCCTATTCTCTGCCCAGCCTAACCCAATAATTACACACACATATAGCAGTAATGATGCTTCCTAAAAGCAGCATTATTATCACTGTACTGTAGGTTCTTGACTTGGTAGTCATTTATTTTTTATCTACTCTTTGACTATAAAATTTAATAGAATAAACAAAATTGATGGACACATAAATTCCTCTGGAATTTATTTGTATTTGGACTGAAGTACATGTATTAGGTCCCCTTGGCAGAGCTCTGAATAAATATGTTTTTCAACTTCTCACTGAAAAATGATTTTTAAAATGGCATGCTACCATTCTTCTTTCAAGTATATTATGCCTCATATACATTGAAAAGATTTCTGAAATCCCAGTTTCTCCCAAAAATGCTAAAGAAAGTTAATGTAAACCAAACCACAATGGGAACACTCATCCATTCTTAATGGTTATCTTACCTGGGAGACTTCTCTTTTGAACATTTTGCCGCAGGTGAACATCATTGTATTGGATTCAGGGTCAAAGAGGCTGGCCATGCGGACTAACAACACCTCAAATGTAGCTGCCTACAATGCAGAAAAATACAGGTTTGTTTTCACCATCAGAAAATACAGGACATACATGTACCTCAGTACAACATGGTGTGTCGTAGCATAGTACTGATTGATCAATGGTACATAGTTTAATGTCCCAGCCTATTGTGTTGGAACCAATTGGTCAAGTGTAAAATGCAACATCATAGTGTCTTCTAACATGAAGTGAAATAAATAATACTTTGCACGCAATATGATGGTAAATTTTTGGCAATGCTCCGATTTTATTTACAATCATCAATTCTAATAAGCCTAACTTTTTTTTTCATACAAGGTAAAATACCTATCATATATTGAGAAATCACTAATTTTCGTGGGGGTTTAATTTTTGTTGCTTTTGAGGTATGAAGAGACCCACAAATTATGTCAACCACGAAATGCATAATGTCATATACATATCTACTCAACAATTGTTAATCCACGAAATCAAATCCCCATTAACCCATAGTTTTTCCTCAAACCACGAAAATTTGACCCCATGAAAATAAGTGATTTTACAGTAGTGTGAAGAGGGATGTAACCTCCAGATTTATACAAGATTGTTGATAATGGTGTTGCTGTTATTTTCTGAGAATGTCTGATAATAAAAACCGTCACAACTTTATTTGACCTTACTGTAGACAGACCTTATTTATCAAAGCAACAAGTGGTAGTTGATGGTAATGTAATACATGGTTCCTTTATAATAAAGTCAGGATGATGCAATTCATCTGTTCTATAACATGGATTGTGTAATCATGATGGTGTAATGTTTGTTACATTTTGCAATGTAATAATGTCTATGTAATTCATTTAACTTTTTATGGTGTCATCATGCACTGGCGGATTTAAGGGGGGGCGTGGGGGGCGCACGCCCCCCCCCCCCTAAAATTTTCAAAGTATGATATGACTAATATCAATAATGCCATACTTTGGTATATAACAAACCAATACCGCTATTTTTGTGCCTGGTTTTACTCTTAAAATACACGAAAACCCAGGAGCTTCCGGGGGCTTCGCCCCCTTGGCCCCCTCTATTCAAAGTACGATATGACTAGTATTAATAATGCCAAACTTTGGTACATATAAACTAACCAATACCCCTATTATTGTGCCTGGTTTTACTCTTAAAATACACGAAAACCCAGGAGCTTCCGGGGGCTTCGCCCGGACCCACTGGGGGCCTTAAGGCGGCCCCCAGACCCCCTGCCTGATCAAAGTTATCCATGCCCCCCCTAATCACAAATCCTGTATCCGCCCATGTCATGGTAATTTAATTGATTAAACTCTGTGTAATGTTTGTTACATTTTGCAATGTAATAATGTCTATGTAATTCATTTAACTTTTTATGGTGTCATCATGGTAATTTAATTGATATAGACTCTTGATTTTTACTTTACCTTTTACAATGTAATCAAGGTAAAGTAATTCACCTTTAACAGTGTAACTTGATCATCTTGGCTGAGAAGGCAGAAGCCAGGAATAGCCTTAGCAAAGTCCACCACTGACTTAATCGCCGGAGTGAAAAACTCGGACATATCCGACCATCCCTGGGGGTCCTCGGAGGACTGTGTAACATTGCCATTCAGAGGGCAAGCCTACAAAACACCACACAACAAATTACAAAAACTTTATCAAAACAAAATCATGTGAATTCCAAAATTTTATCAAGAAGGATGAGTTGCTAAAATGGATTTAGGATAAACATAACATCATTATATCAAGAAACAAAGAAACAGGAAAACTTGCTTATACAGAAGTCCTTGGGATATGATATCACTGAAATTCTTTATAGCCATGCAAGAAAGTGTTATGATATGAGTAATGGGGAAAAGATATAACTTCCTTATAACAGAAATTTCCTCATATCTGAGTTTCTTATAAGCAAGTTTTACTGTAAATACTTGTAAAATTGTTTTTATTTTTCAGCTGTACATGTGTATTTTTAATGATCTTCATTAACTTTCTTGGAAATGTCAAGCATAGTCATTCTGTGAGTCGTAAAGATCATTCTAATTTGTATACTTTAATAAACATTTTACTGATGGGTATATAAACTTTGTCTCCCATGAAGGTTTAAAAAAATACGTAAATGTCATCTTCCAATAGAAAACAACTTTGTATCATGTGACATGATTTTTAAATATGAAATCTGTCTCTTTCACATGGAAATAATGTAATAAAAAATTAGGCTTTACTGAAGAAAAACATTTTGGGGGTTGAAAGAATATGTATACATTTAGTACTAAATCCTTCAGACATCTGTGATCTGTGTACAAATCATTTTCACTTCTGATAAAGACACTATGATGTCATACTCAAACATGTTTCCTGAGAAAATTTAATTAAGAATTGATTCTATTGCACATTAGTCTTCCACTAATAAATTTTAGCATAATATATCAAGGACAAATTGGATGTTTAATATAACTGTTCTGACATAAGATTTCATCATTAAAAGACGAATATCAGATCTTAATGTTTAATACAATTTTTTTTTTTCACAAAGAAAATAGAAAAATTGTTCAGATGCAAACAAGAATTTAAAATTATTGCATAATATAAATATCTAATAAAACATGTCAAGAAGAGTCAATTTTTTTTTAAATAAAAAAGAATTTCTGCAGATGGAAAACAAAATTTTCCTAAGAAAAAAATTAGTGGACAATCATACTTTAAAAGAGAAACTGAAAAGAAATAGTGAAATTTCAGAAATTTTTTTTTACTTTCAAATATGCACCTATTCCAATTGAAATTAAACTGATCCTGACTTGAATAATATGAAATGGAAATGTTTACCGATTTCACACACACAGACACACCCTCACACAAAAACCAACTACATTGCTTAGCTGTAATATGGTTTACAATTAATTGAACATATAGACTTAATTGATTTTCCTTGAGAACTACAGTAGATACAGTAATTTAATGATTTTTTCAAATTTCGCATTAATTTTGATATTAAATGTGATTGACTAATTTATTAATATTTGTAAATGAAAAAGGGTTATCTTTCTTTGCTTCCTCTTAACAAACCACATGATCTCTCCTTTAATAGATCTGGACAATTTCCATTTATGGAAGTCAAGAACAATAACTGTAAACTTAAAATACACAGAAAAAACAAGGTGGAATTCTTTCTGACCAATCACCTAACCACATTTAGACAAACCAATGAGAATATAAATAAAACACATAGTTTTAAACATTTTTGCTCAAAAGATTTTTAGAACAAATTTTTTTTTATAAATTTTAAGCATATTTAGGAATAATACATCATATATAACAATTCTACGGTGAACAAACATGACTTGAAAGCTTAGAATAAATTCTAAGTCGATTTAAAATCTGTCACTTTGGAGTAACAATCCCAATAATTTAACTTTAAAATTAAATAAATTTGTTATAAAGAAATTTGATATAAATACAACAGATTTTTAGTTTTCAGAGCCTTGCATGAAGATGTTTTGATACTGGTTATATTATAATTATATAAACAAATCTCAGATCAGTGAAATGTACTTTTTATTAATGTAAATTTTGTTCCCCATAAATTTCATCTGGAAGGTGAAGCATCAGATTATTGAAATTTGGATTTAAGAGGCTGGACTATTTCCTAATGCAACTAAAATTGTCTGCTCCACTCGTGTACTGCTATCTATAATTTAAATTATACACAAGTATTAAGTCTAAATACAAATCTATACAAACATAAAATACCATTTGAGCAGGGCAGTTGACAAAGTTATTGTTCTTAATGGCTTCCTCTCTCATCTGCCTCACGTTGTTGAGGGTGAAGACACATGTGACGTGATGAGCGCTGACGATTGCCTGAATGAGATCTCGACTGTTCTGAAACATTGTCATCATTTGACTGGTCTGGGAGTGCATCGTGTTCTTTTGCATTTGTTCAATGATTCGAGCCTTTTCCTTCTTTGGAACTCGACCAAATCGCACAGCTGTTCAAAAAATATGTACATGCAAGTCTTTTACATTTCCTATATATCATTTTTTTTTCAAATATTTAAAATGCAAACATTTACATTTCAAAATTAATGAATATTTTGTTTTCAGTAAATATCATTAATTTGGGGTATTCTATACATGCCTATATGCTGGGAAATTTTAAGTAGACTAGCAATTTACTTAACTGGTACAAGTATTTGTAAAATTAAATGAAAAAAAATAAATGGTTATGATAATCATTCTGTTCTCACCATCACGAGACATTCCAACAGCTATGCATTTCTTCAATCTGAATACAAATGAAAAATAGAGTTACTTATATAGTTATCACAAATTAAGCAACAATCAAATTTGAGTCCTTTACAGTGTCTTTTTCCAAGTACAATTTGTCATGGATGGCATTTGACCCCATACCCCCCTCAACACAGAAATTGACCACTTCCCCCTGCTTTACTTACCTGCAGTATTGGCAGCGGTTCCTATTCACCCTCATTATATTGCACTGTTGATTTTTTAAACATGGTCGGTATTGTATTTTTTGCTGAATACTGCGACGGAAAAATCCCTGTAGAATAATGAATCTTAGAGAAAATAGACGTAATACTTTAGAATTATGTACTTAAATTTGCTGAATATTGCAATTGAAAACCCTTGGAAAATATTTATACATGTATACCAGAGTACCAAATATTACTGAGCAAAATGTATCCAAAAGAATGGTATCATGACAAAATTATACAATACATATCATATCATGAAGGAGGCTTATTGATTTACACCTAATTTATTTTATGAAGTCTGTTCAAAATAGCATCAAAGTTGTCTGATCTAAAACAGTTTATCATAAGTTTTTTTGTTCCTCAACATGGATTCATGCTTCATTAATCTGTGCAAATATCCGATAATCATCATCATGTTCTTGCTGTTTCATCCATGAAAGGGGGCATTCTCTAATTTTCACAGCACTACTCCAAAGAAAACTATATAACTTTCATACTGTTTTAAATGGCATTACTTTCTGGTAATAGTCTTGGATTATATTATTATACTCATGTTGCCTTGCCACTTTAAGCTACTTGCTGTCCACAGAAATATAGATGTAAGGCAAATGAAATTTTCTAGTGCATTGACATTTCAGTCAGAGGCCAAATATATATATTCCTAGAACTAATTGCTTGGTTTTAATAATTTTTAAGAAAAGTTTATTAAAATATCGCATTCAATACAGAATAAACCTATGTGGATTACTCACAGGGGACAATTTCTGTGAAAATGGAACTTAATCTTTGAAATCAATACTTGTATAAATAAGAGATAAATCACATATACAGTTGGTACATGTACATCGCTGATGGATGGAAGTTTCTAAAAATCTACTGATAAAATTTCTGAAACACTGCAATGCTGCAATTAGTATTACATTATCTACATATGAAGTATCTCCAGAAAGTCAGACACTTTGTAGAATTCTATTCCATTCTATTTGCAAAGCATTGAAATTTCACATACAGGTAAGTTTACAGGAAATGACCTTGACATTTCAGTACCGGACACCCACCTTGCATCCTTCGCAGGCGTGAACGCCATAGTGAAATCCACTAGCTTTGTCTCCACAAACTCGACATAGCACAGTGTCCCCGTCAAACTCTACAACAGAAAAATTATTACTCTATATAAAATTTTCTCAGATACCGACCAGTAGAATATTTCTTAAATCAGTTGAACATATTCTAGCTAGTTTGATTCTTCCAATACATGTAGTAATGGAATTCATATTTTTGTAATCTAAAAGCAGATTTAAACCAAAGGAGCAGTTATTTCTAATACCAAGAATGTAGTTCAGGACTTTTTTTCAAAAACAACTCAAGAATGGTTACTCTTTCACAGTTCATTTTGCCAAGAGTGATAACTATAACATTCTAAGACCAACAAAATTAAGTCAGACTCACTGTCTTTCATATACCCTCTGCCAAATGCTAATATTTGTCTTTCAGGTCAAAGGTAAAGGTCAAGTGTGGTTCATGACACAATGTGTTATGCCGATTCATCCATTTCCTGTAAACCATTGGCTTGGCATAGTCTCGGCACACTATACAAATGCTTTAACTTGACTTTTGGTCATAAAACTCATTCCCCAGAGGTGCATCAACTGACAGGCTTTGATGATTCTATATCTCACAATCTGCACAATATTATCCTGACATCATGTGACTTTTACACATAGCTATAGAATTCCAAAATGAGGTCCCAATGACCTACTTTTGGATCGTGACATACCTCCCCTAAAGGTGCATCCACTCACAAGAATTATTGGCTCTATGTATCAGTGAGCAAAACAAGATCCAGACATATTTTGACTTTGTATAGCAGTAAAATTCCAAAATGAGGTCACCATAATCTACTCACAGGTTGCAAACACACCTCCTCAAGATGCATCAACTGACCAAATTGAAAGTCCTAAATCTCACAGTTAGTAAGATATTACCTAGCCATGATTTGAAATGCAAGGCCATGCATATACTATAAATGTATTTTTTCAACAGGTCATAATTCCGCAGAATCACAATTTCTGTTCCATCTGCAGGTAGAAAATTATGCCGATTTCCTGATTTGCAATGGAAAGTCTTAAATGCAATTAAAGTACGCTGTTAATGAATTTCCTCTGAAAATCTCTGACTATGTACCTAGCATAAAATAATCTCAATCATGCTGAAAATTACGTCTCCAGTATTTAAAAAATGTTGTCACCAAGTGACCAACTTCTAAGCACCCCCCCACCCAGCACCTGTACAAATTTGATGATTCTAGGTTTTACCTGCTCAAAATATGATCCAGACATGATTTGACTATGTATAGCCATAAAATTCCAAAATCAAGTTGACATAACCTTCTATTAGGCCAATCCATATCTTTCTAACCCCCCCCCCCCCTCTACACACATTCCCAAGATGCATCAAGGGAAGTGACAAAGTTTGAAACGCAGCTAGGTTAAGGACGCCCATGAAATATACGCCTTATATATATTCAGAGAAAATGAATAGAATTTTAATTTTTTTTTAACATCAAAATTTTTTATGAATGTGCATTGTGGTGTTTGCACTTGTATATATCGGGTCTCTGCCGAGTTCGGCCAAAGCGACATCGCTTACATCAGCTGTTTGTCACGTGACAGGTTTAAAATTAGAACATATATGTACTACTACAAAGATCCTAAAAGTTCAACAATATACGGGTATCTTTCCCCTATAAAATTTATTCTGTTTTGTTTAAGACAAATTTCTTAACATGAAAAGTGCTGGGAGCAACTTCCTCATGCTTGGGAATTGTGTAAAATTTAACCGTCTTTCTATAAACTCCAGACATAGATGTAATACGCACTGGAATAATGTTACATTACGGAATAAATAAACAATGCACAACCAGCTCCCAGCACTTTTCAGAATAGTAGGAATAATAGCTACACGTGTTTAAAAATTCAGAATTTATAGTAAAGCGGATATCGTTGAACTTTTGATATTTTCGAGGGGCTGGACCCTTCATTCTAGGACATTACTGTACAAATGTGCTCCCTACAGCTATATATAAGGTCTACACATTATGAATTTAGTTTGGCAATCAAATGTGGATTAATATATTTTAGAATATGCATTTATTTTAGTCCAATTAAGCTTGTTTAGTATTTATTTAAATTTTTACAAGCTACACACTGTGTACTAAATATATCTGCAAGGTTTGACCAAATTCTGTGCAGCGCTTTAAGAGGAGTTGCGCTGACAAACTGTTCATCTCTATATTCAAGATATGGCCAAAAATCTAAGTTGAAAAGTGCCGAAATTCCCAGTAAAAATAAAATAATCGGAATTTCCTGGTAATATGCACATCAACACATTGTGTCCTAAATATCTGCAAAGTTTGACCAAATTCTGTGCAGCGGTTTATGAGGAGTTGCGCTGACAAAAAAACAGGACTGACGGACTGACTGACACACTGACTGACTGACTGACTGACAGACGGGTCAAAAACATTATACCCCCCGCAACTTGTTGCGTGGGGTATAAATATGATTTGAACATTATTTGACTATATGAGGGTGCCATGGCTTACTTTTAGGACATGACACACATCCTACCTTGAGATGCATCAAATGACTAAGTTTGATTGGCCTAGGCTTCACGGCTTTGAAAGACATGACCATACACAAATTGATAGACATACCATTCAAAGCTAGAAGTGATTACCATATGCTTATTTTATAATTTTTTCTCCAAATTCACAAAACATTAAGCCATTTTCTTGCATCATAACATAAACATTTGGAGTACCATATTGATTGATTCAGCATTTGTGGATGGAACTTTTTTTTTTTTGGTGATTAAATGATTTTGACAGCTGTACCCCTGCTGATCTCCAGGCTTTTCACAATTTTCCCTACACATACACATAAACCTTTTGACCCCAAATTAAGGTAGAATCCTAATCCTTGGGGTTATGTTTTAAAAACACTAAAATCTACAACATGTGGGAGTGCTTGATATTAATTTAAAATTAAAGGTAATAGTCATTTCGTTATTGAGAAGATATGAAAATGGTGAAGATAATGAACAGTGATAGATCTTAAAAAAAAAACAGACTAAACAAAACAACTACAAACAATACAAATCTGTGAACAGGGCATGAAACAATGACCCCACAAACTCCAGAGGAGGGATTTTAGGAGGAGTAAGCATCCCCATCGGCTGGTCAACCTTTATGTATTGATCAGGTAGACGGAATATTCTGCAGTCATATTTAGCACATGTCTAAAAACAAAGGCCTTATGTTTTGGTCAAAATACAACCCAATGATAGGATCTGGTGATTCTTCCTGAACAAAAGTTGAAAAGTATATCATTTGTATTCTTTGACATCACAGAACCTGAACGTGTGACGCACTGTTCTATCAAACAAAGAAAAGCAGAATTCTAAACATTTTTTTTTCAAATGTATAGGCAAATGTATACCACATTAAAAAAAAATCCTTTTTGAAAAACATTTGACAGATTTTTTTAGCTTTTCTAACAACTTCTCAAATTCAACATGTATATGAAAGTATTGTTTTGACAAGTCCATGTTTGAAATCTTGTAAAAAATTGATTTTACCTGATTCTTCACTGCATTTCCCTAATCCTCTCATCTGATTCAAAAGTTTGATTAAATTGAACATTTTCACTACACTTTCTGTTCTACCAAATTTCAAAAACTTATTATGCACTCCAAAATAATGACATTTTTTTGCTCATCAACACTTGGGCAAAATATACACACAGGTAGCAGAATGGTAGTCGTGGTACACAATAGTCTCCAGTCTACAGAAATGAGGTGGTAAGATTTCCTAGGTGATAATAAGACTGCTAATGAATATGACGTTAGGCAAGGAAAAAAATTGGGACAATGATAATGAATTTCCATGGCAACGAAACATCAATGACAACAACTTTTTGACCGAAAACATAGTCAGACATGAATTTTTTCTATTGAAAGCATATTATAAGCATATTTATGTAACTCACACCAACTGGCTTGTATAATACAAGGAATCTGGTCTCATATCAATATTGTCTAATTTCTAACAGGTCATTCTTGAGTTCTATTCAAAAAAGTTGGGAATACATCTCAAATTCTAAACCGTGGAAAAATGCAGCTGTTATTTGGAAATTTGATTTTTCTCCCAATTAATTTTCAACTTTTATCTTTTACAGGAAAAAGGCATGGTAAGAGAGATAGCTTATTACTATATAATAAGATGCACTTCAAAATAACTTTTAATTACATCTTACTGTACATTGCGGATTTGTTTTCATTTGCAATTCATCTTTACGGCTATCATTACAAAGACAGAAGACTGACACTAGAAGGCTGCAACCAGGTGTTTGAAAAACTAACGAAGTCTTTGTGGTCAAGCTCATGAAATCATATTTTTATGTATTTATCCTAAAAATTTTCATTTACACTCAGTAACTAGACTTCATTAATTCAAGTTCAAATTAAATCCATACATTAACTGTAGATCTATGTATTTTTCCCCTTATTGGATTTAATTTTCTGCACACATTTTCCACAGAAATTTGTCACAATGTACACAAATTTCCTTTAAGACATACAAGGGCAGTCCAAGAAATCCAATTTTCTACCAGTCGATTGGACAGAAATAGCAATTCTGCAGAATTATGACCCCGTGGAAAAAAGTACCTTTACAGTATACATGTATAAGACTAGGAACTTAAATAATAGGACCCAAAATTGCACAAAAAATGCATTAAATATAACAAGTGGGTAATGATTTACTGCATTCTTTAAACTCTGACATTGGAATTCCACAACATGCACTTCAATATCATATGCACAACTCTAGAAAATATTGTATATAGTAAAATATACATTGATGTTATGAAAATTTAAGGATTTTCTAGAAAGTCACTTAACAAATGTAAGTCACTCATCAATTTTGTCATTGTTTCCAATGTCATCAACCTTTAAAATTGAACAGTAGGTGATTTCAAGATGGGTTATTCCATACTTTAGTTAGGTTAAACGATATTATTTTCTGTAATGTCAATTAGCTAGTAATGAATATTGAGTAAAAATAAATTTGAAAATCTCAGAATCTAGTTTTTACCCTAGATAGATAATTATTGAGCTAAATTTTACAGCATAATTATATAGTCTCTATTAGAATATCCTATTTCTTGATTTATCAATTGATTTGATGGCAAATAAGTTAACAACAAAGCAGTCATATTGTGTATCAAGATGCCTATTTCCAAGTCATAATGAATGCTCCTTGCCAAAACGTGTACCGCTACATATTGTTATTATAACCTGAAGTGTGAATTCTTGTTTCCTTCTGATTTTACTGAATTGATACATAAAGTTCTATGATATTATACATGTATTGCCATTAATCTTTAAAGTTATAACTGTCACATGATGTAAGCATACCATGTGAGCACCAAACAATATAACTTAAAAGCTTAGAGTAGGAGTGCTAAAAACATTGTTAAGTCTCAGAAAAATAAAATCTAATGGTGGTTGTTTGCATCAAAGAACATAAGCCTGGGCATGTTAATGTTCCGAACTTATGCCAGAAATCCTTTATTAAATGTAGAATATTTTATGAATCTTGTGAATCTATTTTCCAAAACTTCAATCCCTATTGTGGCTCCATCCTAGCCTCAGGGTTCATGGTTTGTACCAACCAGATTCTACACTAAGTGAAGATGCTAATATATTAATGTGACTTGTGGCCCTGCAGTACTTGAGGAGAATTTTTTTTAGATTTTTTCTTTATAAAAATGTTACTCTTGTGGCATCAACCTAGCTTGGGGGTCATGATTTGAACAAACTTGAATCCACATTACATGAGAATGCTTGCATATCAAGTATGGCTTATTGTGGCTCTATTGCACTTGGGAAGAAGATTCTGAAAGATATTTTCTTTGTATTTATAAACATAACTGTGACCTCCATTTGCAGACCAATACTAGTCTGAGGGACCATCTATTGAACAAAACTGAATCTACACTTTATAAGAAAGCTTTTACTTAATTAAGTTGTGTCTTTTCTGACCCAGTGGTTCTTATGAATTTTTTTTTAAAATGACTACCAAATTTTCACTATTTCTTAATTATCTCCCCTGAAAGAGGGTGTGGCTCTTCATTTGAAAATCCTTGAATTCCCTTCACCCACACTTGCTTTGTGGCAGGTTTGGTTGAAATTGCAGCAGCAATTGTTCTGAAGACCAAATTGAAAATGTGAGAAGATAACACACTACTCACAAAAGACAGACAACAATGGACACTCTTCAATCAGAAAAGTTCAACTGAGCCTTTGGCTCAGGTGAGCAAAAAAAAAAAACCAAGAAAGAGGCTCTAATGGTCACCCGAGTATCTTCCACATATTCTGTAAGATATATTGTACCTCCTCTATAACCAATATGCCCCTCTAGTTATTCACAATACACCTCTAATGTTAGTCTTCCACTGGCTAATGAAGATCAAATCACTTACTTTTCCTTGCAACGACCTGACCTTGATTTAAAGTACTAAATCACTTCAGGTCATGGCTTTGACACACCTATGGACATATTATCACTTTGTATAAGTATGAGCATCTAATATTTCTCCATTTCTTATTATCACCCAGTGGATTGTACACTGTAAATGAACAGACCTATAGTCTAAGACATTTTTAGACTCCTAATCTCATCTTATCTGGGTCAGGCATACGTACACGTTTTTCCCAAAAGGATGGGAGCAAGTTGGGGGGGGGGGGGTTAATTTCTTTTTATTTATACATTAGTCCCACCCAACTATGATTTAATCCCTCATCCAAGACAAGAATTTCACAGTTTTGGTACGGGCACATTGCCAATCTTTGCCATGCCAACTATGTTCGAAAGAATTTATAAGATTATTTGCACTTTCTAAGTTTCTATATCATTCTATACATGATCAGAATAGGCAAATGACAGACCTAGGACACAAACACATTGTTCCAGACACTACAAATTTCAAATACAGCTAAACTTCGAAATCTCAAACACGGACATCTCGAACACCCCGGATATGTCGAACTAAGGCCGCGGTCCGGACAAAATTTGCTATATAAATGATTAAAATAAACCCCTCTATGTCGAACATGGTAATGTCGAATACCCTGGTTATCTCAAAGTAAAATTGTGTACCCATTCATAAAAATCACATGCGTTATCTTGAAGTCAGGATAATTTTCCGCTCTCAGACTAATGATCAAGTCCGTTAGGTTAACTGAACGCCCAATTGATAGCATCCACCTGTCTGTCATGCACGGGTTACCTGTATTCCTGTGATCAACAGAAAAAAGTGTGATAATTATATGAGGTGTATGTATGGCTTACCTTGGTTTTAATTATGCAAGCCAAAGGTGATATGTATTAGTCTAATGATTACACGTGGATGAAACGTTAATTGTTTTGTTGCCTGGGTACGTTTATCTTGATAATTGCTATTTATATAATGCTATATGTAATATGTGCACTTTGCTCTAGTTTAAATGCATATCAAACTGAAAACTATAAACATCAAAGTGAAACAAAGTTCTGTAATTTAATGCAATTAAAAATTCATTTTTCCTATATGAGTGTGCAGAATTTACAACCGTCAGTACACACCATCATACGAGCGTGTGTCCTCATGAAAACTTGTGCTTTAGTGCCTTGTGATTCAGCGTTGTTTTGTAGTTAGACAAAAGTGCGCGTTTCTTCTTTTGCATTTGATTTTATTATGGTAAAATAATTTTGTTTTAAATGATTACATATGTATGAACATGTTTTCCAATAAAAAAATGTGTAACTATTTCATTTTCATCATTCTGACAGCAACCAGCTTTAAATTTAAAATGCATAGATGATATCCGCTTATGTATACATGGGGAACGATGCTAGCGCTTGGGTTGGTAGAAGGATTATACAGAAGCGCATATTAAACAAAGTTTAATTTTGTGAATTATAAAGAGGATGTAAAAATCTTTTTATTGCTAAATATACATGTACATGTACTATATTAAAGAAATCGTATACAGAATTTCAAACAAGGAGGAATTTGACATGTTTTTACTATTAAGTACAAGTTCACCGCGCTAAGTTTATTTGAAGTTCATTTGAGTTATAACCCTCGATATGTTGAACCCCCGGATATCTCGAAGTTCATCAACGGTCCCGTCAACTTCGAGATAACGAAGTTTAACTGTATTTCACAGGAGCTCATTGTAGTAGAAACTCTCAAGTTGTCTACACCAAGTGTCACCCTGGGGCTTGAAGAACAGATCCCGAGGATATAAATTTCTCAGTTTTAATTGCTAGAATAGATAATTCAATATAATCCTCAAATGGTCTGAGTGGTAAACATGAAAGAAACATGAACATCAACCTAAGGCCTTAATTCTACATGATGGCCTGGGACATATATTTCAGTAAAAATTTTGGTAAAGAGTTTGTTGCATTCTCAAAATGGATTGCAAGCTCAGTGTTTCAGGAGTCAAGAAAATTATCAGATAAAATTTGCTCTTGAGATTGCTAGTATAATTAAATTTGCATGTTTCTGTCCCAAACCCTCGGGCACTTTAGGGGCTGGGACTATTATATTCTCAGATTTTGTTCCCCTTCACTCATGAAGGCTATGTAGCAAATTTTTAACTGGTTCAACAGTTCACAGGAGAAGCTATATGAACACTTTGTGACAAAGGACAAAAACAAATAGCAACAGGTCACCTGAGTGATTCACGTGACTTGAAATTTTAAACAAATAAATAAATAAAATATTGAGTTTCTGAACCTAATCCATCCAAACTGGCCTCTTTTCCCATTGTTGTCATATTATGCCGAAAGGAATTGTCTGTATATGCTTTCCAGTACACCGCAAGTCAAACCATTTCACCTTTAAATAATCAAAAAAATAGATGAGATATAACAAATGTTGCAACACATGCAAATAGTACAATTCTCTGTTACCCTTGGACTTTCAGTAAGGTGTGACATTCTCAACACTACATAATTAACGTCTCTCAAATGGTGACCTAAAATCTCATTGGTTGCTACCTCATCAATATTCATAATGTAGCAAAAATGCAAGAAAAGAAGAGAAAACACAAAACTGTGGGGTGTTTGATAATTTCTTTCTGAGTGTTGTCTAGTTTGCAAAAATATGCATGCCAAAATAAGAGTTTGTATTTCTATGACATTTATTTAAATTTTGATGTTTCTTTCGATGGCAACAAACAATTCATCGCTTGGAAGCACTTAAGCTGGGAACATATTAGGATCCTGCAAAGCACGTGTAAATTTGGATGATTAGATATTCTCCAATACCTAGGTTGCATATAAGTAAAGCCCGCAGCAAAGTTTTTCAAAGTAAAAGGGGGGAGAGCCTCCAAATAATGACTAAAAAGAAAACAAAAAATTCCTAATCTGCCCAAAATCAAACTTAAAAAAAAAAAAAAAACAAAAAAAAAAAAAAAAAAAACAAGAGGCCCAAGGGCCACATCGCTCACCTGAGCACTGTGGCTAGGAAAAAAGGAAAAATCAGTTTAGTATTGAAAAGCTTAAATGCATAAGTGGTCCCAACCTACCCCTAAAAAGGGAGTGGGGGGGGGGGGGGGTCATGATTTGAACAAACTTGAATCTACACTATATGAGGATGCTTCCGTATAAATATGACAAACCGTGGCTCTGCTGTTCTTGAGATTTTTAAAGATTTTTCCTATATATTCCTATGTAAGACTTTGATCGTTCATTGTGGCCCCGCCCTACCCCCGGGGGTCATGATTTGAACAAACTTGAATCTACACCACCTGAGGATGCTTCCAAATAAATATGACCAATCATAGCTTTGCTGTTCTTGAGAAGAAGATTTTTGAAGATTTTTCCTATATATTCCTATGTAAAACTTTGATCATCCATTGTGGACCCACCCTATCCCTGGGGGTCAAGATTTGTACAAACTTGAATCTACACTATATGAGGATGCTTCCAAATAAATATGACCAATCATAGCTTTGCTGTTCTTGAGAAGAAGATTTTTGAAGATTTTTCCTATGTATACCTAAGTTAAACATTGATCGTCCATTGTGGCCCCACCCTACCCCCGGGGGTCATGATTTGTACAAACTTGAATCTACACCACCTGTGGATGCTTCCAAATAAATATGACCAATCATAGCTTTGCTGTTCTTGAGAAGAAGATTTTTGAAGATTTTTCCTATATATTCCTATGTAAAACTTTGATCGTCCATTGTGGCCCCACCCTATCCCCGGGGGTCATGATTTGAACAAACTTGAATCTACACTACCTGACAATAATTCCACATGAGTTTCATCTTTCCTGGCCCACTGGTTCTTGAGAAGAAGATTTTTCAATAATGCCATTAATTTTTTGCTATTTCGTAATTATCTCCCCTTGGAGGAGGGCGTGGCCCTTCATTTGAACAAACTTGAAACCCCTTCACCCAAGGATACTTTGTGCCAAGTTTGATTGAAATTGGCCCAGTAGTTCTGGAGAAGAAGATGAAAATGTGAAAAGTTTACGACAACAACGACGCCGACGCCGACGACAGACAACGGACAAATTTTGATCAGAAAAGCTCACTTGAGCCTTCGGCTCAGGTGAGCTAAAAAAGCATAATTTAACATCTATTTAGAGTTGATCTACCAACACCATATGAAATATCTCTCAGTTAACATTTTAATACATATATCCCCCCCCCTCCCCGAAAATTTGTTTCTTCTCCTGCCTAAAGTTGTATGCTACTATTTAACTACAAATTAATGTCTATAATACAATAGCGTGGTCTGATCATTATTTTTTGAATTTTGAGTAGAAAGTTGGTCAAGTTACATAGGACGACAAACTAAAATTTACACAGCTTTTTATTCATGGGTGAAATATACATGGAATACATTCAGGCAAACGTGAACGAGTGTAGCAAGGAACCAATGACAGTGTTTCTTACTGTAAAGAGGTGGAGCTTAAGTCATCTTTGTTTGTCAACAACCATCAAAAGTTGCTGGTGTTATTAATTTCTTACCAATGAGAATCTAGATCACCATTTGACCGACAGTAATTATCAAGTGTCTTGAATGCCATGCCCTACTGAAAGTCCAAGGCTAACAGAGATCTGTACTATGTTTAACCATGTCTGTAATGAGACTGTAGCTCTACTGGTTTGATCTTTCTTTGAAAGATGAAAAAGATATATGACTTCATTGGACATTTTTTCTTCCAATTTAATTCGCTTCAAAAATATACTGTTTCAATTAATTCAAACCAATCAATATAAAAGAATGATAAAAGAATTACCGGTACATTAAATGTTCTGTGTTTATGGTTTTCTTGATATTAGTCATACACTATATGAGGAGTACCTCTTTGAAATTTATGTCTATTACTCTAAGGAGATTAAATTCATCTTGTAAGTGACCATCACAACTATGTTCAGCAAAATTTAAAAACCAGTCTATACACACTGTATAGGATAACTGTGTAACAGATAACAAGTGGGCTTGCATGATCATTTTTTGTAGAATTTGTTATTTCACTAAAAATCACAAAATTGTAAATTATTCCCAATCAAATTTTTGGTATTGCTAATAAAATATTGCATCATTAGAAACCCACAACAGACCATATTGTGTTCCTTTCATCCTCACCTGCAAGTTGATTTGTAAACATTTTCTAATATTTTCATGAATATTTACCTACCCAATAATAATCATATCAACCAATCAAAAAGCCTCTCATGAGCCAGAATGTAAATCTCTCCCCCATCCCCACCCCCCAAAAAGTACTTGCTGCCTCCATAAAATCATCATGATTTGACAATAAATGGTTCATCATAATTGTTTTTGAATAAAAACCATATATCAAGGAGAGCAATGAAATCTATTATGAATTACAGATTACGTGACCCATGGTTGATGGAGAAAGGCACAGTGTCAGTAAATGAGGGTCCTTCTGGCAGCAGATGTACACTGCAAATGCAGGTGCACATGTATCGGAAAGCTATCTATCAGGAATCAAATCATGAAACTTAATACCTGTTTTGTACTTTTATTATAGAGTCTATATTTGTAAAATGTTTCACTGAAATTAAGATAAAGCTAAATGGGGAAAATGAGCAGGAAATTTGAACATTTAAACAATATCTTATAATGAACGAACCATAAAAGGATTGGACAGCAGGTACTCCCTACAGAAGTCCTCTCTATAAAATATTTTATCTTTAGTAAACATGGCAACATCTTTTATTGAAATTAAAAACTGAATTCAAAATGATATATTTAGATGCATTCAATATTCAATCTGTTTCATCGACATCAAATACTGTGATACTGTGGGAGGATAGGCATTTTGCTAATAATTATAATGTTGACAGAGAGACACAAGACAGACATTTACCAATGTATAAATTTTTTTCTGCTTTTCAATGTATCATGCTAAGTATAGAACAATGTACCAAAATTAATCAGCATTTTGCATTTTTTGAGTCATATGATACAATAAAGTGTTCAACTGCTTTTTACAGCAATTGGTGATTACAATGTTAGTTAAGATTTTCAGATGTTCTGTTTAACTGGACATGAAGATTTATTTTAAAGGTTAAGTGCACTATGTCTGCAAGCAAGTGAAAAACAACGAGAATATCTTCAAACAAATTTTAAATCTTTGTTTTTAGTACAACTTTCATAACCCACATATAAATATAAATCTATGAGAGATATCCATGTAACTTTACTTACGGATCAAAACTTAATCCATGTCTGTGGTACACTTGACTGGCCATGAAGATTTAGCTGAAAGAGAGAAAGTTTATTGAAAAAGTATTTATATGTTGCAATTATACACAAACTGAAAAATGTTTGTATAGTTGTTTCCAGAAAAAAAAAAAAAATAAAAATAAAAAAAATTAAAAAAAAAAAGGTAAATACAGATAACAGCTAAAGATTTTTTGTAAAAAGTCCATTATGTTAATAATCACTTATACAGCAAATGAAGGTATGTTTTGTCACCAAGTACTTCAAGTATTACTTCAATATTACTGTAGATCACTCAATTTTCACTACACCTTTTTTCATGAGATAGACACAAACTTTAGTAATAGGAAGTGAAAAATAGGCCTCAACTTCAAGTAATTTGATTGTCTACACCAAGTTTGACTAAACTTCCAACATGCAAAATGAGAAGTTTCTATGACAAAGTAGATAAAACACACTAACATGTTTGAGGGGGGGAAAAAAATGCAACCCTCCAACCCGCAATTCTGTTGGAGTGGGACTTAGGATATACTTATGCACATGTCTAATAAATTTCAGAATTGGAATCTTGTTTGCATTTCTACAAGGTCAAATTATCTAGGTATACTAGGTTACTATACTTTTAAACACAGTGAAAAAGCATTACGTAATTTTTGAATTGATCATGTACATAAGGCATGTTGCCTATTTAATCCATTCTGTCGTCCGTCATCTAGGATTAAACGTCTCAAAAAAAAAAAAAAAAAAAAGTAGAATCTTTAAACCACAATTTAAACAATGTACACTTTAAGCATGTTAAAAGTGCATGGGAGCAAGATAAAAGTTCATTGCCTCTTCATTGTTTAGTCTCTCAACAGAAGAAATCACTTTTTTTCCAGGAAAAACATGGTGAAAAAAATCATTTTGTGTCTGTTAATTTAAAGAGGATGGGCATGTCTTCAGGAAAAAGAAATAGACTTCCATCCAATCTTTCAGAAATGCTCGTTATTGTTGCCAACATGGTCTTAAATGTTATTCTTTTGAGTTTTGCTGGAGTCTTGAAAAAAAAAATTCAATGAATTTACCATACCATAACCCACAAAACTCTGTTTATTTGTTGTTTTATCATGCAGACAACAGCTATTCAGTAAAAAGATCAAAAGTTCCAAGGAAAGGGTAAAACATTTCAACAGGTTTTGGCCAGACCCACCTCCCTGATAAGTAAGAACTCAGAGAAGGAAAATCTAAAGCCTCAATAAAAAAAGATAAATAAATAAATTCACATAGTTTTCATCAAGACCCCCTCCCCCCCAAACTTCATTTAATGAATGTTGATTTAAATTTGATTATTAAACAAATACTAGTATTTAATAACATTGTCAATAACATGTTTTCTTTGTTTATTCATAAAGAATCATTTCAAATACCAATAACATAAAGCCTCATGTACAACATGTACTTTTTTTTTTTGTAAGTGAGGTTGAACAACAAAAACCTTTGGTATTCTTAACCCCCTCCCCCTATTTGAATTAAGTTTTTATATGACACTGATCTTTTGATTTTGCTCCTTAGTCAATACAATAACATAAACATCTCTGTCTGTAAAAATATTGCTTTTTTTCTCTCCCTGGTTGTTGAATAAATGAAAAACTACCATTTCAATTATCACATTTATATTATCACATGTCAAGAGCCATGAATTTGATCTGGCAACCTGCATATTTCTGGGTGTTAACCTTTAGTATCTTTGACCTTTAAGTTCTGATGCTTTTAGCAGAAATATTTCTGTAAAGATTGTCAGCATTCAATACCTTATATATATATAGGCACCAATTGAAATATCTAAGTCAGTGACCCCTGTGACTAAGACGATTTGGACCGTCAACCAACCATGAATTATGGCTGGATTTTGTTTATTTATCTAAACACCTATGATTGACTGATGACTTCAGTTATTCTTAGCAATTTCCATGTTTTTTTTTTTTTTTAGTGTTTTATCATCCCCTGCAAAATCAATTCTTGGTTCCTTTTTTTCACAATCACTGGGGAGGTTTAGTTACAAAATTAATATTTTCTCATTCATAAGTTCACCTTGTCCTCAAATTTATCCAATTACCATTGCATTCTTCAAAAATATTTTGAAGATCATAAATTTGACATTTACACAACACAAATGCACAATATACTTGACCTGAATAAAATAAAATAACGGTAGTTGAACCATAACATTAAATAAATAAGTCTATTTTCTCCAGAATTTTCTTTCATACGTTGCGTCATAGTGGAACACATCTGCTCTGCCTACTCAGTCGTTCTCATGACCTAATGACATGGGCATCATGGGTGCAAGTTTAGCCCAGGGATGCATAATATATACACAATAAGCGGAATTGTTTATGAATTTGTTGAAATTTTACATCCTAGACCGTTTTTTTTTCTTTTCTTTTTTTTCTGATTCACCTGAAATTACAAATCAGTTACTTGCTAGATATAAAAAGAATCATTCTTTTCTTAACAATTTAATATTAATTTAAAGGGATAGAAATAAATTCAATCAAATTTGATTTGGGAGGAAGTTACTTAATGAGGATCGATTAAAAAAGATTGTGGTTTCCGAATTACTTGGTCTTCTCTTTGCAAAGATGTCACTTGAAAAAACTTCTTGAGATTGCATACAGTGAAATGCATTGAAGCTTGGGGATGGCTAGTTTGTGTCATAAGGAGTGACGTAACATTTGTTTTGGATTTGCTTGCCCTTGAAAGTTTAGGCTCCGCCCACCAATCATATGCTGTGATGTAACAAACAACCAATAACATTTTTTTTAAAAATATTTCTAAAAGAAATTTGTTGAATGTGAAAAATTCTTTTACTAGATAATGCACTTTTGACCATACCAAAATGTTTGTTTTGAATTTATAATATATCCATTTTTTTTAAAAAAAAAAAAAAAAACTTCTCTCTTAATAATTGTTGTACTTCAGTGAGTGCTACTATTAAATTTTAGATCTAGTTTTATGTTCAGAACTGAAATAACAACCCAGTCAGAACCACTACATGGGGAAAAGGGGTGCATCCCTCCCCCCCATCATCTCAAACCACGTTCTGAGTCTGTATATAGCTCTCTCCTACCCGTGGCTGCTTGATCACAGAAATTGTCGTAATCATGAAAATTTACGCCTCTATGTTCAGCCAATGACAATATTTGTTTCCAACGCAATTGAAATCAACAACTGACATCAACAGTATACAAGAAATGTTTCATATACTGTGATTGGGTATTGAAAGGTCGCATCAAAGTTCATTATCCGACTATGCTTTACTCGAATTGGTCAATATTTTAATGAGCTGCAAAATATTCTCTTCTCGTTCAACCACGGCCAGAATGGGAGAGGATCGTATATTTTGGCTGTGGTTTGCGACGATGCCCCCCACCCAATAACTCTGTTAATAATATATCTATATATCTAATCTTTGGTTGTCCTCCCTCAATAATAACATCTGTTCATGACATTTTCAACTCAAGCACACACATATTAACCCCCCCCCCCCCAAACTGTTCTTATGGGGTTATGATTTCAGTACAGTAAATCTGCTTATCTCAGATTAGCAATTGTCGAAGTCTTTTATGTACATATGATTGGCTTAAACATTCAACAACATGCAAGCAAAACCAAAACAACTGTTACATCACTTTCTCACGGCACAAACTATAGCAATCACCAAGCTTCAATGCGTTTCACTGTAAGAGTTAAAAATTCAGTTACAGTTTCACATTTTGGTCTGTGAGCTCTCAAAAACAATATCTTCTTTTTCTTGGAAAGTATTTGGTCTTCTCTTTTTAAGCCCAATGTCCAAACCTTTGACCTATGCAATTTGGCTATCCACTGTATCAATACTTGTTAAAAAATAGATTCTGCTTTATTTAAAATTTAAGAACCCCCTTAAGATTGCACAAGTTAAAAATTCAGTTTCAGTTTCACATTTTATTGGTGAACTCACAATAAGGATGTTATATGTTTTCCAACAGTCAAGACCACATAAGTAATTTTCTTTTATATTTTTCCTCACCCTCCATCTTAGATTGTTCCTCTTTAGTTCTTTTTTTTAATTTTGGTTTTAAAATGGGTTCAAATATTTGTATATATCATACAAAGAAACAGAATAATATATACATCATGTACATGCATTAGTATTGTAAAATTATATAATTAAAGCTGAAAAGATTGATTTGTTTACTCACACTTTTACAATATGAAAATTTTTTTCTTTCTTTAAAAGAATGTGATATAGGTATTTTTTACATTAAAAAAAAAATGAAATCCACCAACTGCGCCAGGTTTTTTTTTTTCCAAATTAAGGGGAAAATCTCAAAATTAAGTTAAATTGCCTGGCTAAACCTTGACATTTGTGGAACTATCATGATCAATGTATCAAAAAGTCTCTATATGGTTTCTTTTTCTTAGAATAATGAAACCTTCTTTAAAATAGAAAAGCCTAATGACTTCCCGTATCTGTGAAGAGTAGGTAATGATGTACATGTCATAATGGTCAATCAAAAACTCGCACATTCACCAAAAGCCAGTACATTTTTCAAGTACATGAATAAGAACAGGCAATTCAACACATCTGGGATAACATGCAAATTTAGTTTTAAAAATCTAGCCTTAAGAATGTAGAAACTCAAAGTTATCTATAAAGAATCTAGGAAATTCAGGAAAATATTAGTTTTATGCTTATAAGAAATAAAGATTTTAAATAGGGTACTATAGATTCCTTATTTTTTGCGAGTACTTATTATCATGAAATTGCTCTTTAACGTCAAATCGTGAGAGCAACAATTTGTGATTGGACGGTTAATCAAGAGATTTTACATTGATTTCAGCACTATAAAAAAACAAGTGAGCAATTTTATTTCACGAGTTGTGCTTCTCGCGAAATTACGTGATAATTAATTCCATTTGTATATTTAGGAATCTACAGTATCATTAATTCACAGACGATCAAAAATGTGTGTACATGTACAGACTAGACAGATACTATACTGGTTGGTTATAAGTTACTCCTTTTCATTTGGCTTCACTATATGCCAATTTAAGATGTGATGGTGATGAAACAACCAAATTGAAAAGTGAGACAGTATACAATGTTCTTTTTTTCTCCTATAAAGTTAACAGTTTTCTTATAAACATGTTATTTCAAAATATATATATATATATATATATATATATATATATATATATATAGATATATATATATATATATATATATATATATATATATATATATGTAATAAATATATTGTGCAGTGAGTAAAATGAGGGGTTACTTTTGAAGTAATTTCTAGGCATTCCTACTAAAAGTAGCACACTTATATATACCATTGTTTTTTTTTCCTTTAAGCACAATTGATCAATATTTTCTCTCCAAAATACCTATATCAAATGTAAAACAGTGAATAAATTTTGCAAGAAAAAAGATTTTAGCATTACTTTCACTTTTTATTTCGAGAGGGGAGGGCTATGATTTTGAGCTAATTTTGAATCGATTTAAAAACTGGTCAAAACTGACAATTTGTTGAATACCTTTCTTTGTTTGTATTTGAAAGACACAATTGCTACTGTGCAGTAAAGTTTGAGAAATGTTCTATTATGCAAAGTATGCTGGTATTAAAAAGGGAGAATATTCCCTTTGTGACTTTAAGATTTGAAATAAAAGATATATATTTTAAACCACGATTCAGCACAAAAGCTAGCTTATTATAGTAGTGAAAGGTTAACATTATTGTTTTCACATTTACTTGTTAAGTCATGTACAATATCACATAAATTTCTTGACTTGCAAACCTTTCTATGACTCATCCCTTTTGTTACTGTTTTCCCCAAATGTTTCTATTTTGGTCAAACATAGACCTATAATTTAGAGGCATATTTGCTTGAGAAGTGATAAATGTGTGTGGTAAGTTTCAGTCAGATGAACTGATCAGAAGTTAAGAACACTTTTTTTTTTCTAGAGTCATTTAAAGTTGCTAGGAATAAATTTTACCATGTATATACTTTTACAGTATGAATATAAAATTATTCCGTGATTCATATCAATCAATATTTAAAAAAAAAAAAAACAGAAAAAAGCTAGTAAACTGTGCTCTGTTTTCACAATCTAATTAAAACACTTCCTTTGACATTTTTGCACAGGTCAGCATGTCATTACATCATATTAACACCCGCTGCAAAATTATGTAATGTAAACCTCACCCTGTAATTTCGAAAAATTAGAGACATATGTTCAGAAATACACACATATGTTGAAATATTTTAACTTATTTTTAAATAAAATTTTGCGCAGAACAACAATCACTGCAATTGTACTGCAACATTGTTACATACTCAGTAGGACTGTTTGTAATAATGTCATCATGTCTACATGCACATATCTACCGGCGAATTATGACCCTTGATTTAGAACAAACTCGGTCTCTGGATGACTTCAACTGTTCGAACAAAATAAACACAATTTTCTTTGTTGTCCGTAATTAACACTGAACATGATTAGACGTGAAACACACTCTCAACCATCCATCTCTTACAAGTTATTTTATTATTTTTTTGTCCAGATCACCAAAATTTCCCCCAGTAAAATGCCGGTTCCTCTGTCAATTTCAAACCAACATTTACGCAAACTTACCTGGGTCACCGTGGGTAGGGAAACCTTGAGACAAGGGTGTTTACGTCCCCGGGTCCTCACTTCAATTTAGACAGTCGGTCAATTATCTCGTGTATGTGAACTCTCCATGACTGAGTGACCCAATTATTCACAACCAGCACTGACCCAAATTCGACGTAATTTTTCTAACAAGGGAATTGATTGGTCCGAAAATATTGCAATTCAGCTGGTGTCATATACTTTTGCAAGCATTTTTGGTAAAAGTACGACATAAAAATTGAAAGTTAGGAATTTTACTTATTTAGGCCACTGATATATATCATTTTCAATTTAAAATTTATATATGAAATGCGTAAATAAGAAGAAAATCAAAAAAATATCTGTAACCTGTAAACAACTTACCTAAAATATAGGTCAAATTGCCGAACCAATCATTTTACGTCTTTCATATCCCCCTCGGAGAGGTCGGCGCTCGTTACAAAAAGTAAACAACTAAAATTAGAAAAGTGTCACGTAATACCGAACATGCAACAGCTGATTTGATATCGAAATTTAAATGAAAATTACTGCACTGGTGGGACTGTTATTATATCCAAAAAGCTTAAGAAATACGATGCATTCAACAGATCGATAAATAAATTCATGATGGCAGAATATAAGATCAACAAACAAACATGCTTTAAGAGGTCAAAAACCTCGACAGTGACCTTTTGTAGATAGGTGCAATGTCATGCTACGTCAGAAATTGTAAGTAAAGTGGTGGATCTAACTTCATTTTCATAAACTCAATAATCATGCAGATCGAGAGGGAATTCGAAATCCTATCATACTGAAGGATATATTATATGCATACAAATAAATTTGCATGTATTTTAACAACTACTGTGAGAAGATCTCCCCCTTTTTCTTCTAAATCAGTATAAACAGCTGATAAATGCATTTCATTGGTTTGTGCAAAGAGCTTATATGCTCCCGGAGTATAAAAAAATACTTCAGTTGAACAAAATTCGTATGTACTGTTTTTAGATATACACACATTTTACAACTCTTAAACTAACATAGATATATAAATGCATGTATACGAATTTTACAAATAATTTTTTTTCTTTACACGCTGATAGGTTTTCCTGTGTTTAATGCTGAAGTGCGATAATTGTGACGTCATATCCAAACATTAAAATATTGTAATTCATGACGTCATAATACTCAACAAACTAGAGAGAGAGAATGGTCGAAACTAAATCACATGTATACATGTGAATTGTCAAGATGCATGCATAATACATGAATCTTCCAAAACGACTAATTATTGCATACAATACCATTTTGCGGGATTTAATCTTTATTTGGTAAAATATGAGTATTAACTTCTCTCTTTTTTTTTTAGACTCACAGCTGTCGCGTTGAGATTTTTATTATCTCTGTTTGTTTATGTGGGTGTGTTTTAATAAAGCCCCAAATATATAGACGAAATTACTTTGTTATGTGCTAATATCCACACATAATATTGTTGTTTTCAGTCAATATCTATGTAATTCTTTTGTACTATTGTCATAACTGAAGGATTTTTTATTGAGTGAAAGAAACTTGTTTTCAGCTCCTACCATTTCCTGCATATTTCTGGCATTTCCTAATTATGGACCGTCAGCTGGCGGTCTCATTGTACATGTATAATCATATTTAGAACTATGAAAAACAGTATGTGAGTAGATCAAAAGATCTGATTTGATACCTTCATTGTTGGGTCTTTTTTTTTACGAGTTGATGGTATCAACTCATGTTATGTGACTTGTAAGGGATTCCCCAATGTATCGAGACTAATCACACTTTCATCTGAGTATTTTGTGTACGGATTCTTGTATAATATTGGTTTATTTACAATTTTCATAATCTACAGAACAAGAATATGTTTCCTGATATGCTTTGAAGTGTTTATAAACATGAATATTTATTATTAATTTTATTGGAATTTGTGTCCATCCGCAAAAGAAAATAGTGTTAGGGACATGCGGTCAACAAAAGTGACATGTCGTGCAATCAAAATTTTGATTTATAAATCAATAAATGTTTTATATAATAAGAAGTATTTTGAAAACAGATTTTAAAAGAAAATTCACAAAGTTGAACATTGTACAAACTAGGTTATTTTTAAAAGATTGACGTGCTAGAGGTATATAAATAAACTTCTTGCGCTGTTATGCTAATGAACAGAGCAGTTTTCCCGCGTTAGTGATGAATCGTTCAACACAGAGAACACTGTCTATGTTTGTAAACAAAGCGAGAAGTTTGCAGTACAGAAGGTCGATGTAAATCAACTACTTATCTCAAACGGAAGAAATGAGCTGCGCCAGTAAAAACAATTTTGAAATTAAAGTTCTTATTTCTTGTGCAAACAATAAAAGATTTCGATTGCTTCAAGGGTTAGATTTTTTCAGCAGCAGACAACTTTGTGCTCCAATTTCTTTTTCCCTGTTAAAAACACTGTCTTCCACATTCTAGATCTGTTTCACAGCAAGCTTTAAATACAGCAATGGTCACTTAACACGCCTGTGATTCTTATCTCATTAATTGTCGGCACTACACTGGAAAGTGGTTTCCTTTAATATGTCCAGCTGTGTTTTGCTATCAGATGCTGACCATGTTATAAAGTGAATTAGTAGTACTGAATGCAATAAATAAAAAAAGAGGGGAATTATTGATAAATTAAATGTGAAATGCATATTTATATATGTGAAGAGATCAAGAAATCAAATTAATTCATGAGTTTATAGATCATGTAAATAGTCAATAGCATGCCATTGTGGTAAATTTAAAGTCTTCAGTCGAAAAGCCGAAAGAATTGAAATTTTTAACATGCATACTTGTATCAATGAAAGTCAAGTAGTTGAATTTTAAAAAAGGCTAAACCGAGAGAAATGATATATAAAATGTGCATATTAATTAAAGTCAAGTAGTTATATTTCAAAAGTGACTAAACCAAACGAAATGACATATAAAATGCCCATTTCAGTTAAATGTCAGGAAGTTCAATTTCAAGAGTAGGCTTATCAAGAGAACTAAAATATTTATTGTGCATATCAATGATCATAAAAGACAGGGGGTTGAATTTTAAGAGTGGCTAAATCAGGAGAATTGAAATATCAAATGTGCATGTAAATTTTGAAAGACAAGGAGTTAAATTTCAATAGTGACTAAATCAAGAAAATTGAATTATGTAATATACATATAAATGAAAGTAAAAGATATCAATGTTAAGACTGGCTTAATCACGAGAATTGGAACATATTGATGTGCATTGAAAATTTTAAATTGTTTGTAAATTGAAGAAAGCAGTGAAAATATTTAATGAGCATGTAAATGAAATAATTCAATCTGCGCTATTTGTAAATAATAATAATTCCCTACTTGTAATACTATTGTAGGTTTGGCCTATTAGTTTGGTTTATGTGTGTTTAAAGCTTTTTCTTGTTTTTTGTCTACTTAGTTGTTTTAATTCTGTAATATGATTTTACAACAGTTCTGCCATTTTTCTCTATTTGAAATTTCTAGTCACTTGATATATAATAATATTTCTGTCAAATGATATCGAGTGTCCAAAAACTGTTCTCGGTAGTTTTAATAATGATAGTCTGTGCTCTGTGACCATTTCAATGATGGTATCCTTTAATATTTTGTAAAAATACAAATTACTTTAAATGCAAGCTAAATTGTCATTTTACGAAAAATCCCAAAACGAACTTAGTATTATTTGTTTTCTATGTTTAAAGGTTTGATTTGTGATAAATTATTATACATTCCAGTAGATATTAAAAAAAAATAAATATACATGTTAAAAATACATGATGGAAAAGGTGTAAATAAAATATAATTTTATTTCTCTCTCTCTCAAAAAAAAAAAAAAAAAATTTAAAGTGATAGTTTTCATCAATGCACATAATTTCAACAATATCATATATTCCATATATGGACTAGAGACCTCAACTCATTTAAAGATTATATAATCAATACCATCAACTCGTAGTAGTACTTTCAGTACTTTGATTTTTTTTTCACAACACGTGTAAATGGCATATACCTATGTCTTTGAGAACAAAAATATATGTTGAAAGGTCATATAAACACTTGCGTGTTTTCGAAAATGTGTTTAAGATTGACATTCTCTTTTATAATTTTTTTTGAAGTACCAATGAAGAGAGTGTGGTCTACTGTATAAATTTCCTTGTGTTGTGACTAACTCTATCAATTAGCCTATCTTAATATTAATGTTAAAATCTAACAATATATACATATTAATATAGTTGTTATACTATCATGTTAAATAGTCAAATTGGATTGGTTTAAAAACATTTGTTAAAAAGTATTATTACCTAACCTACTATATAAATTGTAATTAGGCATTTTGAACTGTTTCCTGATTCTTTTTAATGTTTTTGCAAATCATGAAACAGTCAAAATTATTACCTAACCTACTATATAAATTATAATTAGGCATTTTGAACTGTTTCCTGATTCGTTTTAATGTTTTTGCATGTCATGCAACAGTCGAACTGTTTACCCGGTCACAGTATACACTTATTTCATGACTACGAGGGGAACAGTCAAACTGTTGTCCCAAGGTAATGGGGAAGACCTGGGAAACTGTTGCCCTCGGCCTTCAGCCTCGGGCAACAGTTTCCCAGGTCTTCCCCATTACCTTGGGACAACAGTTTGACTGTTCCCCTTGTAGTCATGAAATAAGTGTATACTGTTTACCCAGTCACAGAATGAACTGTTGCATGGCTGAACTGTTCCATTATGACGTCATAATTAATTCCCCGTACTTTACAGCTTTAATATTGAATTATGTATTAATTAAAGCATTTTCATTCAGTTTGAAATTATCATCTGAAAAGTAATCCTGATATATTATCAATTTAATATCATTTCGAAGAAGAGGCCATGAACACCTTTTCTGAGGGTAATTTGGGAAAAATGTAGGTCCCTTTCACTCAGTATAGTTCTTTGCCATAAACGTGTAATATTCAAATCTTCAAGACATCATTATGTTGTTTACTACATGTTTTTTTTTTCAATTTATTAGTGCATGATAATATCACATCCATTAATTTTTCTGAACACCAATCGGTGTGAGAATTTGATTAATATTCATCTTGTTTAGTTTGTTTTTAAAAAATAATACATGTACAAACATTTGTCGATGTATTTTAAAAGCCATTGATTATTATGTCGATATCATTACTTTAACAAATTATATAGTAGGTTAGGTAATAAAACACTTATTTCATGACAACTCGGGAAACAGTCAAACTGTTGTCCCTCGATAATGGGGAAGACCTGGGAAACTGTTGCCCTCGGCCTTCAGCCTCGGGCAACAGTTTCCAAGGTCTTCCCCATTACCTCGGGACAAAAGTTTGACTGTTCCCCTCGTAGTCATGAAATAAGTGTATACTGTTATCCTACCGCTTGCGAAAACCATGCCCTCCGCGTAACATTACATAACAACGGTTAACAATGCATGACGATGGATAACCGTATAAAAATTGTTAACTGCGCAGAACGTCTGCTGCGAGTACGGTTCACTGTAACTTTTTCTTTCTTTATTTAGGGTAACATGTGAAATTATTATCCCTTGAAAACCACGATTGCTTATCTCTCCTTCGCCTCGGTCAGCAATTAATGGTTTTCGCGGGAAAACAATTTCATATGTTACCCTTAAAAACATGTAATATTTTTATGATATAGTCATTATTTTTTTTAAAAGGTAACCATGTAAATTTAATTCAGTATTTCAGTCCCTTAGGAAGCAATTTCATTTTTTTAGGAGGGGGGGGGGTGACCTATCAAATATTCTTGGATAACCCCCCCCCCCCCCCCCCCCAAAAAAAAAGTCATCAGACGTTACTATTACGGTACACATCAATAAAATTATCTTAATTTGATTTTATATTGTATAGCCTGAATATGTTTTGGGGGGGGGGGGGGTGAGGGGGTTCTGTGGGAGGAAGGGGGGTGGCACCCGGTCTCTACGGGCATGTAGTATCCCGAGATTTTTGGAAGGGGTACATACGTAACATATAACATATCAAGGCTCTGATAAATGACATAGAATAGAGAACTATTTAAATGCAGATATGTAAATTCTTTAACTGGGCTAAAAAAAAAAGGGGGGCATAATTAGTTGACTTAACAAAAAGACAGTACAATGGAGGGGATAATCAACGCACTTTTCTATCGAGATGTTGCTAAAATAATTTTAAGGACATTTTACAATCAGGAGCTAGGCACAGTGAACTGAATTTAATCAGACTGCTCTATTTCATTCAGTTCATTTGTACCAAATAGTATAACACTTTGACTTTTTGTATGGGGAGTGTATTTTCTAAGGGTATTTTCTAGCTGTTGCCCGTATCATTCAGATTTTCTGAATAAACATTGTCAGTTAAAAATCGAAAAGGACCCCCCTTACCAAGTTTTGTCTTTAATTAATTTATTTTCGATGTATCAGATTGAGTGAAATTCGTATAAAACGGAGAGCATCTCAATAAAAGCTTGCATTTTCACTTGTTAACACATTAATGCGTAATCAATTTTAATTTGAAATCCAAATTAGACCATGTAAATACCATCTTAGTCAAATAACTTTAATAACGATATGACGGTTAAGAAGAATTTACTTGGCTTTGGATTGTGTCTTATATAGTCAAATATCTGGATTTCAAAACTGCGTTAGCATGGATAATGCTTACAAGTGAAATGGCAAGCTTTTAAATAAGGAGCTCTCCGTTTTTCACGAATTTCACTCAATCCGAAACATAGGAAAAAATATGCATATTTTTAAAAATCAATTCAACAAAAAAAAAAAAAAAAAAAACTGAAAAAAAGGGGGGGGGCTTTTTGATCTTGTTACGGTTAAGAAGAATTTACTTGGCTTTGGATTGTGTCTTATATAGTCAAATATCTGGATTTCAAAACTGCGTTAGCATGGATAATGCTTACAAGTGAAATGGCAAGCTTTTAAATAAGGAGCTCTCCGTTTTTCACGAATTTCACTCAATCCGAAACATAGGAAAAAATATGCATATTTTTAAAAATCAATTCAACAAAAAAAAAAAACTGAAAAAAGGGGGGGGGGGCTTTTTGATCTTGTTACCGGTTAAGAAGAATTTACTTGGCTTTGGATTGTGTCTTATATAGTCAAATATCTGGATTTCAAAACTGCGTTAGCATGGATAATGCTTACAAGTGAAATGGCAAGCTTTTAAATAAGGAGCTCTCCGTTTTTCACGAATTTCACTCAATCCGAAACATAGGGAAAAATATGCATATTTTTAAAAATCAATTCAACAAAAAAAAAAAAAAAAAAACTGAAAAAAAGGGGGGGGGGCTTTTTGATCTTGTTACATGGGAAGAAATTCTGTGGATTTTCTCCGGTGTTGCTTTAGACTGAATTCAATCAAAGCGCAATTAACGCTAATCTTTATATTACCCATGAGAGTGATGCGAGACAAATGATGGCAGCACTGTTTAGGGAGGGATCCAACATTTTTTTCAGATTTAAAATTAAAGCTTTAAAAGAACAATATAATATAAGGCCTTTCATTGGAGAGGGGGGGGGGGGGCGTGATTTCAATTTCCTACGTGCTCAATAATAATAACGAGTTTAAAATGAAACATATAATTATAGAAAATAAACGAGTAAACGATAAACAAATTAAAATAAAAAGGAAATTAAATTCCATGTTTGAGTTTGTAACCCTTATTTTTTTTTTTTCTAGAAAGTATAAGCGTATCACAGGTTACTAATTTTACCCCTTTTCATTGACCGTAGTGCCATATAAAAACACAGGTTTTTTCATAAATATGTCTTCGGATGTATACGGGGTGGAATGGGCTGATTTTAGGGCATAGATGGGAAGGAGAGTGTCTGGGGGAAAAGAATTAAAATTTCAAATATTGAGAAATATTGCCTTTGAATGCGTAGTAGGAAGGGTGTAAATAGGCCATGTTTACCTTCTTCTAAAGGGGTAAGTTAAATATGCAGGGTATGGGGTAACTCACGGTGTCTTAGAGGGACTTGTACACTATAGATTCTCCTTAGATTTAAAAATATTTTAAGGCTATAATAAAAAAGAAATCGCTAAATTTTAAGATAAATTTAATTAATTCTAAATAAAATTTAAATAAATTCCACATGCAAAAAGGTAGAGGAAATAAATGTTATAATTATCAATGACATCCGAGGAAAATATTTGTAAAAGTATTTTTTTTTAGATCCACCTCTACAAGATTCTGCCATAAATTGTCTCGAATCACTCTTAGGGGAATATCGGTGATTAGCGTTAATAGCACTTGTATTGAGTTCAGCTCATAGCTAAACCGGACGGGATTTCTTGGGATGAATTACTAATAATGAAAATTTAAGGTTTTAAGTCGTCCGAACACCCTTCCCAACGATGGATGTTGTATGACTATCAATATACATGTAATAATATTCCACTATATTAGTGTTGTAACCGCACAGGCACATACCATCGTTTCTGAAGTGGAAAGTGTGGGGTGGGGGTGGCTAACGATAAAAGAAAGAGCAATATATAGTCGGGATCGGAATGTTGAGAGAAAATCCCAAACCGAAAGGAGTCAAGATGGCGTCGGGATACGAGGGTCATGTTTGAGGTATAATATGTATGCTTTTTTGGATCTCATAACCAGCCTCTATAACCAGGCAGAGCGCATGCGCGCAATGAATTTCCATCGAGATCGGAAAACAGCAGAGAGGAAATTCGGAATATAGATTATAAACTGTCAAAACTGATCAGATCAGCTATCAGCTGATAATTAGTAAAGCTATTGATGCATAACAGGACAAATTTTTGTTTTCCCCTATCTGGAAATAACAGAAGTGTAAGTAAATCAACTTAAAAGTTTAATTTAAAACCCTTCCAGTAAAGGATAAAAGATTTAAGTAAATAGATTTCCACAGGGGCGGGGGGGGGGGGGGGTCATCATTTATTTAATATATAAATGTATGTTATATTTATTTTTATATTTTTTATTATTTGTTAATAATTATTATTATTATTGTTATTATAGATCCTGTTGGATTTACAAACTTGGTAAAGTGTATTTAATCCAGCCAGATCTGATATATAAAGCAGTACATATGAGTTGTCGGAAGAACACAGCCCACCCCCTCCCAAAATAAAAAATAAATAAGCCAAGCAACATGAAAGAATATGAAAAAAGGATTCTTTAAGGTTTGTATGGTTTTTATAGCTTTAAAGATTTTACTGACATACTTTATTTGGGCATGAATAGGATTGTTGCACCTTGTGCTTTATTTAAAAAAAAGGATAATTTTTATTCCAAAAATTATTAATATTATGTATTATCATTATCAAGCCTGGTGACAAGTGATCAGTTTAATATTTGACCTGTATAGAGTATTACAAATAAATTCCCTTAAAGAAAAGAAATTTATATTTCATATCTCAATCGAATACAAACTTCCTAATCAGCAATCCGCAAGACAATGTGATCTATGTACAAGTTGATTGTATTTAAATTTTATATCACATTGTCTTGCTATATGTTTGTATTTATATCATGAGGGTTTGAATATCCATCACCAGAGTCTGCATACCTATCACCGGAGTCTGTATACCTGTCACCAGGGTCTGTTTACCCATCACCAGGGTGTGTATATCCATCACCAGGGTTTTTATACCTATCACCAGGGTCTGTGTACTATGATCAGGGTCTGTTTACATATCACTAGTGTCAGTATACCCATTACCAGGGTCTGTTTATTACTATCACCAGGTTCTGTATACTTATCACCAGGGTCAGTATACCTATCACCAGGATCTGTACCTATCACCAGGGTCTGTATACCTATCACCAGGGTCTGTATACCCATCAACAGGGTCTGTATACCCATCTCTAGGGTCTTTTTACCCATCACCAGGGTCAGTTTATCTATCACCAGGGTCTGTATACCTATCACCAGGGTCTGTATACCCATTACCAGGGTCTGTATACCCATCACCAGGGTCTGTATACCGATCACCAAGGTCTCTATACCTATCACCAGGGTCTGTATATCCATCACCAGGGTTTGTATATCCATCACCAGGGTCTGTATACCCATCACTAGGGTTTGTATACCTATCACCAGGGTCTGTAAACCTATCACCAGGGTCTGTATACCTATCACCAGGGTCTGTATACCCGTCACCAGGGTCTGTATACCCATCACCAGGGTTTATATACCTATCACCAGGTTCTGTATACCTATCACCAAGGTGTGAATTATCCATCACCAGGGTCTGTACACCCATCACCAGGGTCTGTATACCTATCACATGGGTCTGTTTACCCATCACCAGGGTTTGTATATCCATCACTAGGGTCGGTATACCCATCACCAGGCTCGGTATATCCATCACCAGGGTTTGTATACCTATCACCAGGGTCTGTATACCCATCACGAGGGTCTGTATACCTATCACCAGGGTCTATATTCTCATCACCAGGGTCTGTATACCTATCACCAGGGTCTGTATATCCATCACCAGGGTCTGTATATCCATCACCAGGGTCTGTATACCCATCACCAGGGTCAGTATATCCATCACCAGGGTTTGTATACCTATCACCAGGGTCTGTATACCCATCACCAGGGTCTGTATACATCTCACCAGGGTCTGTATACCTATCACCAGGGTCTGTTTATCCATCACCTGGGTCTGTATACCCATCACTAGGGTTTGTATACCTATCACCAGGGTCTGTAAACCTATCACCAGGGTCTGTATACCTATCACCAGGGTCTGTATACCCGTCACCAGGGTCTGTATACCCATCACCAGGGTTTATATACCTATCACCAGGTTCTGTATACCTATCACCAAGGTGTGAATTATCCATCACCAGGGTCTGTACACCCATCACCAGGGTCCATATACCTATCACATGGGTCTGTTTACCCATCACCAGGGTTTGTATATCCATCACTAGGGTCGGTATACCCATCACCAGGCTCGGTATATCCATCACCAGGGTTTGTATACCTATCACCAGGGTCTGTATACCCATCACGAGGGTCTGTATACCTATCACCAGGGTCTATATTCTCATCACCAGGGTCTGTATACCTATCACCAGGGTCTGTATATCCATCACCAGGGTCTGTATATCCATCACCAGGGTCTGTATACCCATCACCAGGGTCAGTATATCCATCACCAGGGTTTGTATACCTATCACCAGGGTCTGTATACCCATCACCAGGGTCTGTATACATCTCACCAGGGTCTGTATACCTATCACCAGGGTCTGTTTATCCATCACCTGGGTCTGTATACCCATCACCAAAGTCTGTATACCCATCACCAGGGTCTGTATACCCATCACCAGGGTCTGTATACCTATCACCAGGGACTCTATACCTATCACCAGGGTCTGTATACCTATGATCAGGGTCTGTTTACATATCACTTGGGTCAGTATACCCATCACCAGGGTCTGTATATCCATCATCAGGGTCTCTATACCCATCACCAGGGTATATATACCCATCACCAGGGTCTGTATACCCATCACCAGGGTCTGTAAACCCATCACCAGGGTCTGTATACCTATCACCAGGGTTTATATACCTATCACCAGGTTCTGTATACCTATCACCAAGGTGTGAATTATCCATCACCAGGGTCTGTACACCCATCACCAGGGTCCGTATACCTTTCACATGGGTCTGTTTACCCATCACCAGGGTCTGTATATCCATCACCAGGTTTTGTATACCCATCACTAGGGTCGGTATACCCATCACCAGGCTCGGTATATCCATCACCAGGGTTTGTATACCTATCACCAGGGTCTGTATACCCATCACGAGGGTCTGTATACCTATCACCAGGGTCTATATTCTCATCACCAGGGTCTGTATACTTATCACCAGGGTCTGTATATCCATCACCAGGGTCTGTATATCCATCACCAGGGTCTGTATACCCATCACCAGGGTCAGTATATCCATCACCAGGGTTTGTATACCTATCACCAGGGTCTGTATACCCATCACCAGGGTTTATATACCTATCACCAGGTTCTGTATACCTATCACCAGAGTCTGTTTATCCATCACCTGGGTCTGTATACCCATCACCAAAGTCTGTATACCCATCACCAGGGTCTGTATACCCATCACCAGGGTCTGTATACCCATCACCAGGGTCTGTATACCTATCACCAGGGACTCTATACCTATCACCAGGGTCTGTATACCTATGATCAGGGTCTGTTTACATATCACTTGGGTCAGTATACCCATCACCAGGGTCTGTATATCCATCATCATGGTCTCTATACCCATCACCAGGGTATATATACCCATCACCAGGGTCTGTATACCCATCACCAGGGTCTGCTTACCTATCACCAGGGTAAGTATACCTATCACCAGGGTCTGTATACCTATCACCAGGGTCCGTATACCCATCACCAGGGTCTGTATACGTATCACCAGGGTCTGTATACCTATCACCAGGGTCTGTATTCCCATCACCAGGGTCTGTATACCTATCACCAGGGTCTGTATACCCATCACCAGGGTTTGTATACCTATCACCAGGGTCTGTATAGCAATCACCAGGTTCTGTATACCTATCACCAGGGTCTGTATACCCATCATCAGGGTATGTATACCCATCACCAGGGTTTGTATACCTATCATTAGGGTCTGTATACCTATCACCAGGGTAAGTATACCTACCACCAGGGTCTGTATACCCATCACCAGGGTTTGTATACCTATCACCAGGGTCTGTATACCCATCACCAGGTTCTGTATACCTATCACCAGGGTAAGTATACCTATCACCAGGGTCTGTATACCCATCATCAGGGTATGTATACCCATCACCAGGGTTTGTATACCTATCATCAGGGTCTGTATACCTATCACCAGGGTAAGTATACCCATCACCAGGGTCTGTATACCTATCACCAGGGTCAGTTTACCCATCACCAGGGTCTGTATACTTATCACCAGGGTCTGTATACCCATCACCAGGGTTTATATACCTATCACCAAGTTCTGTATACCTATCACCAAGGTGTGAATTATCCATCACCAGGGCCTGTACACCCATCGCCAGGGTCCGTATACCTATCACATGGGTCTGTTTACCCATCACCAGGGTCTGTATATCCATCACCAGGGTTTGTATACCTATCACCAGGGTCTGTATACCCATCACGAGGGTCTGTATACCTATCACCAGGGTCTATATTCTCATCACCAGGGTCTGTATACCTATCACCAGGGTCTGTACATCCATCACCAGGGTCTGTATATCCATCACCAGGGTCTGTATACCCATCACCAAAGTCTGTATACCCATCACCAGGGTCTATATACCCATCACCAGGGTCTGTATACCTATCACCAGGGACTCTATACCTATCACCAGGGTCTGTATACCTATGATCAGGGTCTGTTTACATATCACTTGGGTCAGTATACCCATCACCAGGGTCTGTATATCCATCATCAGGGTCTCTATACCCATCACCAGGGTATATATACCCATCACCAGGGTCTGTATACCCATCACCAGGGTCTGCTTACCTATCACCAGGGTAAGTATACCTATCACCAGGGTCTGTATACCTATCACCAGGGTCCGTATACCCATCACCAGGGTCTGTATACGTATCACCAGGGTCTGTATACCTATCACCAGGGTCTGTATTCCCATCACCAGGGTCTGTATACCTATCACCAGGGTCTGTATACCCATCACCAGGGTTTGTATACCTATCACCAGGGTCTGTATAGCAATCACCAGGTTCTGTATACCTATCACCAGGGTAAGTATACCTATCACCAGGGTCTGTATACCCATCATCAGGGTATGTATACCCATCACCAGGGTTTGTATACCTATCACCAGGGTCTGTATTCCCATCACCAGGGTCTGTATACCTATCACCAGGGTCTGTATACCCATCACGAGGGTCTGTATACCTATCACCAGGGTCTATATTCTCATCACCAGGGTCTGTATACCTATCACCAGGGTCTGTATATCCATCACCAAGGTCTGTATATCCATCACTAGGGTCTGTATACCTATCACCAGGGTCAGTATATCCATCACCAGGGTCTGTATACCTATCACCAGGGTCTGTATACCCATTACCAGGGTCTGTATACGTCTCACCAGGGTCTGTATACCTATCACCAGAGTCTGTTTATCCATCACCTGGGTCTGTATACCCATCACCAAAGTCTGTATACCCATCACCAGGGTCTGTATACCCATCACCAGGGTCTGTATACCCATCACCAGGGTCTGTATACCTATCACCAGGGACTCTATACCTATCACCAGGGTCTGTATACCTATGATCAGGGTCTGTTTACATATCACTTGGGTCAGTATACCCATCACCAGGGTCTGTATATCCATCATCATGGTCTCTATACCCATCACCAGGGTATATATACCCATCACCAGGGTCTGTATACCTATTACCAGGGTCTGTATTCCCATCACCAGGGTCTGTATACCTATCACCAGGGTCTGTGTACCCATCACCAGGGTTTGTATACCTATCACCAGGGTCTGTATAGCAATCACCAGGTTCTGTATACCTATCACCAGGGTAAGTATACCTATCACCAGGTACATAAAAAATGTAGTAAATTGCATGACCCTGGATAGATAACATTAAAATCTGTGTTCAAGGAATGATTAAATTTTTCAACAATATGCCAAGTTTTACCTAAATGGTCATGCTGCCTTGGTCAAAAACATAACAGTTTTTGTTTAATATGTTTTCAGTACAAACAAAATGGTTGATTAAAAGGCTTTCATGACCCTTTTTTTAAGAGAAAGATGAGTTTTCACTCCATTTTGGGTATGATACCCATGCCCTTGAAATGGGATTATTTAATGATATTTGATCAGATATTGGAAAATTTTATTGCATAATGTTTTCAGGGAAAAAAAAACATTAATGGTGAATAAAATTGATCTTTTAATTATTCTGAACTGTAAATCAAAGATCAGTTATAATTAATTTTATCCAAGTTTCTTAAAATTGTGTTCATTCAAATCAGATTTTCAAACCTTGCAATGTTTGTTTGACATGAACTTTGATTAAATTAAAAAGGTGGATTTTTTTGTGCATTCAAGAAATCATCATATGCAGTTTAATGTTTGGAAAAGGGAGGGGTTTTGTCATTGGGGAATGGGGCCTATATTTGACCTAACCTGGGGCAGTGGGAAATCCCTGAGAAATATACATGATATTTTAATGAAAATATTTTCAGATTTTACTTGAGGAGACATTAAGTGCAATGGATCAATCGGACCACAAAAAGGTGAGTATTCTGAATGAAAAGCTCATAAAATGGCATGGATATATGCATAAACCAGTCCTTAAATGTTCACCGTAAATTATACATGTGATAATTAATGAAGAAATAATATCAAATTACAAATGTATTTGAAAAGTGATTTGACTGTAGTCCATTTGTTAATATTCCAGAGGAAGTTATAAATAGTTAATCTTCAGTGTAAATGTAAGCATGGATAACACATTTATTGTTCCTCAGAAAACTCTGTTTTTAAAAATAATATATATTAAGCAAAATTATAGCAATGATTGTGTTACTTAATTTGTTAAAATGTATTTCTTAAGCAATATATAAATAATAATATTTATGTAGAAGTAAGATGATATGGATTTCAGTTTTAAAATATCTTATGGAATCTTTTTCATTTTCTACAGAAAAGACAAAGGGTTTCAAACTTTGCAGATCCTTACTCTTTGCATGGGCAGGAGAAGTATCCATTATGTAAAATGCCCAGGAAATCAAAGTTTGCAACTACAAAGACAGAATCGAAGAAATTAAAGAAAGAAAAGAGTTACAAAGAAAGGGTAAAGCAATATTCCTGTAATTTTATAATTATGATGGTTTGAATAAATATGAGTATATTAAGTTGGTAGGAAAATGTCCCTTATTAATGAACTGTGGATCAGCATTGCTGGTTGGGGACCAATTTTCATGGATTTCATATATCAGTTTTTACCAAGAAATAGATTTGCTCTGAATTTGTTTACCAATTAAATTCCCATCAAGCAGTAAAATATGATTGCCCATAAACAAGGAAATAAGATGATTCCACAATAGTATCATATTTTAGACAAATGCAATTTTGTAAATAGGTACTACGTTTAGTAGGGTCTATTGGATTTGCATATCGTATTTCATTTGGAATTTATCTTTTTTGAATAGGATGAATCAGAACCTGGATGTTCTGCCTCCTCCAGTGCCAATGCACACCATAGTGAATGGCAGGTGGAACCATCAAGTGATGAGTATGAGGCTTATAAGGAAATCTTGTATCAGTGTAGTGCATATGCTGCCCTAAATGAAAAACTCACAGCTTTTGCCATACTGGATTATGATTTTCCTAACAACATATTAAAGGTATTGCATATCAGTAATGAATAAGATATCATTAATATTTTTAAAAATCTATTAGGATATAGATATAGGTTGGTCACATGGGCAAATTCCATAAAGGTGAATAGCTTGATCATGTATTTATTTAAGAAGTGAATATAATTTTTGAAGATTCATGAGGACATGAACTAAGACGCTTCACGCTGGCATATTTCATGAAGTGCGTTATATATACCGGCATGAAGCATTGTAGTTCATGTGAGTCATGAATTTTCAGAAATCAAATTCATTTCTTATATTTGCTTATTTTTCTGATTATTTCCACAAATAACGCCATTTAACTGTCATTTTTAAGCAAAACAGTTTTCACTATAGTTTTGACCTCAAGTAAGGTATTATGATTAACAATGGAGATATTCATGCCCATTCCTGGTAGTTCCTGAGAAAATGAAATGTATTCTATTTGTAAAGAATCATCGGGGAAATTTATTGGAAAAGTATATTCATTTCAAACTTCATATTTTCTTTTTGTAACTTAAAACATAATGAATGAAATATCTATTTGCAGTATTAATTGTTTTTACAGGATTATATTTAAACAAAAACTTCTTATGATTTCAGAAGTCTAGTCCTTGTCTAGTTTTTAGACAGGGGGAGCACTTTTTGTGCACCTGTGATAACCTTAGAAGATCCTATCTTGAAAATGTTGGAAACTGTTCTGTGGAAGGTAAATTTATAATATATTTTAAAAAACCTATTACATGTATATGAAATTAACAGGTAAAATGAACACATTTATAAAGAATCAAAATTATCTAACCCAAACACTTCATCAAAGCATGATTGACCATATATCCAAGTTTAATGTCTGAATATTTACAACAAAAAAAACTCAAATGACCACATATTCCAAGCATAAAAGTAAATTATTTTACAGAAGACTAGATATCCTTTGGAATACTTCAGTAGAAGAGACAGTGTTGGCAGAATATATTGAATTAAAATCCACATTTCAATCAACATTCTTCAAATTTACTTGTTTAAATTAAGGTTTTCCATCCCTAATAGGACCTAATTCTCTAACCTTAAATAACCATCACATATATAAAACTCAGATATTAATTCAAAGCATTTTACAGTAGAAAAGGATTTACCAAGAGAAAGTTTCAGAAATGTAATTAACTAAGCAGTAATTAATTAACAGAAATTGCATTGAAGTTTATGGAGAAAAGCGATTTTTAGCTCACCTGAGCCAAAGGCTCAAGTGAGCTTTTCTGATCAAAATTTGTCTGTTGTCTGTCGTACTTGTCGTCGTCATTGTCGTAAACTTTTCACATTTTCATCTTCTTCTCAAGAACCACTGGGCCAAATTCAACCAAACTTGCCACAAAGCATCCTTGGGTAAAGGGGATTCAAGTTTGTTCAAATGAAGGGCCACGCCCTCTTTCAAGGAATTAGTGAAAAAATAATGGCATCATTTAAAAATCTTCTTCTCAAGAACCACTGGGCCAGGAAAGATGAAACTTATGTGGAAACATCCTCAGGTAGTGTAGATTCAAGTTTGTTCAAATCATGACCCCCGGGGGTAGGGTGGGGCCACAATGGGGGATCCAAGTTTTACATAGAAATATATATAGGAAAATATCTTTAAAAATCTTCTTAAGAACAGCAAAGCCATGATTGGTCATAATTATATGGAAGCATCCTCAGGTAGTGAAGATTCAAATTTGTTCAAATCATAACCCCCGGGGGTAGGGTGGGGCCACAATGAGGGATCAAAGTTTTACATAGAAATATATAGGGAAATATCTCTAAAATCTTCTTCTTAAAAACAGTAAAGCCATGATTGGTCATATTTATATGGAAGCATCCTCAGGTAGTGAAGATTCAAATTTGTTCAAATAATAACCCCCGGGGTAGGGTGGGGCCACAATTGGGGATCAAAGTTTTACATAGAAATATATAGGAAAATATGGTTAAAAATCTTCTTCTTAAGAACAGTAAAGCCATGATTGGTCATATTTATATGGAAGCATCCTCAGATAGTGAAGATTCAAGTTTGTCCAATCATTACCCCAGGGATAGGTTGGGGCCACAATGGGTGATCAAAGTTTACAGAGGAATATATACATGTAGGAAAAAGTCTTTTTCTCAAGAACAGAAAAGCCATGATTAGTCAAATTGATATGGAGGCATCTTTGGGTAGTGTAGAATGAAATTTGTTCAAATGAGGGCCCCCAGTGGTAGGGTGGGGCCACAATGGGGGATCAAATTTTTACAAATGAAATGAATATATGGGAAAAAAATCTGCTGCTCAAGAACAACAAAGCCATTTGTTATATTGATATGAAAGCATCATCAGGTAGTTTAAAATTCAACACCCCCCTCCCTGTAAACTTTTCAATACTGTACTGATTTTTGCTTTTTTTCCTAGCCAATGTGCTCAGGTGAGCGATGTGGCCCCTGGGCCTCTTGTTAAAAAAATAAAAATTAAAATAATGGGAATATCAATAAATAGTGTGGTGGAAAGATGCATTATATCATTAGAAATAGAATGACAATTAAAAACAATTTTTTTACTGTATAGATTTTTAAAAATTGATTTTTATTACTTAAAAAAAAAGAGGGAGATAACTCTTCAACAAAAGTCAAGGTCGTAAATTAGGACATGTTCCATTCTTACATGCAAATAGTAATAGATGGGAATTATGTCTAAATATACTAAGTATTCCACCCATACAAATCTGTTATGTATTCAAATTTATTGAATCTGAGGTTATTAGGGATGGAATACCTGAAAGATGTGTGGATGCAGTTGCATTGCCATTGTTGTTTATAGCTTTAAATTTTAGTTTTACTCGGAAACTAAGTTTAGTTTAATGAATTGAACTTACATAAATATTGTTAGACTTCAATGACAGCAACATTTAAAAAAAAAAGTCAAACATCTCTGTTAATTGTAAACAGGGCACAGTTTCTGTTATAGTGAATGTTTATGTTTTACTGAATGTGTTCAATTTGTTGATGCTGTACACACCACTGTGCTAGGAGTGACAATACTAGGGAGCTGGTTTTGCTTTCTTGTGTCTCTATTACGAAATTTCTGGATGATAGTTTTAATATTTTTAAATATTCTCTACTAATAGATAATATTTACCAAGAAACAAGTATTTTATAAAATGTCAATTATTTCTACATGTAGAATCCAGCATTTACCACAAGCCATGCTATCACAGCAGAATAGTGAAGGAGTTGTATGAGACGTACATATATTCAAATAGTATTGATTTAGGTCTGTACAAATGGATTAGTTAAATTCTTTTACAAAGTTCTTCACAATGATTTTTTTTCTGATTCCTTTTCCTAGAGAGGATATGCATACATGTATGTAATGGAAATTTATTATATTTTAGACCATGAGTATTCCTCAATGGAAAGAAAAGAAGATGAGGTAATGTAAACTTATGAAATTTTATGTATTTCTTTTATGTAATCTGCTTTTTTTTCCTGGTGACAAAAGGACACAAACCAGCAAAATTTTGAATGAATATAAATGTTGAATTTCTAAAATCAAATATTTGTAAATTGTTTTAAAAAACTTTTAATTTGATAACAATTCCAAGAAAGATCCTTAGCATGATAAGAAAAGAAATGTCAGTAACCTTTATGTTTGATATATAAAGATTTGTCCAAAGATTAAATGTCACTAGATAAGAATTAATCAATATATCTAACATTTTGGAATACATTTATTTATTTAGCCTGGTTTATCAGAAGTTTGTGAAATAACCTTCATGGAGGATGTGTTTGCTGTGTATTCTGCCAAAATGTATGGGCTTGTGAAAGTTACCTTTGGTAGTCTTAAGTGTCTTACCTGCCCGTTGAATTGTTCCCATCCTTCACATTTGGAGAAAATTTTAAAAAAGTTTGGAAATGATGACTGCCCCGATATAATAGAAAAAATTAATACTAGACTTAGTAAAAACTCTAACAGTTATCAGCTTCAGTGCCATTCAGTGAAAAAAATTTCATTTGAATTACCTGTGCACCTGAGGACAAGGATCCAACAGATACCTGATGATGTGTTTAAAGCAGTCAATAGAATCAGCAACTGTCCTGTGTGCCAAGCTTCTTTAAAGGAGGAAGAAGTCCAATCTATTCAGGACTGCTTATTCTTGTCAAATTACAAGATGTTAAAGTTTCAATGTAAGTTATATTTCACTAAATTCAAATTTGACGTTTACTTGTAATTTTGTTTAATGATGTTTATTTTATGTAATATTTTTTTCTTATGTACATGGACTGCAAAAGAAAACTTTAAAACGTAAATGAGAATACTGTTTAACTTCTTCATCTTGGACTTTGGTATATTGAATACCATTGATATTTCATAGTAGTTGAATGTCCCAACTACCTTTTCTTTTGATAGTTATACCTCAATAAATAAAAACTGTCATATTAAAATTTTGTTCTCCATGTAATGGATTTTGAGATAGAAATGGTAAACTGTTATTTCTTTTAAAGGCTACAATAAAGTATGCAGTAATGTCCAGTGTGGCCATATCAGTCACTATGATGGACAGGATGACTGTATACTAAATATGGGAAAGTTCCTTGTCCATTATGAGGTTCTCAGAAATTACATGTACCTCTTCTTGTATTCAGGGTAAGCATTTTAGAGAGAGAGAGAGAATAGAATTCTTGGATAAGTATAGAGAGTACCCGTGAAACTATTTTGAGATATTAGCCTTTCTGCTTATTGCAAAATTTATAACCTCCTATTAAAGGGTTCTGTGAAGGAAGAAGGGGGGCTATACAATATACAAATTTTGAGGGTAGGATTATGTAGACTCGCACACACACACACACCCTCACATACACACACACACACACACGCTACACACACACCCTCACACACACACACACACCCTCACACAAACACACACACACACACATATATATATATTGAAACTATTGGGAATAAAAACTTTGAAGAAGAACAAGCATGCTAATTCTAAATCAACACATATTTTACAACCATTCAATTCCACATTATTGGTAATTTGGCCATTTAAACTAGATTGAATGAAAAGAAGAGTTCATTAGTAATTGATTAATAATTTTAAAACCAGTGTCAAATTGTTACTTGGTCTAATTTACAACTCTTTTCACAAGGAGGGGTTGAACATTTTATCCATTGAAATTGGGCTTAAAACATCACAAGATTTTTAAGTTCTGGTGAAAATGGGTAAATGACCCTTGAATCTGTATGTTTAATTCATTCAACATATAAGATTAATAAAGTATATTTTTTTAATATAAAATCTTATCTGAAATAAGTAATAAAAAGACCATTTTTGCAGTTATTTGTCTGTATACATATGGTTTCCCCTCCATGAAAGAACAAAAGGTTTGATATGAATTTGTGAAAAAAAAAATCATAATAGCTGTAAAAAGAATTCTTGTTTGGGGGGGGGGGGATGTTTAAAATAAATGTATTTTGTTTTCAATAGATTTCAATAGTAAAAAAAGTGTGTTTTACCAAAATTATAGAGTTATCTCTCTTAGTTTTGTTGCATGAAAAATCACATAAATATCTTTATAAATAAGAAAAAAAATAATTCAAATATGTAAACTTTTGAACATTGACTTGGAGGTAGACAGCAGAACAATACTATGATTTGCAGTTATTCATACATTTTAACAGACTCTTGAACAAGAATTTGAAACTTGGTGAGTTAAATTTTATTTCAACGATATGTGGCTGTATATTTCAGGTGCACTATGTACTCTTTCTATAACACCTGGAAAGCACATCAGAGAGATGTGGGAAACCATTCTTTCCCAGAGAAGTTCCCATACTCATGCTTTCGATGGACTTGGTATTCCTACATACAGCTTCTTGATATTGACCCAAACCAGACCTTTTACTGTGATGAGCCAGGTTGTGGTATGCATCCTAGCATACTTCTGTTTGATGGTACAACTCTATCCTTCCAAAGGAGTTTTCTGCATCATTTAGAGATCCCTAATGAAGTACAAGCTGCTACTACTAAAGTGAAAGGAAGATACGTATTTATAGTATTTTTTTTTTGTTTTAGTAGGTATTTATTATTTAATATATTCATTGTGAAGAAAGTCAGTTTCTTGATAAGACATTCTGTCAGTAATTATTAACATATTTATGACATATTGAATAACTGTGGAGCTCCAAATTAACATACTAATTCAATATGATTTAATTTCAAAGTTTGTAAACATATGCATACCTGACATATGCTTTTAAATCTTAAAATTTTGTGGAGGTTAAGCATTCATGGATGTCTTTATTCTTTGAAAACTACAACAATTAACTTCCCTTCCCCCTTCAAAATTTGTGATTTCATGTTAGTTAAATTGAATACATGTACAAAAATAATTTTACAGGGTTTTTGATTTTTCACCAAATTCACAATTCCCTTGATCCCATGTTTTGTTATTCATATTGTATTTGAGCAACACAAATCATGTACATGGTATCTTCATCTGTCAGCATATTTTGTTTTATTATATAATTCTAAGATTGCCATTCGATGGATTTTAACTGGTTTGCATTATACTCGGGTGTTCATTAAGGCCCTTGGATCTTTTGTTCACAAAGAAATTCACAAGTTTTGACTTTTGTAATAGGTCATTGTACTTTCTTAATTTCTATTCAATCATATTAATTATATGTTTACTCTTTTAACACTAGTCACAAGGACAGAATTTTTCTGGCAAATGTTGATGCAAGAAACCTATTAAAGAATTTTGTGACTACAAAGTCCATTAATCAGCATGAATTCACAGTAATGAAGGAAGTGATCAAAGATCACCAGCCATCATTGGTGCAGTTGCTAGAACATCTGGAAGAAATTGGTAGGTCCATCTATGGTTAGAAAAAAACACTTATTGATATTATAAAGGACTTTGTTAGTGCTTTCAGATTTCAGTAAATGTAAAAAAAAAACTACTCCAAATATGTTATGTAGGATATTAAATTTATTAATATGTAAGAGATTTCTCTTGTGCTTTTTTCATGTCATAAGTTTAGATTTTTTTTTCTAGGTTGTACAACAAGTTGTCCAGAAGAGATGCGAGGCTTACTTCTTTCATTGTCCTGCAGTTCTGCAGTTTGTGCCACTTTTCACCAGCAGGATATAGGTTTCATTCAAGAAATCTTGCAAGAAAAGTTAACCCCAGAAAGGAAGTTTCAATTACAGATAAGAATTCCAACGCTGTTTGAACTGTTATCACCATTGGATTATATTCCAAAGTATTTGAGACCAATACTAACAGAAATCATCTCCATAGTTGAAAGGACATTTTCACTGCCAAAATGTGACACTGAACTGATAGAGAATCATGCTGATTACAACGATGAACTCAGTTTTTTCCCAAATTTCCCAAAAGTTAGACAGAGGGGATTTTATGCCATGGACAAAGTAAAAGGAGAAATGATTTGCACGAAGAAATCTAGTCGTCATTCTTCTTTGTTACCAGGAGTTTTCACTGTATTTTGTCCACATGGTAGGTCTTAATTAATATATATCATCATGTTGGTAATTGAATCCATAGGGTTTTGTTTTTGTTGCTAAGCATTAAACAACACTTTTATACAAGAAAATATTTGCATATGTAGCCAGTGTAATTGCTAAGTTAAATGAAAGAAAAATTAAACTCATTCCTTGGAAATGTGTTTTAAGTTATATCTCATTTTCAGGCATCTGTTATGGATTCGAAGTCATGGAGTGTGCAGAATCTCCCAACAGGCCATTTTCCCTGTTAAAAACAAGATTTGAAGGTGTATATGTTATGTGAAAATTTTACTAATTTTGGAATCTTCAAAGAAATTTTATTGGATTCAGTTTGTGTAACTTGAATTTTCAGTAGGTAAATTATGAAAAACAATGAACACTTTGTATTATTGATAGGTTAAGATAAAAATTGCATTCAGAATTAATTTTAGGTCACCTGAGTCACTTAGTCACTTAACCTATTGATTTCTTTTTTTGTCCATCAAAGTTCATAGTTTGTTAACATTTGAACATAATCAGATTCTCTGATTAGAGCCCTGCCCTAACACCAGAACCCCTGACCCAGGAGCCATGAAATTCACAATTTTGGAACAGGCACCCTTCTTATCATAACTATGCATTTAGTTTGTTTGCTTAATACCCAGGAGCATAGATGATGAATTTTTAATAAATAATGCATTTTCACTATATATTAAACATAGCCCCGCCCTAAAACCAGAACCCCTGACCTTGGGGACATGATTTTCACTGTTTTGGGTAGAGGTCTCAATGCTCATTACAATCATGCTAACAGTTGGACTGCTTAATGTGTAGGAGTAAAGAAAACTATTTTTAAAGATTGCATTAACTTTAGTGATTTTGGCCAAATATGGAAAAATTGTTTGAAATTGGTTGAGGGGTTTTAGAGGAGAAGCTTTAAATGTTGAAATGTTAAGGCACATTGCATGACAAACCACCACTAACATAAACAGGTAGCAATAGGTCACCTGAGTTTACCCAGGTGACCTTAAAAGCAGGACAGTTTTTTTTTCCAGATTTGTGAATTTTGGATCACTGGGTCAAGTGATCTTGTGCTGGGCTTGCCTGTATTGATATTTTAGGGAAAGATATACTCTTAAGAGAGAATTTATTCCCCTTTGCTATTGACATGTTAAACTGCATAGAGAAAAAGGACAAGAAGTTTTATGTATAATATAAAAATTGCTTTCATAGTTTTAAATGTTCAGGTAGACTTATAAATAATAAATAAATAAGATAAGACAGAAGTACCTTATCTTAGTACATTATATATTCTTCAACGACCAAGAGAGGTCCATATGTGAGGGATTGAGCAGGGTTTATTTCATGTTATTTAACAGTATTGTAGTGTTTAGTATGCTTAATGATGGTGGAAAAAAAACAATAGTGCTGGCAATAAGTAGCTCTACATTCTAATTCAATACTGAGAATTAGACCAACTATTTTGGTGATCTCTGATCATCCCATTTCTTTTGATTTGGGACAATATATATCTTTATCTCCCTAGTTATTTTTTTTATTTTTATTTTTATATTTCATTGGATCCTTTACAGTGTTTTTTATACTCAATTGACCTGCAATGCCTTTGGGCCACTTGTTTGAAAAAATATTCTGTGCATTGCAGAGCCTCCAGATGTCATAATTTATGACAACTCCTGTAACCTTCATAACTATGTTCTCAACAGAGATCCTACATATTTTGCCAAAACTCTGTTTGTTGTGGATACTCTTCACTGGGATAATCATACAGGTCAGAAATGGAAATAAGATGTGTTAGATAAAGATGAAGCGAAGATTACAAGTTCTTTTTTCTTCAGTTAAGGATAGGCTTACTTATATTTCTTACATTTTGTAAGTTGTTTTAACTGTAATGTTTTTATCATGGTTATTTACAGCCTGTTCCCAAGGATACAGAGCGCACTCTTATCCTTTATTGAGGAACATAAATACACAGATTGTGGAACAGAATAATGCAAAATTACGAAAACTGAAGGCATCCCTGTCATATATGAAGCCAGAAAATTTTATGAATACTTTAAAGTTTTTCTTGTGGTTTTGTAATGATGAGGTGAAGAGAAAGAGGAAATGTTGATTATGTTGTGAAGGAAGCCCTGTTTATGTGGCTATTGAGTAAATTTACTATTTAGCAGTATGTGGCTTGAATTTAATGTTCCAGTCAGGAGTATGCATAACCAAGAAACTGTTACTCTCTTTTATGAGGGGTGATCAAAAATTTCACAAACTTTTACAAAATTACAATTCAAATGAAAATTAAATTTGGCACACATATAGTCATTCAAATGTTCTATAAATAGCAGATGTTACGCAATGTTTTGCTCCATGTTTGTGGCGTCACAATGTGAAAATGATGTCAGTATGTAGATGACTTGTGACAAAATATGTTTGACTCAGTCGTACTTCAGCAATGAATGGCTTTAAGTTTAGTGAATATACTGGAAATTCCTTTGCAGCATATAGTAATTTGTACAAGGTTTATGAAGACAAAAGACTTGCCATAAGTTCAATCATCAATTGGATTGACTGTTTTAATGAAGGAAGGGAGATGGGTAAAAATGATGTCTGTTATAATAAATAGTTGAATATCTTCACTGTAATATAATTATTAAATCCCTAAAATATTGTTTACTTTAGACTTCAAACATATGAGATATGATAACAAGAGACCCAAGGGCCTTAAGGGTTACCGTAGTATAATACAACAATTTAGAGGATCCATAGAGTATAAAATGAACTGAAAGGTGAGGCTTTGTTGCCCAAAAGCAAGATAAATAGGATGATCAGGATCAATGAAATAATTAGTCTACTATTCAGTATCAACTCATAAATTAAGTTCTAATCTATCCCCCATTTATTACTATCACCATGCAGACAATTAACAAACTATTAGTTCTGTACTACTTTTAACCCCATATTGTGACCTCTCACATTGGCCTCTCTTGGGCGTTAAAGAACATTTAATAAGTTATTTTTGTTTCATTTGGATTTATTTATTATTTACAAGTCTACCTGATCATTATAACTATGAAAGTACTTTTCGTAGTATACAATAACATTTTCTGCAGAAATCTTTTATTCTATTAACTTTCAAATACATTATTTACAGTGATTAATTATCAAACTTGATAGTAAAGGGGAATAACTCCTCTCAGTAGAATACAAATTAATAGAGCCCTGGCCAGGATCAGAACACTTGACCAAATGGTCCTGATGTTCAAAAATCTGGTAAAAATATCCTTGTTTATTAAAACTTTTATTCTGTTTGCCTTTGATATGCCAAGGAGCAGAGAAGATTTTCAAAGAAATAATTGCATTTTCACTACAGATTCAACACAGACCTATCCTAACCCTAAAACCCATGTCCAAGGGTCCTGAAATTCACAAATTTGGTAGAGGTACCCTCATCATCATAAATATGCAGTTAGGTGAAGATTTTCCAAGAATTAAAACATTTTCACTATATAATCAAAGAATTTATGCTTTTTCAGGGACCATGAAATTCAATTTGTTGTTCCCCTTCACCCATTGATGCTATATGGCAAAACTGGTGGAAATTGGTTAAGCAATTTTGGAGAAGAAGCTGAAAATGTTCAAAAGTTAACGCTTAGCAGTGGCAAATGTGCATTAAAATCAAAGAAGACTACTTTAAAAAATACTGAACACAGAAACCTAATTTGATTTCTTTCATGGATCGAAGTAATCCAATTACTTTGGGAACTTTTTGATCACCCTTCGTACTCTGCAAGTTTGAAATAACACAAATGTGTTTACCTGTCATGTAATCTACACTTCTCAACATTGTTAAGAGAAAATTGCTCCATGTAATGTCTATACATGTAATGTATCATATATATATAATGTATATACCATATTGATATTTTGTGAATTTTTTTAGACTGTATTCTTTGTATGCTTTAAGCTATTTTTACAAATTTATGTAAGTTTAATTTGTGTCAATCAAATATGCTCACAAAGATAGCAAAAACTGGGTCATTGCAAGAATAATCTGTTATACGTGTAGTATTTAAGCTGTTTTTTTTTTTTTTTTAAATCTGCTTATAGGTTAAATGTATGAAATGTTTATTCTTCTTTTTTTTTGTTTTTTTTTTCACAAAATGAAACTGCTGTAACTGCATGAAAACAGAAGAAAATATTTTATTGTTTATATTTCAGGTCTGATCCTCATATATCTGTGTGGTATCTCTTCGTAATATATCAAACATTATTCATAAGTGCTATTCTCTTGTGATTTCTAAATTGTTTTTAAGATATCTTAAAAAATAACTACATCAAAAATTATAATACTGGCATTTCAAAAGAATACCAAGAATATTATATAGGAAACACCACCCTCTTGTATCTTGCATAAATGTCTGGTAAGGTACCTCAATTTTTTGTGAGGAAACATGTTAAAGTAGCAATGCTTTGATGACAAATTCTGGGGGAAAATGATATATTATTGAGGAATGTGTCCTCTGACCTTAAAGATAGAAACTGCATGAACTATCATAATTCTCTTTCATAAGTGTTAGTTTAAATCTAAAACTTTTCATAGTTGTCATGCTGTTAGTTCATTGATTTCAACCAATTCTAAACAGACCTATTCTGTATGATGTTAAGACATGTCTTTTAGTCATTATCATCAGTATACAGCTTGAGAAATTGAATTTCCCTATGAAAAATTGCAGAAAATAAAACATAAATGTAAATACGTTGGTTCTTTTGAAAATAATATCTGTATGATTTGTGATTTATATTGTAGAGATATTTTGTATCTCCTGTTCAGATGAATAATTGAAGATACAAGTGGAGTAGAAAAGCAAACAAATTATTTGAAATGTTAATACATGTACAGTAATTGTATACATGTATTATGTAAGTATATGAACCTAGAATTTCCAAGTTGTTATGTCTTGTGTGTAAAGTTTTTTGGCTGCTGCCTAATTCTAATCATGTTATTAACATGAAAGTAGATTATCTATCTCATGGCACTAGCTGTAATTATTTTTCATGGGTTGGGAAGAGTTTGTCTTCCTTTATTAATGTTTCATGAAGAATTTAACATTTAATGTTCATTAAACATAATGTGCACTTGTGTCTGTGACCTAGGTTGGAATTTATGTTGTTATTGTGGTAGCTAGTTTATTTTTCAAAACCTTTGATACTTACTGAGTGTATTTGAGGACAAAATGTTTTGACAGACCCAAAAATGTGTGGTTATAGGGGTCAACAAAAAGGCATTTTGATGGAGAGCACAGTCAATGATTGCTTTGTTTAATATTTACTTTTATTCTGACATATGTTGTGCTAGCTTCAGTTTTTGCAATTGGATGTAAATATAGAGATAATATTGCTAATTCACACTGTGGATTTTATTCACTCACATTCCTTAATTGACAAAGACTCATGAGTGTAAATAGTTAAGATATTGCTAATTTACCCTACAGTGAAAAATGTCTTAATGGACCAATATTTTTTCATTCAGCATTTAAAAATATTTGGGGTTTTTTTTTTCTTTTTTGGACCACAGTCAAAATTATGAATGTCCATTTTACTGTATTTTTTTTCTTATAGGAAACCATTGAGGTTAGAAAAAAAATAAGATGAAATTGACTATACAGAATGTATAGGTATGAAAAAATATTAGATGAAATTGAGTACAATAAAACACACTTATAGTGAACACGCTTATAATGAATTTACACTTATAGAGAAGTGATTTTAAATCCCCCTTGTTTTAAAGAGTATTATGAACTTAGTGCATATAATGAATTACATGTAAAACGAAGTAAAATTGCCATTCCTGGCAGTTTGCTATAAGCTTCTTTTACTGTATACAGAAATTAATTTTTTTCTTTTATTATAGTAGTATATGTATGTAAACCTTCAATTTGACCCTAATATCATCATGTCTCTCCATCAAATTTATGATATTTTAAATGTACACATACAATATGGAGAGAATCAACAAGAATTTGGGCTTGTGGTTGACATTTTTTGCATCCTACTCTTGCAGTCGTTCATAATTTATTGTGGGGGGACTTTTTTCTTTGTGAAAACAAAAACAATACCCACTTGTTATACAGTTAAATATTGAGTAGACCAATATTTAGAAGTTATTGTGCTTCTGTCATTCAAACTTTTTATAGCTATTATTAGACACTTGTACTACTCATATGAAAGAAATGTACAATGATTTGTTAGGCACCTTCCTTATCAAAGTAAAAGTCAAATGTGTGAAATTGAAACCTGTCAGATAAGTGTGTAAACAATCATTGGCATATTGACTTCTTTGTAATTGATATTAATGATAAGAGTAGTTTAATGCAATGTGTATAAAAATGAGGAATAATTAAGTTTTGTCATGTTAGAGATTTAGCATTGAACAACGGGAGGAAGGAATCTGTTTATTTCTATATTTTTGTCTGTGAATTACACAATTTCCATTCTAAATCCATTAAAACATTTCCATTCTTTTGCTTTTATTTATTATAATATTATTGGGTTGTTTGAGGGGGGGGGGGGGGACTTTTATGCCGTTATAATTTTGGGAGTTTAAATATGAATGATATGTAAAATACTTGTGTAATATGGAATTTGCATTACAAAATTTGTGTCTTGGCATTTGTGCAGACTGAACTTATTTAAATAAATATCTTATTAAATTGCCTGTTGTTTAGATGGTAATTTCACTGCTAACTAAACTATGTTGTCTAGTAGTCTTCTTGGGAGAATAAAAGCACTGATCGTCTTATGATACCAGTATCTTCCTGTGAAAATGTGAATGGAAATTAACTGAGATAAGTGAAATTACGGGGGCTCTGTGACAATGCACTTTGAAAGAATTACGCACTTTGAAGAAAACTTTTAGAAGTGCGTTAAAATTGGGACAAAATCTACGCACTTTGAAAATTTTTCTCTTAAGTGCGTTAAATTTAGAACAAAATAAACGCACTTTGAAATTTTGTTCAAAGTGCGTTAAGAGTGTACATCAACATTTTTTACCATGGAGACACTTAACGCTCTTTGAAAAAATACGCATAAAACAAACATTCTGGACTTAGATTATAGTAATAGACAGCATTAATTTGTAATGAATTTCTTCCGAAAAACTGATGAATTGATCTACCCTCATCGAGAACGAGAAGACAGGTAGAAGGTCCCTCAGCCCAACCAGGGGCGTAGCTTGACTTAAAATTCTAGTGAGGCAAAACTATTGTGGCTAGGGGTCTGAATGTTGCCTTAGGCTCCCAGTTTAGGGCGGAACCCTGGTGGGGTGGGGTGAGGGTTCAGGGGGTGAAGCCCCCTTATGGAAAATGAATTTTGGGGTTTTAGAATGCAAAAATTATACCTGTCCTGGACAGAAATTTCATATCAAATTTTATCGGTTTCGTTATTGAAGACTTCATCGTGCATATAATACTATATACAAAAGTATTTAATAGAGGAGCCTAAAGGAAAAACAAACAAAAATTAAATTATGGAAAGGGGGTGGTGCTGAAAAATCTAGTGAGGCAGTTGCCTCATTGCCACAATGGAAGCTACGCCCCTGCCAACTCTATCTTTCCTACACAAATATATGTATTTACATAACTGGTAAGACATTGATATTATTTCTCTCAATAAATTTGAGTTAACGTAAATTAGATGAAAAAAATGAGATAAGATTTCCTGAACAAAATAGAGAGCCGCAAAACCTTTATTCAAAATGTGTCTACAATGATTCCTTAGAAAAAAAAAGAAAGCATTTACATGGTAATTAAAACATGCCATTTGACATGTCTAGCTCTTTTTATGATAACAAATTACAGAATTAGAGGTAATCTGACTGCATAACTTTTTTGTGAAAAAGTTATTAGTGAACGAGGTAAAAATTTCAGTTGAGTGAGTAATGTGGCTAAGGTTTATTTTCTTACTATCAAATGAACGAGTCGACCATTGTTTCATATATGTTCACGATAGATAGATAGATAGATAGATGAATATGATAGATGAGAGAGAGAGAGAGAGAGAATTTTCATGGTATGGAGAAATAATTGCTACCTTTTCCCTAAAAAAATGCGATGCTTTAAGTCACTTATCGACACCTACATCTACCAAATTTATTAGAGACTGGATAAAATTTAAAAAGGAAAAGGAGAAAAAGAAACGAAACTGTGCTATTAAACTATCATTCTTCCATTTTTTCTAAAAGACATATTTCCCTTTAGAGTCAGATTTGGCGTATTTTTATAAAGTTCAAATAACCAAAAATTATATAAAAAAGATATTTCTATTAGTTTTATTACTTTATGTAAAGATGGGACTTTTTGGTAAATTACACAATTTAAATCAACCGCGTTTCAAAGATATCAAAAACTGTAAACAATAATCGATTTATTTACCGACTCCACATATTAATACATGCAGAATTTGAAGTCAATTTAACTATAGAAACATGGGGTTATTCATGTTCAGATTTCAGTGAAAATTTTAATTGGAACATAAATAAAAATATATTTTGTATATCTACAATCAATCTCGTATTATTTTTTTTAGCTCATATACGCCATATATAGCTTTAGATAACACACAACTTCATCTATTTATTGGTTTAACCTCTATTTTGTGCATTTGGAGTCAAACTTTACTATGTACCAGTATTTTTTAATCATATATTAGTGTCTACTTTTATTGGACAAAAAGCAAAAAGAAATGGACCTAAATTCGTTAACTGAATTATTGCTCCTCAAGGCTTAAAAAAGCGTGAAGTGAATGCTGTTTGTATACATGTCACCAAGGTCTATATACCCATCACCAGGGTCTTTATACCCATCACCAGGGACTGTATACCTATCACCAGGGTCTGTATACCTATCACCAGGGTCTATATACCCATCACCAGGGTCTGTATACCCATCACCAGGGTCTGTATACTCATCACCAGGATCTGTATACCTATCACCAGGGTCTATATACCCATCACCAGGGTCTGTATACCCATCACCAGGGTCTGTATACTCATCACCAGGATCTGTATACCTATCACCAGGGTCTATATACCCATAACCAGGGTTTGTATACCCATCACCAGGGTCTGTATACTCATCACCAGGGTATGTATACCTATCATTAGGGTCTGTATACCCATCACCAGGGTCTGTAAACCTATCACCAGGATCTGTATATCCATCACCAGGGTATGTATACCCATCACCAGGGTCTGTATACCCATCACCAGAGTCAGACAGGCATTTTGTAAAGGATAACAGCGTATGCTTTGAAAGATTAAAATTATAAACTGTTCCTTGTGTTTTTCATATCTTTAGGTCATATTTTGCAATTGCGTGTAGCTAATGAAAGACACTCGTAACTTGGAAAAATAGCCCAGAACCATTGAGGATACCTGTAAGGATGGTGACCTATAAGGGGAGCAAAACGACAAGGTCAAAAGATCACAAATATTTATGCAGAAGGATAGGTCTTGTCACAATAGATATATACATGAAGTATGAAAGCCCTAGCAGCAACTGTGCAAAAGTTTTAGGCAGGATTATAAATTAATGATATTTTGCAAAAGTGTGTCTTAATTCAAAGTCAAGAGGTCAAATATATTCATACACATCGAAAGGTCTTGTCATAAGGAATGCATATGTGAAATATGAAAGTCATATCTGCAACCAATAAAAAGTTATGGGAAAGGTCGAAGTTTTTGCGGATACAGGCAAACTGATAAGCAGACAGACAGAGAGACAGGGAAAAAACTATATATTCCCGATTCTGTGGAATGACTCTCCATAGGACATTTTTGTATCCTATAATCATCATCATATTTCTCAGTATTTTTTAATTTCACAAGTTAAACCCCACCCTTGCCAAAGGCTCTACAAATAAGAGGGACTAAGTCCACAGAAGTTCTTCCTTTCTGGCTAGCTAGATGTTATTTGGAGACTTCATCAAATTTTAACGTTCCTTCTCACTATTTTCCATTATACTTTATTTGAATAATGTATTTCCTTAAAGAAAATAAATCTTGGATTGAATGTCAAATCTAATTGTTTAGTATAAAAACAAAATGTGTTTGTGAAACACTGATGCTCCCGTATGGCAGATTTTGGCGAAGGTTGAAGTTTCTCAAATGCAAGTCAAACTCCAAAGTCAAGAGGTGAAAAATGTTTTTATCCAAAGAGAGGACTTGTCTAAATGAATTTATGAAAGCCATAGCTACAAGCAATCAACAGTTATGGTCAAGGTAAAAGTTTTTGTGGACAAACAGATAGACAGACAGACAGCTAAACAGACATTCAAACATACATACAGAGGGACAGGGCAAAAACTATTTACCCTCGAACCATTAAGAAGGCATAAAAATTACACATGGAAATGACCTTGACACACCCTCCCAAAACAGGAGAATTCATCCTTTTACAAATTTTAATTTGTTGGGGATGTTTAGTTCTATTTAACAGAACGTGGTATTTTTCCTTCGATTTTTGAATATCATCCATTCAGAGGGATGAGAATTATTCAGTTAAAGCAATATGAGCTACAACTTTGATTTCGGAAAGAAGATGGGTGAACAAGGCGGGCGAAGTGCCTATAGTGCGACAAACATGAAGTGAGAAATAAAATCTCGATTATATCCAAAATTTTTTTGATATTTCATCTAAAATTAAAGTATACTTGATGTAAAATCTCTATAATTTACAAAAATCTCACAAAGACTGAAATTATTTGCCTACGAAATAGCATACACGCACTAGAGAGGACAAAAAGGGTCATTTTCTCACACTTTAACAAAATTTTTCGATATGAGTGTGTCTTCTCTCCATTTTTTTGAAAGTTAATCCTAAAAGTTTGCATAAAAATATGCATTTTTTGGTTTACAAAAAAATGGAGCAAAGACCCACTATACATTAAAAGTACACTTTTATGACAAAGCAATCGCATCTTTCCGAAAAATACTTAAAGTCCATTAAGTCAAGGGTCATATCACAAACATGATTTAAATGCCAGTATTCATCAGGAGCTGTGTAGCGTAGTGGGTAGCGTGTTAGTCTCAAAGCAATATACTCCGGATTTTTATTGTTAGGGGATTCGAATCCCACGAATACCATTTTATTTTTGTAATAAAAGAATAATTTTTCCGAGATTTTTTTTTCTCAGAAAAGTTTTGATGATCATAATTTCATAAATTTCAACAATGAGAACTTTACTTTAAATACTTAATTCACAATTTGAATATGATTTTTTTGATATCTGAAGCTATAGGCATTCTGCACGCCTTGTTCACCCATCTTCTTTTGTTGCAATATTGTGATTAACTATTTCAATGACTGAAAAAAAAGAAACTGTATAAATTTTTATGTTTTTTATTTGCGATGGAAGAACTATAATTTTAAGCTTTGATTGAATCAAAATAACATTATTGTCGTCCTGTACAATATTGATTTCTTATATAACACTATACATTCCATTGTACAGAAACTTTTAATTCTTCTGAAACATTTTAATACTTTATTTTAGTCTAATTGATCATGACGATTTCAGTTACATTCAGATATATCATAAAGTCACATTTAAACAGCAAAATGAAATTCTCAGAAGATATCCTTAATTTAAGATTATAGTGCCATCAGTTGTACGTAGAAAAATCAGCATGTATTACCAGGGGTTAATTTGAAAAGATATCAATTGTTGACAATTGTATAATTCAAAGAAAAATATACAAAAATTACTCTAGATGTTTGGTTTATCCAAACTTGTTTTAGAAGTGTACAATAGCATATAAAGACATTAAAATGTTGCACAAAGTTCCTTTAACCATTGGAACTTTTCAACTACAGGGAAAAAGACCAAGTACGTCGCGTATTAAATAATATTTCATATTGTTACCGCTTGTCCTCAACATTATTTTTTTTTCATTTTAATTTTTCTGTTTTAGGCATATGTTTTTATTGTACAACACTGGTAAGAATACTCCGAAATTGAAGGCTGTCGTAAATTTACTGTTGACAGAAACGTTTGATTTGATATATTCTACATTTGTACTTTGAACAATGCTCATCATCACAGAGAATCACTCTCTCAATATACATGTATATGCATATATATGATGGTCTGTGATTGGTACATTTATAGTTCTGTACTTAATGTACACATTGTCCTTTATCAGCAAATATTGTCGTCCCACCGAATGTGCTCTTGGTAATTTGGATTTTGATGATGATGATTTTAAGAACATATCTACAGTTTTCATGAGAAGGCATGTTCACTAAAAGTAATATCAATGCTTTTCTGTACGCACAATTGTCATATTAAACTCAACGGTAGCAGTTGCAGTGAAATGTTGTTACATATATATACAGACTCTCTCCCCCCCCCCCCCCCCCCCCAGTAAATCTAAATCAATCCTCGAAACAAATTGAATGGCAATGAACTGGGCAAATGTTCGCTAATATACACAGTGTTTCTGAGGTCCATATACATGTAGGCGTGAATGTCCTTTTGTAGCCATGCAGACATTGCATAAATGGAACGGGAAAACAAAGAGAGAGAGAGAGAGAGAGAGAGAGACGTTTTTTTGTGCAATATTGTCTTATTTAGAGGAGATATCCCTTCCCCTAAACTTTGTTTATAAAAAGAAATTAGATGAGATGTCATACTTCAGGCCCCTTAGGAAGGAATTTCAAAGGGAGAGGGAATCAACCAAATGTTTTCATTTTTAAAAGTTCATTGACAAGCAAATAGAAAAAAATAAATGAAAAGCAGAACAAAACGAAAAAACAAAAAAATTGACAAATTTCTTGGACCCCCCCCCCCCTCGGGTTCCTACGTCCATGTATTACAAAAGTAAAGTTCCTCCTTGTTGTCTAATCAAAAATATTTGGCTTTCTAAAGTTGTGAAAGTTGATCCACTTAGTCTTTTATAATTTATCGAAGAAAAAAGGTCCGCTTCTGAACTGTCTGAATTATACCGGTACTTGTCATACCCTCGAAAGGCGGGATAATTTTTAAAACATCGTTTTACGCTCGTAAAGTGTTATTTCAAACGGACTCTTGCTGGCTGAAATATGGATGACAACAAACAGTGGCTAAAACTACAAAGAAAGGTATCTGTAAGAGATATATATGTGTGTGTGTGGGGGGGGGGGATTGTGTGTGAGGGTGTGTGAGAGGGGTTTGTGTGTGTAAGCAAGGAGTTTAGTTATGACTTGCATGTACTTTTCTACAGGCATCAATGAATTCATGAATATGGGAAAAAAAGGATAAGGCCAACTTTAAAATAATGTTTGTTTGCCCTGTCCAGACAGAGGATGGTAAAAGTTTGCTCGGTAGGTAGATGGTACATTTTTTGGTGAGATAAAATTGCAAAATCAATGCTAAATTTAACATATATTTTCCGGAATGCATAAAAACATAATTGCTTCCTGGAGGTAAAAAAAGTATTCATTCGGTCCATTTTCATCTTCCAGTAGTTCAGTAGAGGGCAACCCAACTATATTTTTTTTTTATAAATGGAGGGTAGCATACTACTGTTAGAAGGGATATGAAATATTGGAGATAATGAACTGTATTAAATTAAGTTAAAAAAAAAAATACAAATCAGGAGCAGAGCAAGCACGGACCTCCAAAAACAGAGGTGGGATCAGGTGTGAATGAGCATCCCCCGCTAACCAGTCACACCCGTGCTTCTTGTTATGATCGGTAAATGATGTAAAAATCTGTTGACTCGAATCAACTGAGAGATATACACCCCATTTGCAGGTGGTAAGGGTATTTTGCTGCATAAGTAAAGGAAACGTGACGTTTATCATAAAACTTTATTGTTAGATTACCGTTAACATCTTTTTATAGTGAAATATCCAAATATGGAACAGATGTGTTGGACTTTGTGGTTTCCTTTTTTTAAAGCTCACCGGGATATTTCGTGTTGACATATATTATTAAATGGAAATAACTATTGTTAATTGATAATATGTCGCCGATATATCTATTTGTTGAGTTGAAGGCCAAAACAGAAGATTTTTTTCTCTCATGTATAAGATTTTGAATAAATTCTGCTTCAATTGAATTCAAAAATAGGTCTGCTAGCAATGGGCCACAGTTGGTACCCATGGGAATTCCAACAGATTGTTGGAAGACCAGGCTCCGGGGCCATAAAACTTAGACGAGCTCACTTTGATCTCAGTCTCACTTTTCCACTATTAATTCCTTTGGTTAAAGTAAGACAGAGATCAAAAGTGAGCTCGTCTAAGTTTTATGGCCCTGGAGCCTGGTCTTCAAAAACTACACAGATATCATGATCAGAAACTCAAGCATCTTATTTTAATGTCAACTTAAGAGAACTTGTATGTACTTGTATGATATATAAGTCTTCCATGGGTCAAAAGTTTTAAAATTTTATGACCTAAACTACTATATTAATTGTAATTGATCAATTTTTGAACAGTTTTCTGGTTCATTTTAATGTTTTAGCATATAATGAAACAGTAAAACTGTTACCAGGTCACAAAATAAAATGTTGATAAGCTGAAATTCAATTGAATTCGAAGGACAATTACTTCTTATTAACTTTTATAATCTCTATTATTAATGTAAAGAGCAAAAAGCATTGGCTTAATGAAATAAATTAATTACTTTCTTCTTTCCATCTTCATTTTTCGTCATTACTGTATAATGTTATGTAATGGATATGCCAAACTTAAGGCTAGATTGTATATCCTAGGTAGAGAAATGAAGGAGAATCATTCTTATAATTTAATATTATTATAGGTAGAAAAATGGGTGGAGAACACAGACCCATCAGTGGTTGTGTTATATTTGCCAAAACCTACCAGAAGAAACCCCTATCCTCAGCTGAAAACAGTGGGTGAGAATGCTTGATGTGATATTTTATGAACACTTAAGTTAGGAAGAAAAAAAAAAGTAGAGAGTATATTCACTGTTTTGTACTTGGATATGGAATTTATTTCACAAGTGGGACAGGATTTTTGGATATTTTTATGAGCACAATTGAAAATATAAAATAAATCATAGTATTAAAGTGCTGAAAATGTAAAAATTGTGTTACCTGCACAACCTAAAATACACACAAACACACACAAATCTCTCTCTCTCTCTCTCTTTCTTTGTATATATATATATTCTATAAACAATTATTTTAGTATTATTCCTATTATATTATACCTAAATCTGTATGCATTGTTATTAGATGCAAGTGGAAGTACTTCACCAGAATTTGAACCCTTAATTTCCTTTAATTTCAGGATCAGAGAGGTTGAAAAGCTTCATAGGAAATGAGGATGTAAGGAAAGCCTTTGTTGACTCTGTTAGAACAATGCCTCTATCCCTAACATGTAAAGATTTTTCAATTAAGGAAGGTAATATCAATATTAAATAGTATTTTCCTGACTTTCCAGAGAGAGAGAGAGAGAGAGAGAAGGGAGAGAGGAATGATTAGAGAATAATTCAGATCATTCCTAAGAAAAAAAAGTCCTTTTTCATATCTGAGTATATTAAGTGTACTTATATGTGATTGAGTAAATGATTTCTTGTCCTGATAAATTCATAAAAAAAAAAAATGACACTAAAGATTTTCTTTAACTGTATTCTCATTCTTTAAATATTCAGTAATATATATATATATATATATATATATATATATATATATATATATATATATATATATATATATATATATATATATATATATATATATATATGTGTGTGTGTGTGTAACTTAATAGATATGCCACAAATGGACATGTCAGTTTTGGAAGCCAGTATGGGTTGGAAGAGAGCCAAGCTCAGTGAACTTGTCAAGATATATAGTAAGAACAGTATAATTTGTGTTGCTTTTGTTAAAATGCATAGTTATTTTTTCCATTTGAGAACATCGAAATTTTAATTAAAATTTTGAAAATATTATGTATATCTTAAATTCCTTTTGTATCTGTCACTGTAATAGATCAAGATAATGAAAATACATGCAATTCAAGCTATAACTTCAGATAAAATACATGCAACCAACGAATAAAGAAAAAGGCAAGCCTTCTTCATATTTCAGCTCACTTGAAATGAAAGCATAAGTGAGCATTTCTGATTACATTTTGTCCATCAACCATCTAGCTGACCATCCATTCATTCATCTGTCTGAGTGTAAACTTTTCACATTTTCAACCTTTTCTCCAGAAACACTGGGCCAATTTTAACCAAACAACAAGCACTCTTGGGCAACAGAATTTCAACTTTGTTCAAATGAAGTGCCACACTTCTTCCGATGGAATGTGAAATTTTATGGTATCTTTGAAAAAACTTCTACAAAACCACTGCTCCAAAAAGTTGACACTTACATGAAACCTTCTTTACATAATGTAAATTCTAGTTTGTTCAAATCATTACTCAGAGTGGTTGGGTGGCCCATAATGGGGATCCAAAATTTTACATAGGATTTTATGGGAAAAACTGTTCTTATGATCCTCATAACAACAAATCCATTTTAAGTCATCTTCACAAGAAAGCATCCTTAGGTAGTGTAGATTCAAGTTTGTTCAAGCCATGTACCTGGGGGTAAGGCAAGGCCTCAATAGAAGATATACAAACCTCTTCTATATGTTAACTTTTTCAATACTGATCGAACTAATTTCTGCTTTTTCCTAGCCAAAGTTCTCAGGTGAGTGATGTGGCTCAAACTTCTCTTGCTTTTAATAAACTTGTAAGAGTTAGTTCCCCTTGAAACACTTTTTTAATGCAATGAAATTGACATCCAGTATTTTGTAGTCATCTTTTTGTTTTGTACTGTATTTTTTGCTCTTAATGTTATTTCTTTTTTTTTTTTTTTTTTTTTTTTTTTTTTTTGAAAGATCATTTTTTTTAATGAATTTGAAAGTTCCTGTTCTAGGTGAATCTTATTTAGCAAACTGACTTGAAATGTTTGGTAACATCAAAGGACTTTAATTTGGGTTGGAATCTTGCTAAATTTATACATTAATTAATTCACTACTAAGTTTTGTTACAGTTGATTTCTTTTGATGTGCAGGTATTTTAAACCATTCAAATTTATGGAAATTGAAAACTCACAATTCGAAATAGATAGTAAAACAATTTTATTGGAATCAGTAGACATCTAACATAAATGACGTACTAAAAATTCTTAAGTTAAATAATTCTCATTCACTTCTTTATTTAGTGATGAAGAAAAAAACCATGACTGCTGGATACTGGGGGGTGGAAGAATTGAAGCCTGAATTCTGGCCACAGAATTTACCATTTCGTCCGCCAACTACAAACAAAGGTAAGTACAAAGCCATAGTTAATTTTTATACCCTACATACAAAGTTAATACAATAAAATCAAATTAAATTGTTAAAATTATCATTTTTTAAATATATGTTAATTTAATTGATCTTTTCATCTTAAATTAATTTCTCTTAAATTATTACTCCTCTTTCTTCCAGAAAATATCATATTAATATTTAGAGGTTTGATTAAATATGATACATACAACTATATGGCATTTAGTTACAATGAAAGCTGTTAAAAGAATTAATTATCAAACCATGCATTTGTTGTTCTGTTGTTCATAACAGAAGCGAATAGAAGTAAAGCAATTTTTTAGGGCCCTGCTCTGCGGGCGCCCTAGAGTGATCAGTCTCTCCATCCGTCCATCCATCCATCCGTCCGTCCTTCTGTCCATCTGTCCATTCGAGATCTCTTGTCCAGAGCATATCTTCTCTCTCCTTGGCCCAATCTGGCTCATACTTCGCCCACAGAATGCCTTTGGGTAAAGGGTGTGCAGTGACCTTGAACCATGTTTTTAGGTCTAAGGTTAACGTCATAGCAGAATTATATGAAAAATCCTTGTCCGGAGCATGTTTTCTCTTCCCTTGGTTCAATGTGGCTCATACTTCACTCACAGAGTGCCACTGGTCAATGGATGTGCAATGACCTTGAATAAAGTTTCTAGATCAAGGGTCAAAAATAGCCTATCTGTGTAAAAATCTTTGTTCGATGCATAATTTCTTTCCCTTAAGTCCAGTCAGCCTCAAACTTTACCAATTGACTTAGGGTACGGAACATTTGTGATTTTCCTTCCATATTTTTATAGAGGATATGCAACAATTTTATAGATGATATGCACATTGGTGATTTTTGTGCCGTTTTTTTGATAGAGGGTATGGAGCATTCACGATTTTTGTGCCATTTTTTATTATAACAAGGATAACATAGAAACCCTTTAGACTCAAAACAACACATCCTTAAATAGTACACAAATGTTCCGCTTCAAAATAAACCCTTTTCAGCTACCTTACATTTTCATGTTCCTTGCTGAAAGTGGGGCCCTTTGAGATGGCCACCAGCTAAATGATATCTAGTTAAAGTTTAAGTATGTGGAAGACACAATTATTTTTCAAATTGTTAATTGTGATTTTTTTTATTTTTAAGCTGTAAATGACAGAATATTAAACAGAGAAGAGATGGATGATATTTTTATTTCCTATACAGCATGGAGGAAGGTGAATAAGTTGATCCATTCCAATGAATATTGAATTATGTACATTGGATTATAGCATTTACAAGAATTTTAAACTTTTTTTTACACTAAATTTACTCAATTATTTTTAATTAATTATTATTTTTAGGGACAACTTTCGAGTGTATCACAGGTAATTCAGTTTTGAATGAATTATTAATACAAAGAACATACTGTTTTCTTAACGATTTAAATAATGATATGAAAAATAAATACAAACCATTAATATTTTTTAAGATTCCAGATATCACATAGTGAGAAACATAATGTTCCTGTTCTTTTTTTTTTTAAAAGGGGGGGGGGGAGGGGCTTCATGGTTGCTATGGTAACAACTTTATCATCTGCCATAATTTTTCTCAGCATGACAATTCAAGTACCACAGGCAGCAGAGCTGATGAAAGAGAACCCAGTGAGGTACATATATAAATATGCAGTTATCATTTTTTTGTAAAATTTTTATCAAAAATGGTATCCAATTTCTTTTTTTTTTATCCCTGTCCATCTGGAAGCAACAAATTAACATTTTATGGCCATTATTTTTTTAATCTTAATACAGGACAATTCTCAGCAGGAAAGCACTCATGGACACAAGAGAAAAGCTGAAAAAGTTGACGAGGTACATATCTTCAGTTAAGCAAATGAAGTGATGCAAACATTTAGGATAATTATTCATATTTATAAGATTCCAGTTATCACATAGTGGGAGACATAATGTTCTTGTCCTTTTTTTTTTCGCTCACTTGAGCTGAAAGCTCAAGTGAGCTTATCTGGTCAACCGTTGTCCATCATCCATCTGTCTGTCTAGCTGTCATTCTGTCCATCCATCTGTAAACTTTTCACATTTTCAACTTCTTCTCAAGAACCACTGGACCGATTTTAACAGAAATTGGTAAAGGGCAAGAAAAACTGAAACTTATGTTGAAACATCCTAAGGTAAAGTAGATACTAAATTGTTCAAATCATGAGCACTGTGGGTAGGGTGGGGCACAATAGGTATTACAATGGTGAAAAATCAAGTGAAGAACTGCAGGGCTAAAGTTACTCATGTTTTGGCTTTATGGTTGCTATGGTAACAACTTTAACATCTGCCATAATTTTTCTCAGCATGAAAATTCAAGTACCATGGGCAGCAGAGCTGATGAAAGAGAACCCAGTGAGGTACATATATAAATATGCAGTTATCATTTTTTTGTAAAATTTTTATCAAAAATGGTATTCAATTTCTTTTTTTATCCCTGTCCATCTGGAAGCAACAAATTAACATTTTATGGCCATTATTTTTTAATCTTAATACAGGACAATTCTCAGCAGGAAAGCACTCATGGACACAAGAGAAAAGCTGAAAAAGTTGACGAGGTACATATCTTCAGTTAAGCAAATGAAGTGATGCAAACATTTAGGATAATTATTCATATTTATAAGATTCAAATTATCACATAGGGGGAGACATAGTGTTCTTGTCCTTTTTTTTTTTTAAGCTCATCTGAGCTGAAAGCTCAAGTGAGCTTATCTGTCACCCGTTGTGCATCTGTCTGTCTAGCTGTCATTCTGTCCATCCATCTGTAAACTTTTCTCATTTTCAACTTCTTCTCAAGAACCACTGGACCAATTTTAACAGAAATTGGTAAAGGGCAAGAAAAACTGAAACTTATGTTGAAACATCCTAAGGTAAAGTAGATACTAAATTGTTCAAATCATGAGCACTGTGGGTAGGGTGGGGCACAATGGTGAAAAATCAAGTGAAGAACTGCAGGGCTAAAGTTACTCATGTTTTGGCTTTATGGTTGCTATGGTAACAACTTTAACATCTGCCATAATTTTTCTCAGCATGAAAATTCAAGTACCATGGGCAGCAGAGCTGATAAAAGAGAACCCAGTGAGGTACATATATAAATATGCAGTTAACATTTTTTGTGTAAAATTTTTATCAAAAATGGTATCCAATTTCTTTTTTTATACCTGTCCATCTGGAAGCAACAAATTAACATTTTATGGCCATTATTTTTTAATCTTAATACAGGACAATTCTCAGCAGGAAAGCACTCATGGACACAAGAGAAAAGCTGAAAAAGTTGACGAGGTACATATCTTCAGTTAAGCAAATGATGCAAAAATGACAAAGGATCGTTCTGTAATGCATATATATATGTATTTCTCTTTTTTTCTCTGTTAAAGACTGATCATGTAGCAGAAGAGCATGAAAGAAAGAAGAGAGAATTTGGTATTAACATAATTTGATAAATGTAACTCTGTTGAAATCATTTTGCTTTCAATTGATACATTTATATTATAACTGTTGCAGTATATGTATTTCTGCATTCCATTTGTATTTTGATAGTTCAATCCAAAAGGTGTGAGGAGTTAGAGGAAAGTTTGGAAGGTAAATTAAGTGCAGCCTGCATGCATTAAAATATGAAACTTGAACTTATTATTCCTTTTTCCAACATTTTCTGAATTCTTCAGAAATTTTATTAATGCTGAAAATTTTTTTTATTTCAGAACATTTCTTGGAAGAACTGAAGAAAAAGGTTGAAGTTGGTGGTCAGAATTCATCATTCTTGACAGTGAAAAAAGGTGGTGTACGGTACCATGTAGGAGGGGAGGTACTGCAGGGGAGGGACCTTAGAACCCTCACTGCTGGGAACTGGCTTAATGACAAGGTTTGAAATCAACATTACTTTTTAGGTCACCTTAGCTGAAGGTTTAAGTGAGATTTTCTGATTGAAGGGTGCCAGACTTTCATTCGTCTATGAGTCACCTAGGTCTGTAAACTGTTCACATTTTCATCTACTTTTCAAGAACCACTGGACCAATTTCAACCTAATTCACAAACATGATTGGATTAAAGGGAATCAAATTTGTTAAAATGAAGGCCAACACATTTTTAAGGGGAGATAATCATGAAATAGGGAAAATTTGGTGTGGTCATTGAAAGGTCTTCTTCACATTAACCACTGGTCAGAAAAGATGAAACTCATATTAAAGCTACCTGACAAAGTAAAGACTACATTTTTTCAAACAATAAACCCAGCCTGATGTTGAGTGAGGCCACCAGAAGGGGTCATTCTTACATGGAAAGAAATATAAAATATCTAAAAAGCTTTGCAAGAACCAAGGGATTACAATCATTGAAACTTACTTGAAAGCTTCCTGACAAAGTGTAAACTCAATTTTGTTCAAGTCATGCCCCCCCCCCCCCCTTTACCCTTTAGTCAGATGGGACCACAAAAAGAGAGTAAAGGTTTATACATGGATTAGTAATTAATCAGTAAAAATATAATACATTTTTTGCTTAAGAAGCAGCCAGTCAAGAAAAAATTAACTAATATCAGAACTTTTGGACATAGTGTTGATTTAAGTAAATTGTTCAAGTTATGAAACCTCTGGGTAGGTTGGGGCCACACTAAGGGATCAAAGGAATATTTAGTAAATATATTTTTAAAATCTGGTTTGCAAGAACTACTGGGCAAGAAAAGATAAAAGATATATAAAACCTGTTTAACAAAGTGTAGATTCAAGTTTTCTTGAGTCATCATTCTTGAGCTTATTAAGCTTAAGGATTTACTTTTGCTGGAAAGTGGCCCAAGTACTGACTCTACTTCTTTTTAAAGATTCAATTGTACAAGACATTTTCATAAAGCTATATTTTGATGTAAAATTATAAACATTGTTTTTTTAGCAACTGAGACTTTAAAAGTACATGTTATTTTCAAATTCTTTATTTTCATGCTGGAAATCTTGATTATATAGTTCATAAGGTGGATTATTTAGTTCCCATTAATTTATCTTTCTGACAGGTCATCAATGCATATATGTCTCTCCTGCAGACGGAGGTCAACTCTGCAGAGAGAGACCACATATATGTTCTTCCCTCCTATTTGGCCGTTCTGTGGGGAAACGGAAAGTACGACACGTGGTTCTATCGCAATGTAAGTACTCTAGTTTTTAAGAAACTAAAATATATCAAATACTTATTGAAAGAAATTGATACTCACTGAATCACTATTTTTAAGCTGATTGTTGATAATTTTACAACATAATTATCAAATAAACTGGATATTTTGTCATGTCTTCCAGGTTCATTTTAGTGTATTTAAGTGGATATTTTTACCGATAAACAAAAACCAGAACCATTGGATTTTGTTGGCCATTAATGTTCCTGGCAAACAAGTACATGTTCTGGACTCCATGGGAGGAAAAAACTTAAAATTTGTAAAGCAATGGAGGTAGTATATTTCAATTATAAATTTCTTTTATCGATCTGTTTGCAAAAAGGAATTTGATTTATATTTAATATAATCATTACCATACTTGGTATTCAGGCAATTCAGAGAAATCAAACTACCGGTTAGTCAACCATTTTTGTATTATAAAACCTTAAAGCAGATCTTTCTCTCTCTTTATTCCTCTACCGGTGAAACATGGAGCACTATAAAGGGAACTATAGGTTCTCTCATTTCATGTACCTATATTTGTCTGTCATTGTAAATTCTTTCACTGATTTTCACCCATCTACTGACCAACTCCTAGACATTTAGACCGGACATTATTAATACATGTACGTCAATAATTATGCTTTCAAATTAATTTCAAAAACAAAAAGAAAATTGACAGAGCATTTATACTGTTTATCCAACCGTCTTTCAGAACATTTATAACTTTGAGGTCAAAGGAGGTTGATGAATTTTGTGACATTGAATGGGAAAGGGGTGAAATATGCTCAAGCAAGCAGATGGATGGCAACAGCTGTGGCTCATTCGTTTTGATGGTAAGGTATTTTAATTGGGAAAATTAAATATGTACAATATCTTTATGATATCTCTTTCACGTTGAATTTTGTATATGAAACTCAATGTATTATGCATTCTTCTCAAATATATAATGCCATTTGAATATTTGTTATTGAAGATGAAAAACACATACTTTTTGATTGTTTGAATTATGTTACAGAAAGAGAGAATATGATGAATATTATACAAACACACTGTATCAATTTTGCTCATTTAAATAATGAAAATAAGTTGTTGTGGGTTCTAAACTTTGAAAATATTGAAGTGCTTTTTGCTGTATGTGAACTAGCTAGACAAGCCATTTAAAATATTATGCATATAAAGTCACATTGCAACATTTTCTTTAAATATATAGTACGTGTAAATATATGTAATAATAATACATACAAAAATTGACACTTCATGTATTGTAATAGTTAGTACTTTTGCATTGCCACGTGGTATCTTTTGCAATGTGAGGACTGTAAAATCTCCCCACTTTGCATTAGGGTACACGGTAGTCCTATATCATTTATCAACATTACTTGCATATACAGTGTCAAATTGTTCAATATACAAATACATGTACTGTAGATTATTATTTAGTATACACATAAATTGTCTGTACTGTTTGTAATGTAGAAATCATACTTGTTGTTTGTGATGCCTGAAAGGGCCCTGATTTGGAAATAAAGAATCTTATTTGTTAGGATCCATCTATGTTATAAAGAGTTTACCTGTCAAAACAGCTTTGTATTTAATTATAATGTAATTTCTTTTTATATCAATTTCAGGTTACATATTCCCTATTAGTATGAAACTTCTTCTTTATGTATTAGGAATTAAAACACATATACAATGTATTCACATTTAATTGACTTCCACCAAAGAACATATTAATAAAATGTTATATAATTTAATTCTACACATAAAGGACAATAAATATTAATATTTCTTGTAATTGGAAAAAAAAAATTCCAAACATTCCTTGCATTCTTTTTTTTCAGAATGCTTTGGCCCTGACCAAGGATATACCACCACATGCCTTGTCTCATAACTGTTCCACAGTTATGAGGCAGTATGTACTTGCCATGCTTACTAGTTCTGCTAGCAGGCCACCAGCACAAAGAACTGTTTGTGATATGCCGGGATGTAGTAAGCCACATAAACAGATGTGGGTACAGTGCAATGTCTGTGGCAGATGGTTGCACTTTTCATGTGTAAATCTTCAGAAGAAGCCAGGCAGTGAATATGTCTGCACTATCTGCCATGCTCAATACGAGTAAATGTAGTTGAGAGGACCTATTCTATATATATTATTATAACAGTAACTTGATCCGAAAAGCCGTATCACATCAAGTGATGATCCACACCTGTCAACGAGACGTGATACGGCTATTCGGATCAAGTCACTGTTATAATGATAAATTTATTATATGCCACTTAACAATTAGCAAAATGTAATAAAAGAAAACTTTTTGGATTAATTACAGAACTTTTATCCATTAAACAAACCATTTTGTCAAGGAACTTTTTGATGCGCGAGAATAAAAACGTCATCTATCTGTGTACTTCGTCATCAGTTTCACATAGGGTGATATGGATTCAAAAAACCATGGTGATCTGGAAGGTCGGATCACACCGTCACGTGATTGCATAAATTCGACAGTAAAACTGAGTGATAAACAGTTGGGTATATAATAAACCACTTTATTATATACTCAACTGTTTGTCACTCAATTTTACTGTCGAATTTACGCACTCACGTGACGGTGTGATCCGACGTTCCGGATCACCACACTGTGGTTTTTTTCTGAATCCATATCACCCTCTCTGAAACTGATGACATAGTTTATGTGGCTTACAACAACATCCCGGCATATCACGGCCTATTATATATATATTATTATAACAGTAACTTGATCCGAAGAGCCGCATCACATCAAGTGATGATCCACGCCTGTCAACGAGACGTGATACGGCTTTTCGGATCAAGTCACTGTTATAATGATAAATTTATTATATGCCCCTTAACAACTAGCAAAATGTAATAAAATAAAACTTTCTGAATCAATTACATAACTTTTATCCATTAAACAAACCATTTTGTCAAGGAACTTTTTGATGCGCGAGAATAAAAACATCATTTATCTGTGTACTACGTCATCAGTAGTTTTCTTTTAGTAATATGGCTCATGAATGAGATGCATGTGTTTTTGTGTAACAAAAAAAAAACCTCCTAGTTAATTTTTGTTATTCATTTCATTGTTAAACATTGCCTTTTCACCAATACCTTTTTTTGGACATTTCACATAATTAGCACACATTTCTTAACAATCTTAACTATTCTTGATACAAATTGCTCTTCCTGGTTTACTTTGTTATATGTAATTCTGTTTTTGATTGGAAAACTATAAAACTTCCTTATTCAAAGTAGATGGTAAAGAGAATTTAACTGTATTTCTACTCCTAAAACTATGAGTTGGTAAATTTCAATCACTTTGGATTTAGAATTAAATTTTTTTCTTTTTAAACAGAAAGCAGGTGATAAATATATTTTGTTTAAGCCACAGTGAAAGTCCATTATCTTCACACTTTGAATAGACAGGTGCTTGGTACAACAAACTTGCACATAACCTTTTTCCTGCCATTAGGAGTAACCATTGTGTTATTTTTATATGTACATCAATGTATATGTAGATATTATTTTACAAGGTGTGTTTTGATTAACATTAAGGTCAAGATCAAGTAAATGAGTTTAGACTGTCTTTTTAGTGCTAGATCCATTATGACGTCATAATTGATTTAAACTTAATTTTTCCCTACTTTACAGCTATTATAGAATTATGTAGAAAATGAAACATTTTCATGGAATTCAATTTGAAATCATGTCAAAATTAACCCCAATACCTAAATAATATTCAAATTAATATCATTTTAAAGAAGAGGTCAAGAAGATAAGAAAAATTGTTTTCTGAGAGCCTGTAGGCAATATTGATACATTTTCTTTTTCTGAGAAGGAAAAAACTCCCATATTTATTCCTGAGTTCCTTCATTTTGCATTGAAAATAACAGTTTAAAGTATCTTTTTTCGTTGAGTTTACCTAAAAATTATGCCCCGATACACCTAATTTTGCCAAGCCATATTTGTAAAGGATCATTGAAAGAACTTGTTTCTCAAATTTGAGAAATATGAAGGCACCTTTCATTTACTAGATCTTGACCTTAAATGCATGTTTTTCCTTATTGTTTTGTGTTTAAAGAAAAGTACTTACTCGTAATTGATAATTGTAGAATTACATTTTCATGAGGATGATATGCATACATATGTATTTTTTTCCTCATAAATCATATAATGTTTATATTTTACCTTTAAAGATAATGTATTATGAAGCATGTTAGATAATTAAGGAAAATTGATTTTTCAAGGTTAGCATAGAATTGATTTAGCACGTTCATTTCTGAATGTCATAGTTGGAAACATTTAGATATGTACTTAGTAATTGCTTTTGTTTGGACAAAAGCACATTAAAAGAATTCACAGTATATGTAATTCGTTAATCTTATATGTTAGAAATATATTGATTTATTGCTTAACAAGTCTAGTGAAGTCTTTCTTCTGCATATTTTGTAAGCGTGTATCAGGATTTCAAAGCTGTAAGATTCACATGAATAATACCATGAAAATAATTCATGAACTGACTAAAATCACGTTCACTGTTCATCATTAATCTTTGTGGAATGCTTCTGTAATCACCGTTTCTACCTTGTACATATGTATATTGTTTCACGGACACATTTAATTCATTGCATTTTTACTTATTAAAAAATTATGTATGTTCCTAAAACACATTCAGTGCTTTAGTATACATAGCAGATATGTAAAACTACTGTACACAGATAAGGATTATTGTTAAAATATAAGAATTATTTTTGTCATACCAACATAGACAATAGGAAAGGAGTTCTTGTAATTGCATATGGAGTTTTTTATTTATTGATATGATATCTTATAATTGATGCTTATTTAACCCACTGAACACTAGTGACTATTTGAATTTAGTCAAAACTTATATTTCTCAACAAGTCTAATTACCTTTATTTTAGCTGGACATTATGTTTGCAAAACTCTTCTGTTTGCAGTAATGTAGTAATTAATGTAGTACAATAAATCCGTACAGTAATAAAGACAATGGACTTGAAATTTCAGGCTTGTTATTTTATCTCCCTTCAAGGGGAATTATAACATTTTCTTCAAATTTTTTTTAACTATATTGATTACCAGTCCTGCCATACATTTTCTCTTTTCCTGATTTTTTTGGGTACCATATTGACCATGCTTGGATGCAAGCCCTGCCTAGGGCATGTAAAACTTAGGTGGTCTTAAAGGGCAAAAACAATTTAAATAGGGGGAAATGTAACAGTTTGGATTCTGGATTTCAGATGGGGAAGCTCAAGTGTACAGACCCTGTTGATAGGTATACAGACCCTGTTGATAGGTATACAGACCCTGGTGATGGGTATACATACCTATTGATGGTTATACAGGCCCTGGTGATAGGTAAACATACCTGGTGATGGGTATATATACCCTGGTGATGGATCTAAAGACCCTGGTGATGGATAATTCACACCCTGGTAATAGGTATACATACCCTGGTGATGGGTATGCAGAACCTGGTGATGGGTATACAGACCCTGCTGATGGATAATTCACATGCTGGTGATAGGTATACGAACCCTGGTGATAAGTATACAGACCCTGGTGATGGGTATCAGGACCCTAGTGATAGGTATACAGATCCCGGTGATTGTAATACAGAGCCTAGAGATGGGTATACAGACCCTGGTGATGGGTATATAGACCCTGGTGATAGACAATACAGACCCTGGTGATAAGTATACAGACCCTGGTGATGGGTATACATACCCTGGTGATGGGTATACAGACTCTGGTGATGGGTATACAGACTCTGGTGATGGATAATTCACATGCTGGTGATAGGTATACGAACCCTGGTGATAGGTATACAGACCCTGGTGATGGGAATACAGACCCTGGTGATAGGTATACATACCCTGGTGATAGGTATACAGACCCTGGTGATGGGTATATAGACCCTGGTGATAGACAATATAGACCCTGGTGATAGGTATACAGACCCTGGTGATGGGTATATAGACCCTGGTGATAGACAATACAGACCCTGGTGATAGACAATACAGACCCTGGTGATGGTTATACAGACCCTGGTGATAGGTATACAGACCCTGGTGATGGGTTTAAAGACCCTGGTGATGGGTATATATACCCTGGTGATAGATAATTCAGACCCTGGTGATGGGTATACAGACCCTGGTGATGGGTATACAGGCCCTGGTGATAGGTATACATACCCTGGTGATAGGTATACAGACCCTGGTGATGGGTATATAGACCCTGGTGATAGACAATACAGACCCTGGTGATAGGTATACAGACCCTGGTGATGGGTATATAGACCCTGGTGATGGATTTATAGACCCTGGTGATAGACAATACAGACCCTGGTGATAGACAATACAGACCCTGGTGATGGGTATACAGACCCTGGTGATGGGTATACAGACTCAGGTGGTGGGATTACAGACCCTGGTGATGGGTATTTAGACCCTAGTGATAGACAATACAGACCCTGGTGATGGGTATACAGACCCTGGTGATGGGTATACAGACCCTGGTAATGGGTATACAGGCCCTGGTGATAGGTAGACATACCCTGGTGATGGGTATACAGACCCTGGTGATGGGTATACAGGCCCTGGTGATAGGTATACATACCCTGGTGATAGGTATACAGACCCTGGTGATGGGTATATAGACCCTGGTGATAGACAATACAGACCCTGGTGATAGGTATACAGACCCTGGTGATGGGTATACAGGCCCTGGTGTTAGGTAGACATACCCTGGTGATAGGTATACAGACCCTGGTGATGGGTATATAGACCCTGGTGATAGACAATACAGACCCTGGTGATAGGTATACAGACCCTGGTGATGGGTATACAGATCCTGGTGATAGGTATACAGACCCTGGTGAGGGGTATATAGACCCTGGTGATAGACAATACAGACCCTGGTGATAGGTATACAGACCCTGGTGATGGGTATATAGACCCTGGTGATAGACAATACAGACCCTGGTGATAGACAATACAGACCCTGGTGATGGGTATACAGACCCTGGTGATGGGTATACAGACCCAGGTGATGGGTTTACAGACCCTGGTGATGGGTATTTAGACCCTGGTGATAGACAATACAGACCCTGGTGATGGGTATACAGACCCTGGTGATGGGTATACAGACCCTGGTGATGGGTATACAGACCCTGGTGATGGGTATATATACCCTGGTGATAGATAATTCAGACCCTGGTGATGGGTATACAGACCCTGGTGATGGGTATACAGGCCCTGGTGATAGGTATACATACCCTGGTGATAGGTATACAGACCCTGGTGATGGGTATATAGACCCTGGTGATAGACAATACAGACCCTGGTGATAGGTATACAGACCCTGGTGATGGGTATACAGGCCCTGGTGTTAGGTAGACATACCCTGGTGATAGGTATACAGACCCTGGTGATGGGTATATAGACCCTGGTGATAGACAATACAGACCCTGGTGATAGGTATACAGACCCTGGTGATGGGTATACAGATCCTGGTGATGGGTATACAGACTCTGGTGATGATTATATATACCCTGGTGATAGATAATTCAGACCCTGGGGATGGGTATACAGACCCTGGGGATAGGTACACAGACCCTGGTGATGGGTATATAGACCCTGGTGATAGATAATACAAACCAAGGTGATAGGTATACAGACCCTGGTGTTGGGTATACAGACCCTGGTGATAGGTGTACAGACCCAGGTGATGGGTATACAGACTTTGGTGATAGGTATACAGACCCTGGTGATGGTTATATAGACCCAGTGAAAGATAATACAGACCCTGGTGATAGGTATACAGACCCTGGTGATGGGTATATAGACCCTGGGGATGGGAATACAGACCCTGGTGATAGGTATACATACCCTGGTGATAGGTATACAGACCCTGGTGATGGGTATATAGACCATGGTGATAGACAATACAGACCCTGGTGATAGGTATACAGACCCTGGTGATGGGTATATAGACCCAGTGAAAGATGATACAGACCGTGGTGATAGGTATACAGATCCTGGTGATAGGTGTACAGACCCTGGTGATGGGTATACAGACTTTGGTGATAGGTATACAGACCCTGGTGATGGTTATATAGACCCAGTGAAAGATAATACAGACCCTGGTGATAGGTATACAGACCCTGGTGATGGGTATATAGACCCTGGGGATGGGAATACAGACCCTGGTGATAGGTATACATACCCTGGTGATAGGTATACAGACCCTGGTGATGGGTATATAAACCATGGTGATAGACAATACAGACCCTGGTGATAGGTATACAGACCCTGGTGATGGGTATATAGACCCAGTGAAAGATGATACAGACCCTGGTGATAGGTATACAGATCCTGGTGATGGGAATACAGACCCTGGTGATAGGTATAGATACCCTGGTGATAGGTATACAGACCCTGGTGATGGGTATATAGACCCTGGTGATAGACAATACAGACCCTGGTGATAGGTATACAGACCCTGGTGATGGGTATATAGACCCTGGTGATAGACAATACAGACCCTGGTGATGGTTATACAGACCCTGGTGATAGGTATACAGACCCTGGTGATGGGTTTACAGACCCTGGTGATGGGTATATATACCCTGGTGATAGATAATTCAGACCCTGGTGATGGGTATACAGACCCTGGTGATGGGTATACAGGCCCTGGTGATAGGTATACATACCCTGGTGATAGGTATACAGACCCTGGTGATGGGTATATAGACTCTGGTGATAGACAATACAGACCCTGGTGATAGGTATACAGACCCTGGTGATGGGTATATAGACCCTGGTGATGGATATATAGACCCTGGTGATAGACAATACAGACCCTGGTGATAGACAATACAGACCCTGGTGATGGGTATACAGACCCTGGTGATGGGTATACAGACCCAGGTGATGGGTTTACAGACCCTGGTGATGGGTATATATACCCTGGTGATAGATAATTCAGACCCTGGTGATGGGTATACAGACCCTGGTGATAGGTATACAGACCCTGGTGATGGGTATATAGACCCTGGTGATGGGTATATAGACCCTGGTGATAGACAATACAGACCCTGGTGATGGGTATACAGACCCTGGTGATGGGTATATATACCCTGGTGATGGGTATACAGGCCCTGGTGATAGGTATACATACCCTGGTGATAGGTATACAGACCCTGGTGATGGGTATATAGGCCCTGGTGATAGACAATACAGACCCTGGTGATAGGTATACAGACCCTGGTGATAGGTATATAGACCCTGGTGATGGGTATATAGACCCTGGTGATAGACAATACAGACCCTGGTGATAGACAATACAGACCCAGGTGATGGGTTTACAGACCCTGGTGATGGGTATATATACCCTGGTGATAGATAATTCAGACCCTGGTGATGGGTATACAGACCCTGGTGATAGGTATACAGACCCTGGTGATGGGTATATAGACCCTGGTGATGGGTATATAGACCCTGGTGATAGACAATACAGACCCTGGTGATGGGTATACAGACCCTGGTGATGGGTATATATACCCTGGTGATGGGTATACAGGCCCTGGTGATAGGTATACATACCCTGGTGATAGGTATACAGACCCTGGTGATGGGTATATAGGCCCTGGTGATAGACAATACAGACCCTGGTGATAGGTATACAGACCCTGGTGATGGGTATATAGACCCTGGTGATGGGTATATAGACCCTGGTGATAGACAATACAGACCCTGGTGATAGACAATACAGACCCTTGTGATGGGTATACTGACCCTGGTGATGGGTATATAGACCCTGGTGATGGGTATATAAACCCTGGTGATAGACAATTCAGACCCTGGTGATAGACAATACAGACCCTGGTGATGGTTATACAGACCCTGGTGATGGGTATACAGACCCTGGTGATGGGTTTACAGACCCTGGTGATGGGTATATATACCCTGGTGATAGATAATTCAGACCCTGGTGATGGGTATACAGACCCTGGTGATGGGTATACAGACCCTGGTGATAGGTATACATACCCTGGTGATAGGTATACAGACCCTGGTGATGGGTATATAGACCCTGGTGATAGACAATACAGACCCTGGTGATAGGTATACAGACCCTGGTGATGGGTATACAGACCCTGGTGATGGGTATACAGACCCTGGTGATAGATAATACCGACCCTAGTGATACATAATGCAAACTATGGCAATATATAAACAGACCCTGGTAATAAGTATACAAACCCTGTAAACACAATTAATTTATAAAAGTAATATGTGATAAATGCATAAATAATGCATCCATGAATGAATGAATGAAGGAATGAATGAATGAATGAAAGAATAAATAAATAGATAAATAAATAAAAAAATAAATAAATAAACTAATTAATTAATTAACAGAATAAGAAATAAACGAAGGAGTGAATGTAATAAATAAATAAACAAATAAATGACCTTCCTAATGAATTAATCAATTACTTAATTATTTAATTATAAGAATAATAAATAAATGAATAGATAAATAAACTAACAACCATACAAATTAATAAATCAATGAATTAATTAATAAATAATTAATTAATGGATAGAATAATTAATAATTGAAGGAAAGAATGTAATAAATAAAAAAAATACATATAAATACATTTTTAATAAATTAATCAGTTACTTATATAATTTTTAGAAAGATAAATAAATAAATAAATAAATTAAATGAATTAAATAAATAAATAAATAAATAGATAAATAAATAAATAAATAAATAAATAAATAAATAAATAAATAAATAAATAAATGAAATAAATAAAAACATGAAATAAATAAAAACTAACTGTAAAGTTGATTCATTTATTCTTCTGCTTTTTAAATAAAAGTTGATCGAATTATGCATATTCTGCATCTGACTATAATATAGTTTCCATTATTTATTCCGAATTTCCTCTCTGCTGTTTTCCGATCTCGATGGAAATTCATTGCGCGCATGCGCTCTGCCTGGTTATAGAGGCTGGTTATGAGATCCAAAAAAGCATACATATTATACCTCCATGTTTCCAAACGTCAGAGACGAGATAATGTAAGACGACATTATATCTAAAGCTTAAATATCTTTGTGATATAAGATGCTTCGTTCTTTAATGTAAATGAAATTTGGTGATTTTTTATTCTTCTTTTGCAATAAATCATAATGTAAAATCATGAAGGTAGTAAAATTGTATAAGGTTTGGTCAGGGCACAGGGGCTTGCTCCCGGCGTGTAATAATTATTTATTTAAAAAAAAATCATATACGTTAATACTAAAACTACACAAAGAAGGACGCCATTTTGGACCCCTTCCTTGCTTCAACCTCTGTTTTCGTTATATTTTCCCGTATTTTACTGACTCACCGCCTCGGATCTGTCAAGTAATGATTCTTCTAGGACATAATGCTTAAATTTTCCCCTTGGAGCCTCTACAATACACATTTCAGACTAATAATAATCCAAACTCGCTCCTTAGGACAGTTGATAGGGACAGAAAACGAAAACACATTCGAAAATCTCGGGGTTTTTCTACTAGTTAACACAGCTGCTAATTATAAATTTGGAAAAAACGCGTTCTAATTCCGTATTCGAATGTAAAACGCCGAGGTTACTTTCGTTTTCTGTCCCTATCAACTGTCCTAAAGAGCGAGTTTGGATTATTATTAGTCTGAAATGTGTATTATAGAGGCTCCAAGGGGAAAATTTAAGCATTATGTCCTAGAAGAATCATTACTTGACAGATCCGAGGCGGTGAGTCAGTAAAATACGGGAAAATATAACGAAAACAGAGGTTGAAGCGAGGAAGGGGTCCAAAATGGCGTCCTTCTTTGTGTAGTTTTAGTATTAACGTATATGATTTTTTTTAAAAATAAATAATTATTACACGCCGGGAGCAAGCCCCTGTGGTCAGGGACCTATATACTAACATTAGTATATAGGTCCCTGGTTTGGTACAATCACTAGATTTAGCTACTTAGCTTGAGTTACGTACATAGCTTTATTTACATACCTGAAGTAGCTTTATTTAGCTACTAAATCAAACTTATTTTTTAAATTAGCATTTTTCCCAGAAAGTGTAGAAAATTGCACTTTGATGCAGTGATAATTTTCAACTTTAAACTCATCTGAAAACAATTCATGAAAAAATCACTTTTGGAGATGTCTTTTTCTGCGCAATTGCAATCAAATATCTAAAAGTTTTGGGGCTATATGCAACAATTAATTTGTGATCTAACAGTTGCTTGTTGAGTGAAATAACAAAGAAAACCAGTTTTGGTTAACATGAGCACAATGTGAAGTAATCATACTTATCCACGCCTCATCGCACACAAGGTGGTGTACAGTTACTCAAACAATGGAAATACATCTTTTCCTTAAAAGTGTTCAAATACAGCAATGTTAATTAAAACTATCTCTGCTTTAGATTGCTTTTTAAACAATACCTAAAATAAATATTAGCAGACATTTACTTGCGATTTTTTGTCTTTTAAAATAAAAAGAAAACTTTTAAATAAAATGTGAAAAGTTGCCTTGAAATAGCTAAATAAAGCTACCTGAGGTAGGTAAATAAAGCTACGGTAGGTAATTTTAGCTATGTAGCTAAATGTACTGATTGTACTGGACCTGTGTATAGAATACAGCACAGGTACTTGGGTCTTGGTTTATAAATATGTATGTACCTTATTGATATGTAAAAAAAAGTAAAGATATATGCAGGCTCTGTAATGGTGTCTGCTCAACTGGCTTGTTTACATGGCTTGTTCTTTGAAAATGACTCTGCACCTACCGATCTTTATGCACTGGATGTCTCAGAACATTGATTACTTATTGTAAAAACCCTCACATCTTGCAAATAATTCCTAAAACATGATTTTTAAACACTTTTTCTAACTTTTCATTAATGTGCCCGGAACTAAGTGCAAATATTAAAACCAGGATTCAAATGAAGATCCCCACGCTTTATTAAGGGGGATACTTATTTGTTCAAATCATGGCCCCTAGCTGGACTGGGGGGGTGCAGATACTTTTTAAAAAATCTTTTCAAGAGAAGCAGGGCCACATTTTATCATATAAATGCAAACATACCCATATTATAGACCCAAGGGTTATGTTTGAATAAAAATTGGGGAATCAAATTTTACATAAAATGTAGGGATGTCAACGAATACATGTATATGTAGTTGACTATTCGACTATCAGTCGATTGGACCGACGATCGAATAATGAAACGACATTCGAATATTATTATAATAAAATAAATGCAATAAAAGAGTAATAACAAGATGGAATTCTCATCACAAAATTGAGAAACTGTCTTTCCTCAGAGACAGTTGATAAGATATTTTTTCTCAATAAAAAACGTTTGATTTTTCATGTATGTATAGAAAGTACAGTAACTACTGCGAGAGTTATTTGTCAGTAACGACCTGTGTTGTTTTTGTAATAAATTACCCACAAATATGCTGGGTTTTGTTAGTAAAAATATTAATTGGACTTGATCTTATACCATGTACCAATTACCTTTTGTTATTTTAAGATTGCTGAAATGCAAGGAACAAACCATAGCTGTGACAGGTTTCGACACGTCAGTAATTATTGAAACAATTCGCTTACATCTTAAACTGTTTAGGGATATTTTGATAGCCAGAGCAATCAATAATTGAATAAACATTATCTAACTTTAAAAATTTAGCAGGCACCTGACATGTAAATAGTGTGAGATTAACCCCCCTCCCCAATTTATTTCATAATAAGCTTTACAAAATTGTCGGCTGGCAATTTTTTAATGCTTACTAAAATAAAAACTGACTGCATGTAAAGACTAATTACTGATTTCCATTGACGGGGAAATCATACAATTTGGAGAATTATGTTTCTAAATTCATTTCATATAATTATGCTATCCAGTATCCACATGTTACGTTGCATTAATTTTGATGGTACTTTTTAAATATATTTAAGTAAAAGGTATTTTGAGTTATAAATACGTCTTGTACCAGTGAAGTTTGAAATAATTTTTCTTTTCAGAAAATGTTCTGAATATTCGACTATCCTTCGAGTAATGCAATCAAATAATCGACTAAGGAAAATAAATATTTTGACATCCCTAATAAAATGTGATATTGTAGAAAATCTTTTAAAATCTTCTACTGAACATCAATCCTACATTTAGTCAATGATTGATATTCAGCACCCTAATATTTTCTTGATTAAAGTTTAGTAAGTCATGACTCCCTGTGGCAAGGGTAGGGCCGTAGTATTGGGTCAAAAATTTTCATGGGAATATAGTGATGGGGGTGGGGGTGGGGGGTTAAAAATCTGAAGAGTAGCAGGGCTTATGTGTCTTTTTATGATGTTTATTGTATTTTTATAAAATTTCTTGTTATTTTATTAGTTCATTATTCAAATATCTTTTAGGACGAGAATCCATTGAATCCCTCCCCATCACAAGTGGTACATGTCAGGGGGCTGGCTGAGAACATATTGGAACAGGATCTCAAAGAAGCTGTGCAGCAGTTTGGAACAGTGAGGTAGTGTGGGATGTTAATTTGATTCTTAATATAGAATTTTGACTATAGGATGACTTAAAAAATGCTTTTTAATAGCTATACCTTCAAATTTCATTTCAAATTTAAGAAAAGCATACTGATTTTTGAGTCAGAGAAAAAGTAATTTGTTTACTTTTGAAGGATAATTCAGGAAATTGTCAAAATGATGTAGGTGAAATAATGATTTTTTGGTGAAATATCTGGCTTAAATAATGCATATTTGTTAGCAGCTGTTATAGATTTTTAATTTGTTATCTGAATTGCAAGGATTTAATTATGAATCATTTCTTTCATGTTTTCATTCCATTGTATCAGCAAGTTATAACAAGAATGTCTGCTAATCATAAATGTAAATCCTAGTTCAGAATGTGAAATAAAAAGTTATTTAAAAATTTTATTTGTTCTTTTGCAGCTATATAGTTTTGATGCCAAGGAAACATCAAGCCTTGATTGAATTTGAAGTAAGTTTGTAAATTTATTTTGATTATTTTAACATAATAAACATTCACAAATGTAGAAAAACAAAAGAAGAGGCAATGTTTTACTCAGAAATTGGACCTATGATTGCAGTTTAATAGACAATCTGGACTATCCTCCAATAAATGTGACAATTAATATACCTATGACTACAGTGCACTCAATAGTGTGACGCATGTTATGTGATTTATGCTGATATTTACTGGAGTTTAAAATTAACACACCGACAGGAAATTGTTATAACGATAGACTATATTATTTTTTTGGACAAGTTTGTAATTTTAAAACACAATTAGCATTTATTGTTGGCAATGTTGCTTGTCCCCCAATGCTGTTTGTTCCCTAATTTTTCTATAGCTATTGCTATCTTTTTCATCCATGTGTAAGCTTTCCTTCTTTTTTTTTGCTCACCTGAGCTGAAAGCTCAAATGAGCTTTTCTGATCAACCGTTATCCAGCGTCTGTCCAGCTGTCCGTCTAGCTCTGTTCATGCAGCTATCTAGCTGTCTGTAAACTTTTCACAGTGGGCCAATTTTAATCAAAGTTGGTACAAAGCATTCTTGGGTAATGGGGATTCTAAATTCTTAAAATGAAGGGCCAGTCCCTTTCCAAGGAGAGATAATTAAAAAAAAAGAAGACAAAAATAGGATGGAGTCATTAAAAAAACTTCTTCTCAAGATCTCAAGAATCACTGGGCCAGAAAAGGTGAAACTTATGTAGAAGCTTCCTGAGGTAGTGTAGATTTTAAATTGTTCAACTCATGTCCTGCCCAAGGATAGGATGGGACCACAATAGGGAATCAAAGTTTTACATAGGAATATACAGGATATAACTTTAAAATCTTCTTCTCAAGAATATCAAATCCATAATTAATCATATTAATACAGAAGCATCCTCAGGTAGTGTAGATGCAAGTTTGTTCAAATCATAACCCCCAGGGATAGGGTGGGGCCAGAACTTGGGATAAAGGTTACACATGAGAACATATAGGAAAAATCTTTAAAAATCTTCTTTTCAAGACCAAAAAAGCCATGATTTATCATATTTATATGGTAGTATCCTTCAGGTAGTGTAGATTAAAGGGTGGGGTCACAGTGACGGCCAATCAAATTTTTACATAAGAATTTATAGGAAAAATCTTTAAAATCTGCCCCCAGGGCAGGGTGGGGACACAACAGAGAACCAAAAATTTACATAGAAATATATAGGAAAAACACTTTTCTCTCAAGAACAGCAAAGTCTTGATTAGTTATATTAATACAGAAGCATTCTCAGGTGTGTAGATTCAAGTTTGTTCAAATCATGTCCCCAGGGGGTAAGGTGGAGCCATAATAGAAGGAAAAATCTTTTAAAAATCTTCTAAAGCCGTGATAAGACAAAGAAATATGGAAGCATCATCAGTTAGTGTAGATTCAAGTTTGTTCAAATCATGTGTTTTTCTCCCCCTGGGTGGTAGTTTGGTACCACTTATATATTTAAACTTTTCAATTTCCTAGCCAAAGTGCTCAGGTGAGAGGTGTGGCCCATGGTCCTCTTGTTTTCTAATATAGAAGTTTACTGCTCTTGACCTCATAGATGAGCAGGAATATATTGTTATATTAAGTGTCTTACAATATTATAATATTGGAATCACATGTCGAACAAACCTCCTCAGAGTCTATATAAAGATAGAGTAAAGACGTCACTATTATTGTTGTTTACTTGGAATTATAATATTTAAGAACATCATACGCTAATTTCAGAAAATAAAGATCCAAGAGATTTTGATTAACAAGTATATGAATTTAATTGATTAAGTAATGTTATTTGATTTTTGAAAATTTATATTCATAATAAGGATACATGTATTGATGTAAAACTCATACACAGGAAATAATTAATGAATTATACGTGTTTAATGCTATTAGGCCTAAGAAAAAAAAAGTTTGTTTACAAGTTTTTGTTTACATGTTTTAAAGGTACTATCGTTTCAATAACAGCGTGTCAGTTTGCTTAATAGAGCGTAGTGAATTACCATTTCTCTCATCAATTTGCTATTTGATTTCAGTGAAATAAATACTATTTTGCATATGAAACACAGAACCACTGATAATACTGACCAATCTCATTGAATGATTATTTTCGAGTTATACTGGTAAGCAGCAACACATGGTCAGTCAACATGGTCAGAGCTTGTTTTGCTTCATAAAATCATATAAATATATTCAGTTATGAATTAACCGTGTGGAGGTAAAATTAGCAAGGGTTACACTGCTCATGGTTCTCCATCATTTGAAATTTTACTGTGTTGCAGACTTTACGTGAACCACTAATATTCGCGGTATTTTCGCGATCAAATTCGCGACTGAACCACTATTCATTATAATTACAATCACACAAACATTTTTGAATCACCAATTCGTTATACAAATGGAAGGATCGTACATGTATATTAATGAAAAATAAATTAATAGAATGGATATTTAAAACAATTTTTTCCATATAATAATGTACATACGATGTACTATAAGACAAACCAACTGTAATCCCCCCACCCCCACCCCCAACTTAAAAAAAATAAGTACGATATAACAAAAAACCTTAAATAATATAATAATATATAACTCTCTACAAGTTGTTTGTGTATATTAAACCTTGATATTTTTGTATATACGATGTATATATTTATTATAACTTCATATTTTACACATGCTCTGAAGAGCACAGGAAATTCTGGTTGATAAAATCAATCTACTTACCCACTTTAAAAGTAAATTTGCCGTGATTTTTGTCAGTTGATCGAATTACAAATTAAAAAAAAAAGAAGAAACTTTAGAATAGTAAAATACTTTTCTGGGGTGCCTTTAAATTCTTCAACAATACATTTTCCAGACTGTTTACATCAATGAAATGATTACGGTACTATAACGATGTTTGACTCACAGTGCCAACATAATTCTAGAGACGTGGTTCTGAAGTATAAAGACATATATTTATAATAATTGTTTTAAATTTTTAAATAATGTTTGAACATGCATACAGGTCTAGCAGTTATACGGTTACATGGAAGTGTGAAAACAATTTATTTGTCTTTGTTCCTTCATGCGTAAAGTCCAGCGAGGGTCTAGGAGATAATTGATTATGCAAGGTGAAGCAAGACAAATTAAGAGATAATTAAGTGCTCTGCCTTAAAAATTGAAAGACGGTAGATTAGTTTGATTATAGTTTCAGTTAGAGAGAATTTGTTTTCTGATTTTCTGATTCAATCACAGATCTTACTGTGTCGCAAAATTTTTTACTGTGTCACGCATATAATTTGAATCATTACTGTGTCGGAGAAAATTTTACTGTGCCCGGGCCGACACAGTAAAACAGCTCATGGAGAACCCTGACTGCTACAATTAAATAGGCACAAGTTTGCAAATTAAAGTTAAAACTTTAATTTAAACATTTTTACTTTAGAGTCCGGTTTAAGAAATGCTAGTGCTTCAAATGATGTATTTTGAAATTTAAATTATTTTAATAAATCTAAACCTTTAGAAGGTTCCTTCCTCATATATAAGATTTAAGATTAAGCAGTGTGTATTTGGGGGATTGCTATTGCAATAAATGAATGATCACATGTAATTGTTGTTTACTGCATTACTCGTTCATCATTCAATGCGATTGGTCAAAACTTTGAATGGTATGGCAGGGTTTTCTGCTTCATATGCAAAGTAGTATCAATTTCATTGAAATCAAACATCCAATCGATGAGAAATATGGTAATCAACATTTGAAACTTTTGCAGGCTTGATCAAGCAAAGTGACACTCAGACTCAGTTATTGGAATGATAGTAGTAATGTCACTTTTTAGTAGCCAGTTTTATAAGTGTCGGGTAGGCTAGATTGAAAGAAGAAGATATTTTATGGCTAGGAAAAAAGTGCTTCAAACAACCATTTAAAAAAAATTGTGTTTCAAAGTGGTGCCTTAATGTGAAATTAAAACATCCTATTTACCAACCCTATTTCTTACTAGTATGTATTAACAGTAAATTATTAAACATATTCTTTTCTTCTGGCCTTATGCACTTTCAGATTTTTCTTTTCCTCAGCCAAATACAAAATTTTTAACGTTGACCTTAACTTTTGAATGGTTGGAACTAGGGCTTTTGTATTTCAATGTGTATTCTTTGTGACAAGACCTTCCCTTGTATAACAACATTTTTGACCTTTTGACCTTCAACTTGGACTCTGATGTAATTTTGAAATTTTTAATCTTGGCCTTACTTTTGAATTGTTGTTGCTAAGGCTTTCATACTTCACAGGTACATTCCTTTTGACAAAACCTTCCTTTGGGTATAAAATGTGGAAGGGTATAAAATGTGGCCTTTTGACCTTGACCTTGAAGTATGACCTACTTTGGAAAACTCTAACTTTGACCATAATTTCTGAATGATTGAGGCAAGGGCTTTTATATTTCGCATGTTTATTCATAGTGACAAGACCTTTCTTTTGGTACCAACAATTTTGACATCTTAGCATTGACCTTGGAGTTTTACTTGCATTTGAGAAACTTTAAAATCGGCCATTAACTGTCATATACGGGGCATCAGTGTTTCTCAGACATATCCTGTTTAAAATAAAACACCAGTGACATTTTGAACTCAAATTACCTTTACTCCAATTTGATACTATCTTTATAGATCTGCAAACAAGATTTAGACTTTGTGATATTAAATCTTTTTATTTAAAAAAAAAAAAGGGGGGGGGGGTCCAAGGTCACTTTTAATTGGTTTAGTATATACATTTAATAACTCTGCAAATTCCGTAATCTCCCCCCCCCCCCCCCCCCCCCCCCCCCCATTCTGCGCATGTGTAGCATAGTGCAAAAGAACACCTGATACAAGTACTTTGTAGAATTGTATTAGGTAATTTTCAGCAGTGTACAATTTTGTAGGGGCTGTTAGTTATACTAGTTTCCCACTGTGTCTCTTGTGTAATTAATTAACACTTAGTAGATTGACCCAAGCCATAAATGACATATACCACTCTATCTAACAAATAAAAATGCTACAGATAACAAGATGATGGGATAATTAAAAACCGGGTGAATGTATTGATATATAGTACAATTATAAAAACAGTAATATTTACTGGTCTCATTATTTTCAAGTTTGTCAGGTAGAAATTCACTTAGCACTTTAATAGAACCTTGACATGCTTTGAATTTTTTTTTAGATCTCTAAGTAGTACAGAATTTGATTCCCACAAAATATTTTTGACTGTCATTGGTGAACATAAGAGTAAAGCTATTTTTGTTGGTCCAATTTTCCAAAAGGGGGGGGGGGATTCTAGGTTTTAAAATTTTTATTAAGTGATTTTCCAATATTGAGTAATAATTTTCGATTGATGGTCAGTATGAATTATTGGAATGACTGAGCATTGGTCAAACAATTTAGGTTAAATTGTAAATTTCATGTTTGGCATCACAATTCTGTTAGGAATAAGTTCATTAAAATCTAGCAGAATGTGTATGAGGGGTTCTTGTTATGTGAATCTACCTTTCTGCTTACTGTTCTCAAAAAAAGATCTATTTGACCAGGAGATTCATTGGTCATAATGCTCACACGAGTCATGTTTTCTTCTTCGAGATTCATTGGTCATAATGCTCACCCGAGTCACATTTTCTTCTTCTTCCTTTCATCCACATGCCACCATCTGATTTATTGCCTCAGATGGACACATAACATGTTTTTGTGTGATAAACTCTCATCGTTTGTATGAGAGGTATAAACTTGCTAAAAACTACATTACATGAAAAAGCTATATATCGGGGTATGTTAAAACTCGTGCTCAATAATGAGGAAGAAAAATGGAACAAAGGAGTACCCTTTATCAGGACACAATAGTTAATTATCTGCGCATGCAGTTTTGCAGGGATTCCTATCAAACCAGGCTTAAAAAACTGTGACACCATACATTATATATGTTGTTTGTCTGGGTTTAAGTTTTAGTTGTTTTGAGTATACCTCTATGTTTTTAAGTCTTTTTGTAAATGAGTATTTATGTTTTTCACCATTGTCAATAATAATTAAATAAATAATTAAACCAGTAAAATGCAGAAATTCTTTTTGTCTTTATTTGGTTGTCATTGTGTCAGAAAGTGTGGCCCATATGTTAGTTTTATACAAGATAGAAGCTGAGTGAGAGTGTGGGAGGGCAATAAAAACAAAATGTTTCATTAGGGTTCATGTAAATTCGAAGTCTGCTTAATATCATGTACATTTGGATGACAACTGACATGCTTCTTCACTGGTTGTAGGAATAGTTAGTGTTTCCATGTTAGCTCATTCATATGATAAACTTATATCCAATGGCAGTGAATGATTTTTTTTATCAAACCAAAGACGGGAACTATTACCCTGCACTTTGATGAGGGGAATAGTTCCTGTGGCTATCAAGGGTTTAATGAAAGAGCTTATAATATATCCCATTCACACTGTGACAAAAGCTGGCTATTGTTCTAAGAGCAATGAGCCCAGCTAAAAAAGTGTGAAAAACCAAGTGGGACACTGACAGTCGCAGACAGCTAGAAAGACAGCCAGGCAAGAAGGAAACTTATAGTCCACTATAGTTTTACTGGTAGGGGACAAATAAAAAACAATTTTTATACATGTCATAGGGGTTTTATGGACATATATATATGCATATACATTAAGGAGAAAACATGCAGTTTTGTATTAAAATGTTGCTTTGTTTTTCATAGGATATTTCTGGAGCTACCAGTTGTGTCAATTATGGAGAAGTAAGTATTTTTAAATTATTAACAATCTAAAATCAATATCTATTTCTTAGATGAAAGTACTCTAAAAAAAATCTTGAAATTTAGGGAGACCTTGATGTAATCCTTGAGCTTTTTAAAGGCCAAACCACATGCATTTTTACCTCACCTGGGCTGAAAGCTCAAGTTAGCTTTTCTGATCACATTTTGTCTGTAGTCTGTCTGTCTGTCCATCTGTAAACTTCTTCTGAAGAACCACTAGGTCAATTTTGAACAAACTTGCCACAAAGCATCTTTGGGTGAAGGGGATTCAAATTTTTTTCAAATGAAGGGCCACACCCTCTTTCAAGGGGAGATAATTAAGAATTGGTGAAAATTTGGTGTCATCTTTTAAAAATCTTCTTCTCAAGAACCATAAGGCCAAAAAAGTTGAAACTTTTGTGAAATCTTTATTACATAGTGTAGATTCAAATTTGTTCAAACTAGACCCCTGGGGGTAGGGTGGGGACACAATGGGGGATCAAAGTTTTACATAGGAATATAGAGGAAAAATCTTTAAAAATCTTCTTCTCAAGAACAACAAAGTCATGATTAGTGATACTTGTATTCATATGGAAGCATCTTCAGGTAGTTTAGATTCAAGTTGGTTCAAATCATGACCCCCCCCCCCCCTTTCGGGTAGGGTGGCAGACATCTTTAAAATTCTGAGAACTGCAAAGCCATGATTAGTCCTATGAATATGGAAGCATCATCCTCAGATAGTTTAGATTTAATGAGTTCAAAACATGGCACCTGGGGGTAGGGTTGGCTAAAACAGGCAATCAAAGCTTTACATATGAATATATATGAGAACATATGGCAGTGCCATATTGACTCAGGTGAGCATTGTGGCCCATGGGCTTCTTGTTAAGGTTGCTATATTTTTTCTGTCACTAGGAAAATCAGATTTATGTGGCTGCACAACCAGCATACGTCAACTACTCAACAAGCCAGAAAATTCAAAGACCAGTGTGAGTGAAAAACCTGTCTCTAGATAAAAAGTTGATAATGAATACCTTTAGAAGAAAGAAGGAAACTTTTTTAATCTTATCTGTGTGAGGACACCTGGGGATTATCTTCTATTGTATCTGTTAATCTGTGTGGGGGTAGACACCTTTACTATGGCCAGAACTTCCTCTGTTTTCATCATTTTTTTCATATTTATGCAAAATTATAGAAAATGATCGTTACAGTAAAATGCAACACCTGCTGGAGTTCAAGGTGACATTCAAGATCATAGCAGGCAATACATCTTCCATAAATACATCTTTCATTAACACTTGATCCATATTAAATAACAGTGAATTCAATACATTTCATAAAAGCAGTTTTTGAAATAAAAAAAAAATTTGGAGGACAAATTGAGTAAATGATGAAACCATGCTCAGGTGGCTTTTCTGTTTCAATAGTAGCAGCATTAGTTGTGACACGTCTAGGGCTGGGACAAGAAGATATCTATAATATCAATTCTGTGTGAGGATGATACACATATAAATACATACGAAGAAATATCAAAATATCGCAAAAAATTATGACTTATGTTTTTCTTTCTTTTGGGTTTAATATGTAAAATAAATATGCTTAATATAAATATTAATATGAAATACATAATAATTAACACCAATTATGTAAAATAATTTTGTTTTACAAAAGATATGCAACTTCTTTGAATAAATCATTCTTATTTGTGAAGAAATGTTTTGTTCATTTCAATAAAAAAACAAATTTATAACAAATAAACAAATTCAACATATCGTGATACGTATCGTATCGTGGCTCAAATATCGTGATACGTATCGATATAGAAAAAGTTGTATCGTCCCAGCCCTAGACACGTCATTCTCTGCTTCCTTTGTTCTTTGTTGGTCACATGTACTCTGGCTTCAGATATATTACAGAAAAGTGGACAACTTGTTTGAGCAATTAAAAGTCAGAAATATTCATTGAAGAAATTAAAGGATGACTGCACTTAACGCCTGTTTTTGGGTCTTTTTCGGTTGCTTCTGTTGCTTTTATATCTAAACTTTATTTCATTTTTGTATGTTTATGAAAGAATCCTGTCAATTTGGAACCAAATTTAAATCTTAAAATGATTTTAGACTGTGATACAATAAAATGATTCAATGTTTTTTGTCCTTAGTGCTTTCAAAATATAGTGAATTTACACTTACCTGCCCTTGAATGAACATTAGATATGCATAAGAGGTGGAGCTAACATTGTAAAATTAATATGGGTCTAAAATTAGACTTGATAAATAACAATGACATGTTTGAAAAAAAGAATGTGGTCACTCTTTCCAATCTCCCTCTCCATTCTGTATGGCACAAATACACTTCTGACAAAGGTTTCAAAACGAAGCTAACAGTATGAGCACGTCAATGTAATTAAAGCAGATTGTATATCCATGCCAGATGACTTAACGTATTCGAACACAATGTCCTAGTTAGCACAAAACATGCTACCTTACAAGTCACGTGACGGAATTTAGTATTCACAGAGTTACCTGAGGTAGGACATCACGTGGTGAATTATAATATTCAACATGTCGCAATCCTTGTTTACAACACAGAGAGCGAATGTAAGAAGAAGCAGTTTTTTCTCTTTTTAACCATGAGCGCATGTTTGTCTATTAATCTCCTTTTGACACATTATTATCTATGCAAATATACAACTATTGTGAAACGGAGAACAATAGACAAACATGCGCTGACTACGTATAAAGTCAGTAAAAAAGTGGGCGTCCTCATTATCGTACGGAGATTCAAGAAATTGTGATGACCCCTGCCTTTGAAAACAGATTCGAACTTCGTAAATACACACTTTTATTATAAACGTAATTACATAAAGTTGTAGATTGGATGTTGGCCATTCTTGCAATGAAAAGAAAAATGCTTGTTTTGAAAGTTTATTTTGTCGCAGATTTCGCATATCCTTAAGTGCAGTCATCCTTTGCCCATTGTCCTGTAATATTGATTGGTCTCAAGGTCAGTGTCTGTGCTAAAAATCACAGAGTAAATACAAGATGGTTGTTTGGATAGTTAGAATGGAAAAGACTCCCAGCACTGTGTTATATGGCAGTGGATATTTTATGTAATGCCAGTGGATATTTATATACCCTGCTTGAAAAGTGGGGGAGGGGAGTGGTGTAGTGATGGGGGTGTCTGTACATCCCTCCATCTGTTAAGCTTTGGGGTACCCATCTCTTATCCACAACTCCTCTTATACCACTGAAGAAAATTTAATGAGACTTTCACAGAATCTTTGTTACATAGTGCTATTGTGACCTCCTATTTTACTTTTTGATCTGACTTATATTTCAGGTTTCTAATAGCAAAACATAAACACTGCCATTCTTTCTATGATATTGAGCGGTACCCATCTCTTATCTGCAACTCCTCTTATACCGCTGAATAAAATTTAATACTTTTACAGAATCTTTATTACATAGTGCCATAATGTGACCTCCTATTTTACATTTTGATCTGACACTTATTTTGGGTCTCCCATATAGCAAAACATGGACTTTGCCATTATAATCATATGGGAGGCGGGGGTATCATTTTGTGAGCTCAGTGTTCACAGTTCCTCTAGTTATTTTTATGTTACGACACTGAATATTTATGCTATGACACTGGATATTGTAGTAAATGTCTTTTAAGTTATATTAATTTTTACATGTACTAAATTTGACTATAGATAATCATTACTTCACTGCACAAAAAGATGAGTTTTTAGAAGAAAATTTTAATGTGAATTAAATGTTTCAGAGGAGGAGATGATCACAGAGCAGGAAACCACATTCTGTTGTTCACAGTTCTGAACCCACAGTATCCCATCTCAGTGGTTTGTAACAAAGTTACGATAATGACAATTAACCCGGAAAAGAAATCTGATATCTTTATAAGGATTAAATGCAGTTGTTTAGAAATTGCTCTCAGATGATTTGATACATCACGTCAAACAAAGTTTTATGTCTTGTGGGAATTAAAAGCTATTTTCAGAAACATGGAGGATGCCTTTGATTTTCATTTAGGTATAAAGAAAGAGGAGGGGGAAATTTTAGATTTTTTTCTTTAGAGGATTGAAATTTTATTTTTTTTAATCATTTACTTCAAGAAAATCTTACACTCTTCTTGTTTTTGATATCTGCATTTACAGGACGTGATGCACTCCATTTGCAGTCCCTATGGACAGGTGCAAAGGATCGTTATCTTTAAGAAAAATGGTGTGCAGGCAATGGTGGAATATCCTTTTATTCTTTTTCAACAGGCATTATTGTTTAAAATGTATTACCCTCAAATCTTATTTTTAATGTATAGAATAATTTTTGTCAAATAGAAACATTTCCTATGAGTTTGGTCACTGTAAGTTTGAAGGTTGTCCAACATTTTCTTGATTTTCTTAAAAAAAAATTTTTTTCAAATTTTTGTTGTTGTCAGTTGATTTTATAATCTTGAAATGGTTTAGCAGAATGGTCAAGATAAGTTTCAACTACTAATGAAAATTGCCTGAATCTAATGGCAAATGTACAGTTTGAGCATCAATTAAACACTCATGTAATCCCGTACCTATATTCATATCAAGAAATAATGCATGTCATTGTATTGTCCACACTTCTATGTAATGCATCTCAATAACAGCAGGGCCATAATTTGTTTTGTTATACCTTTAAAAATTAGTTTCTGTATAAATCAATACTAATAAAAGTCTAACATTTCCAATGTTTTACTGAGCGGGCATACAAAATCGATGTTTGACCGCGGAGTAAGATATTGGACCTGTCAATGAGATGTTGGACCGCTTACGTCACATAATGGGCGAGGTCAGCTAAATCTCATTTGCATTCGTTGGTGTTCGACAAACATGTACGTCCAAACAAAAAAAAAAATAATAAAATGAATAAATAAAAGGTATAACAAAACATTTATTGACTGTGTTCTAGGGCAAAATGCGTTTTGTCGACCCCTCAAACCGAACTGTTTGCCTTCGGCCTAACAGCTTCAGGCAAACAGTTTGGTTCTTGGGTCTGACAAAATGCATGTTGCCCTCGAACCAAGTCAATAAATGTATAATATTCATTCACAAACATGTAGTGTAGATTCAAATTTCTGTAAATCATGATCATGGAACTAGGTTTGAACCTTCATTATATAAAATGAAAATTCCTTAGGGCTGCATATATTTCTGCAAGAAAAACTACAATTTACAGAGAAACTGATGTCATTGACAGACAGAGCTGTTTTTAGAGGATATATGTATCATTTTGTTTCTTTTACTTTGTTTTGTTTTGTTTTTTTTAATATCAGCATGAAATGAGTTTGGGGTTTTTCTTAACCACTTTCTACATTTGACACTGTGGACACAGCCAAAAGAGCGAAGCAGAACCTGAATGGGGCAGACATATATTCTGGCTGCTGTACGCTGAAGATTGACTTTGCTAAGGTAATCTGTCACATAGTCAACCTCATTCATTAATTAAACCATTTTAGACTTCATTGTCTTGAATGTTTTATACAAGTATGAAGGATAAAATTCCTATAATAATAGTTATCAAATTATGTATCATCCTATTCAAAGATAAAGGCAATTGTTGATGAAAATTCATGATGATAATGTGCATTAATTGTATGAAATGAGTCTTTGATTTATTGCATATTTTTTGTGAACTTTTACATTCGTTTGCTTTAGCCTACTCGTTTGAATGTTTTTCGCAATGATAGCGAAAGCTGGGATTATACACAACCCATGCCTGGTAAGATATTTTTAAAAACTGAAAATGCACAATATAATGAAATTTCTCTTAAAATAAATTACGAATGACTATTGCAATTTTTTTAAACACTGTTTTTGAACATGTATTTTCATATTACATATATATAACAGTAAATTTCATGTACTGATTAAATAAGTTTCAACAAACACACTATGTATTGAGTTCCAATAATTATACTTCCATTGGAATGTACAGGTAGATCTACCACATCTTTTATACATACAGTACATGTACATGTCAAGGTGGGAATTGCAAAAGAATTGTTTTCATGATTATTATTGTACATACGTGTATTTTTAATGTTCTTTTGTAAGCAATCACTGCAATCTTACATGCACATTATATTTCTAATAGCATATTTGTCAATTCAAATAAAGATAATTTTTAGTTACCATGACTATTTCTTATAAATTGAATGAAGTTATATACAATGTTCATGTACAAATTGTGTTTCAACAGAATTCCTATTGTACCTTTTAATTTACAAGAAATATTTCGTTGCACTTGTGTTCATTATATATACATGTAGTTACAAAAGGAACAGTTTAACAGGAAATCCATACTAGGGTATTTTAACATGTATTTTGTTGTAAAGCTGACTTCTTATTTAAAGAGTCAAGAGGAAAATCAAATTGGAACAAAATTTTAACACGTCCGAAAAATATGTTCATTTGCCCCAGCATGCAATTTACATAGAGTAAAATCTTTCACAAATTTCTGTTTATTGAATCATATATACAGATAACACTTTTTGGGTGGGAGTGGGGGTGTCGTGATGTGAAGATTTCATTTATTTTGAAAATACCAATGATTTGACGTACATCTCAGGAACAATACTCATTTTTCTACAAGTCCTCTTTACTCTTCAATAGAACATTTTTCTTACAAACAGTATACCTTTAATTTTTATTCAAATCAACAATTTTATTCAAATCAATACATGTCTAATAAGTTTGATTTTCTCATGTAAATATTCCTGTTTGAGTTTTATACCACTGAAACCAATAATTACGTTTGTACATTTTGATTAGTAGATTTTTGTATCTATGATAAATTTTGACAGAGGCAACAATACAGACAGACATGCAATTTATTTATTTGACTGATGTTCATGTATACTACATATTTTTGCAATCTTAATAACATGATGAGTATATTTTAAAAATGATTTTTCTATGATCTTACCATTTAACATGTTATTATTCATGGATATCCACTGTTCAACACAAAGACACTGAAGAATTCACAGGGGAAAACAGTGAACAGAAAATATAAACAGATGACAGCAATTCAAAACAGATCCACAATTCAGAAACCCACAGGAGATCCAACACATTATACAATGGGATTTATCAATCAAACCTCAAAATGCCAACAATTCACAATTTTAATAAAAATCAGCCAAAATACTAACATGATTTTGTTTAGAATTGGAAGGGATGGGCTAAATTATAAATTAGAATGCATTTAATTTGATAAGGGATATTTCTTTTGAATGCAAATAATTATGAAGACATAGGCCAATCTATGTGTTTTGTCATAGGCACAAAATTTGTTCATTCGGTAAAATGCTGGAATTGAAACCTGAAGGTAGCCCCCATTGAAACTTTGTGCCACTTTGTCTTTGGTTTACAAGGCTAAATTTTAAGTCCTTAAAGTTTAGAAACACTTCATATTTACCAAAACTTTGTAAATTTGGGTCGATAAACTCATGTTAGTATTTAAAGAACATATCGAAAGACCACACCATGCAGTCACAACATAAGAGTTACCCAGCATTGTATTAATGACTTATTCAATCTTTAGAAGGTTTTCATCAATTCCCCTGGATTCTTGGAAAGGAACTGTGTGCAACTGTGTACTCTGCCACTCAATGGAGTGTTCTACTAACTTATTCCTCAACTTAAGGTGGGGAAATCACAACTACCCAGCTACCCAGTGGTTTGCGTAGTGGTAAATCTGCTAGGACAAAGGTTTTGTTATTCAAATGTTTAATTTGGCTTTCCAATTGTTTTGAATGATAGAAAACAGTTTCATTATACTTGCATTGTACACATTTTTCATGGTATATATACTAGTATAGCAAAACGACATGTTACTCTTTTGAAATTTGTGATTATGAGAAGCAGATAACATGTACATATAAAACAGGTTTCAGAAGAAATTTTTTAAAAAAAAGGGTTTTTTGTACATGCACATTTATATTACAGGTAATGATTTGCTAATATGTTTTTTGAGAAAGAACATGCATATGGATGAATGAAAATGAAAGAATTACACCCTATACTATTTACTAACAACATAAAAATGACAATGAAAAGTTAACATCATTGTTTGATACATCAATACATGCAGATATTCGGGTATACAGCACATTGTACTATGACAGGAAGTGCAAGGAAACTGTGACACATTCATTGCCATACTTATAAATCCACATGATACTAGGTTTATTGTCAAGGAATTTTCTGATCATTTGATGTTTGTTTTTCTACACTCTGCATTTCTTATTAGCAGCTGCATGGCATATTCAAAGACAGATCATGAATATTGTACATCCCTATTTACAAATGACCTACTTAAGCAGTTAAGGTTAAAACTATAATGAGTGTTGATCAACTTAATCTGTGTTTCTCGGTTGATCAGGGAGTAAAGATAGATTCCTTCTGAACTAAAAAAAGGGTTGTCAATTAGCTATTAACATTTATCTACCATTTCTATGTCAAATCTAAAAAAAAAATCTGATAAAGGAGGTCTTGCTGTGTCAGACTTCAGAATAGCAAGAAGACTTATTTATTGAATGTAATGTTCTAAAGGTTTAAGTATAGCTGTAAGCATCAGTTCTATCAAAATTTAATAAATTATTTTTTTCCTCCTTAATTGTTTGTGTAAAAAAATTGTCAGAATACAAGTAAATATGGGTTCATTGATCGCTTGGTTTGTGAAGGGATAACTGATTTAGGTTAAAATGATATATTTTTCAGTAACAAACTAATTCACACGTTGATTGAAATTTTCTCTCAGTCAGGTGAGCATTGTTAATAATAAATATTTTTAAAGCTTAAATGTGCAAGGAGCTTATCCGATTGTTGCTGATCAGTTTCTTTGTCATTAGCAGTAAAATTATCCTGTGAGTCTGCCAATATTCATATGTTTTAAGAATATGATACAAGTTAGATTAGTATACTGACAAGGCTGAAAATTCTGAATGCAACTCTTAAAAATGATCATGAACGTTAACCTTTTATTATTTCTTAGAAAAAGACTCGGGGTCTCAACGTAATGGGCCACTTCTGGCTGCTCCTAGATACAGCAATGCCCCAATGCAATATGGTAAGTTATCCCTCCTGGATACAGCATTGCCCCAATGCCATATGGTAAGTTATCCCTCCTAGATACAGCAGTGCCCCCAGTGCCCCAATGCCATATGGTAAGTTATCCCTCCTAGATACAGCAGTGCCCCAGTGCCATATGGTAAGTTATCCCTCCTAGATACAGCAGTGCCCCAATGCCATATGGTAAGTTATCCCTCCTAGATACAGCAGTGCCTCAATGTCATATGGTAAGTTATCCCTCCTAGATACAGCAGTGCCCCAATGTCATATAGTAAGCTATCCCTCCTAGATACAGCAATGCCTCAATGTCATATGGTAAGTTATCCCTCCTAGATACAGCAGTGCCCCAGTGCCATATGGTAAGTTATCCCTCCTAGATACAGCAATGCCTCAGTGTCATATGGTAAGTTATCCCTCCTAGATACAGCAGTGCCTTAATGCCATGTGGTAAGTTATCCCTCCTAGATACAGCAGTGCCTCAATGCCATGTGGTAAGTTATCCCTCCTAGATACAGCAATGCCATATGGCAAGTTATCCCTCAGCTGATAGTTACTGACAGAAGCTCAGGAAAAAACTCATTTGATCAAAGTTCTTATGTCAACAAGTTAATGCTTTTTGAAATAGATTTATCAATATATTTTAGACTAGCAATCTTTCTTCCTATTGTAATTTGTGTGCACAAAAGCCTTATTTCTCCATAAGTTGGATGAGATGAGAGATTTTGGATGCAGTTGAAATCATATTGATGTTGACATTGAGCATTCATAGTTTAAGCAAATGTTGGTAGTTTCAAAAAAAATTGTCAAAGTTGTCACAAAGTAAATGTATACTTTAACTTCATGGTATAGATTTTGACAGGCCATTACGGATTTCAGTGAAACAAGAACCCTCACTTTAGTAATAAAGCATGTAGACAGATGTGCTCTTAGACTGGAAAATATCGTCATAAAATTTTCACACTTTTGCAGAGGAACATTCATCAGGTAGAAGAAATCTTTGTAATTGAATTTTTGACTATGGCTACCACTTTTGTTCAATGTTAGAAATGGGGGGCTTGAACCATGCTGTTCTTCTGTCAGTGATTTTGACACTTAAGTGTTCTAAAGAGTTCTTTCTCCAGTCTAATCCAACTCTCTCTGGAACATCATTATGTGGAAAAGTAGTCAAACCAAAAATCTTGATTTTTGATTAGATGAGAATTGGTTCTATGGAAATAAAAGTTTTCTGTGCATTATTTATCCCTTAGAGTTTAGTTTAGTTTGCTCTATAGAGTTTGTACTATAGATGATAATCCAGTGAAGAGCAGAACATGAAGAAATTGAATTATTGTATCATATAGTTCTAATTTTCACATAAAGTTTTAGTCTAATTTACTAAAAACTATCATCGCCTGCGTGGCGCAGTGGTTAGAGCGTTCGCTATAGAGTCGCGGAGTAAGGAGTTGATCCTTACGTCGCGGGTTCGAATCCCACTGTGGGACGTGGAGACTGGTCCTTCGGATGAGACCGTATAAACCGAGGTCCTGTGTCGCAGTAGGTGCTGGCACAAAAAAGATCCCTCACTGCTCAGTGGCCCTAAGTGCTGAGTATAGGTCAAAATTTGCAGCTTTCCACCAGCAAGTGATGGGGTCTCCATCTGAGTGAAAAATTCTCGAGAGGGACGTTAAACAATAAACAAACAAAACAAACAAACAAACAAAACTATCAAGTCAGAGCTAAATTTCAAACATTTAGAAATATGAAAACCAATTTTTCTTTGCTGGATTTTCTTCATTATATCTGTAGAAGCTGCATGCCAATTGCTGGATTTTTGTTCTGCTTGGTTGATTTTGGCTTTTGTTTGTAGATGGGCGATCAGGTGGTCCCCCAGGCCCCAATCAGGGGTATGGTGGAGGCCCAGGACAGGGGTATCCAGCAGGGGGCCCCTCAGGAGGTTATGGGGGTGGGGCCTATGGCCCTAATTATGGTGGTGGCTATGAAGGGGGTGATGGTTATGGTTCACCTATGTCACCTCGGCAGCAGGGTTATGACAACAGAGGAGACAGGTTTGCTGGAAATCAAGGTCCACCAATGCAGGTAAGTAAAGTGTGACAGGAGTGTGATATGTTAAGATGGAGGAAGCCTTAAAGTAGGGCCTTTTATCTAGATTAGGGTGACCTATAGCAATCATTGGGACATGTCCGTCAATGCTTTTTTAAGAGGAAGAGACTGACCATTTTTTGGGGTCAGTGCTTCAAAGGTAAGCTTTAAGGTCTGAAGTCTGATTTCAGGGTCATTTCAATTTTTTCAAATCATGAAATGATATTTAATAATCATTAGTTGAAACAATTAAGACCTTATGAAAAAACAAACAGGTATTGACAGCTATGATACTTTGATTACCAATATAATTTTAAAATTGTCAGTAAAACATGCTTTTAAGAGATCATCAAATATTAACTGCTAAGAGCAATAAATAGGACTTTGGTATTGTATAGCAGTGAAGACTCTCCAGAAACTCCCAAGTCATGGCCCTAATCTTTATCTATGACAGACCTTGTAAATTGAATTAAAAAAAATATTTTCTATCCACAAATGCCAGTGCCTTGATTTTGATCATGTTATTTCCTCTATACAAGACCACGAAAACGAAGGGTAATGATTTGTTGAGTGTTGACGTACAAATAATCTTTGACCTACTTTGATATATATTATTGGTAATTATCAATGTCTTGTAAAAATCAAACACAGGGGTTAGATACAAATCAAGCTTTATAAAAGGATAATTGCAGTTCTCATCAAAGCCTGAATGATTATCTTTTCACAATTTACAGTACTTGTAGAATGCTTAAAAGATACTTTTAGAAAATATCAAGAGTTAAAAGTATTTATCTCACACAAAGTAAAACTTTTTGAATGATTATAATGAGCAATGATCAAGTATTTAAATACAGATATTTAAATTTAAATATTTAAATATTAAAACTGCTCTATACATTTTTAATTCATATTTCTATAAGTCACACAGACAAGTTTTTGCCTGATTTATCATTATGATGAGCAATGAGTCATCTAGCAAGGTTGTATCATTATTAATAAGTTCCTTATGCAGAGATTAGGCCCCAAACTAGGGTTATGTTTGTCATTTAGTGGTAATTCATTATATCATTTAGTAGTAATTCATTAAAATGTTACAAGCTTGTATTCTTCAATTATAATAAGCAGGCAAACTTTCTGCATGATCATAATGAGCTTTAATCCCTCGAGCAATTTTTGAAATTCCTGATTCCATGAAGAAGAGTTTTAGTGCTCAGGTTGGGCTAAGTTTGATGTACCGGTATTATTAAAAAAGCATAATATCTTTGAAAATATTTGTTACACATTTGTTGACATATGGCAGACAAAGCTGTATGTAGGATTATAAAGAGAATTCATTCATCTTTTAAAATTTTGAAATTTATGTTACCTGGATATAGTGATCAGACCCTGTACTCTAAATAGTACAGTAGTTTAAATAGTATTGTTACTGTAGTAAATAACTCACAGTATTATTTTTTGTGAAGTCTCAAATTGAAGGAACATTAAATAATACTGTTCTTAAAAGATGCCATTTTCTTTTTCTCCACATTTTAATGCAGGTACTTTTGGGATTGGTATTCAATAAGTAACTTGCAATTCTTGTGTCATTCATATGAAGTACATGTAAATTTGGGTATTAATAAAAACTAATGTTTTTTTCTTGTTGCTTTTGTTGCAGGATCGAGGAGGTTATGGTCATCCAAACATGCCCTCACAGGGTTACCATGATCAGGGACCCCCTCCCCCAGGTGCCATGTTCCAGGGATCAGTCCTCATGGTGTATGGATTGAATCCAGACATGATTAATTGTGACAAGCTTTTCAATTTGTTTTGTCTGTATGGAAACATTGTCAGGGTATGTGAACTTCAATGTGCAGGTATTTCTTAGTGAGGGGGCAATGCAATATGAGTCATCAACACTTATTGCATATTTTTGTACCATTTTAAGACTAATCAGAAATTTGGAGAATTTTCTATATTCTGCTGTTCGTTAAACTGTGTAACTTGGACTAGAGAGATGTTTTGGGATATTAAACATTATTTAAAAGTCTAATTTATAATGCATGTACTATCTGTAATTTGAATATGTCTGAGATTGATTGTAACTCGCAGTTAGTATTGAACAAGTACATGTGTGTTAACATACACAGATGCATTACCAAGTTCTTCTGCTGGGTATGAGGTGAAATAAATGATGCTAAATATTTTTTGTAGGTGAAGTTTCTGAAAAGCAAAGAGGGTTCAGCAATGGTACAGCTAGGAGACTCTCTGGCAGTGGAAAGATGTATGCAGAATTTGAACTACATCACATTGTTTGGAAACAAGATCACTCTTGGGTAAGAGAATAATTAGAAATACTGTATCTTCTAATTTTTAAATTTTCTCTGAATAAAATCCCCCCCCCCCCCCAAAAAAAAATGTATAAAATAATTGAGAGCGTATACTGGCTTTCAATACTGAAACCATAGTTTAAATGGGATGTCTTAAAGATCCGTTAAATAAAATTTTGGTTTAACCTTGTTTTTGTAAAAAAACAGACACTCCAAGCAAGCTTTTCTACAAGATGTCATGAATCCGTATGAATTATCAGATGGCACACCATCATTTAAAGACTTCATGGGAAGCAGGAACAACAGATTCGCAAATCCAGAGGCAGCCAGCAAAAATCATATCCTCTTCATAACAGATATTTAAATTCAATCAATTGCAACTAAGATATTTTTTTTAACTATTGAATTTTTACATTGGTGGCAAATGGTTAATCATTACAAAAATTGTGTTTGTAATATAAACTTTATTTAATATTCTATGAAAGACATTTTTAAATGTTTGCTGTACTTTAAAGCTACTTACATGTATTTCTTTTGGCTGCATTCTACTTTGAAGGACTTTTAATTAAATGAGATTATACCAGAAAGGTCATACATGAGTGGTCTGTTTCCTTAACAACTGTAAGGATCATGCCACCATCCAAAGTTCTGCATTACTTTAACGTACCCCCAAACATTTCAGAGGAACAACTTGCAGAGGTAAAAACAAACATCTGAGTAAATGCAATAATAAGAGTGCCATAGGCCAAAATGCTCACCTGGGTTTTACCGAGTGATGAACAAATTTTTGAATAGACTCTCATCTGGAATATCTTTGATTTCAGGTCTTTGAAAAAGCAGGGGCAACAAAGCCTTCAAAGATAAAACAGTTTGCATCAAAAAGTATGTTGAATTCTTTTAAAATCAGATTTATGTATTTTTAATTCAGTTAAAGATGCTGTATAGACATACATGTATGTTATGTGTTTAAAGAACACATTTTCTTTTATTCATATGTTATATTTCTTTTATATATAATCCACACCATAAATAAGTAGCTATCGAATTACTTGTGCTTGCAGTTATTTTTGACAAGGATTTTTTTTTTGAGTCAAGACTGTCTCTTGAAATTGTGCATAAAATTCTTGCAATATGATTTTTAATATTTTGATGTACAAGAAGAAGCATTACATGTATTACATGTGTCTGATTTCTTGTTAAACACACTGTCTTAAATTATTTGATCATATCAGTAACATGCCATAATTTTGAGCCCTATGGTCCTTAGGTGAGAGAAGTTCGTCTGGACTGCTCCAGTTCGAGTCCAAATCAGAGGCCTTGGAGGCACTCATCCTGGCCAATCATTCATCCATTCCTAATCCAGGTCAGTTCTTCTGGACAGAAATATTATAAATGATCTTTTTATACCCCCCACAAACGAAGTTGGGGGTATATTGGAATCAGCATGTCTGTTTGTCTGCCCATCTATCTGTCTGTCTCTCTGTAGACTTGATTTTGTCCAGACATGTTGTAGGAGACTACATCAGATTTGTCTAAAAATTTGTACCCTCATTCACCATATAAAGATGTTCACCTTGTATTTACATCATGATTGGATAAGTTTTTTTTCATTTTACAGTTCTTTTTTTCATTTATATAAATTTAGTTTATTTTGAACAGTTCTAGTTTTCATTTTTGAATCAAAGAGATTATAAGGAATAATCGTAAGAATAATCATAACTAGATGATAATTTGCATGTGAATGTATCATCTTGAGACCTTGTTAAATGACCTTTGACATAAAGTGTATTAATAATTTCTAGTCAGTGAAAAGTACTTGTTTCTACTGCTAAAACAGGTAATAATTAGATATTTATATAGTGTATCCACTAAAACATATTTTCCTTTTTCTAGCTGGGAAAAGCCCGTATGTGATGAAGCTGTGTTTTTCTGGAGGTCCTATCAAGGATTGAAAATAATGAATCTCGGAACACTGTTCTCATTAATTTTTTAGATGTAGCATGTTGATTTTGTCACTTGTTAGATGTACATATACATGTAGATTAAAAACAAGGTGCGACTTGACTAATGCAGTTGCAAAATATACATGTATTCATGTCATAAATAAAAGAAAGCTTTTAATTAAATTTTATTGTGTGGAATTAAAAAATAAAAGCATAAAATACAATTTTTCTTATGATTTTTACTCTATGTATTGGCCGAAATGAAATTTTTAAGTCACTCAGGTGACCTATTGCTATATGTTCCCATCTGTGGTCATGTACCATGTGATGTGTAAAGAGCATAAATTTTTGAATGTCATAAGCTTCTTCACTTAGATGACTGAACCAATTTCAACCAAGTTTAATGTTTAGCATCTGTAATTGAAAAGGAAGAACAGAGAGAATTGCTTGGTCCTAGCCTCCCAAAATGGTACAGGGGGGATCCAGAGGGGGGTTTGGGGTAGATCCCCCAAATGACCTTGGACATCCCTAGGAAACACTGACCCTTCTCAAAATGGTTATGTATCTGAAGACAGATAGGGTCACCAAACCTAAGTTGATAAAATTTGTGCCCTGGAATGTGCCAGTTCATCAAAAGTAGGTCACAGTGACCTACTTTTAAAATTCTATCATTATTCATTGTCCAATCCTTTTAGCCTGTATATTAAGAGGCCTAGGATCATCAAACCTTTTCAGTTGATTTGTCTTGGAGCTTTGGGAATATATTGACCCAAAATTAGGTCACAGTGACTAACTTTTTGCTATTGATCATTATGACCGAAAAGTAGGTCATGGTAACCTTTTTAGCTCACCTGAGCTGAAAGCTCAAGTGAGCATTTTTGATCACATTTTGTCTGTAGTCTGTATGTCTGTAAACTTTTCACATTTTCGCTTCTTTTCCAGAACCACTGAGTTAATATCAACCAAACTTGTCACAAAGCATCCTTGGGTGAAGAGGATTCAAGTTTGTTCAAATGAAGGTCCACGCCCTCATTCAAGGGGAGATAATTCAGAAATAGTGAAAATTTGGTGGCATATTTTAAAAATCTTCTTCTCAAGAACGACTGGCCCAAAAAAGTTGAAATTTACAGGAAACCCTAGTTACATATTGTAGATTCAAATTTGTTCAAATCATGACCTCTGGGGGTAAGGTGGGGCCACAATGGGGGATCAAATTTTTATATAGGAATATAAAGAAAAAAATTTAAAAATCTTCTTCTCAAGAACAGCAAAGCCATGATTTGTCATATTGATATGGAAACATACCTGTAGTGTAGATTCAAGTTTGTTCAGATGATGACCCCAGGGGGTAGGGTGGGTCAAAATGGGGGATCAAAGTTTTACATAGAAATATATAGGAAAAAATCTTTATAAAAAATTCTCAAGAACAGCAAAAGCTTGTTTAGTCATATTGATATGGAGGATCAAAGTTTTACAAAGGAATATAAAGGAAAAATTCTTTTTCTCAAGAACAGCAAAGCCAAGTTTGGTATATTGATATGGATACATCCTCAGGTAGTGTAGATTCAAGTTTGTTCAAAAAATGACCCAGGGGATAGGGAGGGGCCACAGTGGGGTATCAAATTTTTACAAAGGAATATTATAGGAAAAAAATCTTCTGCTGCTCAAGAACAGCAAAGCCATGTGTTTTATTGATATGGAAGCATCCTTAGGTAGTTTAAAATTCAATCCCCCCTCCCCATTTTACTTTTTCAATACCGATTTGTGCTTTTTCCTAGCCAATGTGCTCAGGTGAGCAATGAGGCCCATGGGCCTTTTGTTGAATTTTGCAGCAATTTCTCAATTGTTTTAGCCTAGGATCTTCAAACTTTGTTAGACAATGCGACATAGGACTTGAGGGGTTTCAAAGAAAAAGTAAGTCACAATTACCCGACTCCGGGGCCAGATGAGCTTAGATGAGCTCACTTTTGATCTCGGTCTCACTGTAAAAGGAATTAATAGTGGAAAAGTAAGACCAAGATCAAAAGTGAGCTTGCCTAAGTTTTATGGCCCCAGGGCCAGTTTGTATTAACTAAATATCTTGGATACAAAGAGGCTTAAAATCATAAAACACTGTAAGTTAATGCATTTTGTGGCCTTGCGATATGTTGGCCTTCGAGTGCCATAGGTTACAGAGACCTACTGTACTTTCTGAATTTTATGTCTTAACATTTTGAAATCTTTTAACATCCATATTTTGAGCAATATGACTCATAGGCTCCCCAAATCTAGAAAGTTAATGCACCTTGGGGCAAAGGGATGTGTCAATCCAAAAGTAGGTCACAGTGACCTACAATTCAAATTTCATCATTATTTATTGTCAATTTTTTTTTAGCTTGGAGACTTAATAGACCTAGAATTATTTTCAAACCATCAGTTGATATGTTGACCCAAAAGTAGGTCAAAGTGACAGTGTTTTATAATTTATTAGAAAAGCAATCCTATGCTCTTGGGGCTCATTTCAAATTAACCGAAGCGTATCGAGGGAGGGTTGTAAATATTATAGTGCACTCTTACCATGACAAAATATGAACTAAAAAAGTCTGTTTTCATAATTTAATATTTTGTCGATATTTGTTGATAAAAATATCTTTTCCAGTACCTGTACATTCCATTTAAAATACAGTTAATGTTGGTTTAACCAATTTAATATACAGTAAATTAATAAATAAATGGTAAATATTAAAGCAAATAGAGGAGGAAATAATATACATATAACAGTGAACAACAAATATAAGGAGTCCTCAAAAATGGTGATTTTTCTTCAATACCTTTTCACAGATCTTCTTTCCTAAGGTGTGCAGTAAAATTAATTTCAGAAGAAAGTTGAAATTTCAGAATAATTAGACATATCGGCACAATATTTTCAGATATAATTTGTCATGTTCCATCCATTTAATATGAAGATGGATATAATACAAAGTCTTACATTTCTGATGGAATGTTTCCGAACTAAAGCCACTGTATCTGTACATATAAATATAATTGTTTCAATCTCAGTGAATTGTTTACACTACTTCGTTACATTTATTAAATTAATTACACGGGAAAATAACATTTACATGTGTCAAAAGTTAGAGACCTCAAATTTTAGCCTTTCAGTAGATTTATTACATGTTATCATGGAAAATTGGCTCATAATCATAGATGTATATTCTGTTCTGAAGTGAAATATTCTTATCTCACATTATGTAAATTTGAATCACTCAGTTGAATATGCTTCCAACACCACATATAAAACATCTCTGTTGTCCCCCAAAATACGACATTTACATATCACGCTGGATAAAATCCTGAGTTTGGCTAGACCACTCATAGATGGTCGAATAATGTTTACAGAATCCAGATATGACATGGATTTTCCCATATGCACTTTCCACTTTTTCACACGTACCGGTACATGGATGCTCAAAAAAACTATGCATCACATTTTGCAGCAATACTGAGAAAGAAAATGCACTTAATATCACAATCTTTCAGAAAGGACTTAATCTTAAATTAACACATGCACTATTTTGTACATCAGTGAAAGACTTTATTGCACATGTTCGATGGTGCATATAAAACAATTGGTTATGCCCTATCAGGTCTACATTTTCTCTCATACTACATAAACCTGGCCTTTGCAGTATTTACAAGGTAAGAAATTATGGTCTATATGATCTTCCATAGTATGGTCAATAAGATTGGAATGTCCAATTTCTGAAAGAAGATGGAGGATTTTGTTTGCAGTTTGATTGTCCTTAGCAGGCGGTTCCTCTACCAGATGATGGTAGTGGGTGTCCAGTTCTGGAATGCTGGGTTGAAGTCTGGATTCGGTGACAGTTTCTGTGTGGTGGGTTCCTACCACTGCCTCCACCTCACTCTCTGCCTCGGACTCCGAGCTTGTGTAATCAGGCCAGTCTGAAATATAAAGAGTACACCATCAGTTACATGTTATTTGTACATATATGTACCCCGATGAATATTTTTCCACTTTGTATCACATTTCAACTACAAACTGCCATAGATCTGAATGGAACATTACATCAGAACTGCATCATGTATAAATATAAATAATAATATAATATATAGGTTAAAGGCCCTTTTTGCCCTACAAACTGAACATGGAATTCATTTATAACGAATATATTAATCCCCGATTTGAATTGGTTTTACACAATATTACAAGTAACAATTACAGGAATGAAGTTGTTCTACAGTGTATTTAATTTTTGTTTGCATATTTATTTCTCATAAACTTCAATGTTTATTATGCTTCTGCAAAAACAGACCATAAGCTTTCTGACTGCAAAATTTATGAACAGATATTTTATGCACTAATGCCATCTTGTGTACAAAAATCAAATGACTGGCTTGTTTTGCCATCTATGATTTCAAAATCAAAAACGGGTCTTAAATTTGATGAAAAGTCAGGCAAATAAATAAAATTTGGGATTTTCATTACCTTGAGCTTGCTGTAAATGCTGTAAACACAGATCAGTTCTGGTTTTGAACCAGCATGCTTTAAGGTTTTTATATACAAACCATGACAATATTAAGAACATTTTAATTATTCCAAATTTGATACTTATCATACTTTGTTCCTTTCAATTAAAATAGCTGATTATGTGCAAGTGGATATACATGTCATTTGAATAAATTAGAAATTAGAACAAACTCGGGCAAGCAAACAATCTTATCCATTCATGCCTGGATGTACAATTTTTAGACTTTCACAGACACCCAGAATTACCTGTCTGGCCATTGGTCATTCCTAAAGGATGACCATTTGTGGGATACTGTTGGAACTGTTGTTCTTCTAACTGTCGGAGGTTACTTCCTGTCAGAGATGGCTCATGATAATGGTTACCTCCCGTCAGAGACTGTTCGTGATAATGGTTCAGCATGTTCTTTTCACCCAATAATTGCATCACTAACACTTGTAGCTCACTCAGTTTACCCTAAAATGTGAAAATATATTGTTACGTATCCAGTAACTTAATAAAAAATATTATCTGTCTTTTTTTTTTTTTTTGAGAAATCAAGTCCTTGCTGAAAAAGCATCATTAATGTGGATATATGAAAGATACCAAACTTCATTCACTGAATTTAATTTGTTGACACCTCTTGATGGCAATCTTGTGGGAATGTGTAAGCATGCGTTTGCAGGCATCACATAAGTTTAATTCCAGTATATCATGACCTTCACCTAAACAAGCATTTTTTCACCTATGATGTGGTACTGAGACAAGGAGACCAATCTTCTGGACAGACATGTAACAGATTACCTGGATCTCCTCCCTATCCCTCGCTAGGTGAGATATGTATTCATTTTTCTGTGCATCTCTCTGTTGCAGCAAGGCTCGCTGATGGTGATAAAGGGAAATGTACTCTCCTAAAAGATAAAATCAATATCACTTTAATAAGTACCATTACAATCAAAGGTAGATACCTCTCACTTTATAACTCTCTCCTTTCATCCATTTTAAAACTACAAAGTGATTCTTTTTTTGTGAAATTTTGCACTATATTTACACCAGCATCTAAAAAAAGGACTCAGGATACACACAGCACATTTTAAAACTATGAAGTGAATATTTTTGGTGTAAAATCTTGCATTATTTTTACACCAGCATCCATAAGAAAGACTTAGGATAAACACGCTCTTCTAGTAACCATGTGACAAGTTTTTAACTAATTGACCGTTACCTATAGTATCTGACTCTCCCTCTAGTTGTAACACAGTGTGTTCCAGCTCGTCATTCCTATCACTCAGGTCTGCCTTATCTCGCATCACTTTATTGTACTTCTCCTGCATATTCAAAGATTTATTTTTACTCAGTCTGTTCTACGGAATTCCCTTAAATCTATTTACATGTAAATGATACAGTTACTGGTTTAAGTTCTCATTCAGTTAATTTTTTTTCCCAATAAAAACCCATTTCCAACAACACAGTTTAAGCATGAAGTGTTGTTATCAAAATGCCATGTCTTTGATTGACATTTACTTAACAAATCAATTTTTTCCCATAGAGATGATCACCTAAATACTGTCTTCGTAGCAAAACCATTTGAGATCATTTCATCCCCAAGACAAAATCATTTTCTCTCTCTTTAGCAAACCCACAAGGAATGAAGTCTCCCATACTTCAGTGGCTTACAAATAAGATATTTCTAACATCATATTTTTCTCACTTACATACCTGAATCAGCTCTAGGGCATTTTCCAGTTTGGTGTACTCCAAAGAACTTACAGCTGTTCCTGAAATATACATAATGTATTCAATTGGCTAAAAATATTTTAAATAAACAAAGGTTAATGGTCCACTTTACTTTTGTTTCATCAATGACACCACAATTGCTGAGCACAAATATCAAAATTAATCTAAATATAGACTCAGAAGTTGTATAAACTGAGTTTGGCATTTTGTATGGGGGATAGATCCTCCCTGTTGTTTACCATTGGACTGTTTAATGAGTTCCTCCTGCATGTCAGCCAGATTAACACTGAGTTTGTCTGATAACTCCCTCTGGTCCTTCAGGTTCTGGTACAGCTGTTCTCGCTCTACCTCCAAATGTCTGACAGACTTTTGTAGAGAGGCAATCTGTGTGAGGGAGAAAAATTGAGTCAGTACATATTATTGTCCATGTGTAAGATAAAAAAAAAAATGCATGATTTACATGTTATTTCACAAGTGTACATGAATTTATACTGAGCTAGAAAAAAATATCTATGTAAATAATACAAAGTTTATCTTGAATCTACATGCATATATACACCACATAGGTCCAAGGTTAAACTTTTTCAAATGTAAGTCAAATTCCAAGGCCAAGGTTATGAGGTCAAAAATGATAACATAAAGAAAACTAAGTAAATAAAGAATATCAACACACTACACTCTGTCTATAAACCTAGGAAAGCAAGTCTACAACTCACCAGTTCTTCTTTGTCATTATCCACCTCCATGGGTGCAGACTCATCCTTGTCATCTCTCTCTGAGGATTTGATCAACATGGTCCTTAATTCACTGTTCTGTGTTGTTAATGCATCTATCATATCCTAAAAAACACACATTTTATAAAGTTTCCAGTTTCCATCTGTTAAACAACAGGAAACTATTTTTTTCTACAATACACACCTACATGTAATAAAACTAAAATTTCCCCACCTCTTGATACATTTTTATTGTAACAAAAAAAGAAGTATTCCTTGTTTCTTTAGTCTGAGTCAGTAACAGAACCTGTACTTTAGTATGGTTGTTGCCTTTCACAGCACGGTATTTGGTGATGAATCATTGCCCTTTTCAGTGACTCTCAGAGATGAAGGTGTCATAATTTACACTTGTACAAATGATGTAAACCTTTACCTCATAGACAAGTCAGGGACTTTTCTCATCACTTCCTCAACAAGCTGGAGTTGTCATACCTTATATTTCTACCTGAGACCTTCACCTTTCTCTCACCTGTGAATTATGGAGTTCTCTTTGCAGTGTTTCCACAAGTTGAGCCTGAGCCTCGTAATGTCTCAGTCTGTCCTGGAGATGATCATCTTTGAGGGTGTTCTCAACACTCTGGGTCTCCATCACTGAATTTTCTCTATTGGATATCTGCAAATTTATCATAAAATATCTAAAATTTAAAACAGTGTTACCCCATTACTAAACTTCTAGCCCATATGAGGATATACTTTATTTACCAAACATCTCCGATTTGGACAAAATTACTGCCTCCAGAGACTCCTCTCATTCAAAATTCAAAATTAATTCAATCACTAAGTGGACTTACTGTTTCTTTAAGCTGTTTGATTTCTTCATCCTGTTGACTCAGACGACACAGCAGTTCTCTGGAGTTATGCTGCTCTGACTGGACCTTAGTCATCAGCTCCATGTTGTCATTACTCTGAAAAAATAAAATGAAATGGTGATACAGACACTTTCATTTTGCCAAGCTTTCTGTTCATTTTGTTAAAAACATTATCATACAGAACTTTATTTGTAGCATGCCACATGTATTGTAAGATTCTGATGCATATAACTCACATACTATAGACTGGCATTCTAATTCAAATTCTACTTTCTCTGTAAATTTTCTAGCCTATGACCCAAACTGTTTGGCTAAAAATAATTGTTACTGCCAGATTTGATTACCATTTTGACAAATCCATTCTGTAATTCCAGCAGTTGCTGTTTCAGGTCCTTGTTCTGTGTAAGAGCTCGACTGAGGGCTGTTTTATCATTCTGTACCCCCTCCAACAGCTGGCTCATGTCTTCTGCCTCTTTCTTTAGTTGGGACAGACTTCCCTCCAAATCTGAGATCCTCTCCTCCTTTTCTTCCAACAGTCTGAAGCAAAATCAAGTTTAAAAGTTTGATCAGCAGTAATAAAGAGGAGTTTATTCACTAATTAAATACTTCAATGGCATTGACTACTCTTAGAGCTACAGTGTCTACAAGTGCAGTGTTTATAAAGAATTTCTTGGTGGACAGAAATAAAAGAAGGAAATTTTGCCAGTTTAGGTCTAAAACAGTATTCCTGCCATAAACATATACTGTTATTTGTGGCAAATAAAAATTTGAGCATTCAGTAACAAGTAAAAATAAAATATTAAACCAAAAATATTGAAAATTAAGATTTTTTTCACAGGTTGTTAAAGTGGTTATATACAGTTACTGATTTAATGTTCATTTTGACTACTTTTTTTTTTAAATAAACATATTCCATTTGATAATTACTTCATGAAGCAATGTGGTTAGATTTTTACCTGCTGAGGTTGGCATTGTCTCGTACTTGGGCCTCGAGCTGGTATTTGAGGTCAGCTTGAGCAGACATCAGCTGATTGATCTTCTCTTGGCTCTGTCTGGCACTGTCATTCAGCTGACTGCTCTGTTCAGTGTCTAGGTTCTCTGTATCAAAGATTATTATTGTGAGTATATATCTGTTTCTAAGAATTAAAGTACACAAAAGATTAATTTTGATGCCAATGCAAAGGGACTGAATCCTGGATTGCTTCAAAAATTCTTCATTTTAGCCTAGCAATTTCTAGCCTAAATATATCAATCAAATCAAAGTCCCTCACTTAGATAACTTCACATTGGACCTAACATCCTGTTGGGTTCATCTTAGATTGACCTTTCATCTAGCCAATCAGCTTATCACTCTCTGAAGAGGTTGGCATGACTCTTGAAATATACTAGGTCAACGAACAGGAAAAAATTTAACCCAGCTGATAATAATGCAGTATAATCCCTCATGTTGTCAAGACTTTACACGCTGCACCTTATGAGATTTCAGTTCAAATTTAAGAGAATCCACATCATGCTAAATGGATGTTTTAAGATGAAACCAACTGTTTGTATCGGATTATTTGCTAATCTATGATGTCATTGACCATTTCCATAGACTTAATATTTACTTGATTTTCTCTCTTGCAATCTGCATGAGTGGATCATATAATTTGATTTTACTAAGATTGAAAAAAATATATATTTTAATAAGGATGGCTGCATATTATGAAATTTGCCAGATGTAATATGTTTGAAATTCTATGATAATGCCAATAAATGGCAAAGAAAAAAGATTTTTTTTCTCATATTAAACTGGAGAATACATAAATAAGTTTGCTAATTCTTACGTAGTTTTTCCTGCAGTTCTAGAACAGCTACTTCTAGGTCATGTTCCCTTGTGACCAGTTTCTCCCTTTCTTCTGTTAATGAGGTGATCTATTAAATGAAACAAACAATTACAGACTTAAAATATATACTTATAAATATATTTATCTAAGATTATGCCATAATTTATTTTCAAATATCAATCACTAAAAAATCTTTTTTTCACTTGAGCATTTGCAAAAGCAATGTTCAATTTTCTAAAATTTTCAAAAAAAACAAAAAAAACAAAAAAAAAAAACATTAAACAACACTGGATAAAAAGAAAATAGTCAAAGCACAGGTGCTTGTGAACAGAACCATTTTTTTCCTATGATATGAATGATGAATAAGTGTAAAAAACATAATTTATGAAAAAAAGTTGAACAACCCTCTGGTTGTATATTCACTATATTGGAGGTGGGTGTCCTTTCTACAAGTACCTGTGAGTCAAAGTTCATAAATCTTTCCATCTAAGAAAAATGCAATAATCTGACAAAAGAGCTGGGAGATATGGTGTTGTAACTGGTCTATAACTGACTGATAGAGAAGTGACATTACCTGACTAGTGAGCTGGGAGTTATGATGTTGTAACTGGTCTATAACTGACTGATAGAGAAGTAATATTACCTGATTAGTGAGCTGGGAGTTATGATGTTGTAACTGGTCTATAACTGACTGATAGAGAAGTGACATCACCAGACTAGTGAGCTGGGAGTTATGGTGTTGTAACTGGTCTATAACTGACTGATAGAGAAGTGACATCACCAGACTAGTGAGCTGGGAGTTATGGTGTTGTAACTGGTGTATAACTGACTGATAGAGAAGTGACATTACCTGACCAGTGAGCTGGGGGTTATGGTGTTGTAACTGGTCTATAACCAACTGAGAGAGAAGTGACATTACCTGACTAGTAAGCTGGGAGTTATGGTGTTGTAACTGGTGTATAACTGACTGATAAAGTGACATTACCTGACTAGTGAGCTGAGAGTTATGGTGTTGTAACTGGTCTATAACTGACTGATAGAGAAGTGACATTACCTGACCAGTGAGCTGGGAGTTATGGTGTTGTAACTGGTCTATAACTGACTGAGAGAGAAGTGACATTACCTGACTAGTAAGCTGGGAGTTATGGTGTTGTAACTGGTGTATAACTGACTGATAGAGAAGTGACATCATCAGACTAGTGAGCTGGGAGTTATGGTGTTGTAACTGGTCAATAACTGACTGATAGAGAAGTGATATTACCTGACTAGTGAGCTGGGAGTTATGGTGTTGTAACTGGTCTATAACTGACTGATAGAGAAGTGATATTACCTGATTAGTGAGCTGAGAGTAACGGTGTTGTATCTGGTTTATAACTGATAGATAGAGAAGTGACATTATCTGACTAGTGAGCTGAGAGTTATGGTGTTGTAACTGGTCTATAACTGACTGATAGAAAAGTGACATCACCAGACTAGTGAGCTGGGAGATATGGTGTTGTAACTGGTCTATAACTGACTGATAGAAAAGTGACATCACCAGACTAGTGAGCTGGGAGTTATGGTGTTGTAACTGGTCTATAACTGACTGATAGAGAAGTGACATCACCAGACTAGTGAGCTGGGAGTTATGGTGTTGTAACTGGTCTATAACTGACTGATAGAGAAGTGACATCACCAGACTAGTGAGCTGAGAGTTATGGTGTTGTCTGGTCTATATCTGACTGATAGAGAAGTGATGTTATGGTGTTGTAACTGGTCTATAACTGACTGATAGAGAAGTGACATTACCTGACTAGTGAGCTGAGAGTTATGGTGTTGTAACTGGTCTATAACTGACTGATAATGCCTCTTGCTCTCCTCCTTTTCTGACACTAATCTGTTGTAGGTCTCCTGAATCTACAACAACAAAATTAATATGTACAATATAATCAATTTCAATCTGTTAAAGGTCATTATTATTCTCTCAATCTACCCAAGAGTAACAGCAGAGAGTTAAATAATACTTGTTTTATTTCAAACTTATCAGTGACAAAATATGTAAGAAAATGTGCTTCTATTTCAACTTTAATAAACAAATCTTTGAATGCATGTAAACAAATCAAGATTTGTTTGTGAAACACTATAAGGCTTGTTCCATGTTGTGAAGTCTTGTAAATACTTTACCTTATACTGAAATGAATGCACAAAAATTTACTTCATTAGCATACCCTATTTTGAATTCTTCATTTTTCATATTACATGTTAGGACCAGAGTAAAAATCCTTGTCAACTGGAAGAATGACAAGTCTCCTGGACTTCAGTATCAAAAAAAGTTACAGAGCTTCTACATCTTTCAGTAGACAAAAACATTTATAAAACACACCTCGGAGAGTTCCGCCCTGAGAGCCTCTGTTTCACGTCGCTGCTTCTCCATTGCCTGTAATGTCTGCTCCTTGTTATCACCCTGACTGGACGACTGCTGGACATACAGTTCTGCCATCTCCACCTTTGACCTTAGGTCTCTGACACTCTCCTCTAGCTGACTACACTCCAATTTCTGAAGTTAATTTTGAGATTTTATTTTAACTTTTTTTCAGAGAAAAAAAATATTCATGTATATATACATTCACAATGTCATATTGAATGTAAATTAAATCATTTTTTTTAATGTAGAATATTCTACTAGGTATAATACACAATGACCATGGTAATACATGTACATGCAAGCCTACAATATTACCTTGCTCTGAAGTTCTCCTCCCAGCTCTTCTACCTGCTGATGTAAATCCTCCTGGGTTTTACTACAAAACACAAAAAATAAATTACAAGCAACCCAATAAATTCACATTTCATGTTCTCTTTTTTTATTCATTTTTGGGTTTTGGCAAAAAGTGTAAGTTTTAATTCTAACATGAACAGAAACTTCAAGTATGTGCACATCCCCCTTCAAGGAGCAAATGATCCTTGAAATCATCAGTGGCATAAATTGGACCTATCAAAATTGTACATTATTCATGAAGAATGAGATTTTAGCAACTTTTTTTTAAATAAATATATTGTTCATGTCTGTGATATGATGTAATAGAATGTTTTTACAATTTCCCTGTATAATTACAAAGAAGTGGCATCAACAAAACAAAAGAAATTTTATAATACCTCTATTTACCTGTACAACTACTTGTAAACATAACTTTATGTATTTTTAACTGTAAAATGCTATACCTTGATAGACGAAGATCCATCTTCAGTCTGTCAACTTCTCTTGCAAACTCTTTACTGCTCTACAACAAAATTACAACAAACTTACATGTAGATGATAAAATGCTATTTGAATAAACTTGATATGTTTTCAATGGAAACAAGTACAAAACTTGTATTAAACTACACAGAACTTGTTTTATGCATTCAGTCCTAGTTCTTTGATTAAGATTCTGCTTTTTCCATCAATGCTGAAAAATGTTATGCTGACATACATGTACCTTCACTTTAAAGATTAAAAAAAGCTCACTTTTTCAAACTGCTGAGCAGAGTTGTTGGTTGTGGCAAGACTTCTTTCTAGGTCACCAACTCTCTGTCTGGATGTTTTCAACCGAGAACTGATGTCCTCAATTTCAGCTAGAAGTAAATCATAATCCATAATACTTCATTACATACATTGTAACATGGCAATCACAAATCTTTTAAAAAATCATACCACGTATTCACTTTCTTAATCATATTTTTGAATTGCCAACACAGATTTACGTACATACAGTATAAACTTGGAACTTTTTCCATTCAGACATTTTGCATGTTGACAGAAAAAGTTGGCACTAAATTTATCATTAAGAAGTGTGACTTACAAAGCCTCTGTGCTGCTATCTTTTGTGACTGGCTCAGCTGTGATTGCAGTTCCGTCTTCTCAGCCACTAAAATACCAATAGTTTGTATGTGTACCTGAAAAATAATCACCTGTATTATGTAAATGTACAATAATATATGATAAATGACGATGTAAGAATTATCTTGCCAAATTCACCTTTAATCCGTCAAAGTCAGCTCTGCAAGAATACATTTTTGAGCGATATCTATATATGCTGTCTAAATGCCATAACAACTTTTTAAACATAATCTTAAGAACAGGATTTCAACAGCATCCATTTAAGTACAACTCCCTTGAAGCAACCACATGCATCAATCAGTGAACCACTGGCTTTTCATGACAATGAACTATACCTAGTAAGCATCAATAATTGTTTTTAACTTTCCCGTTGTATCTAAAATCTCCTGAAATATCAGATATAAATCCAAAAGAATGTAAAAACCTGATTAAATATTCTTTGTGTAACCAAACAAAAAAAAACCTGAATCGTAAAATAAAATGTGCAGATGGGAAGTGAAGGACTGGTAGTAAATGATGGAGGATATACACTACCTGAACATCTGACTGAATTGCCTAAAAAAAGATAATTCATGCAGTAACACTTACAACAAAACATTTAAATATTCCTAAATTAGATCATATTCTCCATAATCCAATCTAAATTCCCTACTCGTTGCAATCATGCCCTTATTTCTGATTTAGTGTAAGAATAAATAGTGCACCTTTAGACTTCCTTATTGCTTTGCCCTGGGAGAAATTTGGACATACCTGTAGTTGTTCTCTAAGTGGCCCAATTTCTTTTTTCTGTTTTTCTGTGGAGCTCTCCATTTCTTGGTCCAGCTGAGATTGCAATGACTGTGCATGTTCTCTCTACAATAAAGCAGGATTCAATCATGCATTAAATATCAGCTACATTGTATACAGCAAAAAGCATTCACAGATTTAAACTAGGCAACTTTCAGCCGACAAATTACACCCTCAATTTTGTTTGATCCACTCCATCATATATATATATATATGTATATATATATATATATATATATATATATATATATATATATATATATATATATATATATATATATATATATATATATATATATATTATTATTATTATTACACGTATAAATTATCAACAAAAAAAATTTCTTTTTAAGCCCCCGTTCACACATAGACGCCGCTTCTACTACGATCAAAGCGTGGCCGATCATGACAAATCGCAGGAGAAACGTAGCGCAGTATGATCGCGGTAGGGTCTTCATGATTGGAGAGCTCTACGGTCTCGCCACGCTTATTTTGAACATGCTCAAAACAAGTCTAGCGGGATCGTGGCCAACAAGAATTGGGGTAAAGTTGTAAAAAGAGCGTAGTAGAAGCGCCGTAATCGTACAAGCAGCGCGGAAGCATCGTGGAGAGATCTCTGTGATCTTTGTGATCGTAGTAAAAGCGCAGTACAGTCGGGAACTTATCAAGTACCCTCCTACAACGCTCCCACTATGTTCTTACTACATTCCCACCATCAAGTAAATCATACTAGAAGCGTAACACAATCGTCATATGATCGGCACCACCGTAGCGATATCGTTGTACAGTCATCTAGGTCTGAATGTCGTAGTGGCAACGTAGCGTAAACGCAGTAAACGCGGCCGCTGGTCGGCAACGGTCTGCGTAACAGCGTAGCAGAAGCGTGTTAGCAATGCGGTTGACGAAGGGGCCTTGTAGTACGGTCGTAATGAAGACCATAATTTGCCAAATCGCTCGATTTAGATGCCGATCGGCTCCGATCCGCCCCGATCCAAAACTTTTTCAGATCCTGGCTTGATCGGGATGATCGTTGTAAAGTCGCAGCTCTGTGTGAACGGGGGATTAATATTGATTTTTTCACACAGTTGAAACTTTTAAGTTAGCTCTTGTATTTCTATGACAAATAAAATGCAAGTTCATTGATAAAGGTTTCTGAGGTATACAAATATTAAATCGTACAAACTAAATAGAACAGTTTAATTAGATACTGACTGCCTGATGGACCTGTTTTTGTAGCTTATGGTTTTCTTCTATTTGTTTCTGCAGTTGACTTGCCAATTCTTTGTTCCTTGTCTGAAAGAAGAGAATCCTTTTTTAAACATATAGTAAATATATATCTTTTTCTTTTTGAGGAATTAATTATTGTATAACTACATTTATTCTTTGAGAAACTAATTTTGCAACTACCTCCATATAACTTGCATCAGAATTTTCTTCCTCTTCCACAGCTTGTGGCTAAAATATGAATAAAATATCATAAAATATGTTGTTGTTCATGTTTCTTAGGGGCATCTTCATTAAGACATAACATGTATTCATGAGTTAAAAAAAATTCCACTTTATGATACATTTTTTTTTCAATTTCAACATTTACATTTGTTGGAAATCCATAGTTAGGAATGCTGATGAACATTTTACTTCCAATTGTGTGTATGAATATGATTTCATTCTATTCTAAAATAAATACTAGTATATTGACAAATTATTTGTTCAAATAAAAGTCTTTCTGAACTTCAAAACTTTGCAATTCAAGACGTGACTTACCTCTGATATGAGGCCATTTAATTGTCTGGATAGCTGATGAAGACTCTCTGTAGATCCTGTTGTTCTGTAAGAATATCCAGATTCAGAGCTAAATGAATGATAATACTAGATTCCATCAACATAATTCAAGTATGATAAAGTCTTATTGGTAAATAATGATATGACTACGCAGACATTAATTTACCTCAAATCTGCATCAAGTTCTGTGGGAGATGAATGGCTGTTTTGGTCTTTCACCTACAATAAAAACATATATGTTTTTATGTCAAATACTTGAATACATGCATACATACTGTTTTTTTTTAAATGATATCCAAATGTGAATTTCTACAGGAAATATACTGAAACTTCTGAAAAAACAATACTCTTTTTTCCAGATTGTATATATATTTTTTTTCACACTGAACAGAAGAAACCATGACTAAAACTAGTCCTGGGGACTATATAATTTGTTTTATACGTATAAAGAAATGTTAAAGTATATATAGCCAATTTGCAATATATATTTTACTTTCTTATGACTTCTACGTTAATAAAAAATATGTTAAAGGAAGTATCAAATACAATTCATTATATCAGAGTCTGAACACTATAGCCTTAAAATTTTACAAGGAATTGCTTAGGATTTACTGGGGACTCCAGAAAAATTTGCTATATTCGTAAATTTGCTACGGTTAGGGGATAAGAGACAACTTGAGAAAACACCATTGGATTGCATGGGCTATGCAAGAATTAGCCCAATGTCAAAGACAGATTAATTTGTAAATTATTTAATAATTTAAATCAGGATTGTTTTTTTAATCTGAAAGTAGAAAAAAAAAAAACATAGCTGACGAAGAAAGCCAAAAAAAAAAAACAAAAAAAAAACAAGACTGCTGATTTTATCAGAATAAATTCAACTTACTTTGTACCAAAACCTGAAATGTTATATGAGAAATGGGCTTGGAAACAACAAAGTATGGAGATAGTTTCTTTGAATAATTTTGTGTTCTAACTTTAGCAGTTGACACCCTGAGGGTCAATGTTTCTAAGCCAGATAATAGTTTTAAACGATTTATATATGACACTTAAGTTTAATTTTAGGTATAATCAGTTTTCACTTGATCATGTTGATAGATTATTTTCCAAATAAAGAAAATGCCCTCTACATTTATCCCCCATCCCCACCCCCATCCCCATCCTCCTCTTGAAGAAATATTTTTATACACAAATAACAATCCAGGCTGGAAAAAAATCAATACCTCCAAATTATACTAATTCTTGGGCATGTGACAGCTAGATTCACACCTATTACTTCTTTTGATTTAGCTTAAACTATCTAAATTCTTGATTAAAAAATCTGAATGTAAATACATATTTTTATTTTTTTTCAATGTCTGTCCTTTCAGTGTGTTAATTGTGTTTTTATTCTTTTAAAAAATGAATTGAACACATTTATGAATTTATCTTTTAATTACTTGTATAAATAAAGATTTCAGTATTTAATGATAATTACAGTACATAAAGTAAATGTTTATAATTTCAAAGAGGTTAAAAAGTGCCCTTTTGAAAACTTGTCACAGCATAAAGTGCCCTTTCAATTCTTTGATTACCATGCCCGTTTTAGGGTCTAGATTTAACACTAACCTCACTGGGCTGTTCTTGCATCTCATGAGTGTCATTTCCTGCACTTTCTGAGGCTTCTGGTATTTTTTGTTTCTTGACATCTTTATTTTGGACTGTTGATGACTTTGCTGAATTGTTGTTGGAAGACTGCTTGAATTTCTTGAGCTGTAAAATTAATCAATCTTATCTTATATACCTGGTAAAATTCTGCATGAATAAAATTCTACATTTTCAGGTCGGGCACAATCTCTTGATTTAGCTATATAGCTTGATTTAGCTATATAGCTTTATTAAGCTATTCAGAATAGCTTGATTTAGCTATTTTATCACACTTTTTTCTTAAATGTGTTATTTTCTCAGCATGCACAAAAAGTCGCACCTTGGTGCAGTGATAATATTCAACCTTGAACTCTTCTGAAAATAATGCACATAAAAATCACTCATCAAATTGCGTCTCCTTAAGAGACTTTGTACTCAAAGTTCTAAAAGTTTTGGGGCTATATAAAGCAATTGATACAGTTACTTCTGCAATGAAATTATAAAGGAGGCCAATTATGGTCAACAAGATAATTGATTGGTAATAATTCAGTACAATGAGAAGCAATCATACTTATCCACGCCTCAACGCACACAAGGTAGTGTACAGTTACTCAAACAATGGAAATACATCTTTTACTTAAAAGTATTCAAATGCTGCAATGTTAAAACTTTCTTTGATGTTGGTTGTTGTTTTGATAGTCCATAGTACATATATGAAAAGCCAAATACTTGCGACTTTTTGTCTTTTTCTGGCAAAAAACATTTTTCTGAAAAACTGCACATAAATAGCTTTATCAAGCTATTTTGAATAGCTTAATAAAGCTATATAGCTATCTCAGGCTATATAGCTAAATCAAGAGATTGTGCTGGACCTGATTTTGACAGTGTTTTCGGGATATGTGTGAAAAATACACCAGATGATGGTATATTCTTTTCAAGATATAATCCAAGAAAAAAAAAAAGAAAAATTGTTTGCCAGTGGTTTAAATAATCATAGAGTTATAACAGGGACAATTTCATATTTGCATAATATAGTATCAAGATATATGATCCCTGTGGTATGTATTATTATCAACAATAAGATTTAGTAATGATAACCTAATTCTTTACTGTTAGCCATGATGCACAGTTTACTTGAAACATTGATAATTCAAACATTAGTTTTTATTTTTAACATAAAAGACCCTAACAGTCGCAGTACCTTTTTTCTGGCGGCAGCTATCTTCTCTTTCTTCGAGTTCCCATCCATGTTGACGTCAAAAATGTCAGATGTAAGATAATTTGTGCAAAAAATGTTTCGTAATCTAGAAAGTTAATGATAAGCTCAGAATTTTTGTTGTAAATTATCTAACTTAGTATCTTAAAAGTACTGCTAATGTCTTAAATTAATTCATTGATAAAATTGATGCCTAAGGGAAAATATAAGACGAATAATTCTTCAAACTGCGGTATAATCATGATCGACTTAATGACACGTATTACGAAACTGGTACTCAGATTTGAAAACCAGTTTCAAAATCTACGAAGGAACGAGGGGGAAATAAACTTGTAACGCATATGAGTTCATTTCAAAGGCTTATATGAGTACGTTTAGAGATATCATATGGAAACAAAAGCGCTACAGAGAGACAGAATGACAGACAGATCCAACTGTTAATACCCCCGTTTTCACAAAAGCAAGGAAAGGGGGGGGGGTGCGATTAAAAAAAGGTAAAACAAGGCCATCATTAAAAATATCTTTGTTTCCCCTAACCCGACCCTAAAATGTCAAGTTGAGTAGGTAGGTAGGTAAATTATTTTTTTTTTATGACAGCAGTTTTGAAAATACATTCTGAAAATTGAATAATTTATCTATAAATAAGAAAGAACAAAAGAAACCTATTTTAAACCTAATATCATACAAATGAAATTTAAAAGCAACATGTATGGTAAATTAATTCACAAATATTATTCATTTGAACTTGTGAAATATCTCAGGCCAGCGTAAATTTATTGAAATTGAATTTTTACAAAAACAAAAACAAAAAACAAAAAAAAAAACAAAAAAAAAAAAACAAAAAAAAAAAAAACAAAAACGTAGGCCCATGCAGTGTCACAGTATACATGTAGATGTTGGCACGATAAAGATCCCTTACTGATGCTTTATGATCAATGGCCATACGTGCCGAGAAAAAGTCTAAATTAGGAGCCCTCCACCAGGCAGGTGTTCAAATGTTGTCGACCCAGCAATTTTTAAAGGTATTTTAAAGCAAAGAACCTATTTAAACAAAAGAAAAATACACTGGACGTCTCAGGAAGCCGTACCATAAGCCAACTTTAAAGATTTTAACACTATTTGAAAAGAGAGTACCTGTATAGACAATATTTAATTCAACCAACCATATCTAAAATGATTAAAGTTATATCTAATGTTATAGTTACGAGGTTTACCCCATAAATAAAAGGAATGAAGAAACGACATCCGAATTATATTTATCAAGATGAAATAATTATACAAAGATATATTTACAAATCCTATGGTCTTATATAGTAAAAGTAGAATCATACATGAAGTGGTTTTTTAGATCGAAACGAATGAAATGCAGTGAAATTTATTGATATGCATACACAAAGTGGGCCCTCATCTGCTCATGAGGCAGGCTTTGTCATGCTTACTACGTACGTTAATTTTAGAAGACACATTTGTAAATGCCATGTTAACACTCCTTAGTCATGGTATATTTAATTTACGAAATGTTTCAAGAGTTTAGGATTCTAATAAGTTAAAGATGTATATCAAGATTGATACATCGCCGTTGTTTTATAACACTAAATAACCCTCTGTGGCAACATGTTGTGGGCGCCAAATGAGAGTAAAACAAAAGCCGCCATTCTGATAAAAAACGAATTTTGATGAAATTGTATTGGTTTGAAATGGAACATTTTACTTTGTGGTTGATATCTCTGGAAGTACGTACTTGTACTTACTTTTACAAAATACCCTATGAATTAAAAAAAGACCCCTATCAATTTTGAGGTCAAAAGGTCAAAGATCAAAGTAACAAATGAGAACTGACAACTCATTCTTTCTTAAAAAGACTCTTATTGATTAAAAGTCAACGCTGAAAGGTTAAGGTCACAATTCATTTATGGTACAAAAATCTTCGATGAAAAAAGAAACAAATTGAAAACTTCCCAGTAAGAATGCAAAAATTTAAAATTAAAGTGTGTCGAATCATTTTAATTCTACTGAGATTTTTTTTTTTTAGTTTTCTTGATTAAAGTACTTGGAAATAAAGAATGATAACTTATAACAACTTTCTTTCTCACTGATTAGTCAATACTTTGCTAATTTAACTTTTTTATGATTTTTTTTTCCGAACCGGAGGATACCTTTTTCAAAGAATCAAGGGACGAAAAACAAAGATATAATTTGCCACGGCCTGAGTATATTGACCAGATGAATGTTTTATTGATAGATTCCAGGCTTCCCTTCTCTCTCTCTACCAGTCTGACTCTTTGTATAGGATTTTATTTCTTTAATCATTTTAATTTTTTTAACTATTAAGCTTCGCTTGTCACAATATATCAAAATGGGCTACAGACTTTTTGAGCATGACCCTTGAAACACTTTTCTCTATTGATTATCTCTTGTCTTGAATCGAAAAAGACATGGCCTTGACATTTAGCATGTGCAGGCCTTTATCATTATTTGTTGAAGTTTATGAATAAAATACAAGGATTTCCACTCAAAACCTTGATCTTTTTTTTAACTTAATATTCACATCGATTGTTCTCAATATACTCTTAATCGATTGAACACCGAGAATAGCGAGAGACAGAACTTTGCTATTTAACTTTGTTTCCGGGAAACTCTTGAATTTTAGTGATTTTAAAAGTATAATTAAATCTTATAATTAGCATTCATAGACCCTGTGTAGTTACACCCCTTTCTTCTAGTCAAACTTGTTTCCTCGTCATTGAGCTGTGATTTGAGCCAATCCACTTATATTTCTTGTATATTTAAGGCCCCCTTTTTTTCTTTCATCAGATCACACACATCCTCTTTCATCACCCCCCCCCCTTTTCATCGTGCGTCATGACTGATCTTGACACAATGCATGTCTTCTCATTTTTGTAGTAATTAATTGATTTTCAAATAATTTTAAGGAATATTAGCCCCCCCCCCCCCCAATGCACAATTTTTGAGTCAGAATGACTTTCCTGTGCAAATGAAGAAGACAAGGAAAATAATACAGTCACATAAATTATTCAGTATCTTTATATTTCAGAAATAAAATTGTGAAACTTTCGGATAAAAAAAGGTAAAATTGTAATGAGTATCATTTTAGTCACACATAATCATATTTTTAATACTTACTTTCATCTTAATTATGATATCTTATAAATGTATAACATTCAAACTAAGCTGCTTTCTGATATACATTTTTACAATTAGCTGCACAACTCAAGAGAGAGAGAAAATTGGACGACAGATCATAGAGCTACACATGCAATTTATGCGCCACTTTTGGACTTGTATTCCTGAAGCGGCTTATCTCAAGTATTTTATGCCAAAAATTCTTAAAACATTTCACTGCTAATGTTTCAACTTTATATATATTCCCCCAAAATTCTTCAAATCAGCAACGGAAGAGAAAGTGCATTTAATTCTTGTCGATCCACGATCGCCATTTTCCCATGTAAACAAAATCATTCTTCTTCATGCACTTTCCGAGTTCAAAGAATTTCTGATACAACTAAATCGACATCTTTAGAAGGTTATTGTCAAGAATTTTTTGGTATCAAAACTGATGGCAGATCTATGTTAGGAAAATAGATGATTAAGGAAATCATTTCTCCAATGAAATTGATTGCTTGAAAAGTAAAATCCATGTAATGCTGCTTTTGCAAGAGTGCCAAATGTTGTACATGTATTTTATCCATTTACCAATTCAATTTTCAAGGTATTGTAATAGGCTCATTTTTTATCATGGCAGTTTTTCCTTTATATGTATACATATGTAACCCAATATTTGGAAATTTTAGGGGGGGGGGGGCACCCTCCGGATCCACGCCCCCTCTAAATCCGCCAGTGAATGCCACCGACTTCACAAGATTCATCGATAATTCAAGAGAAACCGAGACGGCAAAATTTTAAAACACGAGTGCAAATCCCTAAGACCAAGCAACCTTTACACATACAATAACATGTAGTGAACTAGTGTATGCTTGTGATCAGAGCCTCTCCCTTTTTAAGTATAGCTTTCAATGGACTGAATGGAGACATGATAATAGCGCAAAATTCCCACAACTTTAAATTTTATCAAAAAGTATCTTGCGATTCCCAGCACAACTATGCCATCAATTTGATTTCTAGAGAATAAGTTGCACAGTTACCAATAATCATCAGTGGTCAATTAAATTAGTTGTTTAAAGGTAAGAATAACGGTGGTGAAGAGAAATAAATGTGAATGTCGGTGAAAATTTGGTTCGACTCTGTTTACAATTATATATTGCGAACACTCAAAAAAGTATGCTGGATATTAAAAACCTTCGTATGATTCTTATTCCCCTTTATTCAGATAGGATCTCTCGAATATACCTCGATATAATTTCGCTTGAGAAATTTCTTTGATGAACTCTTTTTTACAATGTATTTTTTATGAAAACAAACAAAAACGACTTTTTTTGCAGATACATAACAATAATTTATTTACTGTAAGTATCACAAAACAGAACAAACAACATCATTGGCTGTTATTCCGTTTTGATGATGGTTGTCCAATGAGGGAACAATCTAGTAATAAATAATTAACACACAATAAATAGTTGAATTGTCAAAAATCACAAACAACAAATCCATTCGCTGGAGACGCGAATTTCACGGTTCCTTGCGGAATATGCCTGTGATTAAAGGAGGAGATGTAATCCCTCCCGATTATTCCTCATCGAACGGGGGTGGTCAGGGACTACTTCAAGAGTCGTCTATTCGATTCTGGACTGCAATATAAAGAAGAGAATATTATTATCTACCGCATTATAGATGTGGATTCAGTCAGAAAATGTTTTTTTTTATCTACGTACTTTTTTTTGCCGTATATATATTTTTTGCCAATGGAATATGTTGAATAAATTATCACAGAGAAAATTTATTTGATGCACTCACCATAGATTTAGAGGAGACGGTGGTAGTCCTCTGGACAGATGTAGAACTGCGGCTTTTGGCGCGCAATTTAGACATGGATGTCTCCGCAGTGTCAGCGCGTTCTTCGGCGTCTTCCAGCTCGTGCTGTACCTTGCGGTATTTAGCCAGATTGATGGCGGCGATTTCCTCCTGTAGAATAAAGATATATAATTTTTAAGTCTAGTAAGAATAAAACTTTAAATAGGACATCCCACTTTATTACAGCTTAAACAGCATTGCATTCTCCGTTTTTTTTTTCTTTCTTCAAATTGCTATTCTCAATATTCCAAAGATGATGCATTTCCGTTTTGAAACAAATAGAGATTGCCTGTCATTATTTATGTTTAGGTATAATGTTCGGTACTAAGTACTTACGGCTTCCTCTACTTGGCGCTTGTAGGTGAGGACCTTGCCCTGCAGTTTCTCAATGAGTTCCTGCAGACGTTCCTGGTTCTTCTTGTCCTCGTCAGCCTGGAAGGCGAGTTCTTTGAGGCGGCGGTCGGCCTTGCGGGCGTTCTTCTGGGTCTCGGCATGACGGCGTTGTTCGCTGTCCAATTCGCTCTCGAGTTCTCTCACCTACAATAATGAACAAAATTAGTTACTCAAAGTTGCATATATACTTTCGAAGTACTAGTAATAAGATGACTGTAATCCAGACAAACCAAATAGTATTTAGTCAACGTTAACTTACTCTGTTCTCAAGCTTGGCAATCATCTTCTTGCCTCCCTTGAGGGCGGATGCCTCAGCTTCATCTAAGCGGACCTGGAGCTCCTTGATTTGGCTTTCAAGTCCCTTGCGGAATTTCTCAATCTGGGCGCTGTGTTCTTGTTCTGCGCGGAGTTCCTCGGCAAGATGATTGGCTTCGGCAATGGCTTTCTTGGCCTTGTCGTCGGCAGCTCTAATTTCATTGTTCATCTCCTCAAGATCGGTCTGAAGATACAATGAACACCCGATAAATAATGTAATATTCAAACGGTTATTTGAATGAATGAATTAAAATACATAAAACCAAAATGTTGTTTGTACCTGCATAGCCTGGATGTCTCCCTCCAATTTCCTCTTTTGTGCTTGCAGGGATGTGACCTGAGCAGCGAGCTCGTTGACACGGTCATTAGCCTCGTGGAGCTCGTTTTCAGCAGATTTTCTGGCTCTCTCAGCAGATTCAATGGAGGTGCGCATCTCCTCTACCTCACCTTGCAGAATCATGCAGCGGCGCTCAGACATGGAGTAGGCTTCACGTGCTTCGCTCTGGGCACGCTGCTCATCTTCAATGGTGACTTGCATTTCCTGGATAAATAAAGGTAGATATTTCTGCTATATCCACTAGTAACAGATAAGCTAGCTATGAAAAAATAACATCCTATTATAGACAACTGACAGTTTTTAGAGAATGGTTTTTTCTTGGAAAAAAGATAATTACTCTGATCTGTTGCTGATAGCGTTTGACGTTCTTCTCAAGATCAGCCTTGGCACGGTTGGCAGCATCCAGGGCAACCTCAAGCTCGTTGATATCCTGCTCAAGCTTCTTCCTGATTCTCATGGCCTCGGCCTTACCCTTAGCCTCGGCTTCAAGACTGGCCTGCATGGAATCAAGGGCACGCTGATGGTTTCGTCTGTAAGCCAAAAAAATATTAGTATTGGCATTCGATGATTCTGAGATAATCGCTAGAGTAAAATTACGGATACTTCTTTTTTATGGTTTAAGAAAATTTCTGCATATACCTGGTGTTATCGAACTCTTCCTCTTTTTCTTGAAGACGCCTGTCAATTTCAGTTCTGACAGTTGCGATCTCAAGCTGTGCACGCATGACTTTAGCTTCCTCCTGTTCAAGAGAGCTCTCAGCCTCTTCCAAAGCAGCCTGGAGTTCCTCCTTCTCCATCTCAAGACGGCGTTTTGCCTTCTCCACCTCGTGGACACTTCTTCCTCCCTCACTGAGTTGGTCGGTGAGTTCGTGGATCTCATCAGCAAGATTTTTGTTCTCGCGTCTGAGAGATTCAATGGTATCATGGGATTCCTCGAACTGTGCCTTGAGTCTAAAGCATTCAGCAGAGAAGCTGCGAGTTTCTTTATGGGCGTTCTCAACCTCTATCTCCAGGGTTCTAACTTTGCTCTGCCACTCTTGGACGGTCTTGTCGAAGGCTCTCTGTTTCTTCTCTAAGTTGTTTGCATTTGCGTTGGCCTAGGAAAAACCACGGAAAATATAATATTTATAAGCACATAATTTACTGTCTATTAGAGAAAACGCCTTTTAAGTTACATGTATGGCTTAAATGACATGGATTAAAAAAATCTTACTCTTTCTACTTCGATGACAAGGTCTTCCATTTCCTGAGCCATACGTTGTTTCACTTTCTCGAGCTGGCTGATCTTAGCATTAGCTGCCTCTAGATTCTGGTCGGCCTCGTTAAGTTTAGCTTGCATACGGCGTCTGCAAAAGTAATTGGTAAATTAATAAAAAATCTTTTTAATGATATTTTTGCCGAACATTTTCAATAAAGGTACATTTTTTTTTAACCAAAGGAATGTATTTGATAGATTTCGCATGTTACTGTACCTCATCTCTTCAACTGCCTCGGCACTGGCACCACCACCACTCTCGCACTTGGATCGCCACATCTGCACCTCATTGTGGGCCTTGCTGAGCTGACGCTGGACATCGGCCTTGGACTCCTGTTCCTCCTCGAACTGTTCGCGGAGGGAGTCGAGGTCGGCATTGAGGTTACGGACCTCGGATTGCATTTTCTGTCGGAGCTGTGTAAAACAAGGAAAAATCACATTGTATTCTCATTTATTATATAACCACAATCTCGGTTTTATACACATTCAAATTTTTAGTGTTTGAATTGACACACAATACAATCAACGTACTCTAGACTCTTCCTCAATGGAGCGTTTAGCCTCTTCCAGCTGAGAAGCGAGAGAAGACTTCTCCTTGGTCAGTTGGCTGACACGGCTCTCGGCTTCCTCCAATTGGCGGGTAAGATCGGCATTCTCGCTCTGCAGTCTGGACTTTGCAGAGTTAAGGTCGGCAGCATTTCTGTTGGCCTCGTCAATTCTGGCATTGGCTTCAGAGAGTTGGGCTTCAAGCTGTTTGGAGACCTTCTCGGCAGATTGCTAAAAATAGGCATTACATTGGCAAATCTATTTGTTTTGGGGTTGGGGGTTGGTTGAGTTGAAAACTGTGAATTCAAGTGATTTTTTTATAACTTTAAAAGTTTAACGAAAAGTTAAGTAACTAATTTTGAATGATATAATTTTTTTCAATTTAACTGTGCCGTCAGAAGAAGTTAGAAATACAAACTCGTAGATTTGGTGACTAGGAGGGTACATCCAGGAAAAAATGTATAAAATAATACAGTGACAAAATAAAAAGAAAGAAGAAATACTCATTTATTTGGACAGTATACCTTATTTTTGTTGAGAATTGCAATCTGTGCATGAAGGTCATCAAGCTCAACCTTCATTTGTGCTGCATCCTTAAGGGCTCTATACAGAAAGAGAAAGAAGGCAAGGAAAATAAGTGGGGATGTGTATATATATGGTTTTATTATGGCCCAGTTTAGTTAGGTTGTGTGGGGACTTAGATTATGGTGCAGTGTGGTATATACATATATATAATATCGTAGTGCACCCATGCCTGGATTCCAAGGTTCTTGCTGTAGAAAAGAGGTAGGATTGAAGAATGACACCGATTAATTGTCATTCTTTGTTTTACCTTCTGCTTAATGACATGTTGAAGCTGACTTTGCATGTCATCAAGTTCACGTTTCACATCTTTCTTATCCTTTTCCAGTCTGTAATAATTTTTCATTCAGTAATCGAATAGTCATTTTTTTTTTCTTGCATATGTAAACTATTTCTCCGATATTTTTCATATAAAAAATTTAATAAATTTTATTGTCTGCTAATATTGCCATTACTTACTTAGCCTTGGCCTTGTTGAGCTGGTCGATTTGGTCAGCCATCTCATTGGCAACGTCTTGTTGTTTCTTGCGGAGGGCTGAAACCTGAGCTTCTCCTGCCAAAGTTTGTTCCTCCAAGTCACGACGCAGTTTCAACAACTCTTGTTCCCTCTTTTTGTTCAGATCAATCTAAAGAGAGAAGAGTCAACAACACGTTTGAATTACAGATGTTTAGTTATTTGAAAGCTGTGTGAAAAGATCAGTTTATGCTTTAAGTGTTTTACTGAAAGTATTGTTTACCTGAGCTGCAGTGGCACCGCCAGCCTCGTCCAGACGCTCGCTCAATTCGTCCAACTCGCGGCTGAGCTCCATGCGCTGTTTCTCAGACTTGGCTCTAGCTGCACGTTCAGCCTCAAGCTCCTCCTCAAGTTCTTCGATTCTTGCGTTCAACTCCTTGATCTTGCGCTGGAGACCGGCGTTGATGCCCTGCTCATCCTCAATACGAGAGTTGAGGTTGTTGATCTCCATGTCCTTCCTAATGAAGAGTAATTGAATGCATGATACAGTTATTCAAAAGACGCGTTTTCCCCACGTTAATTGAATTAAGTTCAAAATGAATGAATTAATCCACTCTTTAGTATTATCATTACAAGAACTTACTTCTTGCCGGCGTCTTCCAATTCTCTCTTGACGCGTTCAAGGTCTTCAACAGCACCTTGTGTGGATTTCAGGTCCTGTTCAAGCTTGCGTTTGGCCTTCTCAACATCACCACGGATCTTCTTCTCACGCTCAAGGTTGTCTTCCATCTAAAACGAAAAGTAAGAAGTGATTACCTTTTAGAAAAAAATGAATACAATATACTTTTAATCAATTATAAATAAAAGAGATAGGAAAAATACATGATACATGTATTACATAAACTGAAGGCTACCATACCTCATCCAGAGTCTGTTCAAGTTTCTGTTTAAGTTTGTTGAGATGATTGCATTTGTCCTCCTCGGCTTGTAAATCTGCGAGAGTCTTCTTGTGAGCTTCATCCAAAGCCTTCTTTTCTTTGTTGAGCTTGGCGAACTGTTCATCTTGCTGTTGAATTTCATCGTTAAGAGTCTTGATCTGGTTATCTTTGGTTTGTTTCTCTTGTTCAGCCTTAGCAAGAGTGTTTTCAAGATCTTCAATGTCTTTTTTCAACTCATCATTTTCAGCTTCCATCTTTTTCTTAATGGACTCAAGCTCAGCTGCAGCGTCCTCCTCATCAAGAAGGCGTTCCTCGTATTCCTTGATCTGAGCTTCAAATTCAGCTTTTTCTGTAATAAATTGTTCAAGTCTCTCCTCGAATTCAGCTACTCTGTCCTGTTCGGCTTGAAGGTCAATGAAGATTCTATTCTTTTCTTCCAACAATACAACATTCTGTTCCTCGAGTTTCTTTTTGATTTCAGTGGTCTTCTTCAATTCCTCCTCCATCTTGTGCATTTCTTCCAATTTTTTCTTCATCTCCTCCTCTGCACGAGCAACATTCAACATGGGCTTTACCTTGGCGTACAGTTTCCACCATTGCCAGTTTCTCAAGACAAGCCATTTACGGATGTTTCTCTGGATCATGGCAAGAGCAGTTCTGAAACATTAAAGGTATTTTATTCTCTAGTATTAATTACCATCATACAGAAAAAAGAAATTATTAAAAACATGTGTCGAACCAAACGATTTTAGATACAAGTACATATAGGTGTAAAAATTACCTTTGGTCCTGCAATTTCTTGTATTGTTTGCGCATCAGATAACCTCTGATATGAGCCTGGAATCCAGACAGAATGGCAGAAAGACGTTCATCACGCATTTCCTCAAGCATACCAAGTACACCAGCCTTGAAGAATACCTTAGTATTACCAAGACGGTACTCTGCAGGATCAAGCTGCAGAGCGAGCAGAACTTTCTCGGACACAACCTTTCCATCAACAAAGCCTTGTGGAATGGCATTAGGGGCCAAGATGGAGTATCTGTAAAGCAGAATTTTGATTTTGAAAGTTTGAGTTATAAGACTGCATAGAGCGACGATTATTCATTGAAGTCAAATCAATCACAGTACCTCTGTTTGAATTCAGAGTAGATGACTCTGCTGGGAAATCCTTTGCGACAGATTCTGATACCCTCAAGTACACCGTTACATTGAAGCTGATTGAGTACAAGAGCGGCATCAATCATTCCAGACTGTTTCAATTCGTTGGGAATGATGCAACGCACGAAGTGGGGATGAGTGCTGTACAAGTTCTTCATCAGTTTATTCAGAGACTCCTACAACAAATTAATTCATATGTCAATTAATTGGCATTTCACTCCAAACATATTCTACCAAAAACTTAGAATAGAAAGTGAATTAGGATAAAATGCATGCATTACCCTGTGGACAGCAGAGATAGTCTGGAAAGCAGAGGACTTCTTCTTCTTCTTTCCACCGCCGGCTTCAGGTTCAGGAGCTTGGAAGAGTTCCTTTACAAGGTGTTCTTTTGATTCAGATAGCAGGGCAACGACGTTCTCGTTGATTGGATCCTTGTTCTTCTCTAGCCAACCACTGATGTTATAACCAACAGAACCAGCATAGTGACCCAATGAGAAGTCAGGAGCGGGAACGCCGGGTCTTGGAGCCTTTCCTGGTTTTCCAAAGTTGGGGGATTTGCCCATGTGATTTTGGTACAGCTTGTCTTTGAATGACTTGTCGTCGGCCTTGGGGAACATGCATTCCTCTTCAAGGATGGACAGGATACCCATAGGCTGAAAAAAAGTGTTTATTTATTCTCCCGAATTCTCAAACTAAACGTACATGTATGTAATATTTTAGTTTACAGACTAAACTTTGATACCCTACCTTCTCAATGAGCTCGATACAGGCTGCCAAGTCCATACCAAAGTCAATGAACTCCCATTGGATACCTTCCTTCTTGTACTCTTCCTGCTCCAGGACAAACATGTGGTGGTTGAAAAACTGTTGAAGTCTTTCATTGGTATAATTGATACACAGCTGCTCAAAGCTGTTGAACTGTACAATGAAAATTAGATCATTTGAAAAAAAAAAGATAATTAACATTTGTTGTACAAATGACAATGTAGCTGTTCTCAGAATATGCATTGGTTTTCTTATAATTTACCTCAAAAATTTCGAAACCAGCAATATCCAATACACCGATGTAGTAGTTTCTCTTGGCTTTGGTGTCCAAAGTTTTGTTGACTCTTTTGACCAGCCACTGGAACATACGGTCGTACAGAGATTTGGCCAAGGCACCAACGGAGTTGGTTACTTGCTCTTTGTTCTGACCCTTGAAGACAAACTCGGTTCCGACCTTGACCTTGGGTTTCAGCAAGCATTTCAAAAAGTCTCCGGCGTTGATACCCAACAGGAAAGCGACCTTTTCAGGTTCTAAAAAAACGAGAATGAATATGAGAGAATTCATCCCGGACGAATACAGTAAACTTTATAATACTTTTATGAAACAGTTTTTAAATAAATACATACCGGCAGTTCCATCAACCTCAGCCTGTTCACCCTTCTGCTTGAAGGTCATTTCACCCATATGCATGATGGAGGCTGTGCATTTGTACATGCTGTGCTTCTCTTCAGTGGTGAAACCAAGAATGTCAAAAGCTTCCTATATGATACAGTATCGTGCGTTAATAAAATGAAGTCAATACACGCTTATACGCGGTGACAAAAGTAAAATTACATCCAATCAAAATAGAATTATCTTTTTTTGTTGTTCCGCATATACATACATCGACCATTTTCATTTCTTCAACATCATCAATACCATCAACTGTCAAAGCACCTTGGTTGATAAATGAATAGAGGGCGGGATCGGGTGAGACCAGCAGAGGTTCTAAAAAGAGTTAAGGTGGGATAAGGATGAAAGGATGTGTGGACATACAGTTTGAATTGGAACGGTGTCCCATGAGAGATCAGTATGAAATGACATTTTAGGCAGATTATATGGATTAAGACGTGGGAATGCAGTATCGAATTGACTGTTTAGAAAACTGAAATAGAATTGTTTTATGGTAGCGGAATCAGGAGAACGTTTGGAAGATTAAGTGACAAGTCTTTTAAAAACTCGTGACAACCTGTCTAGTAGAGGGTGTTTTTGGATTGCGGAGTTACAAAGAAATATAAAAAAAAGTTGGAAATATGAAGACCTTTGGGAAGAGAATCTGTGAAAGAATATATGAATTAAAGAAAATGAATAGATTTTTTGGAGTAGTATTAAGTTTGGGGTGTTGGTAAGCATTTCGAGATTCATGATACCAGGCTGCATTTTCTGAAAAAGAATCTATTAGTTCGATATGCTGTGTTATGGTACTTTTAAGAATGAAAAGAGATCGAGTTCGGATTAAAGGTTTTGGAATTCTTTTTGAAAAGAAGGACATTTCAATTCAGGGAGAAGGATAGAGTGACTGAAAGAAAATTTATTAGTTCGACATGGTAAAGGATTTTGACGGGATTTTATATCTCTTTAGAGTCAAGAGATATTTTGGAACCAGGTTTCCATATCAGAAGAAGAATAGAGTATATTAGAGGGGGAGAGGGACTTATTACAACGTACGTCCATCATTTTCATTTCCTCTACATCATTAATGCCATCGACAGTGAGTGCACCCTGATTGATAAAGCTGTACAGGGCCGGATCGGGTGAAACCAATAAAAGTTCTGTAAGCAGAATGCCATTACGTGATTTATATGACGTAAATGAGACGATGATTTACACAATATAAAACTCAGACGGATTGGACAGTAGGTTGCATAGCTGCCTATTTAAGTCCTCTCCCGACGATGACGAGTGTAATTTTCTATGTTATATGAAATGAAATACTTCGGTGAGATATAAAGTATTAATCATTGTCATTTACCAAAGAAAAAAGTGTAAAATGTAATTGAGATAGCTCTATCAACATTACTATTGATGAAGACACATACCGTTGAGTTCTGGAATGGCATTAGACAGAAGCTGGTAGAAAATATGGTAGTTTCTCTCAACAGTTTGCTGGTAGGTCACACGAGATTTCTCGAGCAGGTCTGTGAATTTAAACATATATTTTCAATAATAAAATTTTCAATAATGTTTTCAAAATGAATGGAAAACTAATAACATTAAAGAGCCTATAAACTTACAGGTTTCAATGTCGGCTCCTGCAATTTTTCCTGTGGGACCGAAGTGGATACGGACGAATTTTCCCTGTTTATAAACGAAAATGACTCAGTAAAAAATCGTGAAAATGAAAGAACAATCGTAAAATAGTTTTTTTTAATGAAAATGTTATTTAAAAAAAATTATTTAATCGCTGAAATGAAATTTATAATTTATAACTGATTGATTATGAGAAAAATGCTTTTAAATGGAAATTTTATTTTAAATTTTTTTTTTTATCACTGAAATGAAACTTATAATGTTTTTACTTACAGTTGACCTGCATCCTCAAAATGAGAGGAAACAATATCAGGAGGGAGTGAGGATGGGGAGCGGCTTAGGAAGGTGAGCGGATATCTGAGGATCCAGATTATCCTAGTGATGAGGGAGAATAGGAATTTGTTAAAAACACACCGGTGGATCAAAGTGTTTCGGTGCTGTAATATTCGTTCGTGGTTAAACGAATTCCCCATCAAGGTAATACATGCAAGGTTATTTTCACATCAAAAACCATGACATTATATATAATGAAATAATAAAGAAAATGGTGTAAAAATATTAAAGGTTTTGTGACTCCTAAGTCTTTTCTGGAACATCAAGAGGGTCAAATAGGTTATCATCAACCATGCACTGAGGATGATAAATTTGTTCATTGTCAAAAAATCAGGAAAAATGATATTAAAGATCAAAAAATCAAAATAAAAATATGGGTTGAGTTGTTTTATGGTTTAGGTTTAATGAAAGATAAATTCAGCACAAAAGTGGATTATCAAAGGCTTTAATAATAAACTTACAAAACGTGAAGAGTTGTTGTTACGGACAGTCTTGGCGTTTCCGTAAGCCTCAAGTACTGGGTTAGCCTGCACGATCTGATCCTCTAGGGTTCCCTGTTTTGTAGCAAGGTCAAGAAAAAAGGGAGGGACCGGAAAAGGATTGAGATGGAATTGGGTGAATTTAGTAGAAAACGATCAGAATAGTTTGATTGGATATAAAGGAAGGATGTTCGGAAAATTCACGGAGAAAGGAGAGAGGGGAAAAAGAAAAAAAAGAATAAATTATAAACTTTTGCAAAGCACAGTGACAAAGAATATCGTTCGATTATCATTCTGATAAAAAATAACACTTGATTTTTATTATTACTATTATGACATTATTGAAGGAATGTCTTTATAGAGGAAACATTTTCGCTACCTTCTTGTCGTCCTTTGGTTTTTCCTCTACGTCCTCTTTTTTGGACTGACCAGCTGCCACGAGGGCGAAATACTGAATGACCTTTTTGGTGTTTTCAGTTTTACCGGCTCCAGACTCACCACTGTGAAGTAAAAAATAGAAATTTTATTATCTGATGAATGGAAACTTCACCCCGAGGCAAATTTTCCAAAAAAAAAAAAAAAAAAAAAAATGAAAACTGTTAAAAATGGACAGACTTACGTAATCAACATGGACTGATTTTCACGATCTTGGACCATGAATTGGTAAGCGTTGTCAGCAACGGAATACAAATGGGGAGGCATTTCAGTCTTTCTCTTGCCCCTGTATTTGTCGACCAGTGCCTGGCCGTAGATGGGGAGTCGCTTGTAGGGATTGACGGCAACGCAGAAAAGTCCGGAATAGGTCTATAAACAAGAAAAAACAAAACAGATGTATTACGTTTTCAAAAATTTAAAATGTAATAAGAGCTTGAGATTAAAGAAAATATGAATTAGGAAAATTGTGAGAAATAATATTATGAGCAATTTTTGCTTCTTTTTTTTTTAAATACTTACGTAGATCAACATAGACTTGTATCGGGATCTCAAGTTGTGCAATACAGAGGCTTCGTTCAGGTAGGTCATGTTGGCCATGTCTTCAATTTTCTCGTACTTGGGCGGATTCATTTGCTGGATATCATCCTTCTTCACTGTCCTGGTCTAAAAAATATATAAAGACATCCCATTTTTAATATTAGCTTTAACACAGTATTTGAAAATAAGAAAATTAAAAACTAGAAAAATTGCTTGACATTCTGCGAATGTTTAAGATAATTCATAATGAATCATATTACTTTTTTTTTTAATTTTTAAACCAAAGAATTGTTTTGTTATTTTGTTTGTTTGTTTTTACCTCTTGGCTTTCAATGGTCTTGACAGTGATTTCCTCTCCTTTTGTGGACTGGATCTCGGCGGCCAAGAAGCCCTCCTTCTCGTCAGGAATCCAGCACATCTTTTTGCCGTCAAATGGGACAGTCTGCTCCTTCATAAGAGCTTTCCTGTCGACAGCGAGGTACTTCATATCCGGATCGTTGGGATCGAATGACGCCATGTTTGCTTATTCGGTGGACAAGCTCCGCTTGTATATAGATACCAAGTTTAGCCGAAATCTGGCGAAAAGATGGAGTCTGTCTGGTTAACCGGACGCCTCAAGAACAAGCCCGAATTGTTACAGAACAGCCTAAAAAAGCGGAACCAAGAATTTGAATACTAGCATTGAATAGAATTATGATTGAATTTCTTTCAGTTTTTTAATTTTTTTTTCTTCTTAATTTTGCTTGAAAAACTTGCCCTGGTATCAACAACGTAATCATATTTTTTTGTAATTTGTAGAAGAATGGAGATTATAGTTTTTAAAGTAAGAAAAATGTTTAAAAAATGTATGTTAAAAAAGAAAAGAAAATGCATGCATTAGGGTGTTTGGAAAATGTAAATATATAAGAAGCCACACAAGAAGTAAAATTTCTTTTTCCCGGTCCAAGAAACCTCTGCCAAAGATTTTTTTATCGACACTAAGTAGGTTCATTCTCAAATCTCAAAAACATATAAATTATAACATGGGTAAAATTGGAAGTTGTTCACGGGTTTTATTCTGATGATTATGTATCATATTTGAAAGAATAGGAACATAACGTGTTGAGATTTGGACAACTTAACACCATATTTAAAAGATATTTTTTAAAGACATCATTATTTATTTTCTTATTATTTAATTTTCACCTGTTTTTACTTTACATTTTTCAGAGTTACTCCTCTTGCACCGATACTGATTTGGTCTGGGAGCTATCAAGCATATGGTATGCTTAGAAAACATCCAAGTTTCCATTAGTTCAAGCCTAAAGGTTATCTATTACACCATCCCATTGAGTCCGAATCTATTTGCAATACAAGCATATCTAAAATTCTTTTCAAAAATATTTTATCAAAATCAGTACGAAATATTATTAGAACTTTTTAGCTAAGCGGCAAGTTTGAATCCATAACATATTAACTAAGTTCTGAAAGTATATCCAAATATGGCACAGGAATGCGCGCATCTGCTTGCACTTGCATGCATCCTTTCGCTATCATTCCTGTCAAAAATATTCTTGTTCATTTTTCTATGCCAAATATTAGAGCTAGGCATAATTTCACGACCTTTTAGTTAGACTAGTATGAATCCATCACTGATAAGTTATGCATTAAGAGCATATCCAAATATGGAACAGGTATGCGCTCATCAGAATTCAACCTTACCTTGGATATATTCCGGAGAGAGATGTTTCAAAATACTAAAAATTCACAGAATTATGTAATCCGAAATCAGAAAGATAATCTTTAGCGAAAGTGTAAAACTAAGGAGGGGTTTAGAAGGAGTAAAGGTGGAAAGTGAAATGCTTAAAACTGGGAAAGTGCATTAAAATCTAGTGAAGGATAAAATGATTTCGGAGATTTGGGTGGTTTGAATGTAAGGATAGGAAGGGTAGTGGTTAATGTATAAAAGTCAAGAGATATTAGGTTAGGATTTATTTACCACGGAATGAGTAAAGGCACACAAGAGAGAAAAAAATCCAACATCCGATTTACTTACGATCTGAAGCTGCTCTAACTGCTTCGGTTACACCCTTCAGTTTATATATCCTCAAAAATTTCCGAACAGAAATAAACAACGACTTGTTTGATTGGAGGGTAGTTGTTACAGCATCAGTCGAGGTCCAATCGGAAGACGAGAAAGATTCATATACGAGAAAGATGAGGATACTACAAAAGGAATACGATTGCTCAGCTGTTCTGTGCCAAGAGTCGAATAACGGTATGGAACCATGAATCTATTAATAACTTTGCATAATAAGCGCACTGCGTGGGGGATGTATGGGGGACGTGTTTGCTTATCTGTCTGGATATCGTCTGCTTACATAATTATTGTTAATTATAAACTCAATGGGATTACTTTTCCTTGTCGTCGTGTTTGTGTCTTATTAGTAAATAGACAGGACAATACAATTTGAAATGTAACGGAATATTTTATTATGCATATATATGAAAATTCCATGTTTTCAATCTGTTATACTGTTGTCTATTTAAAAAAAATGATTTTGCACATTTTAAAAAAGATTTTGATTTCTTCGTACTTGTATTTCGATAAAAGATTTCAACGAGGTAAAGAAATTGTTAACTCCTCGTTTCTGGCTTTAGTCATTCGAAAAAAAAAATATTGAAATTACATGTATTTTGAAATTTATGATAAATTAAACCTGTAATACGCGAATATGCAGCTAATTGCAGGCATGGACATACGTGAATTTTTAAACTCGTATACACTCAAATTTCTATATACAATGTACCTGTATTTCAAAGCTGGAGGAGGGGGCTTTCATTATTTGGAATTGACAAGCATATAAGGGACTCACGGAAATTTAATCAAATGAAAAATGTTTTATTTCTGAAAAAAAAACCCGCAGAATTCCACGTTTAATTAATATCACGGAAATTATCCAAGAGCATATTGTCTTTCACTAATTAACAATTTTCAATTGCCATTGAGTACATGACTAATTAAATTAGTCATGTACTTATTGGCAATTGAAAATTGTTAATTAGTGAAAGACAATATCATAAAAACAAATAAAGTCTTGTCATTTTTTATATATTTTTAAATCTTTTAAAAGTTAAATATTAAAGCTTTTAAAATAAGTTGAAATTCTGAGAAATAAAACCAACGACTTTTATTGCAGTAAATAATATCTTTTGATAATTGATATCATCTTGCGATTCAGAGAAAGTTGCATATCTGAATTATGTATGCAAATGTTGGTTATGGAACACACTCTTCGTGTATCAGCAGTTTTTCTGCAAATCGTCTGTAATTAATTTGCGTTCACTTGATGAAAGGTCATATTGGCGCGTGCAGGCATTACGCGCGTGGTCTGTATCGTATAGACGAAATCAGAACCAGCAGGGAGGGATTTGTGGACGAGGTTCATATTGCACAGAAGTGTATGTGCTGGAATCTTCATCACCAGTTTAAATGTTTGTTTTATTGTTTCAAGTAAAACGAATGCTTCTTAATGCCAAGTTTTATATAGTCTGTTTATTGGAAAGGAAAATGATCCAACCATTTAAGGACCATCTATACACTAATGAAAAAAATAATTTGCGGAAAATATGTCGTGCAAATGATATAAATATTGAGTATATCTACTTCATATTTAATATAATACACTGATAATTTTCTGGTATCCACATGAACATGTCCAAAGACAACAAAGTATTTGTAAACAGAAATCAATGTTCCTTACTTACATGCATATAAATTGCAATAAAAAATCATAATGCAACTTCGTCAAATAAAATGTTAGGAATACTTGAATCGATTACAAATTCAGAAGAACACTCTAGATTTAATTTATTTTTATTTCAAATATAAGGGCAGTAATACCATGTAATTAGAACCGTCAGGAAAAGAAAGACGTTACGAAAAAAAACGAAAAGACGTTCAAACACTACAATATGTATGTTGAATACTTGATAATTGCAATTCAGTTCGTCTCATGCATGTTAAATGCCGTCCGTTTTTTAGAGAAATGATTATCCCCACCTCAAATCAACGCTAAAACTATAACTGTTCTGAAATTATGATTCTCGAAATACACTGCACAAATATTTCTTATTCTTGCATTGATGGACCTTCAAGTACATGAATAATTTTGCGAAAATACGTGTATTTACCCATTGCAGTAAATTATTTCGAATAAAATTAATTTTAAAAATTGCATACAATTTATATTTTTAGAACTAATTCCTGACCTTGAAAGAAAATATTTACATGTTGTTCATGTATAAGGGCGCAGGCAATTCATTCATACTCAACATATTACTCGTGTATATTTGGCGGAATGTGAAAATAAGCTCCTAAGCGCCATCGTTGTTGTATTTGCTTAGAGTTTTGATTAATAGTATATATCTAAAACAGATGGCATGCTTCTAAGAATCGCGCACACTTGTTTTCAGTCAGAACAAGACATCGGCTGCATGCCTGGTTTGTTAATTACCGCACTCTTGTACTCCCACGACAAAACTGACATGCAAGGGCATTCCATGGAACATCCAATGGAAATATGTTAACAATATGTTCGTTAATTTTCTTTAGATGTTGCGATTGTCTTTTCTGATTGTCTTTTTTTTTTTTGGCTACATCTTTCAACTTCATGGATAAATTTCAAGATTTAATTCATGAAAAACAGATCTCGAAAATGATTCAATGTTATTCAATATATTTTTTTAATTTCTTTTCTTTTTTTCCTTTTTAATTTTTCTTGGTGCGTGATTATCAACAGCACAAACTGACAGTGTTTATTGTGTTAATATCAATTTACGTAGGAAAAACGTCAAAGGAACAATTAAAGGAGAACGCATGGAATCGCAGGATCTTTGTAAAACACATTTTATCTAAACTAGAAACGTCTGAAAGGTTAAGAACGATCAGTGGTAGAGTCTGTAGAGGTGCATTGACTCTTAGCCAACAATTTTCTTCAATAACTGCATTAACATAAAAAAGACGAGTGATAATTCCCGATTCTGTTATTTTTCTCCGAAGTTTGAAATGAGCTTAGAAATAGTCTTATTCTCAAGTTAAATGGATATGAAGTAAAACGTTTCATTTTATGAAATAATATAAAATAACACATATTAATTTTCTTAAAGAAAGAACCTGTGGGAATTTGACCAAAGGACTCTTGAATGACCACAGCGGGGGGTGCCCATTTATCGCTACCACCAAGAGCTATGTAAATAGCAACGTGTTATTATCATGTCTGAGCTTAACCCCCTCCCTTTCCCCACAGTCTGAAAAGTCATCGAATTTCAAACCACCTCTTCATGAAGACTTGATTTGTCGCATATGTTTATTAATCTAACTTGTATTAATATAAGAACAAGTTATCTTGATCAATGAAAATTGATTAAAATCAATGAAAAATAGTGTGTAAATGATTATTGAATTAAAAAAAAATCACCTTTTCTTTTCTGAACATTTAATGAACAAATAATTATTTACATTAAATGAATAACTAGAAAAAAATCTTTTTAAAAATCAAGGTAATCTAGAGTAATCAGAGGTAATCATGATTACATGTAAGAAAAAGTAATCTTATGTAATCGATTAGTTTAAAAATATGAATGTACTAAGCTTACTATTGATTACTTTGAAAATCCAAAGTAACTATAATTTAATAGATTACTTTTGAAAGTAATTGACCCCAACCCCGACCTTTAAAAAAAAATAAAAATTGATTTTACCAGCTTTTACTAAAGCTATAAAGTGATTAGAAATGCTTGATAGATATTTACAAAATACTAAATAAAATAACCAACATTTTTACTACAAAAATTAAACACATAAATTTTAAGTTAATATTTTGACATTCGACGTTTCGTTAATCGTTTTTGGATCATAGATTAAGAAGTGTTTATAATTGATATATTTCATGAATAAGTTACAGGATTAGATAATTTTGTTCTCAATTTTCGTGAATCAATTTAGATTCCTTATTTATTACAAGAGACGTTTTATCAATGTAACTACTAGTATTTTAAAGCTTTAAAACATTACAATGTACAACAACACTATGTATGGACATTTCATACGTTCTACTGCTCATGGAAAAAATTATCTTTATTGCATTTTTTTAAAAATTTAAATTCGATACATATGGAGACAACGAACAGTAATCTAGCTCAAAAGCCCATTTAAACAAAACAGGGAGCAGGGCAAACACGGACCTCTAAAAGCATCAGAGGTGGGATCAGGTGCCATGGAGGAGTAAGCATACCTTGTTGACCAGTCACACCCGCCGTGTGCGCCTTGTCATGATCGGGCAAACGGAAAAATCCGTAGACAATTCAGAGTGTAAATAATGACCTAACAATTACATGTAGTATGAAAAACATCAGTCAGCATTCGACTTAATGATAGATTGTATTTGCTGACAAGGTCAATGTATCGACCATAGAACTTGCGAAACGTTGACTTCAAACGAGACTGTTGATATCCTTGTTTCATGCATTTGTTTGTCAATAGCTTGCCCCGTTTTAGAATTTGTTCGTACGTAGTATCGAATCAAGTCGAGTTGAAGGCCACAGCAAGTGTCTTCTTTTTCTATAAGTTTCTGAAAAAAATCTGCTTCAAATGAATATCAAAATTAATTCAAGTTTATATTAATTCTATTATATGAACATTTCAGTGATTTATTCACAGAGAAGCTCAGGTAGATAATTAAACACCTTTTTTGCATGTCTAATTATGTATGTCTCTGATGTGTATGGTTCCGCCCAAAGGAGAGATTTCGGAGTACTCAAGCTTTCCTGTACCTGCTCCGAGAAAGAAGGAGTTTTAATTTTTTTTAAAGAGTAACCACGATGAATGATGATTTAACATGATATTAACTAACTGCTGGGTTTTCATGCGGTGATTTCGACGTTATATAAAGCTCATCTGATAATCCTCTATTTGTTTCATCAATGTTTATGTTTGTTTAGCAGATGATCGACAAAGACTGTAAATATCACTGGTCTTAAGATCGCCTTAACACTACTTCATACTGGGAGTGCCGGGTAAAAGCGATCTGAAGGCCTGTGGTATAATCTTTGACCAAATGACCCAGAATACTGTGGAGGTCTCCCTCTACACCCCTCCCCCCCCCCTTCCGTAGTAAATATGAAGTATGATTTCTCAAGTTATACTTCGTGCTACAAGTTTGAAGTTTTGAACTTACGAGTAATGAATGGTAGACCACAACATTTCCCTGAAAAAAAAAAAAAACGCTTTCTAGTTACATGTCTGTAAAAATGTACTCTGTAAAAAGGTAAAAATAATATATCAAATATATCAGGATATCAAATAAATTGGATGAAAACATACAGAGAATAAATCAGAAATATATTTCTTCATTATATTATATGTTACCTGGATCTTTCTCTATAATTTGGATAATTTTTTCCGAATTATTTTATTTATTTTAATGTATTTGGGATCAAAACGAATGACTAAAATTATTGCTTTTCATATTTTGTTTAATGGTAACAGATGTATAGTTGTTTTCCCAAATATGTTTATCATTCCAATTTTGCATGCAAGCTATTTAATCCATATTTGAATTTTGGAAGTATGACCAGAAAAAAGATAAATGCTGGGTGAACGAATTTCGATCTTCATATAAATTACTAGTATATGTTACGCATTTTTATAATCCATAAGCGTTGGAAGCAAAACAGAGGGGAGGGCTTACTTCAATGAACAAAGAATCACGCACGCTAACTCTCAATTCCCGCCTACGTTTTAAGCCCATTTAATTCAAAATAAATGGCAGTTTGGTCATTAAAACTTGATTTAATGCAAAGAAAAGTTCATTATTAATTGATTAATAATTTTAAAACCAGTGTCAAACACTTGATTGCTCTTATTTATGACTCTTTTCAAAAGGGAAGTTGAAAATTTTATCCATTCAAATCAGGCTTTAAAAATCGCTAGATTTTCAAAAACGCATGGAATGGATAAATGACTCTTAAACTTTCCGTATGTTTAAATTTTGTAAAATTCAACATAATAGATTGATAAAAGACCTTATTTTATTTGTAATCTCATTTGAAAGCGGTTATAAAATGATCCCCCCCCCCCATGAAACAACAAAAGCTTTGGTATGAATTTGTGAAATAACAATTCACAAAACCCATAAAACGGAACTTTTGTTTCACGGGGGGGGGGGGGGATCCAAATAAGTTATGTTCTATGAAAATTCACATAAATATCTATATAAATATTTAAAATCATTCAATTATGTTAACTTTTGAATTGACTTGGAGGTAGGCGGCAGAAAAATACTATCGTTCGCAGTTCTTTCTTTACTTACAAAACAACATTAATGTTGTATCAGTAAAATCTCTGGACAAATCGCAACAATCTCACAAATATTGAAATTATTTGTCTATGAACTAGCATACATACACCAAAGAGGGCAAAAATGATCAATTCTTCATACTTAAATACAATATTTCAATATGAGTGGGTCTTCGCTCCATTTTTTTTTTTTTGAAAAATTTTATTCAAAATATGCGTTAAAATATCCATTCCTTTGCTAATAAAAACATGGAATTAAAGAAGCATTCACTATGTTCGTTTCTGGTCCAGAGATTCTGGAGATTTTTTTTTAAATGATACACTTAATTTTCACCAGTTCCTTTATTTCCATTGAAAGGAGATGTGGTCAATCATATCAACAAATGTGAATACCCTTTACCAAGTGGTGTTATTGAATAACAGTTACCAAAGGGTGCTATGTAGTCCGTTTAGTTAAAATTAGCTCAGTGGTTCTGGAGAAAAAGTTGAAAATCTGAAAAGATTACAGACAACACATGATAGACATATATACAGACTGACGCCGGACACCCTTAGATCAGAAAAGTTCACTTGAGCCTTTGGTACAGGTGAGTTAAAAAGGAAAAATGAAAATCTTTCAAAATGCTTCTCAAAACTTGGTGCAACTTTAATTAGCATCGGTACAATTAACTATAAAAATGAAAAACTGTCAAAAGTGTTTCAAATTCAGATTATATATGCTTTTGTTTTAAAAACCAGTAGTGCTACAGTCTCATTAGAAGTGACTGATTTTGTTTGTTTGTCGTTAGCTCAACAATGGTTTGTCAAATATCTTTTTAGCGTCAGGTCATTTTTCACATTTTCAACTTCTCAAGAACTCCCTGACCATTTTCAACCAAACTTGGCATAAAACAAGCTTCTGTAAATGGGATTCAAGTTTTTTCAACGGAAAGTCACATCCCTGTCAAGGAGATATAATTAAGAAATAATGAAAATAGGGTGGGGTCATTAACTCTTTTTCCCGAGAACAGTTAAGCCAGAAAAGATAAAAAATTTTCCTATTTCATGAAGATACAAAGTGATTCAAATTATTGCATCTGAGATAATAGTATCGGGGCCAAAATATTACACAGAAAACAAGAAACCTTTCGGCCACAATGCTCGCCTTAGCCACAATCCTCGTTTTGAAAAAAAAAAGAAAGATTTGTTTAAGTAGATAAATGAAATCCCTTATTGGGGTCACCAAAAAAGTCTATGATATCAATAATCTGCACGTTCACTACAGTACATATTCAAAATTGCAGTCATGGTGTTATTGTGAATGTCAATATACAAGGTATTTCTGCAGAAGAATCTCTTCCCAAGTCGTGGACCATTCCTTGCTCTGTTGGACGTAATAAGTTATTTTTATAAAAAAAAAACCCTGACCTTATTTTGCAGTCCCAACCAGGCTATTTGGTCTCAATCAATTTTTTAAATCTATACTTCAGAAAATCTTCATATAGTCAAACTAACTAACTGAAGACTTGCTGGGGTTTTTTTTTCTTGGGAACTTTTCTAGTACCCCTGTCCTCATAAATAGATACCGCCGAATGCTTTTCACTGTATGAGATCGCATGAGCGCCATTTAAACTAATATCTGTCGTTTATAATTCGATGTAAGCAGAGCTGGAGATGCATGTAAATAGGTTACAAACAATGCAGAGAAAAACAACTCAGCATGCTAAATATATACATGTCGTATTGTTTACATGTTGTCTGCTGCAGCTGTAAATACCTCATATTGAGACGGTACTGTTTGTAAATGGGCTATTATAAATTCATATTTTTACATCTGAATTTTATAACTTTTCTCACCATTAATTTTTCTTAACCTTTTACCTTTCAGTTATCAAAAAGTTTAAAAATTAGCATTGCAATGTAATCTGTAGCAATTAATTCTCAAAAGTTCCCTAGAATGACTGAACTAAGTACTACAACTTGTAGAGTGCTTACTATCTCTGTCTGCATTGCTAGATCACTGTAAATTTTTTTTCATATATACAGTGTGCCAATTCTTTATCACGGAAACTCAAAGTTGCAAGGGTAATATGAGGCCATTAAAATATATATATATTGTAGTTGCCAGATAGCATACTGATTTTGTACCTGGCAATCTTGCAATTTCCGTGAATGTCTACGTGGAATATTGGGATGAAGACAGGCTTAAAATTTGTGCAAGCAGAAAGAAAGTGGAAGACATTTAATCGTTGTTGTTTTTTCTTTCTGCGAGCAGTCCTGTTTCAATCACGGCTGAAGTCAGGCGAAGGTTTCCCTTGGATAATAATTAATGGATGAAACAAAACAATCTCATTTTTAAAATAATATTTTATTTCAACAATAAAAAGCAAGTACTATATACAAACATACTAAGTTAAGGAGTGACCCAGCATTTCCTTGTCAATGATTCTGATGATGATGTTTTGTAGATTGTGAATGAGTTAAAAGAAGAAAAGAAATAACGCGTTTTCAATTTAGAATAAAAATCTTTTTCAAACAATCTTTAAAAACAGAGAAAGTTTCTGAAAAAAAGAGAAAGTATGATATTCAAAGGTCCTTGGTTTTATTAAAAATTATAATTCAAACTTTGGATCTCAAAAAGCTTCAAATATAAAATGTATAAAAAGAATAAACATGTTTGTAGAGAAAATTGTAAATCTGTGAATTTCAAACTCATTAAAATTAAACTATATTTTTATTTATGAAACCAAACTAACTTAAGGAAGGAATTTTGAGGATAGGATTTAATTGGTAAACAAATCAAAATAATATGCAAATGCATTGTCAAACTTCATATTCTTCAACATCATGACTGTTTTAGCCATTTAAACTAAACTGGCGGATCACCCAAAGGCATGCTCTTCAAAGCATCAACCAATGTGTTCTATATAAAATATTGTCTATGTACATTCATACTAAATGCCCCACAACAATGCGATGTAGAAAGGAGGAGGAGTGAACACAAAATTTGAGCACAGTAGAACCGGATCCATTGTTACTTTGGCATATAGATACACATGCAAGAAATGCAGCAAAATGTGCTGTACATGTAACACAGTTTTCATACAGTCAAACACGACCCCATAAAAAAGTGTATAGCACACAATTCAAGTACTGTACAGTGGTAATCTGATGGTGGCATTTGTCGATCATTTGCGCCCATGCAGACATATCCTGCAAAAAAGGATATATATATAATGTTAAAACAAAAGTATTATACAGTATATTTATCAAGCTGTACAACATTGAATAATTAATATTTTTATTATACAAATTTAAATTTTTCTAGAAAATTTGATTTCAGTTATTATTGACTTTGACTGTTTATTTCTTTGTAAAATAGTATCTCATTTTGAAAGAATATCGGTGCAGGTGCGGATCCAGGAATTTTTTCCGGGTGGGGGGGGGGGGGGTTCCACACCATTCAGAGAATTTCCAACCCAGGAATTTCTTGATAAAAACCCCCCACCTAAATTCCAAAATTTAGGGGAGGGGGCAAAGTAGTTTTTTTTATTTGCTTCAGTATATACTTTTAATAACTCTGCAAATTCCAGGGGGGGGGGGGGGTCCGCACCTCCCCCCCCCCACCTCGACCCCCCACCTCTAGATCCGCGCATGCGGTGGTTTCACTCACAAATATCAGTCTCCTCCTTAGTAGATGTAAAACGAGGAGTTCAAGTCCTGTTTCCTGGAGACTTTGTGACGTCTCTGTTCTGGTATGTTACGGCGCATGGGTCTGTGCTCGTAATTGACTCTAGCCAACCATTCCATCTGTGAGAAATATTTCAGTTTAATGTGACTCACAACCGACCAGAAAACAACGATATATAATACTTGATTAAAAAAAACGCAGAAACTTATGTACATCTTACACAAGTGCAAAAGAAAAAGTGTTTATTAATGTGTGTTGTTCAGACACTGAGAATGCGTCCAACACTAACCTGGTGCGTAGGTTGTGGTATGGTGGGAAGCTCCCTACGCTCCTCAGACTTGTTGATGGCATGGGTCAACTCATACTGATATAAAAAACATTCTTATGAAATACAGAATCAGTCATATAACCATCCAAAAATAAGACTTTTTGGACATTAATATAAACAGAAATATATCTTGATGTTTTACATATGTATATACATGTAAAATGCTCTCACTCTTGACTCTTACCCAGTCTTTAATGTGCTCTCTCCATGCGTGAGCAGCAGAAGTAAAGACTTGTTTACACTGGGAAGAAAGTATAGAAACTATAAAAGCTAATTACAGAGAGAGAGAGAGAGAGAGAGAGAGAGAGAGAGAGCAAGAGAGAGAAACTTACAGCTGATTTGGCCGCCAAGGCAAGCATCACCTCGTACCACTGACGACTGTCATCTGAAGAGATGTCTATGCGGCGCTAGAATTAAAAGAAAGGGTCATTGAATGTTCTGAGGGATGCAAATTGTGCATTTTTTACCCGTCCCATCTGCAACACCAAATACAAATAGAATAGAGGGCCCCTTCACCTTTTCATAAATAACTATATAAATATTTGATTTGTATACCATATGAATCTTACAATTGCTACATTGCATATTCATGAACATGAATATTTGCATATACATGTACATGAATATAAAAGTCAAAACTTGGAAAAATTAAAGTAATATTGCACATGAAGTGGGAGCAAGTGCTAATATTAGGGAACTGCAAGGGCGGATCCAACAGGGAGGAGGGTTAGACCCTCAATTCTCCAGAATGTTCAGTTTTAGTAGATTTAAAAGTAGATGAAAATGGCTTTGACACCCGTGCTTAAGAAATGTGGACCGTTCCTAGGATCTTAATAAAATGTACATTCACATGAAGTAAAGACGTTTTGTCTCTGTGATAGCTACCCCATCCTACCCACCCCACCCCTTCCCCACAAAAATATATTTTCGTGTTTGGCGATTTTTTTTAATCTTTGCTAGACAGAAAAAGAAACCGGGTGATACTTCTTCCTTTTTCGACTGGAACTGAATCCCCAAAACAAAAATTCTGAATCCACCCTTGAATCTTCTCAAGGGGGAAACTCGAACAACAGTTGTTGCTCAATACGCTCCCCTTCGTTTATAAACATAATAATGACAGGATATAATTGATAAGTTTCTAAGAATGACAACAATCTCCCAATCAATATCATGCATAAAAAAGTAAGTTTATAAATGGGTGAGACCTAAAGTTATTACAGCTGAAATAACAACGATATTTTGGAGTAAACCAGTTATTGCTAGTTTTTTTCCTCCTGTTGTAATCCAGTCTGATTAAAATCAAATCTTCACTAGCTCCTTTTTATTTTGATTGTCGCGTGACAATCAAAATAGATAGGACCAAGTGAAGGTTTGATTTTAATCAGACTAATTGTAATCATGTTTTGTTCTTTTTATCTTAAAAATAAAAATAATCCCAAGCGTTACATATGTTATTTTGAGAAAGAGGTGAAAAAATTATTTTATTTTTTTCTTGTTTTTGTGTGTATGTGATTTTCATGTAACAGAGTTTTCACATAGATTATCTTTACTATATATATCTACCATACCCTTACTTGACCCCCCCCCCCCCCCTTTTATGCTTGAAGATTTGCCTCTATTTATTAATTTTCTTAACGTTTGAGAATGGTTGCATGCTTTCAAAATTTTTACTCGAATGAAGTCAAGAAATAGTTTGCGCATTAAACATGCTGAGAGATTAAGAATTACATGATGTTTTATCAGGCATTCCTATTTGGACATGTCTATGTAAACGGTAAATGGACGAAATGGCACGGTATCTCAGAAAGACAAGCATTTAAGACCACTGAAATTTTATTTCCTGAAGAATTACCCTCTTAGATACACTGTTGCTCTTTCTCTCGGAAGATCTTTCTCTTTTCATAGTGATATTTGAGATTTTTGTCGCTCTTTGAAAAGCTCGTCTACTCGCCACTGATTGAAATGAGTAACTAACAACAGTAACCAAAACGCAACGCTACCTAGCAGTTACCAAGGATGACGTCATAACCAATGACAACGCGCAAATCTATTTATAGATGTGATCATGCGAAATAGGTTAAAAAATAACTATACTTACCTCTGAGGTTTCCTTCCATCTATAACAAAATTATCCGTTATCAATCATGTCAATTTGCTTATTTTTAAAAACGTCAAAGGTCTTGTGATGTCATAGGGCGGGAAAGTGGCTGAAACGCCGTGCTGAAAGTCTTCATTTTCACTGATCACTCACACTATGCAATTTATCCGTGTTACTGCCCAAGAATTGAAAGCCAGAGTTGTCCATTTGACCATCTAAATTTTATTGATATCTGTTACAAGTGTAGATTATACATAAGATCAACGTCAATAAATGAATCCAATCAAAAAATTTCCAGAAAACATTAAGTACTAATGTTTATCATACAAATATAAGCCATAATTTCCAAGCTCGGGGAATGAAGAAAATATGGTACGTGTATTTTATCATTTATTTACAATTTTTCTGAGGCCAAATTTTAGCCAGAACTACAGTAGATGTGATAGAATGAAATTGATACGATTACCTGTAAAATCAAGTGATTTTTTAACAGTATTACAGTGGTCAAATCGGTTAAATGAAATTATAACAAACCTGGTATTTAATTAAATAGAATATATAAACCAATATCAGTTATACATATTATACAGAGGTTAATCTTTTTCTTTAATTTTAAAATTAAGGGAGGAGGTGTCTAAATATTGGAGTTGCAGGTTTAGATTCCTCCGTAAGCAGATTAATTTAAACACTGTATATTTAACCAGATTTACGTGTTAAGATTAAAAAAAATTGCAAGCGCAAATTTATATTCTTTTTTTACTTTTTTATTTTTTACTTTTATTTACTTTTATATTTTTTGTTCAAGATTTAGTTGATCACATAAAATAAGAGAGGACGAATTATTCTGGCAATTTTACAATACAAACATCTGAGAGAATATACGGCTTAGGGAACTCAAAACTTTGATTTCCAAATAAGTCACCCAAACTTCTGTAATGCTCACCCCAAAAAATGGACTGTGAAAAGGACCAAAATCTAAAGTTCAAATTTAAATTTTACATTCTGCTTCTATCTTCGTCCATAGGCGTTGGAACCGGGGGGGGGGGGCTAGGGGGGCTTAGCCCCCCCCCCGTTTTTGCAAAGATAGACATAATATAGGCATTGAACATTGGGGCGTAGGTTTAGCCCCCTCCCCACTTTCAAGAGGCACAGATTGCAGTGTAGTCAAAGAAGGGTAGGTGTTAGGGTTTGGAAAAAAAATTGGTACTGAAAGAAGCTTTACACCCCACCCCCCCCACCCCCCCACCCCCCAACGAAATAGGATTTTCGCATCTAGACAATTACTATTTTTCCTTTTTTTTTGGTTTGTCAAGTTTTTTTCAGGTTCGATTTTTTTTCTCTTTCAATTAGAACCCCCCCCCCCCCCACAACTTTCAAATTTGCTTCCGAAGCCAATGTCGTCTCCCAGCTATGAAGATGAACCTCAAGGCCTGCATGGTAGATTGACTTGACTTATGGGGTAAAATGACTTAAATCAACTGTATAAATCATCTCATTTTTCTTTCAACTTATAAAGTTTTAAAATGTTTAAAAAAGCCATGTACTTCATGTACTAACCTTTAATTCTTGAACATCTTTGTCCTTACTATTTAAAGCAATCAGAAAAATGTGATTTGAGTTGCTTTTTATTAAGTTTTTTTCTTTATTAGCAAGCTCCAAGTCAACTGTAGTTGTTTCAAAAGTAAGAAGTTTATGAATACTAGAAATGCTAATTTGAACACCCAACAATAGTCATTTAAGGAATGAGTTTAATTTTTCTGAATGTAAACTGGTTGGTGCGATGTTGTAGCATAGTTTTCTCTCCGGAAAAGCGGGTCCAGGTTAGTTTTTCCCCCACGGGAGATATTATTTCCTCCAATCAGAATGCACAAAGTCAGTAGAGAGTTTACCCCTGTTTCCGGATTACATCAACCGAAATCTTCGATCAAGCCTTATCCTGGGATTTGAGGGGTTGACCAAAACCATCGAAGTACATGTATATGCAGTCTTACACAACATTTCCTTATCACTCTCGGATATCAAGTAGCAAAATTTTATTGCGCGATCATATACAATGAAAAAATAGCCGTCCACTAAACTAAAAAGTGAGTCCCCTGGATCCAGGCATACGGGTACAATAATAAAAACTCATTATATCTGAGAAAATAACGCTCATCGAGCAGAAAAAAACTGTCTGTGTGATTATAATGAGACCTTAATTGTGAAAACCAGCTTCCCCGGGTCCAGGACCCAGTAATAGACTAAGTTGATCATATGTTGAAAAATTTATTTAACATCTTATATATCCCTATATCTAAATGGCAAAGTGGCTGCATGCTTATAATTGCAATTATATCCCTTTATCTAAATTGTTTAATTCATTAACTACGGACCCCGGGGTGGGACTAAATTGTTAAAAATATTAAAGATACATTTAACTTTTGAAAACTCTCAATTTATTCCAAAAACGCATCATTGCAGCAGCAGCGTATTTTATGAAAACCTCGATACTAGAAATAATCTTGGTAATTCATGATATCGTTATTGCAAATGCAAATCTAATTTAACCCTATAAACTTCATATCACATCAATAGTGTTAGTGCTCATATGAGACAGTCTCTTCGTCCCTCCCCTCTCTTCTTTCTTTGTTGGGAGAGGGTTACACCGGTTACAAAACGCTCTTTAAAGGGTTTAAGGCTTTAATGTTCTTTGTACATGACCTTAAATTTTAAGTCAAAAAGTGAAAAATAATGGGAATATTAAAAAAAAAATGTATGTACAAGTAGGACAATTTGTTTAGGATAATTCTTTTATTAAATGTATTTATTTCTCAGCCAATCAGCCCCTGGCCTGGATTACTGGGGGGTAATGGCGTCGGTGACACCATAAATCCAGAAAATGTGGAATATACTTCATTTTTGGCTCCATACAATGCATTTGTTCCTCGAGCTTGAACAAACACCTGGTCCTCTGGAAATAAGAGAAGATATAATCACAAGTTTGGAAATGAAAGTGTAACTCACAAAACCATAGCCTGGTTTTCTGACGACACTAGTACCTGACCCAGATTGATTAAAACGGAAGTCCATTTAGTTCCTGTTGCCTCATTTTGTAGTGGTTCTGAAAGGGACAACCATAAACAACCAGTACACCCACCAAAGATTTATAATCTGTTTAATAATATGTAACACACAAAGTATATGACATCATCCGATGATGTTTCCCGAGACCGGCGGAAGTGTGACCACACCCGTGCGACCAATACCGGGAACTATCATGAAACCAGAAAATGTGCTATAAACTTCGTTATGCTGTCCGAACATGGAATTGACACCCCTGGCTTGGACAAAAACCGTGTCCTCTGAAAAGCATAATTCGTTCGACAACTCAGTGATCGTTCAATGAAGGAAAGGAATCATTTTTTGATGTATAAATCGGCATTTATTTAGCGAAATGCTTAAAGCTAGGGAGAGAGGGGCTAAGCATTGGCAATTATTGAATCAGTTTCACTTAAAAGAAAAGCTAATAGCAGCATCAGCATTACATATTCAGCATTGTTAGCATTTATAAAAAGCTAGTTACATAATCTCTGTAAAACAAATGTATGTAATAAAGAAGAAACAAAACACAAACAAGCAGATCAAAAAACAAAACAAAAAAAACAAACAAACAAACAAACAAACAAACAAAACCACTTAATTAAAATACCAATATGTACAAAACAAAAGTATAGCTGCATGAAAGTAACAATGAAAAATAATCACTATAGAGCCCTTCTGGTACTTCAAAATTTAAATTCCCGAATAGCAGTTATTAACTTGGAATAGGGTCAGGATATTTACATTTAGCTAAGCATTGCTACCATTCAATGTAGTTAGTTTATAGTACATCCAGCATCTAAAATCGTAAGCAGCATATCACAGAGAGCAGCAGTAGTAATGTGCAACAGACTGGTCTTAATCTTGGATCTCTTAAAATTTCATTTTTAATTGTAGGAAGGAGTGACTTCAAAACTTTGAAAATATTTTTAACTTACGTTGATCCAACTGCAGTACTATAGTCTGGTGTCCAGAAGCATACCCATTTCGTACGTGGGCAAAAACACTGACAGTGTAATTGTTGTTTTGGTAAATATCTAAGTTAAGCTGGCTGGTGGCGGTAGAAACTCCATAGACCAGGAATGTATATGTACCCGCGTTTGGACAGGTAAACACTCCGGTACTGGAATCATACCCATTACCGATATTCAAAAATACACGGTCATATGGAATAAGGTCTGTGTCATTGGTAGTAAGCATGTGAGTAAGACCAGCAGAGAAACCCACAAACTTATCCGTGGGGGTCACGTGAGTATGACCATGATTCCCTGCGGCTCGTACGAAGGATGTAGGAAAGTAATTGTCGATTCCTGAATAGAAGATTTTTGGTAATAAGCATACTTTAACATGACTTGAAAACTCGCTTCATATATACGTAGATTGCAAAAATAAAAAGATCATATATTAGTTACAAGGTTACCTTTAACTTGTTCAATTGGTGTAGAGGCAACGAGGGAAACTAAACAGAGACAAACCAAAAACATCATCTAAAAGAGAAGACCAAACTTTACTTAATTTTACCAAACATAACATAGAGAATGTACGTAGATTTCACAAACTTACCTTAGAATCTAAAAGTCAGACAAGAAATTAGTGTGGGAACTAACAGGTTGCTGAATGTCAAAGACTTAACAGGTCAAATTCTGCTAGTTCCGTTCAATAGGTTGGAGAAGAATTTAAAAGACTAGAACAGAACACGGGTATGTACTTGTACAAAACTAGTCTCCTTACCAGGAAGGTTACTGCAGATGGTCCAAATTACATTAATTATATTTTCAATTTTGTTAAAACTTTGGAACTATATCGCAGTTTTTTCTTGGTGTAGGTTGGCACTTAGACAAAGTGTCTCTTGCGCTGATAAGGACATCTGGGAATTAACCAAAAGACGGTAAGTCGACCGATGAATGAAAATATTAGATAGTTATTTCAAGTTATAATTTGGATGAAAAATTAAATTGAGAAATAATTATGGATTGTTTATTTGAACAAAAAATCCATCAAAATTCTTTAAGTTTGGAAGGAAACGGTTAACCTACAAATTTGATTTACGATCTTGACCTCATTTTTTTCCTTCAAATCTTAAATACGATATATATCTCTGGCATTATCATAAATAATAGAATCTAACAACAGACTTTCTCTTTAATTACAGACAATGAATTCTTTGATATTTACACTTGTGATTGCAGTAGCTCTTTGTAAGTAACTAAAACATTTCTGATTCCATTTTCATTGAATGTGTATGTTTCCCGTAATACATGTATCCCCTAACCAAAAATAAAATGATTAATGAATCTTTCAGTTGAAGTAAAGGCAGAAACAAACGCTGTAGCCTTTTCCGCTGGTCTCTCTAAAAACCTACAGCTAGCGCACACCGAGATCGTAGTCTACGATAGAATCTTTACCAACGTTGGATCGGGCTACGACTCCAACACAGGGAAATTCCGCTGTCCCACCAGCGGGGTCTATGTTTTCCAATTCCATTCCGTTGCTAACCAAGTAAGCCAAATTAGTTTCCAGTTCAAATTCGATTTCAACTTATATGGCTCTTACAATGTCTGTGAATATGAATTTATACACAGCCGTTGGTACATGTATGGGATAACAGTAAAAGGTGTTTTTAACTATTGTTATTATCGGTTTTTATTTTTTTTTTACATACTCTAACATGTTCCTGTATATTGGATCCTTCCAGGATAAAACCATTTGGACGGAACTTTGGCACAATGGGTACTATATTTGCTCGATGTATGGACACACGTCTGGTGATTACGCTTCTGGAGGAAATTCGGCCGTCCTCCGTTTAACAAAGGGTACGCAAAGTGAACATATGTTCAAAGCATCATCCCAATGTTGTATATCTATATTACCAACCCCTTTTCTTGTAAATATTGTAAAAAAAAAAAGTTTGCTTTCATGAGAAGGATTCTTAGAAGTTTTATGTTTTATGCGGATTTTCTTTGAAGGTGATGAGGTTTACGTCAAGGCTGTAGATGCCGTAAATGGGGCCGCAACCAACATGTATGGCGCCAGTGACGAGGTCTATTCAACATTCTCCGGCTATATGGTGGCTCCAGTCTACGAGGAATTTCCATCCGTTGTTGGATAGAAATGACTATTAAAACTTCTGTGCAATTTTTATATGTAAATAAAGATATACAGAAATAAATATGTTTATTAACGTCCAATCAATTCTGGGATAATGTATTGTCCTCCTGTCTCCCAAGACTATCCTTGCAGGATTGGTTTTGTTCTGTCATTTTTGTCCCACCGTCTGTCACAAACGTATTGAAATCAAAACTCTATATTGGAGTCGATCTTCATTAAGGTACTACCAATCACTTAGCGCATTCGTTTATGATCCAGAATCACGTGGCAATGTCATGGAATACAGTATTTTACAATCTTTTACACAAATTGTATTGCAACATAAAAAAAAATATAATTTCAACTACCAACCCGAAGGAAATAATCATGGATTCTCGCTATTTATATAAAGTGCTGGATATTGAGACATTTTTCTTTTCATGGTGCTGTACAAAATTGTGCATTTGTTAAGCAGTTAAAACAAACCGAGCAGTGTATAATGTCTGGAATGCGTCAGTTACCCCTTCGATGGTGACTGCTCGGGAAATAAGACATTTCTAGATACATGTACTTGAACATTGTGTGGGTGCTCTAGAAGACACATCCAGACACCAGAACGATGCAACAGTTAAATAAATGAATGCCAATCTGCTTTTTCCCAAATCTTCTCTTAAACGACTTGTATTTATGTCTACGAAATACAAACCTAACAACACAATTATGAATAAATCAAAATTAAATTACAAAGAAAACATTTCCAGTCATAAAGCAGTAATTAATGTGATATAGGTATGAAATGATCATTTCTATACTTACATGTTATGTGATACAAATAGACTACATTAATATGTATGGTATATGAAATTTTTATGAAATGTCATTTTTCGGAATAACTCGTATTCACAAGTGGAAAGACCGATGTCTTACAGTCCTTATATTTTTTTCGCATCTTCCCAATGTCAGGACCGTTGAGTCCACTTTTGACCGTGGGACTCAGAACCCGTAATATTGTGAATGAGAATGATTTTCCCGATCTTGTGAAAAGTAAATCTAAAGAGTAGAAGAACGATAACTCTTACAATAACGATACTCCTTTATTGTTATATTGTATTATATATATGTAATCTATAAAACCGCCATACAATGCCATTATGTAATATTTTGTATTATATATTATTGTTGAAATGCAATAAGATGTACGTCTTAAGCAATAATAATAAATAATAATAATAATAGATTGTTAACAGACAATTTTTATTGTAATGTGTCATGGTTACCATGGCAACATTCCTTATAATTTGAAAAAAATAGGATTTTGAACAATCAACTTATTCAGCAGTGTTGAAAAGTGACAATGACTGTGTCGAAAGTCAAGTAAATTATATTTGGGAAAACAACTATTACAAATGTTACCATTAAACAAAGTATAAAATGCAATAATTTTATCTATTTTGATCATATATACATTGAATAATAAGAGCAATCCCCAACAAATAAATTCTATATTTAACTATAGTTTGCTATAGTTAACTATAGTTTCAAAGTATTACTATAGTAAATCAAAGTTTTTACTATAGTAAATCGAAGTGTTTTATTATGGATTTCAAATTGTTATATTTTATATTCTCCAGTTCATAAATGCACATTTTTTATATTAACTGGAACTATTTCTTGTATATTCAAATATTATTTCCACATTTTACATCACTGTTATCGAATTTAAGAGATTTTAAGCTTTGAAAGCTCAGACAAAGTTCTAGAGTAAAGTTTTACAATAAACCAAAATATTTAATATTAACGAGGTCCGTTCCTGAGCTTTTGAGAAGATTTTTGTGTAAACCTCTATCTAAAAAATTCTGCATAATGTTTTATTTATTACAATAAATTTGGATTGTGCAATGCTCATTTAACTATATTCAATTAAAACCTCATGATTAAATTCCGTACTGAAAGCATTAAGTTAGAAACTATATTTTGTGGCGGAAGGTTTTATAGAAGAAAATTATCTATTTTTCTCATTCGAAATATTTACAGTATTGTTAAGTTTGGAGTCCTATTTTTACATGCAGCCTGCACACAAAGTTATTTTGAGCAGTGAAATGTTTTATGCTGGTCCTAAATAATATATTAAATTAACCGTCATGAATTCTGTCATCATATTGGACAAATATAACAAATATATTGAAAAAGTACAATTAACCGCCGCTAGAATTGTAACAGGACTTCCGATTTTTGTGTCTAGAGAAGCACTATATTCTGAAACTGGTTGGGAAACTTTAAAAAGCAGGCGATATATTGCAAAAATGACAACTATGTTCAAAATTCACACGGGAAGAGTACCTGAGTATTTGCATGATATTGTCCCCAATAAGCGTGAGCATGTATCTCTATACAATACCCGTAATAAACAAGATTATATTGTTCCAAGGTGTAGATTAGAATTATTTAGAAACTCTTTCGTACCTGATGCTGCAAAACAATGGAATTTACTAAAAACAGAGGTTAGAGAAGCCATCTCAATCAAAACATTCCGAAAAAACTTGATAACAAAAATTAAAAATCCACCATCATACTTCTCTTTTGGTAAGCGATACACCAATATCATTCATACTAAGCTAAGACATTCCTGTATTCTAAATTATGATCTTTATAAACGAAACATTATAAATAGTCCCTTATGTTTATGTGGAAAAAACGAAGATGTGTACCATTTCTTTTTTGCATGCAAAAATTATTCTAATGCAAGAAGTACTCTTTTTAATCGCTTGTTCACTCTTGAACTGGTTACTATTGATATAAATCTATTATTATGTGGTGATGTTAATTTGCCTTTACAGATAAATAACAGTATTTTTGCTGCTGTTCATAAATTTATTGACGAAACATGTAGATTTTCTAGTTGATATGCTATTTAATTGCTTTTTCACTTGTATTAATTGTATTATTTTCTTCTGTTTTGCATGACAAATTGTTATATATAAGGAGAGGAACTTTGTAAGTTGTAAAGAACTTGTTTCCAATCCTTTTGATGTACTCAATAAAATATGTTCAAAACAAACAACAAATATATTGTGAAAGTCTTGGGGAAAAATAGCCCATTTTAGGCTGAAAATTAGCACTATTTTAGTTATATCTAAAAATTAACATCACATACCCCCACTTTTAATTTTATTTTCTGAATAAACAAGATAATTTTAACCATTCTGCTTAATCTCAGAAAAATGTCATTACTTTCAAAAGATTTTATTGCTTGTTAAATTTTTAATGCCAGAAAAATGACATTTTTTGAGAGCAAAAAGGTCAAATAATTGACTATGCGAAGTAATATGAAACACTTTTTTTGTTGTCACAAATTTTAAAGAGACTATTCAAGACGAAAAAAGACTGTATTTGTTCCCATTATTTGGATAAAATTTATGAGGAAAAACTTTGAAAAATTGATTTATGTGTAAGACGTAATTAAAGTGCAAAAAGGTCATATTAAATGCTCCGTAGCTCCGAAAGAAGTGCATTGACCCCCATTTTTGGTTTTGATTTTTAATTAAGCTATGTGTCTAGATTCCCAAAATATACTTGATAAAAAATTCTCAATACTTTTGATAACAGGATCCAACCTCCTTAAAGAGATATATCAATTTACGCACAAGAAACTGTAAGAAAAGCAGTTGTTTTTCGTGGACTTAATAATCATTATTTTGTTTTCAATAACATATTCATAATCAAAACTGGAATGCCTGACACATAAACTCTGAACCATGATACATCTTTGGATATACACTGTATATTCTCAAAATATTCAACATGTTTGTACACAAACATCGACACTATTTTGCTTAAAAGGTTCAGAATACAAATACAAAAATAATTTGTCATTGTAGTTTAGGTATTAAATATATTTTACGCAACCAATCTTCACAAAGTGAGTTTTCTTTAGGAGAATTTTACTGTCAAAAACAAAAGTAGCATTCTTGTAACTTGTACATTGTACTACGTAAATGTTAAATCACACATGAAGACAGCAATTTTCTCAAAGTTGTCGATCATATGCATATTTGCAAGTTTTCTTCGGTTGTTTGTATACAGCTGACATGAATGTCACTGTTTTTTTTTTATTTATTAATTATTATTAATTAATTACATGTAATTATTGTCAACTGCTGACTCCAGTGTATTAATTACATTGTGAAATTACATATATAAAGTATATGTACTGGTCTGTGCTCCATAATTATTTCTGTTTATCTAACTTGTATGTATTCCAGCTATTTCACGTGTATCTTTTATATTGTCTTTGTATATATTGTATATAGAACCTCGTGTACCACTAAGTGGTTTGGGTGAATAAATTGAATTGAATTGAATGCTGAAAAGTATCATTAATTTACTTTAAGATATAATACAAAACACTAATTTATGGTACCACACGTGTTATAAGAATTTTTATTTTTATAGAAGCAGTGCTAATGAAAGTATGGAAAAATCTGCAAAAATTGTATTTTTTTTTCTTCCGATCCATCTGCAGCTAAATTTTTTTTCCATGAAATGTAAAGATAACGAACAGTAATCAAGCTCAAAAATCCAATAAAACAAATTGCGAGTAGAACATACATGGACCTCTGAAAACATCTGAGGTGCGATCAGGTGCCATGAAGGAGTAAGCATCCCCTGTCGACCGGCTACATGATCAGAAGTGTGAGACTCCGGAGTCTTTTATTTCTAGTTCAATGGGATATATCAAATCACCAAATTAATGAATAAATAGTTAATTCATAAAACGTTATTGATATATTTGAATGTCGAATCGAAGGCCACTTCTTTTCATGTAGTAGGTTTTGAATAAATTTTTGCTACAGAAGTCTGCTAATAATGGAACACAATTAAAACCCAGATTGTTGGAAAACCTGGTATCCATTGCAATGCATTATATAGATATTGACAATGAGACTCTTAAGCATCCTTTTAATATGAATTTCAGAGTACTTGTGAGTGGAATCAGAATGGTTTTTAACAAACTAAGGTTGTAGATGACCAATGACAAGATAGGAAAATTTGCGAGTTCCATTGTTATTAAAGAAGCAGTTGTCTATGATGTCAAAAAAAAAGTCTTTAATTTATAACTCATGAGAAGGACATCTGGGAATTAACCAAAAGACGGTAAGTCGACCGATGAATGAAAATATTAGATAGTTATTTCGAGTTATAATTTGAATGAAAAGTTAAATTTAGAAATAACTATGGATTGTTTATTTGAAAAAAAAATCCATCAAAATTTTTTAAGTTTGGAAGGAAACGGTTAACCTACAAATTTGATTTACGGTCTTGACCTCATTTTTTTTTCAAATCTTAAATACGATATATATCTCTGGCATTATCATAAACAATAGAATCTAACAACAGAATTTCTCTTTAATTACAGACAATGAATTCTTTGATATTTACACTTGTGATTGCAGTAGCTCTTTGTAAGTAACTAAAACATCTCTGATTTCATTTTCATTGAACGTGTATGTTTCCCGTAATACATGTATCCCCTAAGCAAAAATAAAATGATTAATGAATCTTTCAGTTGAAGTAAAGGCAGAAACAAACGCTGTAGCCTTTTCCGCTGGTCTCTCTAAAAACCTGCAGCTAGCGCACACCGAGATCGTAGTCTACGATAGAATCTTTACCAACGTTGGATCGGGCTACGACTCCAACACAGGGAAATTCCGCTGTCCCACCAGCGGGGTCTATGTTTTCCAATTCCATTCCGTTGCTAACCAAGTAAGCCAAATTAGTTTCCAGTTAAAATTCGATTTCAACTTATATGGCTCTTGCAATGTCTGTGAATATGAATTTATACGCAGCCGTTGGTACATGTATGAACAATAAATAGTGTTTTTAATTATTGTTATTATTATTTTTAATTATTTTTAAAATTATTATTTTTATTTTTTTTTTTTACATACATGTACTCTAACATGTTCCTGTATATTGGATCCTTCCAGGATAAAACCATTTGGACGGAACTTTGGCACAATGGGTACTATATTTGCTCGATGTATGGACACACGTCTGGTGATTACGCTTCTGGAGGAAATTCGGCCGTCCTCCGTTTAACAAAGGGTACGCAAAGTGAACATATGTTCAAAGCATCATCCCAATGTTGTATATCTATATTACCAACCCCTTTTCTTGTAAATATTGTAAAAAAAAAAAGTTTGCTTTCATGAGAAGGATTCTTAGAAGTTTTATGTTTTATGCGGATTTTCTTTGAAGGTGATGAGGTTTACGTCAAGGCTGTAGATGCCGTAAATGGGGCCGCAACCAACATGTATGGCGCCAGTGACGAGGTCTATTCAACATTCTCCGGCTATATGGTGGCTCCAGTCTACGAGGAATTCCCATCCGTTGTTGGATAGAAATGACTATTAAAACTTCTGTGCAATTTTTATATGTAAATAAAGATATACAGAAATAAATATGTTTATTAACGTCCAATCAATTCTGGGATAATGTATTGTCCTCCTGTCTCCCAAGACTATCCTTGCAGGATTGGTTTTGTTCTGTCATTTTTGTCCGTCCGTCTGTCACAAACGTATTGAAATCAAAACTCTATATTGGAGTCGATCTTCATTAAGGTACTACCAATCACTTAGCGCATTCGTTTATGATCCAGAATCACGTGGCAATGTCATGGAATACAGTATTTTACAATCTTTTACACAAATTGTATTGCAACATAAAAAAAAATATAATTTCAACTACCAACCCGAAGGAAATAATCATGGATTCTCGCTATTTATATAAAGTGCTGGATATTGAGACATTTTTCTTTTCATGGTGCTGTACAAAATTGTGCATTTGTTAAGCAGTTAAAACAAACCGAGCAGTGTATAATGTCTGGAATGCGTCAGTTACCCCTTCGATGGTGACTGCTCGGGAAATAAGACATTTCTAGATACATGTACTTGAACATTGTGTGGGTGCTCTAGAAGACACATCCAGACACCAGAACGATGCAACAGTTAAATAAATGAATGCCAATCTGCTTTTTCCCAAATCTTCTCTTAAACGACTTGTATTTATGTCTACGAAATACAAACCTAACAACACAATTATGAATAAATCAAAATTAAATTACAAAGAAAACATTTCCAGTCATAAAGCAGTAATTAATGTGATATAGGTATGAAATGATCATTTCTATACTTACATGTTATGTGATACAAATAGACTACATTAATATGTATGGTATATGAAATTTTTATGAAATGTCATTTTTCGGAATAACTCGTATTCACAAGTGGAAAGACCGATGTCTTACAGTCCTTATATTTTTTTCGCATCTTCCCAATGTCAGGACCGTTGAGTCCACTTTTGACCGTGGGACTCAGAACCCGTAATATTGTGAATGAGAATGATTTTCCCGATCTTGTGAAAAGTAAATCTAAAGAGTAGAAGAACGATAACTCTTACAATAACGATACTCCTTTATTGTTATATTGTATTATATATATGTAATCTATAAAACCGCCATACAATGCCATTATGTAATATTTTGTATTATATATTATTGTTGAAATGCAATAAGATGTACGTCTTAAGCAATAATAATAAATAATAATAATAATAGATTGTTAACAGACAATTTTTATTGTAATGTGTCATGGTTACCATGGCAACATTCCTTATAATTTGAAAAAAATAGGATTTTGAACAATCAACTTATTCAGCAGTGTTGAAAAGTGACAATGACTGTGTCGAAAGTCAAGTAAATTATATTTGGGAAAACAACTATTACAAATGTTACCATTAAACAAAGTATAAAATGCAATAATTTTATCTATTTTGATCATATATACATTGAATAATAAGAGCAATCCCCAACAAATAAATTCTATATTTAACTATAGTTTGCTATAGTTAACTATAGTTTCAAAGTTTTACTATAGTAAATCAAAGTTTTTACTATAGTAAATCGAAGTGTTTTATTATGGATTTCAAATTGTTATATTTTATATTCTCCAGTTCATAAATGCACATTTTTTATATTAACTGGAACTATTTCTTGTATATTCAAATATTATTTCCACATTTTACATCACTGTTATCGAATTTAAGAGATTTTAAGCTTTGAAAGCTCAGACAAAGTTCTAGAGTAAAGTTTTACAATAAACCAAAATATTTAATATTAACGAGGTCCGTTCCTGAGCTTTTGAGAAGATTTTTGTGTAAACCTCTATCTAAAAAATTCTGCATAATGTTTTATTTATTACAATAAATTTGGATTGTGCAATGCTCATTTAACTATATTCAATTAAAACCTCATGATTAAATTCCGTACTGAAAGCATTAAGTTAGAAACTATATTTTGTGGCGGAAGGTTTTATAGAAGAAAATTATCTATTTTTCTCATTCGAAATATTTACAGTATTGTTAAGTTTGGAGTCCTATTTTTACATGCAGCCTGCACACAAAGTTATTTTGAGCAGTGAAATGTTTTATGCTGGTCCTAAATAATATATTAAATTAACCGTCATGAATTCTGTCATCATATTGGACAAATATAACAAATATATTGAAAAAGTACAATTAACCGCCGCTAGAATTGTAACAGGACTTCCGATTTTTGTGTCTAGAGAAGCACTATATTCTGAAACTGGTTGGGAAACTTTAAAAAGCAGGCGATATATTGCAAAAATGACAACTATGTTCAAAATTCACACGGGAAGAGTACCTGAGTATTTGCATGATATTGTCCCCAATAAGCGTGAGCATGTATCTCTATACAATACCCGTAATAAACAAGATTATATTATTCCAAGGTGTAGATTAGAATTATTTAGAAACTCTTTCGTACCTGATGCTGCAAAACAATGGAATTTACTAAAAACAGAGGTTAGAGAAGCCATCTCAATCAAAACATTCCGAAAAAACTTGATAACAAAAATTAAAAATCCACCATCATACTTCTCTTTTGGTAAGCGATACACCAATATCATTCATACTAAGCTAAGACATTCCTGTATTCTAAATTATGATCTTTATAAACGAAACATTATAAATAGTCCCTTATGTTTATGTGGAAAAAACGAAGATGTGTACCATTTCTTTTTTGCATGCAAAAATTATTCTAATGCAAGAAGTACTCTTTTTAATCGCTTGTTCACTCTTGAACTGGTTACTATTGATATAAATCTATTATTATGTGGTGATGTTAATTTGCCTTTACAGATAAATAACAGTATTTTTGCTGCTGTTCATAAATTTATTGACGAAACATGTAGATTTTCTAGTTGATATGCTATTTAATTGCTTTTTCACTTGTATTAATTGTATTATTTTCTTCTATTTTGCATGACAAATTGTTATATATAAGGAGAGGAACTTTGTAAGTTGTAAAGAACTTGTTTCCAATCCTTTTGATGTACTCAATAAAATATGTTCAAAACAAACAACAAATATATTGTGAAAGTCTTGGGGAAAAATAGCCCATTTTAGGCTGAAAATTAGCACTATTTTAGTTATATCTAAAAATTAACATCACATACCCCCACTTTTAATTTTATTTTCTGAATAAACAAGATAATTTTAACCATTCTGCTTAATCTCAGAAAAATGTCATTACTTTCAAAAGATTTTATTGCTTGTTAAATTTTTAATGCCAGAAAAATGACATTTTTTGAGAGCAAAAAGGTCAAATAATTGACTATGCGAAGTAATATGAAACACTTTTTTTGTTGTCACAAATTTTAAAGAGACTATTCAAGACGAAAAAAGACTGTATTTGTTCCCATAATTTATTTGGATAAAATTTATGAGGAAAAACTTTGAAAAATTGATTTATGTGTAAGACGTAATTAAAGTGCAAAAAGGTCATATTAAATGCTCCGTAGCTCCGAAAGAAGTGCATTGACCCCCATTTTTGGTTTTGATTTTTAATTAAGCTATGTGTCTAGATTCCCAAAATATACTTGATAAAAAATTCTCAATACTTTTGATAACAGGATCCAACCTCCTTAAAGAGATATATCAATTTACGCACAAGAAACTGTAAGAAAAGCAGTTGTTTTTCGTGGACTTAATAATCATTATTTTGTTTTCAATAACATATTCATAATCAAAACTGGAATGCCTGACACATAAACTCTGAACCATGATACATCTTTGGATATACACTGTATATTCTCAAAATATTCAACATGTTTGTACACAAACATCGACACTATTTTGCTTAAAAGGTTCAGAATACAAATACAAAAATAATTTGTCATTGTAGTTTAGGTATTAAATATATTTTACGCAACCAATCTTCACAAAGTGAGTTTTCTTTAGGAGAATTTTACTGTCAAAAACAAAAGTAGCATTCTTGTAACTTGTACATTGTACTACGTAAATGTTAAATCACACATGAAGACAGCAATTTTCTCAAAGTTGTCGATCATATGCATATTTGCAAGTTTTCTTCGGTTGTTTGTATACAGCTGACATGAATGTCACTGTTTTTTTTTATTTATTAATTATTATTAATTAATTACATGTAATTATTGTCAACTGCTGACTCCAGTGTATTAATTAAATTGTGAAATTACATATATAAAGTATATGTACTGGTCTGTGCTCCATAATTATTTCTGTTTATCTAACTTGTATGTATTCCAGCTATTTCACGTGTATCTTTTATATTGTCTTTGTATATATTGTATATAGAACCTCGTGTACCACTAAGTGGTTTGGGTGAATAAATTGAATTGAATTGAATGCTGAAAAGTATCATTAATTTACTTTAAGATATAATACAAAACACTAATTTATGGTACCACACGTGTTATAAGAATTTTTATTTTTATAGAAGCAGTGCTAATGAAAGTATGGAAAAATCTGCAAAAATTGTATTTTTTTTTCTTCCGATCCATCTGCAGCTAAATTTTTTTTCCATGAAATGTAAAGATAACGAACAGTAATCAAGCTCAAAAATCCAATAAAACAAATTGCGAGTAGAACATACATGGACCTCTGAAAACATCTGAGGTGCGATCAGGTGCCATGAAGGAGTAAGCATCCCCTGTCGACCGGCTACATGATCAGAAGTGTGAGACTCCGGAGTCTTTTATTTCTAGTTCAATGGGATATATCAAATCACCAAATTAATGAATAAATAGTTAATTCATAAAACGTTATTGATATATTTGAATGTCGAATCGAAGGCCACTTCTTTTCATGTAGTAGGTTTTGAATAAATTTTTGCTACAGAAGTCTGCTAATAATGGAACACAATTAAAACCCAGATTGTTGGAAAACCTGGTATCCATTGCAATGCATTATATAGATATTGACAATGAGACTCTTAAGCATCCTTTTAATATGAATTTCAGAGTACTTGTGAGTGGAATCAGAATGGTTTTTAACAAACTAAGGTTGTAGATGACCAATGACAAGATAGGAAAATTTGCGAGTTCCATTGTTATTAAAGAAGCAGTTGTCTATGATGTCAAAAAAAAAGTCTTTAATTTATAACTCATGAGAAGGACATCTGGGAATTAACCAAAAGACGGTAAGTCGACCGATGAATGAAAATATTAGATAGTTATTTCGAGTTATAATTTGAATGAAAAGTTAAATTTAGAAATAACTATGGATTGTTTATTTGAAAAAAAAATCCATCAAAATTTTTTAAGTTTGGAAGGAAACGGTTAACCTACAAATTTGATTTACGGTCTTGACCTCATTTTTTTTTCAAATCTTAAATACGATATATATCTCTGGCATTATCATAAACAATAGAATCTAACAACAGAATTTCTCTTTAATTACAGACAATGAATTCTTTGATATTTACACTTGTGATTGCAGTAGCTCTTTGTAAGTAACTAAAACATCTCTGATTTCATTTTCATTGAACGTGTATGTTTCCCGTAATACATGTATCCCCTAAGCAAAAATAAAATGATTAATGAATCTTTCAGTTGAAGTAAAGGCAGAAACAAACGCTGTAGCCTTTTCCGCTGGTCTCTCTAAAAACCTGCAGCTAGCGCACACCGAGATCGTAGTCTACGATAGAATCTTTACCAACGTTGGATCGGGCTACGACTCCAACACAGGGAAATTCCGCTGTCCCACCAGCGGGGTCTATGTTTTCCAATTCCATTCCGTTGCTAACCAAGTAAGCCAAATTAGTTTCCAGTTAAAATTCGATTTCAACTTATATGGCTCTTGCAATGTCTGTGAATATGAATTTATACGCAGCCGTTGGTACATGTATGAACAATAAATAGTGTTTTTAATTATTGTTATTATTATTTTTAATTATTTTTAAAATTATTATTTTTATTTTTTTTTTTTACATACATGTACTCTAACATGTTCCTGTATATTGGATCCTTCCAGGATAAAACCATTTGGACGGAACTTTGGCACAATGGGTACTATATTTGCTCGATGTATGGACACACGTCTGGTGATTACGCTTCTGGAGGAAATTCGGCCGTCCTCCGTTTAACAAAGGGTACGCAAAGTGAACATATGTTCAAAGCATCATCCCAATGTTGTATATCTATATTACCAACCCCTTTTCTTGTAAATATTGTAAAAAAAAAAAAGTTTGCTTTCATGAGAAGGATTCTTAGAAGTTTTATGTTTTATGCGGATTTTCTTTGAAGGTGATGAGGTTTACGTCAAGGCTGTAGATGCCGTAAATGGGGCCGCAACCAACATGTATGGCGCCAGTGACGAGGTCTATTCAACATTCTCCGGCTATATGGTGGCTCCAGTCTACGAGGAATTCCCATCCGTTGTTGGATAGAAATGACTATTAAAACTTCTGTGCAATTTTTATATGTAAATAAAGATATACAGAAATAAATATGTTTATTAACGTCCAATCAATTCTGGGATAATGTATTGTCCTCCTGTCTCCCAAGACTATCCTTGCAGGATTGGTTTTGTTCTGTCATTTTTGTCCGTCCGTCTGTCACAAACGTATTGAAATCAAAACTCTATATTGGAGTCGATCTTCATTAAGGTACTACCAATCACTTAGCGCATTCGTTTATGATCCAGAATCACGTGGCAATGTCATGGAATACAGTATTTTACAATCTTTTACACAAATTGTATTGCAACATAAAAAAAAATATAATTTCAACTACCAACCCGAAGGAAATAATCATGGATTCTCGCTATTTATATAAAGTGCTGGATATTGAGACATTTTTCTTTTCATGGTGCTGTACAAAATTGTGCATTTGTTAAGCAGTTAAAACAAACCGAGCAGTGTATAATGTCTGGAATGCGTCAGTTACCCCTTCGATGGTGACTGCTCGGGAAATAAGACATTTCTAGATACATGTACTTGAACATTGTGTGGGTGCTCTAGAAGACACATCCAGACACCAGAACGATGCAACAGTTAAATAAATGAATGCCAATCTGCTTTTTCCCAAATCTTCTCTTAAACGACTTGTATTTATGTCTACGAAATACAAACCTAACAACACAATTATGAATAAATCAAAATTAAATTACAAAGAAAACATTTCCAGTCATAAAGCAGTAATTAATGTGATATAGGTATGAAATGATCATTTCTATACTTACATGTTATGTGATACAAATAGACTACATTAATATGTATGGTATATGAAATTTTTATGAAATGTCATTTTTCGGAATAACTCGTATTCACAAGTGGAAAGACCGATGTCTTACAGTCCTTATATTTTTTTCGCATCTTCCCAATGTCAGGACCGTTGAGTCCACTTTTGACCGTGGGACTCAGAACCCGTAATATTGTGAATGAGAATGATTTTCCCGATCTTGTGAAAAGTAAATCTAAAGAGTAGAAGAACGATAACTCTTACAATAACGATACTCCTTTATTGTTATATTGTATTATATATATGTAATCTATAAAACCGCCATACAATGCCATTATGTAATATTTTGTATTATATATTATTGTTGAAATGCAATAAGATGTACGTCTTAAGCAATAATAATAAATAATAATAATAATAGATTGTTAACAGACAATTTTTATTGTAATGTGTCATGGTTACCATGGCAACATTCCTTATAATTTGAAAAAAATAGGATTTTGAACAATCAACTTATTCAGCAGTGTTGAAAAGTGACAATGACTGTGTCGAAAGTCAAGTAAATTATATTTGGGAAAACAACTATTACAAATGTTACCATTAAACAAAGTATAAAATGCAATAATTTTATCTATTTTGATCATATATACATTGAATAATAAGAGCAATCCCCAACAAATAAATTCTATATTTAACTATAGTTTGCTATAGTTAACTATAGTTTCAAAGTTTTACTATAGTAAATCAAAGTTTTTACTATAGTAAATCGAAGTGTTTTATTATGGATTTCAAATTGTTATATTTTATATTCTCCAGTTCATAAATGCACATTTTTTATATTAACTGGAACTATTTCTTGTATATTCAAATATTATTTCCACATTTTACATCACTGTTATCGAATTTAAGAGATTTTAAGCTTTGAAAGCTCAGACAAAGTTCTAGAGTAAAGTTTTACAATAAACCAAAATATTTAATATTAACGAGGTCCGTTCCTGAGCTTTTGAGAAGATTTTTGTGTAAACCTCTATCTAAAAAATTCTGCATAATGTTTTATTTATTACAATAAATTTGGATTGTGCAATGCTCATTTAACTATATTCAATTAAAACCTCATGATTAAATTCCGTACTGAAAGCATTAAGTTAGAAACTATATTTTGTGGCGGAAGGTTTTATAGAAGAAAATTATCTATTTTTCTCATTCGAAATATTTACAGTATTGTTAAGTTTGGAGTCCTATTTTTACATGCAGCCTGCACACAAAGTTATTTTGAGCAGTGAAATGTTTTATGCTGGTCCTAAATAATATATTAAATTAACCGTCATGAATTCTGTCATCATATTGGACAAATATAACAAATATATTGAAAAAGTACAATTAACCGCCGCTAGAATTGTAACAGGACTTCCGATTTTTGTGTCTAGAGAAGCACTATATTCTGAAACTGGTTGGGAAACTTTAAAAAGCAGGCGATATATTGCAAAAATGACAACTATGTTCAAAATTCACACGGGAAGAGTACCTGAGTATTTGCATGATATTGTCCCCAATAAGCGTGAGCATGTATCTCTATACAATACCCGTAATAAACAAGATTATATTGTTCCAAGGTGTAGATTAGAATTATTTAGAAACTCTTTCGTACCTGATGCTGCAAAACAATGGAATTTACTAAAAACAGAGGTTAGAGAAGCCATCTCAATCAAAACATTCCGAAAAAACTTGATAACAAAAATTAAAAATCCACCATCATACTTCTCTTTTGGTAAGCGATACACCAATATCATTCATACTAAGCTAAGACATTCCTGTATTCTAAATTATGATCTTTATAAACGAAACATTATAAATAGTCCCTTATGTTTATGTGGAAAAAACGAAGATGTGTACCATTTCTTTTTTGCATGCAAAAATTATTCTAATGCAAGAAGTACTCTTTTTAATCGCTTGTTCACTCTTGAACTGGTTACTATTGATATAAATCTATTATTATGTGGTGATGTTAATTTGCCTTTACAGATAAATAACAGTATTTTTGCTGCTGTTCATAAATTTATTGACGAAACATGTAGATTTTCTAGTTGATATGCTATTTAATTGCTTTTTCACTTGTATTAATTGTATTATTTTCTTCTATTTTGCATGACAAATTGTTATATATAAGGAGAGGAACTTTGTAAGTTGTAAAGAACTTGTTTCCAATCCTTTTGATGTACTCAATAAAATATGTTCAAAACAAACAACAAATATATTGTGAAAGTCTTGGGGAAAAATAGCCCATTTTAGGCTGAAAATTAGCACTATTTTAGTTATATCTAAAAATTAACATCACATACCCCCACTTTTAATTTTATTTTCTGAATAAACAAGATAATTTTAACCATTCTGCTTAATCTCAGAAAAATGTCATTACTTTCAAAAGATTTTATTGCTTGTTAAATTTTTAATGCCAGAAAAATGACATTTTTTGAGAGCAAAAAGGTCAAATAATTGACTATGCGAAGTAATATGAAACACTTTTTTTGTTGTCACAAATTTTAAAGAGACTATTCAAGACGAAAAAAGACTGTATTTGTTCCCATAATTTATTTGGATAAAATTTATGAGGAAAAACTTTGAAAAATTGATTTATGTGTAAGACGTAATTAAAGTGCAAAAAGGTCATATTAAATGCTCCGTAGCTCCGAAAGAAGTGCATTGACCCCCATTTTTGGTTTTGATTTTTAATTAAGCTATGTGTCTAGATTCCCAAAATATACTTGATAAAAAATTCTCAATACTTTTGATAACAGGATCCAACCTCCTTAAAGAGATATATCAATTTACGCACAAGAAACTGTAAGAAAAGCAGTTGTTTTTCGTGGACTTAATAATCATTATTTTGTTTTCAATAACATATTCATAATCAAAACTGGAATGCCTGACACATAAACTCTGAACCATGATACATCTTTGGATATACACTGTATATTCTCAAAATATTCAACATGTTTGTACACAAACATCGACACTATTTTGCTTAAAAGGTTCAGAATACAAATACAAAAATAATTTGTCATTGTAGTTTAGGTATTAAATATATTTTACGCAACCAATCTTCACAAAGTGAGTTTTCTTTAGGAGAATTTTACTGTCAAAAACAAAAGTAGCATTCTTGTAACTTGTACATTGTACTACGTAAATGTTAAATCACACATGAAGACAGCAATTTTCTCAAAGTTGTCGATCATATGCATATTTGCAAGTTTTCTTCGGTTGTTTGTATACAGCTGACATGAATGTCACTGTTTTTTTTTTATTTATTAATTATTATTAATTAATTACATGTAATTATTGTCAACTGCTGACTCCAGTGTATTAATTAAATTGTGAAATTACATATATAAAGTATATGTACTGGTCTGTGCTCCATAATTATTTCTGTTTATCTAACTTGTATGTATTCCAGCTATTTCACGTGTATCTTTTATATTGTCTTTGTATATATTGTATATAGAACCTCGTGTACCACTAAGTGGTTTGGGTGAATAAATTGAATTGAATTGAATGCTGAAAAGTATCATTAATTTACTTTAAGATATAATACAAAACACTAATTTATGGTACCACACGTGTTATAAGAATTTTTATTTTTATAGAAGCAGTGCTAATGAAAGTATGGAAAAATCTGCAAAAATTGTATTTTTTTTTCTTCCGATCCATCTGCAGCTAAATTTTTTTTCCATGAAATGTAAAGATAACGAACAGTAATCAAGCTCAAAAATCCAATAAAACAAATTGCGAGTAGAACATACATGGACCTCTGAAAACATCTGAGGTGCGATCAGGTGCCATGAAGGAGTAAGCATCCCCTGTCGACCGGCTACATGATCAGAAGTGTGAGACTCCGGAGTCTTTTATTTCTAGTTCAATGGGATATATCAAATCACCAAATTAATGAATAAATAGTTAATTCATAAAACGTTATTGATATATTTGAATGTCGAATCGAAGGCCACTTCTTTTCATGTAGTAGGTTTTGAATAAATTTTTGCTACAGAAGTCTGCTAATAATGGAACACAATTAAAACCCAGATTGTTGGAAAACCTGGTATCCATTGCAATGCATTATATAGATATTGACAATGAGACTCTTAAGCATCCTTTTAATATGAATTTCAGAGTACTTGTGAGTGGAATCAGAATGGTTTTTAACAAACTAAGGTTGTAGATGACCAATGACAAGATAGGAAAATTTGCGAGTTCCATTGTTATTAAAGAAGCAGTTGTCTATGATGTCAAAAAAAAGTCTTTAATTTATAACTCATGAGAACATAAAATTTTCCAATGTAGAGGAAAAAATAATTGCATATTGTAAATATACCATCGTTAAAGAGCTTTATGTTTTATGGCTTAAAAAAAACACACTTGCAAGTCTAGAATTTCTGTGGAGCAAAATACTAGTGAGATCTAATACTCCGCGTACCATTGACAGATAACGTGATTCATACACGGAGACTTTCTTCAGTTTCAAATACTTCAAACGTCAGATTAGAAATACACACTATATTTAAACCTCTTCAACATTCATTTACGATTACTATAAAACTTGACAATATTTATCAGTCACGCGAGATTCAAACTTCCTTAGGGCAGATTATGAAAACAGGAAAACTTATAAATAAAATTTCTTCAAGAAACACAGAAAGAGCAAAAGATGGTACCCAATAGAAGGTTTAAGAAAAATAGTTCCACCTCAAAAATGTTAACGCTCACACAAGTACATAAAACATGTATTTTTCACAGTCGGTAACCAGGCGATAATATTGTAGGGCAAATATATCAGGAGAAGAGGGGGTTACCATTATACAATTAACATAATTACACAAATACTACAATTGGTAGAAGGAAAAAGTAGTCAGAAGAGGAGCGGTTGCTATGGATGAGATTGCACCCCATTTAGAAAAATATATAGTAAAAAAGCTTAAGGTGGGCGAACAAGGCAAGCGAAATGCCTGTTGTGTGACTAAAAAGAAAGTGAAAAATTTAAACTTAATTATGACAAAGTTTTCCTTGATATTTCATTTAACATTAACGTATACTTTATGTAAAATCGCAACAAACTCTTGAAGATTGAAATTATTCGTCTATGAAATAGCAAACAATTGAACATTTAGATGTATCTACGACGTTTTATCAATTATCAATATTCATTTTCATTCGCAGGTTGATTCGATAAATCCATTTTAACTCGAAATAAAAGATACTGTAGAGTCTGACACATCTGTTTCATATTTGGATATTTTACTAGAAATAGACGTTAATGGCAATCTAACAACAGAACTTTATGATAAACGTGATGACTTCAACTCTCTACCGCCAACTTACATTATTTATGTAGCGATAAACAGTAATCACCTGCATATGGAGTTTATGTCTCCCAGTTGATTCGAAACGCAAGAGCATGCTCTACATACGAACAATTTCTAAAACGAGGCAACAAATAAGTTGAGGAGAACAGAATATCAACAGTCTCGTTTAACATTCGCAAATTCTATGGTCGAACGAATGATATTCTTAGCAAAAACAATCTATCGAGTCGAATTTTGACTGACGTTTTTCATACAAATTGTAAGGCCATTATTTTTACACTGCATGAATTATCTAAGGATTTTTCCGTTTGTCCGATCATGAAAAGGAGCACATGACGGGTGTGGCCAGTAAGGGATGCTTACTCCTACATGGCACCTGATCCCGCTTCTGATGTTTTCTGAGGTCCGTGTTTGCTCTGCTCCAAATTTGTGTTGTTTTAATGGACTTTGAGTCTGATCACTTTTCGTTATCTTCATATTTCATCTGAAAGGGAAAATTGATACTCAGGATTTTTATTGCTTGGGTTTGAACCCCAAGAATCCCACATTTTTTTAAATTGTAGAATGATTTTTGTCGAGAAAATTCCGCAGAAAAATTTAATTTCAGACATTTCAGTGATATGAACTTTACTTTAAATACTCACAAATTGAATATGACTTTTCTACTTTTTTAAGCTATAGGCATTTTGCACGCTTTGTTCACCCATGTCCTTTGTACATGTATCTAACTTTATTAGAATTTCATAGATGTCAATTAAATGTGAAATGATTCCAGAATGCACCAGAACTCACCAACAAAGTATCCATATACATGTAAAAATATATTTTTAAAAATCTGGCGGGGAAGGGGAGGGGGGACGTGCCTGCATTTCCTGGCATGACTTTAAGCTCATAAAAACCTTCAGATGTAAGGATCGAGGCAAAACTTAAACTTATTCAGTTTTACAAGATTTAGAGACTGCAAGCTTGTTCAATCGTTTTAGTGTCTTTTTTTCTATTAAATTAGAATTAACGCTCTCCCTTCTAATTTCTTTAATCTTATGCGCATATAATAGAACTTCATTGGTCACTTGGAAAACAACGATACTTTCTCACCTGTCGTTCAGGTAAATATGCATTAATGACATTATTAAGATAAAGTGCCCTCCCACCCGAACACGGTGAAGACGACGCTATCTTTACTCTGACACAGAGAATTGACTGGTTCACTTGAACGTTCTACATTCCGGGGTAACCCTATTGATATCAACAATATCATACAAAAGCTTTTAAAACATCAATAACTTGAGGAGTCTAGCCAACGGACGTGGAAGCACAGTTTTACCTCCCCTTGTTCATTGGTGTTTCTACTTAAAATGGGAGGAAAGGTATGTTTATGTTCGTTTAGGATTTAATTTTTCCCCAATTATCTGTGATGGCTGTTATTATTTTCCATTTTCGTACATCTAAAAAAAATTAATTTTCTTTTTTTTTCTCTTAGATTACAATTTAAAATTTCGGGGGTATAAGTGTTTGGATTAACACTCGATTGTATGACCAAATTTTCATTGATAAAACGAATTTTACCTATCGGTCACCGGGGTCAGATAATGCAAAACTTGAATGAAGTGTTTACTTAATGTATAAACAAACTCATACATTCTTATTTTTATTGTTAATATTTGGATTTTCAAATAAAAACGATTTTTATTTTCGCAGAAAATATCAGGACAAATTATTTTTCCGCATATGGAGATATTACCTGGAAGTATTTGCTTGGAATATGATTGCAAAATTTGATAAAATTTCATTTAAACATAACAAGGTTTGACTAATCTATGTATGTTTGTCTTTATCTGCGAACTCAAAATTATTTATGCAGAAGGAAATTTAATACGAATAAATTGGTAGAGAGGATATTAAGAGGGTATTATATATATAGAGCAAAAAAAAAAAAAAAAAAAAAAAAAAAAAAAAAAAATCCAAATTGTTTTATTTCCTACCATTAATTATTACTGTAAAACGACGTACATGTAAAAAATCAGTATAATTATTCTGCTACTAGTTTATACAGAAAGCGGTACGAAGTAAAAACTAAATATGTACCATGAAATACACCATGATGGTTGGATAACATAAAGATAATTTACTAAATCTACTAACTATTTTATCTATCGTATTATCAAACATTCTGTTTCATTTCAAAATAATGATTTTAAGTTTTTATCATTTGGTGACATATGGACAAAAAAAGGTAAAACAGCGAAACACGTGTTTATAGTTGCCTCATATTTTATACCTTATCTGCTTTAACTTAGCAGGTCTAATATATGAGAGTACAAAACTGATATTTTTACAACTTTCTTTAAGATATATAATTCCTGTTAAAGTTTCAATATAAAGTCAGCAAGTACTAAGACTTAAAAAAAATCACAAATATTTCGTTTTTAAACAAATTAACAACAAAACGAAGGATTTACATGAATAGTTTTGAATGAAAATACAGAAATTTTATTTGCTGGAAATACATTTTTTACTAACACAGGGTTTAAACAAATTTATAATATATACTTTTGGGTTGATTTCGATCGTTTTAAGGGACAGCATTGTGTTTGAAACACTGTGACTACTGATTTATGGCGCCCTTTGCAGACAAAGTAAATACGTAAACAATGACATTTTTATATATATCCATTTTACGACTGAAATGTTGGTGGATATACTTATATAGTGCATGATTATCTAACATTGACACCAAAGTGCCTAAATTTATTCCGACAGATTATGATATACTCAAATATTTGATTTTTCCGCCAAATTAATTGCGAAGAACAGAAAATAAAATATACAGGGAGTTACTTTCAAACATTTATCATAATGTCCGTCCCGGATTTCTTAACCCTTTTACCTGTCCTTATCAGTTGGTTTTTGGGTAGTAATAGGCGCTCCTTATTGAGGCTTTGAAAAGCAATGTTTGAAATCAATCAATTTTCTGTTATCATTTGTTTGTCGTCTGCCAACTGCTTCTTAAGTAACCTGCAGACTTGGATTCGAAGACCTGGACACAATTTAAAACGTTTAAAAGACCCAAAATTAATACCAATAATAATATCATTTACCCAGATGTTTACGAGAAATTTCATCCAGTGTTATACTATACAGACAGTATCGTTTTTAATCATTATGTACAAAACTTGTTCAAGTGAATTTAAATAGTGCTGAAATACATGTATAATTACAGCCTTGTTCTAAAGTTTGAAGATGAATCAGTTCCTTGAATGTCATTGATTGTGTTCCGGGTAACAATCTTTAAAATGTTGAGATAAGTCAAAAATTGTCATTCATAGTCATCTCAATCACCCATAAATCAGTGGCAATGTTATAAATGAAACATTCCATTGAGGAGTGCTTATCCCCCATAAAACTTGAAGGGCTAGATGTAAAAATAAATTTTGAAAGTGACCAACCCATGGGGCAAAGGACAGAAGATTACAGCATTCAGTGGGGTGGAGGGGTCACGTTGTTTGTCGATTATGCTTTTGAGGAAACACAGAGTCTTTTCATATTTTTAGTCTTCATTCTATTAAGTTTTTTAAAAATATCATATTGGAAATTAACCAGGTAACACAGAATAACACGTGTAGTTATAGTTTTTACAGCTTCGGAACATTTCTGATATCTCTCTCTCCAATATTACAAATGGATACTTTTAATCACTCTTAAGAGAACCTAAGTGTATATAAACTTTTTCAGCAGTTGGTTTGTAGTATAGTACTTTTCATATAATTACCTGTCTACAATTTGCTAACAGGATTTAAACACTAATCCATAAGGACCATTAACTTTTTTTTTCAGTCCGTTACGCATTTCATTAGTCCGTCCTATGTCATATGAAAATGATAATACGTTGATAATCCCACATTGTTATCTTACACCCCCTTTTTGGACGTACCTTTATATAAGATAAAATTTAGAATAAAAATTCTAATTCTAATTCAAATCTAGCTACAGAAAAACCAGTTCAGCATATCAAACATGATTTTCATTATGTTTAATTACATTCATATTTTGATTTTTTAAAAAAACTTCGACTTGTGTGTGGTCATGTATTATTTTGTTTGCTTGCTGTTTTTTTTTTTTTTTGAATTTGTTTATGTTTGTTTGTTTGTTTGTTTTTGTAAATGCATGGTAATATGGAGTAACATAAACCTAAAGTGTCACAAAACCATTAAAATAAATGTTTTCTTGATTGTGTTAATGAGGAAAAAATGGTTGAATTTTTTTGTGCTTTTAGGGATATTAGCCTTACCCATATACATGACCTAATTATTTACAACTATTGTGGTAAGTGAATTGTTAAATATCATCAGTGCGTTTCAATAGTATGAAAGTAATTGTTGACTTGAAGATACGGTCCCATGTTGACACCAGCTGCTGTGAAAACGGCATGAAAGTTTAAAAATATTTGATAAATTTTTCATAAATAAACTAAGATGATTTTATGAAAGAGAATGAAAAATCCCCCTCCCTCTTGAAAATCTGGCAAAGTTTTAAAATTTCGCCCCAGTCTCGTCTAGCTGAATCCTGGAAATACATAAACATGCGTTCCTTTTTTATTTCGTCTAAATATTATAAATTTATGAATTATCACAATATTATGAATTTTCACAAATCCATACTGACTAGTGCTTTATAAACTTTAATAGTCCGACACATTGTCTACTAGTCTTAGACTTAACGGTCATGAAGTAATTTTGAACCTTGATTGAGTTATATATATCATCATTAAATTCTGTATTTACTGCAAAAAATTGAAGACTTTTTTCTTATATTTGCAAATCAAATAAGACACTGACAAGCGATTACCAAGGAAATGTAACCTAGTTCTATTAAATGTCACTCTCCGAAGTCTGCCGAAAAAAAGAAAGAAAAAAAGAATATCCTATATAGTTACGATGTTATTTAGAACAGCCCTGAATCTAAGGGATACGTACAAGATAGATTTAATTTCAAAAAGCAAACATACAAATATTCAAGTATCCCAAACAAAATGCATTCTTTTATATTTCACAATATTTACAATATTGCTATTAATTCCTTTGAGATTTTCATATTAATTACATTCTAGCAAGATCTGGTCACGAATTTTACAAAAAGATTACCTTTGGTAGGCGTTGACTACCTACATGTCAATCAGAACTTCTCAGATCTCATCCTATAGAGGAAAAGGAGCTTGCTAGAAAATTGCAATGACCTTGGCCTTTAGATGTGGTCTTGTCATGCATGTTCAAGATCATCAATGTCAGGTAAAAGAGTATTGTGACATCATTTTTGTGTAGAGCTCCAAGGTCATTCTTTTTCATAGATTCAGAGATAGAGCCTGACAAATGTCCTAGCTCGACTGCTGTAATGACCCTCATCTTTGAGAAATGATTTTTTAGCCAAGGCCATGATACACAACCTTTGCAGATAAAAAAAAACCGTGTGTGAAGTTTGATACAGGCAAGCATCAATTCAATTTCGAAAAAACAAACACTACCGAACACAAAAAGTATAGAACGGATTCAGGGAATCTGAGACTCTTTCCCCGCCCCACTTTAGAGCGTTTATAGAAATCTAAAAAAAAATTGTGTTTGATCATCAAAATTCTTCATTGTAGAGAGCGGAATGGTCGAACCCTGTGGAGTTTATTTTAACTTGTGTGGGGTTTGCTGTTGGTTTGGGTAATGTCTGGAGATTCCCCTATTTAGCATTCAGGAACGGAGGAGGTAGGTCAAAATTTCATTAAATCTACTTACAATGCACAATAGAATTGTCATCGTATGCAAAAACACGCAATTTTCCCGATCTGTATATTGGTGTGACGAATGTGTAAATTTAAGTTCATAAGAGGACAATTATATTCACGAAAATGCATCATCCAATTTGGATTACCGAATCAAGTCTTCATTTTAAAACACCTAAAAAGTAGTATGTAATCAAATTTTGTACAAGACCATGCATTTATAGTATTTCCCTTAATCCAGGCACGACTACGGACCATAAAGTATTGTACCATGATGTTCAGATCGGTTTCATGTAACACACGACAATCTGTTGAATTTCAATGAGATGTTCTACTACTCTTTAACCTTGTTATTGTTCATTACTTTCAGGGGCATTTCTTATCCCGTATTTCATTTGCCTGGTGGCCATTGGAATCCCCCTCTTTTATTTAGAAATCGCATTTGGACAGTTTGCCAGTCTCGGACCCGTTAACATATGGAAAATAAATCTTTTGATGAAAGGCAAATATTTTTATGATCAGCTTAAGGTTCATCACCCTCCGATAAGAGAGATAACTCTCACCGAGATAAATAACTATTATTTCCTTTATAAAATTTTTAATTCAAAAGAAAATTTCTGTCAAATTTTGCCCCGCACGGTATGCTGAAAATGTGTGCCTTTATAATTATAAATTCGATTTCATTTGGAAAATCATTAGCGTTAAAACAAAATTTTACATGAGTGATCAGAGGGACGATGAACCTTAATTTTCTAATCAAAAAAATTATACCTAATTATTTTGGAAAATGTCAAATACCTTTTTCTTGTACTTGAAATTTACGAAACATATTTCAGATTTAGTTCTCACTAAATGTATTCATTTTTTTCTTTAAAAATAGGATTGGGGTTTTCCATGATAACAGTTTCAGGGGGTATAGCCCTGTATTATGTGGTCATTATTGCTTGGTGCTTGTACTATTTCTTTGCTTCGATGACGTCATATCTACCGTGGCAAGATTGCGACAACAACTGGAATACATGTCTGTGTCAAGATGGCAAACGGAATTTTTCACTGCCAGATCCCTGGCTCGGAGCACGTAATGAGTGTTGTAAGAAAAATTTTATTTTTAGTGAAAAAAAAAATAATTCAAAGATATTTGCAAGACCAGGAGTACTATATATTCAAAGAAAAAAAAAATTAAGATTTTCTATTCACAATGCATGCATTTTAATTTTTGATGTGTTTGCTTAGTTGATTCTTTTTCCTGTGGTCCAGAATTGAACCAGGAACATTCTTCGCTTTTAACTGAAAACCGTTGACTGTATCTTTTTCAGTGACTTTTGATTATCCTATAAACACTACTGGGGTTGCTGTCAGTGAAGAATATTTCAGGTATACATAAACAAACGAAGTATATAATAATTGATTAATAATTCTAACACTATCTAAATTGATTGACCTGGAATTGAAGGAACAGAACATATTAAACGTTTTTAAGATTTCTCTTCCCTTTCTCAGACGTCGGGTTTTGGAGATCACGGACGGATTCGAGTCCACCGGAGGTGTGAAATGGGACGTAACTCTGTGTAACCTTCTGGCCTGGACGATTATTTTTATCGTTTTGTCCAAGGGTATCAAAACACTGGGGAAAGTATGTATCAACAAAAACTTTGTTTTTATTATCAACGAGTTTGTTAAATATGCGAGTCCATAAAAATAAAGTCACCACAATTCCTCATAAGCACAACTCTTCCGTAAATCCTAAGTTTATAATCTTGAATATTTTATTTACCAGGTTGTGTACTTTACAGCTATTTTCCCATACGTTTTACTCACAGCTCTTCTCATCCGGGGACTTACACTGGATGGCTACAAACAAGGAATAGAATACTACTTTACTCCCGATCTGGATAAACTCACGGACGCCAGTGTAAGCAGATTAGTCTAAGGATCAACATTTGAAATATATATTCATTCTATATGTTGGAACCATACAGATAAATTTTTGTGCTTTCTTCATATATAACATCGAGTAGATTTTTTGTTTAATATGAGCACTCGTGAATTCGTACTCTTAATCCTCAAACTCACTCAAAAAAAGAATACCTACATTATTGTTTTATTTAGGTATGGTCGGATGCTGCGGTCCAGATCTTTTACTCTCTCAGTGCTTGTCAGGGAGGACTAATAGCGATGGCCAGCTTCAATAAGTTCGATAATAATGTTCTGAGGTACGCCTAATTTTGTTATGTTTTAAATTTTGAATTTACTGGGTGGGAGTACATACAAAATTCAGAACATGAACTCTAAATTTTGTATGGACTCCCACCCAGTAAATTCACGATTTAGAACATGACATTTTCCTTACTCCAGGAAAGGGCAATGCGACGCCTTTTTTTTGGTAACTTGATACTAGTTAAAAACTCATTTGATCTACATGTACTTTTCTAGCAAACAACCCGATTGATTTTCATTGCTTATATTATAGTTTTATCAATTGTTATTGTAAGCTCACATGAATCTGATTCACTCCCTCTGGAAAGAAAATTCTGGGGTGTAATTCTGCTGTATTTATGCAGGTTTTTTTTAACATCTTCACAACGTCATATAGGGGTCTAGAGTCCACACTTGGCTGTGGGACGTACACGAGGGGACTCATTACTCCAGACGTTGTGATGATGGTTTTGTAATTAGGAATACTAGTAACTTTCCTTATTGGTAAATTCTACAGACCACACTGTTTGTTTTTGTTTTTCAGAGATACGTTTTTGGTCCCAATAATTAACTGCTTAACGAGTCTCTATGCAGGCTTCGTCATCTTCTCAGTTTTGGGATTTATGGCGGAAGCTAAAGGCGTTACGGTTCCAGAAGTGGCCAAGGGAGGTAAACCATATTTACCATTTGAAAATAGAGCTTTCGACTGTTACAATTTTACTCTTGTAGAGGATGATGATGTAGTTTTCATCCAATGCCTCCATTCCTAGACAGACTATGAAAAGTGGACGTATTTCTTAAAAAAATACATTTAATTATATCTATGAAGGATCATCTCCCCATTAACTTGTGAAAAAAATATTTCCTGCACTGTAAACATTTTAAAAAAAGTTTGTGGATCAGCTTAATTCAATATATTCCAGGTCCTGGTCTGGTGTTTATTGTCTACCCAGAAGGTTTGGCTCAGATGCCGGTAGCACCGTTATGGTCAATATTGTTTTTCTTCATGATGGCGACATTAGGATTCAGCTCAGCGGTAATATTCTTAAAATTCAAATGTATAGTCATTGAAACTGTTTTATTATTAGATGTAAGGTATAAGGTCATGATTAGTGTTTGTCTACATGTGTCATAAAGCCATGCATTCATTCAATATATAATGTCTCTTAATAGTTTTCCATTGTTGAAACGGTAATGACTGGTCTCCTGGATGAATTTCCGGCCCTCTCTAGATCAAAATGGCGAGTTCTTGGTTTCCGGTTTGGAATCTGTATGTCTGGGTTTCTTTTGGGACTTCCAATGACAACTAGAGTAAGACTAAGTACAATATTAAAAGTGTTCTGGTAAAATACTAATATAAAGTTTTTATCAGTTCAACTTTTTTTTGGATAAGTGATACACATTTATTGTAAAACTATTGGTTTATCAAGGGAGGTGATTACATGCTTACACTTGTGGACAATGCTGTTGGTGGGTTTCCGCTGTTGTTTGTTGGATTCTTGGAGGTTGTTCTTTTATGTTACGTATATGGTAAGCATAGGACTAGAATTACTACCAGTGTTGAAAATTATTTATGTAATGAACTTTTTATCAACTCGTCGTACATTTTGCTAAGAATAATGGATTTTTTCATGCAGATCACATTTAACATGCAGATTAGTAAAAACAATCAAATACTACACTTTTCACTTTCCTTGTCTGAAATCTATATAAAATAATAACATGTGAAGGATTAACAAGCATGTAAATTTAACAAAAATTGTATAATTTGCAGGTTTCTTCAGATTTAAGCGGGATATTGAGATGATGATTGGTGACCGACTCTGTGTCAAACCCTGCTTCTGGTATTTTGGTGCCTGCTGGATGCTTATATCTCCATTGGCACTATTGGTCAGTTTCCACAAAAAATACTCACTAGTATTTAGAATCCGCTTATCTCATCTGAAAAAAACCTAATCTTTATACATGTATCTCCTCTGTTCCTTAAATTCAGATTAACCATATTACAAACCGAATAAGCTTTACTAAGCCTATTTTGATGACCTATGATCATAGGAATACCTCAAAAATTATATTTTAAATGGTAATCATTTATGGAAAATGAAGAACGATATTTAAAATGCGGTATGATATTATTTAACTTCTTTCTTTTTCCAGGCAGTAATTATCTTCAAAATTGTTCAAACAGAACCTCTGGAAAGTGATGGTTATTTGTACCCGGACAGTGGTCAGGTGATCTTCTGGTTGATTCAAGTCACGTGTTTGATTGGAATTCCTGGTTGGTTTATATACTACAGCTGTAAAAAGGGCCTTGGGAAGGTAATGTACACCACCACTAAGCTCAAATCAAAATCGATTTTTTTGAAAATTAATACATTCCAAATTCATCCAAGAATTTTTCTCTCAAAAGAAGTTTGAAATTTATTGACATGTTTTACAGCCGACAGCAGACTGGGGGCCCGCCTTACCTGAGAACAGAACAGGTCGTTATTCCGTCGCATTCAATGAAATCACTACCAATGGATCCGCCCCTGCAAATGATTACTCAGTTGACATGATGAAAATGCAGCCCAATGAATATGACAATAAAGCTTACGTGATAGACACGGGAGACACAACTGCCACAAAGTTCTAGAAGAAAAATCACCCAAAAATTAACTGTTCTCTGTCTCCGTGACCCTCTTAATTAATCGTAATTAGGGTTGAAGGACTGATGAAGATGGAGACGTGAAAAATTCAGCTTTATTTAAAGGGCGTAATTATATACGATAAGCTGACATTAAAAAGTATTCCACCAGCCATATCCTTTTTAATGAAGCAGAAGGCATATATGGAAATCAAACTAAAAACAGTTGTTATAAATTCTTTTACCAAAGGGAAGTAGATCTTGACATTATTGTATAATTTTTTTTATATCAATTATACATATATAATCAAGTTATAGTGTATTATGTTTTATGTAAATAAAATTAAAATACACTTTCGGGTGCATTGATTCCTATTTATTGAGGCGACGCTGTGAATACTCATTGTTCGCTGATGCCAGTCAATCAACACCTGACTACAATAGGTAAAATTTGTTCAACGAAAATGATATTGCATCCCTAGCGAAAATAAATTTATTATGTAAAACACCTGTAAACAACAAAAACATTTTTACTTCTAATATAATTACATATAGCACATGAATTGCCTTCCCGGTTCGGTATTTTGGATGTCTCTGAAAAGTGTACAAGGTAATTCCCGGAAAATTTTCACACCACTCGGCACACCTCTGCGGATTCGTACCTTTTATAAAGGTGACAGAATTACCCGAGGTTTGCCGAATGATAATCACACAAACAAGCATTGTGACGTCATACTATATGACGAAACAAAACATTATCAACCAAACACAAAGGGCTGCGTAAAGAGTAAGTATAAATTCTCTGTATCTTTATAGTTTGAAATTCTAGAGAAATGGCATTTTTGAAATAGAAAAAAGTTATGAGTTGTAAATGCTTGCTTTTTCTCTTAAACCCGAGTACCTAACATCCAAATACCCCTTATATAGCTCAATTAATGATTATGCTTAGAAAAGGGATGGAAACGTCAGCTTCAGCTATTTTGGTCTATTGTAGCTTGCTTTTATAAGAAAATATAATGGGTATGGATGACGGTCTTGTGTGGCAATTTTTTTTCTCAGACCAGATCTGCAGTTTATTGGTCCTCCTTTCTAATCTATAGTATAGTATTTGAGGAAATCATCCCTCCGACCATTCACTTATTGCATCGTTTTTGAAAGTTGGGGGGGGGGGGGGCAGCCAGAGAAAAAATTTCAACTTACCTGAAAAAGAAAACTTGACAAGCAAAAAAAAAAAAAGGAAAATTGAAAATATCCGAACTCGAAAATCCTTTTTCTTGGAAGGGGGGGGGGGGGGGGCTTAAGTTCCAACTTCTTTCAGTACCAAATTTTATTCATACCTACTACAAAACACTTATTTGACTATTCTACAACAAAAGGGGGGGGGGAGCAACAGGCCTTTCAATTAACATTTCAAATAGTAAAAAAAGTCTGGAAAAAAGTGGGGGGTCAACCCCCCCCCCCCCACTGTTGCTACGTGACTGTATTGCACAGACCAGCAATAAATAAGATTCATGTAATCCATTCATATGTGTTCCTGTATCAGTTTTTGAACCAGTAAACTGACCAATATGGATATCAGATCTAGAAATTAATCACTCGCAAAAATAACATTTCAATTAGTGCCTTAAGAATCTCACTTACTGATCTAATGACCAAACAACATGCATGTAACAGGCGTGCTTAATTCAATTAAATGAGGCAAATCCTTAAACTTAACTCCTAAGATATCATTTTGTCTCCAGAAGTACATGCATGTAGATTTAAACTTGAGAGCTTAATTATTCCCTTTTTAAACTAATTACAGTTCTGAGCATGAATTACATGTATAATGTTTAGACTGTGTAAGTGAATTTCTTTCTTGTTTTGTCAATTAGTCAATCTATTTATAAAGCCCCGTTCACATGCACCCATTTCCTTTCAAGTGTAAACTTCACACATATGCAAATTTTACTCATGGTACGGTATGTAATTGTAATTTTTGCGATGTGTTCACATGTGCCAGTAAACTGTGTGTATTAAAGGTGCTTAGACACAGATGTGAACTTAATATTTTCTCAAATTTTCTGTATAATATCACGAATTATATATTGCAATAGAATTTCACAAAATACAATTAAAAACTTATTTTATCTGGAAATTATTGGAACTACGAATTCCGGGACGCTTTTGATTAACACATCTCTGCACTTACACGAATTTTAACTTTATCCTTAATATTTAAAAGAAGAAGCGATTTTTTTTTATGTATTAATGAAAAATATTACATCTATAATCAAGAAAATTCAGAGTAGAAATGTTCGAAAGCAAAACCAACTCACCAGTATTGTCAGTCCGTGCTCTGTGATGTGTACAGAGTTTAACAAATTGAACACGCCCGAAAAACGTAAACTGTTTTTGCAAACAGGGCAAGAGCTCTGTTATTGTTAATGTTTACGATTCACCAGGTGTGTTCAATTGTTAAACTCTGCACACACCACTGAGCACGGACTTACAATACTGTGAGCGGGTTTTGCTTTCGAACATTTCTACTCTGAATTTTCTGGGTAATAGTTTTAATATTTTTCATTAATACACAACAAAATTGCCACTTTTCTTAAGTATTAAGAATAAAATTAAAATATATGAAAGCGCAAGGATGTGTCAATCCAACGCGTCCAGAAATTCGAAGTTTTAATAACTTCGAGATGAAATAAGATTTTTATTATATTTTAGTATGAAATGCTATAGCAACATATAAGTCATGAAATTATACAGAAAATTTGAGAAAATATTAACTTCAAATCTGTGTCCAAGCATTTCCAAGCACTCTAGAAAAAAAGTTGGATGACTTGTTTTATATTTTCTAATTATTTTTTCATCTCTTTGTTCCTGTTATATACCAAGGAGAAAATTTGCTTCTTCAGCAGTCTATGCAGTTCCTCTTCTACTCTCCATTTCTTGTTCAAATCAATGCTACTCAAAACTATATTTGAATTTATCAACACGTCATAATGTCACTCTTTATGATATAATATAAAATGCAATTTTTAAAAATGTGATGTATTGTTTTACAGACAATTTCAATATCTGGTATATTTTGCTACGCATTCATGAAAATACAAAAGGACTAAATTTATTACTCATATGTAAAAGTTAATTTGCAATGCCCTAAATGACTATAAATTTGCACTAGAAGTAGAAACACTCGCGTGCAAATCTTGCTTACCCTCGCCATGCGCTAAAATACAACCGGGAGCAAAATTTGCGTATATGTACAATTTTTTTTCAAACCGTGTGTAAATTGGCGCATGTGAACGGGGCTGTCGACGTCAATCATCACCACATATGTACATTGTATTTTATTTCAAATCAATATTTTATTCGTTAATTTTTGGGTCTAATTCCAGCAATGGCATTATTTCCGGATTTCAGTAGCCTAAAATCGGAACACTTCTAGTATACCGGTCCCTATAAATATGGCGCTAAAATAGGTGCCGCCGAAGGCGGTGTACAATATAATACGATCGCGTGAGCGATCGACAAAATCGATAAAAAAGGCCACAAATCGCAAAATTGAGCCAAAAATCGTGTTCCTTGTGAAAAATTGGGTTTAAAAAACTGGTTTTTAAACACAGTTTTTTAAATGAGAATTAAAAGGTTTTGTAAAATAACGTACTTGTTTAGTAGATAAAACTCCATTTTGCGTTGTTTAGGAATGTGGTCACATGATCAGCTTTTGACGTAATCTCATAAATATTCATGACGTGCGTCACTTGTGTTTTGACGTAATGAAGACTTATGAAGAAGTAGTTGATAGGACTCAAAGTGAAATGCTACTAAAATTGCAAGATTTTTGTGAGAAATGCAGGGATTTAACAAGTGATAACTAATTACTAGTAATTGGTTGATTGAATTGTGCATCACCATTGATTTGAAAGAAAAAATATTCTGAATATGGACATTAGGAGGTTAGGATATCGAGCTAAGTAAACGGTAAGTCGCTTTTACCAATTACTTGCCAAAACTTAGCGCACCATATCGGGCACGTTTCAACATTAGACCAAGGCTAATTCATCCAAGTTTCGCAAAACTTTCCTGTTCTTCCGGTTCTTTGTAAGCAAAAATTGTATGAATAACTTCAATAAGCCCAAAGTGATATAGATGCGAGCATGGGTGAATGTAAAACAGTTACAATATCCGAGCTATTTATATTCTAACCCTAATCCGTAGGTCGCATACAGTGCCATATTTAATTAACGGTTTGTTTAAGTTTTGCATGTTTCATGCTTTACTCCTATAAAATGGTATATCGGCACGGTTCGACATTAGGCTGATTCATGCAAGTTTTTGGTCACAAAAGGCACTTGGCAGTGCCTTTTGTAAGCAAAAATTACATGAATTAGCCCGAAGTCAGGAAGATTTAAGAGTGGATTTATAAAACAGTTCCAATCTTAAAACAATATACCCTAACCCTAATCACTCGATCGAATGCGTTTTGTTGAAGCGAGGGGAAAATGGCGGTTTGTTTACATTCTGCATAGCAACGGCAAGGGAAATAACTGCTCATGCGCAATCGCGTGATTCTGGGGACCGGCATACTAGAAACTTCCCGGCTTTTTTAAAGTAATGTAGTCCTTTAACTTTTAACTAATTTCACACTGACGTTCTTGACTTACGGTCGTATCAATAAAAAAATGTATGCTTGGGACTGTAAAAAGAGAAATATATTGTGTATGACGTCATAAAAACACACATATACACCACAAGAACGTAACAATCAATGTGACGTAACAATTATCACTACAACAAAAGTGGATGCGGATGTCGGACATATTGGCGGTAAAATTCACGACTGAATTGAAATTTTTTGTTTTTGTTGATAGGAGGTAAAATATGCTCATAAATATGCCTTTTTGTTTGTAGAAAATCATGGATGTTGAGTTGGATTTCGGGAATGAGGCAGTTAAAGATGTGGTAAGTAGTTCGACATAAGTTACACATCTTGCACATCAATTATGAAAGTATTTTTTGCGACGAAATAACTGCATGGTAACTACCTTTTACAACAAGTACAGATAAAATTGTTCGTTAACAAAAATCATGATTGTCATCATTCCATTGAAGTAAGAAAACTCAAAGGTATTAATTAATGTTGGTTGCAATCACCACAGTACAAAATATATGTAAATCTTATTTGCATTGTTTACACTGAAGAAATATGACAAACATTCATACAAATCTCAAATACTATGTGGTTTTTTGAATAAGTATGTAATGTTTAAGTGTTTTTAAATTAGCCTGAAATAAAGAAAATTCTCAAAATTACATCGGTGTTGTGTTTTCAGGATACCAAATTACACATTTTGAAATTCGGCTATAGCTGGGTGGAGGAAGTTGAGAAGGAAGAAAGACTTATGAAGGTACATGTATTCAGCGTATCTAGACTTATGAAGGTACATATATTCACATCGTCGGTAACCCACGGGTGATTCACATCGATTCGTGGACTCAAAACCGTGGTTTGCGACGATGATGTATTCAGCGTATCTAGACTTATGAAGGTACATGTATTCAGCATATCTAGAAATGTCTTGTCACTCTTGTGTACACAGTAACACAGTACAGTTCTAACAAGACTTAGTTCACAATTTGATTTCCTTAAAATTTATGGCACTATAGTATTTTTCATTACACATTTAAGCATATAAGCTATTTTGTGAATGAAATAAATGAAGTAAAACGTCCTTTTGAATCTGTTTTCTAGGAAGTCAAAGAACCAGTTTTAGAACAAAAAGATAAACAGAAGAATAAATGCCAAATAAAACCGTTCACAAAAGAGACAAAGGAAATTACCAGGTAAAACTAGAAGTCTGTCAGTCTGTAGGATTATAATAATACTAAATTCTATATGTTATATTAATACTGTATATTTTATATAAATTTTGCGTAAAATTGGCATCATACAGTAAATTCAAAATTTACGATACGACATTTTCATAACAAGTATTGACTCTTGCAGAGAGCCACTCCTGGATTTCGGCGATGGACCGGTGGTAGATTTGGTAAATAAACAATTTGCTTTGTTTTGTTATTGTTGCATTTTTTAATTCACATGGTTTTGTGAAAGATACTTAAAAAGTTTTCCCATTAATTACATGTATATGTAACCATGCTTTTTCATGATTATATTGAGTAATTATGTATGGATAAAATGGATATGATTTTCAAATACAACCCCATCGAGAAGTTTTATTAAATATTATTTCACCAAATTTAACTTTGGATGTTTTTATTTAAGGACGCAAAATTAGAAATACTAAAGTTTCCGTACAGTTGGGCGGAGAAAGTTGAAGAGGAAGAGAGAGGAACAAAGGTAAAAAAAAAAGCCTCTTTTTCTCATAGTTACATTCGTAGACAAATTCACGTCTGTGTATTAAAGGAAGTCTTATAATTAATTTGTAAATGGAGCACAAAACAAATAAAGTTATGTTTAGGTACATATCTATTGAGGAGAATGAATTAATGATGAGGTTTCCTAATGATTTATAGAATACGTATGAAGGAGTATAAATGATAATTAAATACTTGAGTAATATTAATGATATTGTTAAATTTTGTTTGAATTTTAAATATCATCGCGGATTTACGGTCACTTCATAGCAAAAAAGGTCCATTTGAAATGAAGTATTTCTTAATCTGTTTTTGTAGGAAGTCAATGAACCAGCCTTAAAACAAGAGAGCGAACCCAGCGTTAAGATTTTCAGAGAAGAGAGAAACGAAATTCCCAGGTAATACCATAACTCTGTCGCACTGTAATAGTATTGATTTATAAAATTCGAATCTCACGATAATACTCGATTGTTTCTCCGCATATTTAGTTTGCTATATTTGTAAATTTAACGTACACTAAACAGCAAATGTATCTAGTAAAATCGCAGTTACAATGACAATTTGATAGTATGCTCATTTTTTTTTTTATAACAGAGAGCCACTCTCGGATTTCGGCGATCGACCGGTTACTAATTTGGTAAGTAAACCTGATATATTTTGTTGTTGCTGTTTATTTAATTAATATGAATTAGTGTAAGATACTGAAAAAGCGTCATTTATAGAATTTAGTATATAGAATGTAGTTATGGTGATATGGGTCAACCGTGCTTTTTCATGATTGGAAGTTTCTAACTTTATGATGTACTGAACTAAAGTGATGCTAATTGTTTTGTAGAATTATTTTCAATTTAACGTTGGGTGTTATAATTTTTAGGAAGAAAAATTAGAAATACTCAAGTTTCCCTACAACTGGGCAGAGAAAGTGGAAGAAGAAGAGAGAGAAACAAAGGTATGGATTTATTTTTCATATTTAAATTAAACTGATGTCACTTGTTTTTAAAATCAACAATCAATAAATCAAATGTCAATACTTTTAAAAAAAAAATATTAGTGTTTCTACTTTGTCAATTAAAATTGTTCAATTTTCTTAATATCACTTACATGCTTTACGGATTTGAAACTTAGCAGTTAGACCACTCTAATAGTCTAACAGGATAAAAGAATGATAAAAATACTTAAAAAAGAAATTTTTACTTCATATAAATAAAAAAATAATTAAAATACTGATTCTTTAAAACACCCAATCATTTATTTTTTTTAGCTCTTATGCAACGAAGAAGATGAAAATGAAAATGACAACTACTTTGTTCCAAGAAGACTTTTTCTTTTTGGAGTCGAAGAGTTCAAGGTACTTTTATTGTAAAAGATACATTTGAAATAATTTAAAACCGCATCACTTGTGTGTTCAAAAGGGTGAATTAATTTTTATACCTTCCTTAATCAGTCAACATCATACACGCTTAACATTTTTTGTCAACCATAATATCCAGATGTCTAAAAATCGCAATATCCTTCATAATTTAATGATGGGGCCCGACTCCTTGTCCATGATGGTTACAAAGTCCCCATTTTCTGGCCAACAGGTGTAAAATCAGACTATAATCTTTTATTTCAAAATATTTTGAATCTCTGCAAATGAAAACTCTTGGATTCTTAAAGTAACAATTTTCCTCACCAAACAGTTATTGGAAGAATTTTTAGTGCATGCATGCAATTTAATTGTAAATATAATTGTCCATCTGGCTATAAGATTGTTTTTTTTTTTTATAGAGCGATTTGAAGCAGTCAATCAAAAACACCAAACAACCCGATGTTCCTGAGAAATCAACTGATATGGTCTGCTCTAAATATGATTCTGTAGCAAAAGTGGTAAGTTAATGAAATAATAGCATCCAAAACATACTATGACAAAATAATTGCGTACAAAATTGTAAGTGTGAGAAATTCATGCATTTCTCATATTTTCTTTTCAGGCAACTATCAGAAAGAGAAATAGTATCGGCAGAAAAATCAAGACATTCCTTGGACTCAGATAAAAGGAAAAATAGCAATGCAGTGTATATTTCTGAAATAAACATGGACGAAAGTACTTCAAGACTTTTTTTGGTTAAACTTCATCATCAAATAAAAAAAATACCCATCTATTTATTTCTGTGTTTCTGTTTTCTTTTATGTTTTCTTTCATTTACAATAAATAAGGCCATTATTAGACTAAACATTTTATATTATGTATAATCATTTGAAAATTAATGAATATTTTTTCAAATTAGGTCAAGTTTTGGACATAAAAAGTACACCAATTTTTCTTTAATAATCCGACATGTACAATAAAGAAGAAAACGGATTTATCTTAAGACTTTGCTTTTCAACATTCGTTCAACGTAAGAATTTGTATTCCCTGTTTTTTTGTCTGAAACTTGCCAGTATTTCATATTTTCTAAGTACCATGTGGAATGTGGAACAAGATTACAACACCGTGACATAGATCATGTTATTTTAGTTTATTTGTTAGGTATAATATTCACTATTCCTGGCTTGTCAATAACATACGGGTAACATGTAATTAGATGATCTGTTTGATACTTTGATCAATGTACATGTAGACATCCCAAGATGATGAGGTTACACGGTTATACAAGAATACACACACTGATATGAATACTTACTTGAAATATACCATTCACCATGTCAATGAAAATATCTACAATGTATAGTTTGTTGAGAAGTACAAGAGACTAAATACTCAACGGAATCTATTAACTGTTAATTTCACTCCCAACTTAATATTCAGAGATTTCGAACAACAACTTTGTACAATTCAAGAACCCTGTCCTACTTTTCATTCCTTAGTCTCGTCATTTTCAAACGCTGGATTACTGAACTGAACATTCGGTTTCTGAGGTTCAACTTTAGCTGTTCCATTTTCCACCACTTCCTGAACTTTAGCTGTTCCATTTTCCACCACTTCTTGAACTTTAGCTGTTCCATTTTCCACCACTCCTTTATCCGATGTCTGCCCATTCTGTCCTGTTCCTTGATCTATATCCACTGTGTGTTGTTCTGGTCTCCCGTTTGGTATGATTTCTGTATTTGGTTTGACAAAGGTAGTTTGAAGTGGAGTGTATTTTTCCATAGGAGGTTGAGACTGATCGGAGAGACTACTTTTAATGTAACCATTTGTTCCATTTATCTTTTGGCTTCTAGCTTTGTTTTCTTCACTGTACCTTCCCACCTGATTTTCTGGCAAAGCTGGTCCCCAATTCTTTTCAGGAGAGGTTATTTTGACCAGCAACTAAAAAAATGTTTAAGGACGCATTTGATTACTGCAACTCCACAAATTGCATGTTTCAGACATGATTTTTTAAATTCATGAAAAGTCTTTTTTTGTGATCTTTTAAATTCGATAGTAATTTCGACTGCAAATATTCTAAAGGAATTATCGCGATACAAAATTATCATTCGCATGTCTCATCGCAAGGACAGTTTTAGTGCAAACTCTTTTTTTTTTTAAACTTACATCATATACCAAACTCCCCATTGATTTCTTTTATTTCATAGAAATTGGTGAAAATTCGTATATAAAGAATGAGATTATTAAATTATACCCTTCCAAGTCCATTTCTGAAGGCCTCGAAGAAGAATATGACTGGAATCCATATTAGTGGCGCCAGTACCATAAGCCAGCCCAGTGCCTGACCAAAGTCCGGATAAACGTAACTTCCGTCTGTGGCTGGTTTGGTCTGAACAGCTTTGAAAATTATCACAGCCTGTTCGAAAATTAAATTTTTGACTTAACTTTTCATTGATTTTTTTTTATAACGAATATAAAAGACATATCAACAAGAAAAAAAGGCCAAATAGACAAAATGGAAAAAAGATATCAAAATCTTACAGGAATACAATACATGAATAGATTCATCTAAGCATGTGTATCAAATTCGCAATGTCATCTACAGTAAAACATGAAAATGTTCAGAGTGAGCACGCTTAAAACGAATACCAGCTGGTTATAACAAAATTAAGCAAAATTAATTTAAACAAACTTAATTTAATGGACGATTGGCTCTTCATCTGCTTACATTTAATGGATGTATATTTATCAATGCAGTTTCAATGCAAAATGTTCATCTCTGAGTATATACACATATTATGGAAAACTTACTAGTAGTGCCAAGGGTGAAATCAACAGCCACATGGTCGCAAAGTAGCCGAAAAATATGTTGATAACAATGTTAGAACCCAGCATCATCTCAATATCTCTCTTGAAGCGGAAAAACCCTGAAAATTGTTAATTCTGAATCTTGAATTCTTTCTTACATACGATGTACGTATGTATGTCTGATAAAAAACATCCAATATCGATGCCAATTGAATGCTAAGTTTCAATTTAATTTCTCAAGGTTAAAAACTGCCGAATGGAGGAAAAAAATATGGAAATAGGATCCAGATTATACACACCGTAGATATAAATTATGGCGATGATTTCAAATAATCCGACAAACAAAAGCGGGAAACCTCCAACAAACGTGTCCATTAGGTTGAGAGTATATTCTCCACCCTGCAAAAAAGAGTACATTTTTTTCTGCCATTTTTTTTCAAAAGTGCAACGAAGGAAATTAATTACTCCTCGACTGAAATCTTGAGAGAAAGTCACCATTTTTCTTAAATTTCAGTGGGCAAATATAAAATCCATAATTATGAAATATTGCCCCTGGTATGAAAATTATTTAAGCCTGTGAACAAGTGAATTGGGTTGGTGATCATTTTCTATATATTTTTACTGGGTATTACTTTCCTTCATCCTTCACAACGCAGGGGTTTTAACCACGAGTGGACTCAGGACCCCTGACGTTGTCCCGCTACTGAACTGTTCAGTAAAATCTTGATTACTTTTATTTTTAACACAGAATCACTGTTTATTCAAATTAAATATATACCAAATAACAATCATTTCATTCTGGTACATTCCTATAGACTGGAACTAATAGAACATGACTACATGTAGCTTACTCTGCAAGTCATGGGTAAACCAAGGAGAAATGCGGTACCACAAATTCCGGCGCGGAATAAAATCAGCCTTTTTTTGTTTGTGAAGAAATGGGGAAACTCATCCACTATTCCGGTAATTACCGTCTCCGTGATCGAAAACTAAAATGATAAAAAGAGAACTTTTTTATTTCACAATTAATTAGGTTGATCTCATTTAATCCGTGCATTGCGTTTTAAGGAAAAATGTCCATTCTTGTCAAAAAGCAATATACATGTTAATTTGCTTGCTATCAGATAGTAATGGGTAAATGAACTAAGAAAAAAAGTTTAAGCACCTGTGAACTGAACCCAAGTGTAGCCATCATGAAGAAAAATAGAATAGCCCACAATGGAGCCACCTGCATCTGCGCAAGGGCTTCTGGATAAACCACAAACGTAAGTCCAGGTCCTACAAATAAAATAAAAGCAATAATTTCCTTAAATTTTGCAAATTGTGTTACTCGGACATTTAAAGTTATTCATAGTCTGCGCACGTGAACGATTAAAAGTTTTCTTCTCATGCATCCATGACGCATCAAAAAGCATAACTTACTGCTCTCATACTAGAAAATATTTTTTTCCAAGAATATTACATCTGTATTTGGTACCTCCTTTAACTACATTGTCCATTGTGACTCCTTTATAATCAGCCATGAATCCAAGTACTGAGAAGATCACAAATCCGGCATAGAAGCTAGTCAGGCAATTAATAAAGGGGACAACCAGCGAATCCCTAAAAATAATTATTACAGTAAAAGAATAATGATACTACTACAGTGACTAATACAATTTCATTTACTATACAAAATAATGAGGGGCCGCAACAGACCTTAGAACATTATTATTGAATTTGTTATAGCTCGCCATTGCAATCAGACCACCAGAACACGCACTGAGGGAATAGAAGATCTGCACTGCAGCATCAGACCATACCTAAAACCCAAACAATGGTAATAACAGTTTTTTTCATAACGACAATTTTATGTAATTGTAAGAATTTGAATGTCTTAATTTCTTACGCTGGCTTGCAGGAGTTTGTTCCAGTCTGGTGTAAGGTAGTACATAACACCTTCATGGGATCCGCTTAGTGTGAGTCCGCGAACCAGCAATACTGTCAACAAGATGTATGGGAATATGGCAGTGAAGTACACAACCTATACATCGAAAATGTAACAAAGTAACTCTTCAAGGCCTAAAGAATAAAGATTTTTTTTTTATATCTTTGTGGTATTAAATTCTCTTTATATTGAAAAATAAATCGAGTGTATTGTGTACCTTTCCGAGGGATTTGATCCCTTTGGATAAAACCAAAAATACAATCAACCACGCCAGCAAGTTACACAAAGTCACATCCCATTTCACTCCTCCGGGATCCGTCCAAGAATCTGTAATACCTAATACCTTTTGCCTGTTTATAAACACAAGACACGAGGATTAAAAACCTTTATATTAAACGAATATCATTTGAAATATTTAGAAGTGCTAAGAAAAGTAAATTAAGTCTTACGTAAAATATTCGTCACTTGGGGTCCTCTTGGTAGCGTTTACAATATCTGGAAGTTGGGACACTGTAACAGAGAATAATCAAAGGCTAAGAAAACTTCTACAATGTAATCAATACAAAACTGAAGTTGGAAATTTAATGATCATAATTTAGTTACAGCATTCGGGTCTTTTTCCGTTCCAAGGATCAGGACTGGAGAAATTTCTTGTTTTATCGATACACTTGCACGTGTTCCATTCGTTTTCGCAATCCTGCCAAGGCAAATATGACGTCATCGATGCGAACAGGTAATACAAGCACCAAGCAATTACGACATTGTAATAAAGGGCGATTAATGCTGATATTATTGTCATGGCAAATCCCAATCCTGAAAAATTAAAAAAAATATTATATCACCAGTAAGGAAAATAATTCCTTAATATAAATGAATAAGTGATCATCTTACTTTCTTGGGAATTTTGAAAATATAGTAAGTTTTCATGCATATACACGTCTTTTTTTGTCATTTACACTATTTCACTAAAAGATGAATTATCAATTGCTTATAAATACACTATAGTTAATATTCCAGACCTTGCTAAGGTTATTACCTTTGAAAGCCGGATTCACAACCCATATTCTTATGGGGCCCAGACTAGCAAACTGACCAAAGGACAATTCAAGAAAAAAGAGTGGAATTCCAATCAGGACCAGGGAAACAAAGTATGGAATGAGGAAAGCACCTGTCAGAATGTATAAATAAAAGAATTCTTTTTTTTTCAAGTATAAAGTTTTCTTTCTTTCTTTCTTAAACCAGAAAGATAAGTTACATCATTTATTCCTTCATGTTTTTATTTCACGCAATAGATAATGATGACGAAATTCACAAGAATTGGGTACATGAATAACTAATAAAAAGATGTTCACTTTGAGTAACGGAGCGAACTTCGAAGGCTGTTTATAACTGTTGATGAAGAAAATTTTATATTAGATAGAATTCAAAATTTCTCATTGTTGCCAAAAAAGGTGTCTTTAGTAAATGACTAAATGTTCATGTCTGGAACACTTGCTTCACTCACCTCCTCCATTTTTGTATGCAAGGTATGGAAATCTCCAGACGTTCCCTAACCCTACAGCATACCCAATTAGGGTCAAAACAAACTCGATCTGATTAGACCAAGCAGCCCTCTTAGCCTGAGGAAAAATAAAATGAAAAGTACTAAGTCTTTAGGACATTCAGGGCGCAGACTGCTCTGTAAAATTAAGACCGGTACCTGTATTGCAAACAGGTTATCTAAACTTTCAAATGGACTTATCTGAATCTTGATGACGTCGCCATCACTATAACTTTCTTTTTCTTGTAAATGGCACTAAATTTTGTTTTTAAAATATTCAATTTACACTCTAAATTACATTATTTGCAGGAAGAGGACGAGATAAATGAAGTTTAAAGTTTTATCAGGTTCCAGATCAAGGCATAACATTTTCTCCAGTGTATTTTCCTTTAAACAGATCATGACTCCTGCTGATATTTTTTTTCTTTTATACATTTCAATATTAATAATTCATCATTAAAAAATATCTTACACATGGCAAACGTTGTTATATGTAGGTGAAATGTCAAACAAGAATAGGCTAGCTGCACTTTATACATAAAGTACACTAAAAAAAAGTCTTCCAGAATAGACATTGTAATAAAAAATAATAACTTTTTCTTTGAGCTTATCTGTTTTAAAATGTGTTTAAACACTACCCAATGCTTAACCAACTCGTCTGTGTTTAATAATATTATCATATTTAGGATGATCCTTAGCAATAAACGTATTGTCAATATACTTTTATTCACAAATTGACATATTACCCTGTGAGTGGGCACTGTCAATACAAAACAAATATTACGTAACATAATGTGCATAATATTTTGAGCCACAAATATTTTATCTCTTCCACAGGTGTATCAATAATATCAAATTTAGAACAAGCTGTTTTACCACCTGTACCCATTTGGCGTACATAAAGAGACTTCAGATCTGGTGTGTTGATTCATAAATCTGATTTGTTTAACATGTTAACCAAATTACAAAGGTTCTTAGGATTGTCTACGAAGTATACGTAAGAACTGAGAAATATAGACAGTGACATTTTTATGACAATCTAAACAAATACTCCAAAAATAAAAATTTTCAAGTTCATTTGCTAAATAACTAAGAACGTTTTGAAGAAGTTCTATATAAAATGTATATGCAATATGTTACCCATAGAATCATTGATGAAATTTAATTCGCTAGGTACATGCGTATATGAATGTAATTTGACTTCACTAAATTTTTACAGCAGAGCAGCACTGACAAAAACAAAATATCATTGCTCTCAAGTTGATATCAACAGTATTTTTGTTCATTATTTCATAGTCACGTGGTGGCTTGATAGATATAACAACTGATAACCGATATCTTAAAAATAGCAACGTCTGTACGGCACCTCCATGTCCGTAAAAGTTGGGGATAACAAGAGGCCTTTGGGCCTCAATGCTCACCTAAGTCATATATGTCTGTCTAATGTAAAGTTGTGGCCTTGAGCTTAAAACCCACGATGTCGGAAAATTTTAATTTACAGTATGCTGCAAATTATTCTTCAAGGGTTATGTATCTTGTTGTGTAATGTGGCTACCCCTACTGTGGTCCCAACCTTACCTCCAAAAACAATTTAAAACGTTACCAATGTATTCCTTTTCGAAACTTTGACCCAATAGTTAGGCGCCACCCAGGCCCGTGTTAGTTATGATTTGAACAAATTTGATTATATTATATCTAAGACAGTTCAGAAGACGGTATTTATGGATAAGACCACCTCTAATTTATTATTTCCTGATTAGTGGGACACAGTCCTTCATTAAGGGATAAAATAATTCCCTAGCTCCAACTGAAGATGCTTTAGGTTAAAAGTTGAATTGGCCGAGTTGTTCTAGAGAACACGACAAAGTGTGAAAAGTTTATGTACTTCACATCACAGACAGACACCGAAATCAACTGCAACCAAGTTAACGAACTGCAGTTTTAATTCAGTAATGATCTGTTTTCTAAACGAAAAAATGTTGAATGGCAATTTAATAATGCTAGAACGGAATGCAGGTCAGCATACAGATTTCGTACCAGAGACATGTAAACCATGTCTCTTTTGTTTGATTTTCAACTCCTTCGCAGTCGCGGAATGCCGGAGATTAAATTGAATTGCCTTAAAAATACCACCTACTTACGTCATGCCTCGAAGTTGTTTTCTGTTTCTGTGCCCACCAAATTATGTCAATATATCTTTATCCTTTTGTGTTATAAAAAATACATAGTAAATATTCAATGTTATAAAGTTGGATATGGAATTTATTTCAGGATTAGAATAAGATTTCTTTTAATATTCACGAGTTTAAATATTAAAAAAAATCTTGCAATATCTTGCAAAATTTGCCGATGAGAAAAAAAATGAAACGCAGCAACTGCATCTTAAGTTATCAGTTCATTCTTGTCTTAAAATGCAAAACTCTTCTCTTAAAATTTCATAAATATTTTGAAATCTGTTTTTAAAATTTAAAGTTACTAAAAGGAATAGACATGTATAGGTGTATATATTGTCACAAAATCTTAGTTATTGTCACAAAATCTTATTTGGTCAGAATATATTGATAGTGTTGTAAACAGTGCTTATAAAAAACTAGGCCTCTTAAAGAAATTGAAGTTCAAAATGGGTAGAAAAAAATTATCAAAATTGTATATTACGTTTATCAGACCTATGCTTGAATATGCTTCAGTTGTTTGGGATGGCTGCTCTAAACAAAATTCTGAAAAGCTTGAAAAAGTACAATTAACCGCCGCTAGAATTGTAACAGACTTCCTATTTTTGTGTCTAGAGAAACACTTTATTCTGAAACTGGTTTCGAAACTTTAAAAACCAGGCGATATATTGCAAAAATGACAACTATGTTCAAAATTCACACGGGAAGAGTACCTGAGTATTTGCATGATATTGTCCCCAATAAGCGTGAGCATGTATCCCTATACAATACCCGTAATAAACAAGATTATATTGTTCCAAGGTGTAGATTAGAATTATTTAGAAACTCTTTCGTACCTGATGCTGCAAAACAATCGAATTTACTAAAAACAGAGGTTAGAGAAGCCATCTCAATCAAAACATTCCGAAAAAACTTGATAACAAAAATTGAAAATCCACCATCATACTTCTCTTTTGGTAAGCGATACACCAATATCATTCATACTAAGCTAAGACATTACTGTATACTAAATTATGGTCTTTATAAACGAAACATTATAAATAGTCCCTTATGTTCATGTGGAAAAAATGAAGATGTGTACCATTTCTTTTTTGCATGCAAAAATTATTCCAATGCAAGAAGTACTCCTTTTAATCGCTTGTTCACTCTTGAATTGGTTACTATTGATATAAATCTATTATTATGTGGTGATGTTAATTTGCCTTTACAGATAAATAACAGTATTTTTGCTGCTGTTCATAAATTTATTGACGAAACATGTAGATTCTCTAGTTGATATGCTATTTAATTGCTTTTCCACTTGTATTAATTGTATTATTTTTCTTCTATTTTGCATGACAAATCGTTATATATAAGGAGAGGAACTTTGTAAGTTGTAAAGAACTTGTTTCCAATCCATTTGATGTACTCAATAAAATATGTTCAAAACAAAAACAAAACACATGTATAGGTGAATGACAGAATGGCGAATTTAAAAAAGGGGGGATAAAATTTCTTTCCAATTTCATACAGTGTCAATTTATCTTACTGTGGTAGATAAAATTAGTTCTAAAAGATAATCAGTAAATAATGAATAATATGTGCAAGTTTTTAACTCTTTTTTGACAATATTAAATAATGTGTCAGATATTTTTTTTGGTTTCTAAGATTTTTTTATTTTCCGGTTGGTATAGGAATAAATTGACTAATTGCCTTGTTTATTAAAATCACCTCGAAGAGGAAGCAAAAAATAACCACACGTATTGAGGTCATACATGTATGTAGATAAAGTTTTTGAAAACAGGGTACCGTATTTGCGTCTTACCTCAGTCTTGTAATTAATTGAAAGGAAAGGTACAGAATAGTTCGGTTGCTGTCCAGATAATTTTCACCTTAAGTGAAAAGTTTGAACCCGGAAGAAATAATTTCGTGTTGGGTACATGTACTTCATATGATCAACAACAAAAAGACAATGAATACTATAGAATAAGATACTCCATGTAAAAAAAAGTTATCGGTATTTCGAACGCCGATATCGCGAATACCGTGGATATATGTTGAAGTGAATTGGAAGTCCCAACCACTTTTTCTTTATGTATTTTACCCTCAATATCTCGAACCTTCGGATATCTTGAAGATTTTTCTCAGGCTCATCGAGTTCGAGATAACAAGGTTTGGGTGTAGATATATATACGTAGTTGTCCAAGACGAACAGGTGCACTGATCTTCAGAACTTAAAAAAAATGTTGTCAGTCTGTCTGATATTGGTAAATTTAGTTGAATAGTTAAGATTAACAGACATTTTATTTGAAACAATGACGAGACAACAACATTCTCGACGGCTGCTTGTTAGCTCTCCTGCTCGAGGATGGGATGGTAAAATGTGCGTCTGTCAGTCTGTCTGTAAACAAAGAGCTTTTCTTTGAAAATTAAATCTGATGTTTTATTCGTTTATTCATGGCATATGTACATTTATTTATGTGAGGGTGTGCATACTCTAAAAAACAGCGGAATGAAAACGATTACTTACACTCTAAAATATATTGATAACAAAACAGATGACAATTAAACTACAGAGAAATCATGAATTCAATCATTACATTTTAGATTTGATTCAAAACAAAGAAATCAACTTACCTCTGGCATCGTCGTCTCTAAAATTCAATGCATACATGCACTAAGAAAAGAGTTTCACTGAAACCTTTTTTCGAAAGAATTTTCACCCAAAAAGGGTGGAAAGTAGATAACAATTTATTCTCTGATTGGCTGATTTTGAACTCAATGATTTCTCCTAGGGGTAGGTGCTTTTGGTTTGTTATCTCCTTAAAGGCCGTTAACTTTATCCAGTCCTGGTGCATGTTCCTATTTACAATTTGCTATATACATGTAGTCCTCACCAGGAAAGAATGTCAACAGTTGATAAATGATAATTAAACTATATTTATCTACAAGAAAAGTACATATACTGTATGACGGGTAACAATTGCTTGCACGTATGGTTTTTGGTGTCATTCAGAATTCTTTTTGAGGAAGATTTTTTTAAATCAAGGTTAAGTATGGTAAAAAGGATTCGAATCCCCTTCAAGTTGTTTAACTGTGTTATTGAAAAATTACCTAAATTTGGCGAAAATCGCACAGATCGGGAAAATCGCAGGCTCGAGATATTTTATAGAGCCCGGCGGAGAAATAACTGACATATAACACTGTATGCACTATATTTTAATGAGATGTAAAAAAAAATTATATTTCGCATATCCCATCTTTGTCTAATTCAGAGGGGCAATATGCGCGCGGGGAAGGGGGGGGGGCGTTGAGGGGTCCCTCCTAGCGAAGCTGGTATGTGTATATGTTACATTATATTGAACATCGTGGCAATTCACTTTAAAGGATACCAGTCCTTCCCTGCCACACTTCTTTTAAAGATTTCATTCTATTGTGACCTTATTTTTAATGCAACCCCAGTTTTAGTTTAAAAAAAAAAATTCTTGTTTTATATTCATTTATTAATTTATTAGTTACAGTAAGGTGATGAATTTAAGGGGACAAACCCCCATTTTTTCCCCTTAAATGCAGTAGATGAATTTATACATTATTTCGTTTGTGTAAAATTTTCTTGTCAGGTAATTAAGTTATGATAAATGACAGATATATCTAATTTTGTATGATAAAAACAAGTTGTTAATCATGTTGGTATATAGTTTCACTAAAAGTCAAGCTGCAATGAGATAAAAGCAGAAGGGGTTACTGTCCAACCCCCCGGGCCTTCCCCACTACATGTATTATAATAGAACAGTGCCTCTGTGGCCGTTGCAAAACTAATCCACCTTGGTGAAAAACCGTATTTCTTTTAACTATACAATCATACATTTATTTTAGCACTGTTTGCAAACATACACAGAGGGGTCATGCAACTTTTGGAGGGAAATCATGAGACACGGTCAGCCGACATGCGGATAGATCCTCATTTTAGATCAGAGTTTTATATAGAGTCATGACATTATTTGTTTTTCTAATTTATATAAAAAGATATGGTAATCTGAGAGATAAAATCAATTCAAATAAAAGGAATGTGTGTACATGGTCTATAGTTAAACGTTGACGAAGTACATTCTATGTATGTATTGTGTCTTTTCAAGTCGAATTGTTTCTAGCGCGAATTCTCTTATACCGATGAACCGGAAATTTTGATGTGATGCGAAATTCGAAAGATGTTTATGTTAGTTGCAATATCGGCGACGTTGATTTCAGGTGGTTTTATGAAAATGAACGGCATTTAAGATAATCAAGTCAATATTTAATACTGAACAATATTTCAGCAACACAAAACAAACACCTATCGTGAATGTAAAGGTGGATGGAACATTAACAAAACGAGTTTGGACATGTCCGTCAACTGTTTATGTTCATTCATTTGGTATGTTTTTCCTGCTAAATGTTATCTTTGAGAAAATATATATGCTTGTTAAGAATATCGTGAATTCTGTGATGTTTTAGATTCAATAGAATACATATCGTTGACGAAAAATTTCAAATCATGTTTAATTCAGTAATCAGGTCTAGCACAATCTCTTGATTAAGCTATACAGCTAACTGCTTGAAATAGCTATATAGCTTTATTAAGCTATTCAAAATAGCTTGATAAAGCTATTTCTATGCAGGTTTTCACAAAATGTTATTTGTACAAAATAGACAAAAAGTCGCAAGCATTTGACTATTCATATATATAATATAGGTTATCAAATCAACAACCAAAATCAAAGATAGTTCTAACATTGCAGCATTTGAATACTTTTAAGCAAAAGATGAATTTCCATTGTTTGGGTAACTGTACACTACCTTGTGTGCGTTGAGGCATGGATAAGTATGATTGCTTCTCATTGTACTGAACTATTACCAATCAATTATCTTGTTGACCGTAATTGGCCTCCTTTATAATTATTGAAGAAGTAACTGTATCAACTGCTTTATATAGCCCCAATACTTTTAGAACTTTGAGTACAAAGTCTCTTAAGGAGACACAATTTGATGAGTGATTTTTACATGCATTATTTTCATAAGAGTTCAAGGTTGAATATCATCACTGCACCAAGGTGCGACTTTTTGTGCATACTTGGAAAATAACACATTTGAGAAAAAAGTGTGATAAAATAGCTAAATCCAGCTATTCTGAATAGCTTAATAAAGCTATATAGCTAAATCAAGCTATATAGCTTAATCAAGAGATTGTGCCGGACCTGGTTTTTGTGCAGCACAATTTCTTAATTTATTATTTAGTAATTTATTTAGCTGTAAAGCTTGAATTAGCTATATAGCTTTATGAAATTATTCAAAAATAGCTAAATAAAGATAAAACTTTTTCAATGCAGTTTTTCTCTATTTTTTAAAATAAGAAATCGACAAAAAAATGCTAGTATTTGTGTACTATAACTATTAAAAACAGTCCAAATCAAACATTGTTTTAAACATTGCTGCTTTTAAACACTTTGAAGGAAAAGATTTTTTGGTAACTATAGTAACTTGTGTGCAATGAGGTATGGCTAAGTAGCATTACTTCACATTGTGCTAAATCAATTATCTTGTTGATCACAAATGATCTTAATATTTTCATCCAAGAAGTACATGTAACTTTTGTGATCACAAATCAATTTATCTAAATGGCCCCAAAACTTTTAGTTCTTTTAGTACAAAGTCTCTAAAGGAGAGGTAAATAATTTGATAAGTAATTTTTTGATGCATTGTTTTCAGAAGAGTTCAGTTTTGAAATTTTCACTGTGCCTATGTGTAACTTTTTAATTTGCTGAAAAAAATTCACATTTAAAAAAGTATGATAAAATACCTAAATCAAGCTATTTTGAATAGCTATCTCAAGCTGTGTAGCTAATTCAAGCTATTTTAACTAATTCAAGCTATTTTAATATTTCAAGCTATATTGCTACATCAAGAGGTTGTGTCAGACCTGATAGTGATTAGGCCTGTAACCAAATTCAGTATAAACATGCATGTATTGGACATTTAATCATTCAAATAAAAAAAATATCTGATGATATTATTTGATATTGTTTTAAAATCTTATTTATCTAGAAAATGGAGAAGAAGCAACAGAGGGTAACAGTGAAGAGAACAACAGTTTCTGGACAGGGGAAAGTTAATGAAAAAGGAGGAAAAGTACTTGTTCATTTTATATTGATAAATTTTGAAAAGATGACACTACCAACATGACCAAAGTGGTCATTTTTTATTTATGGAAAATTCTGTGAAATGAATAAGTTCTAAATATCTGGTTGAGATTTTAATCTAACAAAGACAAAATGTTTTAATTCTTTAAATTTAAGTATATCTTTGAAATACTAGATTAGTTATTGCACAGATATCTATTTATTTTTACAAATAAGTTGAAATTATTGTCTAGAGAGAGAGAGAGAGAGAAATACTATTCTTTAGATGAAAAAGCATTGATTATTCATAGCGATTGTATTTTTCACTATATCTATAGTAACAGAAAATAAAATATTAGGTACTTGATGCAATTTCATATATCGTCACCTGATCTATCAAAAATTTATTAAAAATTACAATGTAATTATTGCATATAGTATAAACCTTTTAAATTACAGTGTAATTATTACATATGTATGTTAACCTTTTAGTTTCAATTTATATATTTTCATATGGACTTATTTGAAGTAATGATTATTTCAACATCTGATTTGTAGGTTGGAAAAGCAAAAACTGTTGGTGTGAAGTCAAAAATTAAGGCAGTGCCTGCAAAAAAGTATTCATTTTGTTCTTAGTAATTTTTATGTTTCAAAGGAATATTATCAAAGAAAGCTCTTTATTATGATGCATGTTTTGATATACATGCTTGTATAAATTTCAGTAACTTCTTAGTTCAAAATCTGTTTTTCCTTTTACATATATAGTTCTAACTTCGTAAATTGTCAGAACATGTTTTATTAAGTTATCCACAATGGAAGTTGTCATTATAACAAAGTTTACATGATGTATGAAAAAAAAAATTTACAACAATATTATTATTAAAATTGTGATTTTAGAAAGTTTACATGTAACACAAATACATTGTGTTTTAAAAAATAATATTTTTGATGGTATTCATTTTTTTGCAATAGGCAAGCAACCAGAGTACCAAAGAAAACCAAGCCAGCTCCACATGTAGAGCCAGGCTATACCCTTTACTCCAGTTTGTCTGAGGAATCCTCAACCCAGGAGACATGTGTCAGGCTTTTTAATCAGCTGAAGGAGAAAACAGGTATCAGGAGTTATCTTTCTTTTAACAATAGTCTTTGAAGTTCTTGCAGCATAATTACACGTGCAGTCAAACTTGGGTATCACAAACATCAATTTCTCAAAAACCATGGATATGTCAAAGTGATTTGGAGACCCCAAGGATTTTTCTTTAAATATTTTGCCATCAATATCTGGAATTCCCACATACCTCAAATTTTAATCTCTGAGTTTCAATGAGTTTGAGATAATGAGGTTTGACTGTACTTACAAATACTTATGGATTGCAAGTCCCAACACAAAATTGTAACCAGTTTTAGTCTAAAGCTGCAAAAAAAATTTTTTGTTTCAAGTTTGAATTGAGTTTCCATTAAAGATAATTATCAGGTTTCCTTTTTGTAGAGGAAGTGGGCCCCCAGACACAGTTTAATACACGATTATCCTCCTCCACACCAGACCCGGACCGGCTGTATGTTGACTTGGACCAACAGCTAATTCCAGAGAGGGATACCACTTCTCCATTGTGGAAGACTGTACTGGCATCTCAACAAGTATCAGCAACTAGGGGTAAATTATCTTTCTTGTTTTTAGTTCAGGGCTCTTATATCACTTTTTGGTACAGGGGCTTGGGCTGTTAAAATTTGGAAAGTTGGTGTCATGATGTGGAAAATTGAAGAAATCAACATGTAAAATTTCTTTTTTCTGATGTTTTCATATCAACTTTATCAATACTGATGAAAAATTATAAAAATAACAACATTCAACTGGTAAAAGTACCTATTTTGCATTCAAATCAGGGCCAATATTTACATGATTTATTGAAGTAGGTAAAATATTTTAATGTATTGTCATATTTATCATGTTAGGTAGCTAGTGCTGCTCTAAAGCAAGTAAAATAATTTGAAGGAACTTTGGGTTCACACTGATTGTACTAGGCTAGAGTTCTTTCAAATACATGTAACAATTTCATTTCAGAGTCTTGTATCACAAATCAGGGGCATACTTTAAACCAATGGAGGACAGAGGGTACTGCTTACTTTGTTCCTTTGAAGACACCTGCATCTCTAGCTAGTGATAAACCACTAACATATTATACCCCACATAATCAGGATGTACCAGTCCTACAAACTAACAGTGAGGGGTTTGTGCCAATCACTACTGGAATTGACAGTGATTTGGAAAGTCTTCAACAGTTTCCAATCAAAGAAACCCTGCCAAGTGGTCAAACATTCAATGTTGGGAGTACTGCAAGTGGTCAAACATTCAATGCTAGGAATTCTGACAGTCATTCAGATAATTTGACAACTCCAGAAACCAGTAGATCTGGGTATGTCAGCTTGCCAAAGCCAGCAGGTGGTGGTGTGATTCCCATGCAACAATCTGCTGTTCCACTTTACACGCAGCAAAATGGCCTCTATCAATTGAGGCCCCAGGCCCCTCAACAACCACAAGTAAGACCTCCATTCTCAAAAGATTCAACACTTCAGTCCAGTGAAATCCCAGATGCTCCTCTAAGAGGAAGGTTATTTGAGCATTATGCCAGTGGGCAAATGTCATACCCTTCTCCAGTACCAGAGGACCAGAAACAGTATCACTTCGAGGGCAGTTATTTACTCACACAGGCAGTTATACCAGAAAGAGACACTCCTCCATTCACTGTTCCTGGCCTAAATTTATCCGGAGGACAGACTGAAAAGGATGTGAATCTTCATGATACTTTGTCTACCATAACTGGGTCAGTAAACCAGTCAGTAGATACTCCACGGACATTAACAAGCTCAGGTTCACCGAAGAGTAACCAACAAGTTACACCCAAAAATTCCTCCAGCTCATCCAGCTCAAAGAGTGTTCATTTTCAAATTCCAGACAATTTTGTGAAGAATTTATCAAAAAGCAGTAAAACTAGTCACCAAACACAAACAGATGATGGCAGCTTATCTCAGCAAGCAGGAGCAGGCAACCAATTTATTTCTGTAGGGGTACCAGCTACCTCTTATTTTTCTGTTGATTCATCTGTGCAAACCCAGCAACAAGTAGAACAGTTATCATCTGATCATGGTATGAAACAATTTTACATACACATACATAATGATTTTGATAAAAAAGAAATATAATTGATGTTTTCTTATGTATACAACTAGTCATATTGAACCTGTAGTTGTGAGCAGTGTTCCCCAGAAACACTTGCTGTGTCTAATATTTTTGAATTCAACATCATGTTATTTAAAAAAGGTTCTATATCTATTAACATTGACAGATTTGTAGGGAGTTTTTTTAAGGTGATTTTTCTGTTTACAAATGTAAAATTTACTTACCCCCCGTAGGTTTGTGTAAATCTAAAATTTTATAGTTAATATAGCTGCCAAGATCCAACAGGTAAAAAGGGGTTAACTATTAAATTTGTTCTTTGGGTGAATATACTTATGAAAATTCATACAGACCATTTAATACATACATGTACATGTATACAACATTCCAACAGAATTGGTAAAAATTTAAATTTCTTACAGATTCTTCACAGTTAGTGACCTCTTCTGTAAAGAGTGATGTCCCAAATCCGTGGAGTGGTGTGAAGGCTAAAGCAGGCATGAAGAAACTAAGATACTGTCTAAAGGAGCTCAAGGAATGTGGCAAAATCAACAGTAAGACTTCACTATCAGTCCTGTTTATACAATTACATGTACATACCTTCAAGGTACAGCACAAAAAAAGAATAAAGATGAGTGATAAATGCACTACTTTCTCAGTAGATTTCTCCATCTTTATTAAGAGAAATTGCAAATTAAAGCCCACATAATGGTTTCTTAATATGTATACTCCATTACAGTGGACCTTCAGATATCCAGACGCCAGATATCTGGATGCTTCCAGACCATTTTTCCTGGGAACTGAATGTTTTAACATTATTTTGTCTCATTTATCCAGAATTCCATGTTCAGTGCCGACAGTCTTTTTTCACCATAAAATGCATTTTTACATTATATTTTGGTTCATTTATCCGGATGGTAATTTTATAATTGGTCTTTCAACTCTGCTCACATCTCTTCAGCTGGGTGTTAATTTTTGTAAAAACAGCTCAGTGACCGGGCTGTTTGTTTTTAAAAGACGATCACCTGTGACCTAGTAGCTGTTGTCAATGACTTGCTACAAGGTTATTTAGCCTATAGGTTGATAGGTATGCACCAGACTCGTGTTCTGGATACTCATTGGTTTGGGAAAATAATTTTACATCCATGTATCAGTAACTTATTTATAATCAGCAAACTAACTTATCGGCAAATATAATCTATCATTAGGTAAAATGCTGACTGATGTTTTTCATGCTAATTGTTAGGCCATTATTTACACACTGAAATTTCTACGGATTTTTCCATTTACCTGATCATGACAAGGAGCACACGGTGTGACCGGTCGACAGGGGATGCTTACTCCTCCATGGCACCTAATGTAAATCGTACCAATTTTGATGCACCAGATGGGCATTTCAACAAATTATGTCTCTTCAGAGATGCTCATGCTGAAACGTTGCAAATTTGAAATATTTGAATAACAAAATCTTTGAAGAGTTTAAAAAAGGGGTGCCAAAGACTGGAGCCAAATATGTTGAAGGATCAGAGCTATGCATGAAGGAGATAATCCTTAATTTTGAAATAAATTTCTGAATTTTATCACAGCAATTAAATAGATATCTGTATTTTCAAGCTAGTACCAAAGTACCTAGCTACTGGGCTGTAGAGACCCTCGGGGATGAACAGTCCACCAGCAGAGGCCTCGACCCAGGGTTCATAATGAAAATCTTATACGGTACCAATTTTGATGCACCAGATGCCCATTTCAGCAAATGATGTCTCTTCAGTGATGCTCATGCCGAAACGTTGGAAATCTGAAATTATATTTAATAGAAACTTTGAAGAGCTGAAAAAAGGGTACCAAAGACTTGAGCCAAATACGTTGAAGGATCAGAGCTATGCATGATGGAGATAATCCTTAATATTGAAATAAATTTCTAAATTTTACCACAGCCTCTGATGTTTTTGGAGGTCAGTGTTTGCTTGGCTCCCAATTTGTATTGTTTAAATGGACTATGAGCTTGAATACTGTTTGTTATCTTCATATTTCATGTTTCACCTATCTGGGAATCAAAGGGTCTGGATAAATGAGGCTTGACTGTACATGTATCTCAGAATGTGTTTAATTGACTTGTTAGAGCACTACTTCTCTATATCTGCTGGTTAATGTTATTCTGTATCCTACAATCTGTGTGTAGATTTTGCAAATTTAGTGTAAAGATGCCTGCTGTGTTTAGATGTACTTCAACTACTTATCTCATGAAATTGTACAAGGTTTCACTGTATGTTCAAATAAGTGGTATTTTTTCAGAAGACAAAGAAATCAAGAGGCTCGTTAAAGAAGTTGAGGATACACTAGAAACAATTCCTCAGCTGAAGAGTACATTCAGTCTACAGGCAGAAATAGACCTGGCTATACAACCTCTACGCAGTGAAAATGCACAGCTCAGAAGGTTTGTAACACAGTCAAACCTCGTTATCTTGAACTCAATGGACTGAGCAAAAACTTTGAGATATCCTAGGATTCAGGACATCGAGGGTAAAATACATAAAGAAAAGGTAGTTTGGACTTGACATACCCATGGTTATTGAGATATCAAAGTTCAATGTATTGAAGTTCAACTGTATACCAGTATACTTAATGAGAATTTCTTAGTTTCTGCCCTGTACAATATTGGCTAAATCACACAACTGAGCCTGCAGAACAAAAGTGTATATCATGTATTGAACTAACTTCCAAATTTTATTTCAGCAGTGAGAATTTGAATACCTCATCTTCAAAATGTTTCTTGTAAACTGTTTACAGTAAATGCACTTACAATTTTGCTTCATTGTAAATGTAATTTGTTATATCCATTAAGTTCATACTACAGTATCATATTTTAAAGCCAAGGGGAATGAAAATCACTTCACTGTAAGCGTCAATTCATTATAAGTGTGTTCATTATAAGTGTGATTTACTGTACATGTATTTTATGTCATTAATCTCTTCTAGAAATGATATCAAATTTTCATGGTATTATGAATGGTTGCAGGTTAACATGGTGATAATGAATATCTTTCAGGCGACTTCGTTTACTGAGCAAGCAAACAAAAGGAGGAGTTACTCAGCTAACAGATCATAAGATGGAAGCAAAGAAGATGGAAGGTGTGTACATGTATGAATACCCCCGCCAAGAAAGAAAAATTAATGTAATTAACACAAATACGAGTATGCAAAATATTCTGTGTATGAACATGTACTTTTAGTTTTTATCATAACATTATGGATGTAAAAAAAAAAATGGGTAAAAAAAATATACTGTATCTCTATATGTGAAATACACTTTTCTATTAAAATATCATTTTGAATGAAAATGTGATAAATCATAATGTCAACAGTTATTTTTAGATATACTTGAACAACTCTATCTTTCACAATGAACGTTGAATACATGTGAAAAGGTTATTGACCAATATTTTAAATGAAACTTTGAAAGAATTGGAGTGTGGTACAATTTTTAGTAGGTTTTTGACCTATGTTTCAAATCAAACTTTAAATAATTGAAGTGTGGTGGTATAAATTTGAAAAAGTTTAGGACCAATGTTTTAAATCAATGCTAAAACAATAGTCATAAGTGGGAGTTGGTGTAAATTAGTAAAGGTGTTTGACCAATGTTTCAAATCAGACTTAAAATAATTTATTCAGACAGAATAGTGATATTTGATCTGAAATAAATGATTAATTTATTTCTGATAGTTATGTTTGTATTCATGTTTTTTTTTTAGACTCTCTGTTACAAAGCAAATTAACAGCTTTACAGAAGGAACTTGTGGCAGAAAAAGAAATGAAAGTGAAACTAGCAACAGAAATGAAAGAAATGCACACACAAATGCAGAAAATGAAAGTTGAAAGAAGTAGATTCATTGCTTCAATCAGTGAAAAGGTTTGTCATGTATATGACCTGATAATATTGTACATTTTTTAGAGCAAGTTAAGGTGGATGTTCATTTGAGTAGACTTGGAGGATTTTTTCTCTTTCCTATGTAAATAAATAAAGTTGTTTAACATGTATTGGCAATTTTAGGTAATTTTTTTTTTGTTCAGTCAATTTTAGCTCACCAGAACCAAAGGTTCAAGTGAGCTTTTCTGATCACATGGCATCCATAATCTATATGCCTGTTAACTATTCACATTTTCGACTTTTTTTTCAAGAACCACTGGGCCAATTTCAACCAAACTTGTCACATAGCATTCTTGATAATGCAGTTTGGGTGAAGGAGAGTCAAGTTTCTTCAGATCAAGGGCCACACCCTCTTTCAAGGGGAGATAATTAAGAATTAGTGAAAATTTAATGGCAACTTTCAAAAATCCTCTTCTCAGAAATTATTAGGCCAGAAAAGGTGAAACTTATGCAAAAGGTTTTATTACAAAGAATAGATTCAGATTTGTTCAAATCATGACCCCCAGGGGAAGGGTGGGGCCACAATAGGCAATCAAAATGTTACACAGGAATATGTAGGAAAATATCTTCAACAAAAGCACTACAAAGTTGAGCATCTCCTCACAAAAGAGCTCATTTCTAAGAGGCCTCTTTCTTACAACACACTCATCACTCACATCAAAACAAAAGCAAATGGCTGTTTGTAAAAGGTAGTATCACAAAGATTCTTATTGACCTCCACTGATTCCTGATTATTATTCAACATCAATAAAACTGTATAATCAAAAGATTATTGTTATTATCGCAATCACAAAACATGTTTTATTTCTTGGTAAGAATACAATTTGATTTAAAAAAATGAAAGCAAAAACCATATTCAATAGGTTCATTTTGTTCTCACAGCCTGAGTTGGCCTAAGAAATGTTTGGGCAGCTGGACCGTGTCAGAACATGGGCCAGAGTACTGAGAATAATCCTCAAAACATAAATGCCAATGCATGTTTGCTAATTGTCAAAAAGTATATCATGTTAACGTTACGTGGTTTATTTAATTTCTTTATATTTAATTAAACATGTCACATAATCTCTAAAACTTTGAAAGAGCTAGGTTCACTTTATGCATAAAATGGTCCTGTACATATACCAATTTATTGACTAACACCTTATGTTTCATTTTAAACATCAAGATAAAGTAGAGACTTAGTGCTTTCATTTCCTATGAAATTTTTTCTCCTTAAGTCAGGTCTTGGAAAACAAGCTTTATGGAATTGCAATGTTCTTGAATTTTAAGGAAAACAGTTATATTTAAGTACTTTCAGAGAAGAAAAATAATATGAGCGCACCCTCTGATCTAAAAAATAAAACATGTTTTGCAATCCTCAGAAAAAGTTCTATTAGTAAATAATTGCATATTTTAGATCAGAGATTGTGCTCTATATTAATTATCGAAAAATAGTTTTGAAAATTGGCTGTTTTTGTAGAATTGTTCAGGATATGAGGAAAATGACGCATTTCATGACGTCATAATGCATTGACTAGCCAGAAAATTACATCAATTTTGGTAGATTCACAATTGCCAAATGTCTAAATGAAATTTTATGCATTGTCAACTAAAATTAAGCAGTTTCAGTTTTTCAGAAACTCACAAGGCCAAAAAAGGCCCTAAGTGAACCTTGTTCTTTATGATATATTTACAGCTGATACTTCTATCAACTGATTGAGCACTTTATTAAATTACATCAATACCTTTATTCATGCACTCTTCCACACTCTCACAAGTGCGTTACTATCACTCCTCCAACTTTGTTACGAAGGGATAAAAAAATTTCTTTTTAAGATCATCAAAGCCATGATTAGTCATATTTATATTGAAGCATCCTCAGGCAATGTAGATTCAAGTTTGTTGAAATCATGATCCTGTCATGAAGAAAGGGGCCACGATGGAAGAACAAAGTTTGACATAGGAATATTTAGGGAAAAGTCTTTTTAAAAAATCTTCTCAAGAACATTGAAGCTATGCTTAACCATATTTATACGGAAGCATCCTCAGATAGTGTATATTCAAGTGTATTCAAATTACTGTAAACCAACTTTTATTCGCGTGCGAGAAATTTTCGCGAGGTTCGCGAGAGCCTCGTCATTACAAATATTTCTCACCGTGAACCGGTCCTTAAAGTCTGTCTTTCCTTTAACAACAGATCAAAAAAAGGCTTGATCGCGAAAATTAATCTTCGCGAACAAGTTTATCCCCGGTAAATCGCTAAATAAAGTCGTCGCGAATAAAAGTTGGTTTACAGTATGTCCCCCGGGGTTAGGGTGGGGCCACAATGGGCAATCAAAGTTTAACATAAAAATATTTAGGGGAGAAATCTGCTGATGAAGAACAGCAGAATAATAGTGGCTCAGGTGAGTGTTGTAGCCCATGGGCCTCTTGTTGGTTGTAAAGCTTTTACTCAATCTTTAAAAATCAAGATTCTGATTTCAGGAGACAGATGAGCTGAAGATCAGACAGGAATGTCTCAGTGAAGCTCACCAGTTCAGGAGTGATTTAGACAGACTTCACCGACAGATTAAGGGAGCCCGCATACAGTATGAGGCCCTAGAGAGGGAAAATCACATTCTGCAAGTCACACTACAGCAAAGGGATAATGAGATGAAACAGCAGAAAGACATGATGGAGTAAGTGTTAATCAGTTTGAATGGACAAATACCAAGCAAATTCAAAGAATTGTGGTCCCCTGCTTTCCCTGTCTTAGTGGTTGGGTTTCAGTTGTTTATGGCATATTGTAACTGTCTTGTCTGTATGTCCTTCAAACTTCTAGATCAATGTCATGAAGTCAAAAATGATTTACCTTTCTGAATGATGTTGTCATAGGTAATGTACATATGAACTATGAAAGCCATATGTTCTCTCATTCAAAAGTTTTTACAAATGTTTAAAAAAATATATGAAAAAAAACTGAAGGTTAAACTTAGAGGTCAAAGTCATGAGGTCAAAAACCAGAGTACATTCTGAAAGGTCTTGAAACAGGTAATGCACATGTCAAATATAAATGCCCTATCATCTCTCATTCAAAAGTTATCAGCAATGTTATAATTATGAAAATTAGGTCAAACTTCAAGGTCAAGGTCATGGGGTTAAAAATCATAGTACATTTGAAAAGGTCTTGTCACAGGTAATGCACATGTGAAATATAAATGCCCTATCTTCTCTCCTACAAAAGTAGGAGAGGTGACTGAACAGAAAAAGATTTGGAGCAAGTCTTCCTAAGTAACTTAAGGTATTCCTTCCCTCAGATTCAATGAATTTGAATATAACCGATGTGTACGGGTGGAATACTCAGTATTTTTAGACATAATTCCCATTTATTAATATTAGCATGTAAGAATGGAACGTGTCCTAATTTATGACCTTGACCTTTGTTGAAGAGTTATCTCCCTCTTTTTTTAAGTAATAAAAATCAATTATAAAAAATCTATACGGTAAAAAAATTGTTTTTAATTGTCATTCTATTTCTAATGATTTAATGTGTCTTTCCACTACAGTATTTTTTGATATTCTTATTATTTGAATTTTTATTTTAAAAAAAATCGTTTGTCTCCATAGACGTCAATGCAATTTCTGTTAATTAATTACTGCTTAGTCAATTACATTTTTGAAACTTTTTCTTGGTAAATCCTTTTATACTGTAAATAGCTTTGAATTAATATTAGAGTATTATATACGTGGTGGATATTTATGGATAGAGAATTAAGTCCTATTAGGGATGGAAAACCTTAACATCCCACCCAGACCAAACTCGCATAAAGTTTAGGGATGTGCACTATACCAGAACATTTGTTTGGTTTGATACTTTACCTTATAAATAACATTCATTGAGGTGAGCTTTGTAATCTTTGATTACCTATGTTTTATAATAAGTCCATAATTTATCAAACATACATGTCAAATCTATTTTTTCATTAATTTTCTGAAATACTATGTATATTCTGCATCCAGTTCTATTACTGCAAATAAATTAGAATTAAGTATAGATAAATAAATAAACAAATGTACAAAATAAATAAATTAGTTTTAAAAATGAAGAAAGTAAATAAATCAGTCAGTGGTAGGAGAGCACATTCCAGTGCATGTGACTACTAAGTTATTAATTAACAGATTTAAAATATATCAAATAATTGTTAATAGATAAAGATGGAAAATATAAGTTTTTCACATCTTTTTCTGTGAGAATGCTAGTAATAGATTGGTATTTCACTCATCATGCATTTAGTGGTCTCTTTCTATCGGGCTGACTGGTCACACTTTGCTCCATTTTATTTCTGCAATCACTTCCCTAATCATTCTATCGCAGGATTAACTTCAGAAATCAATTATTTCAGAGCCCTCAAATCTGCAGTTGGACAGGTTTTAGAAGAACTTGAGAGCAGTAGGACAGGAGGAGAGACCTCATTTATATCCAACAACAGCTTCAGTTTGCAGAGGCTTCTCCATATACTGGGAGGAAAACAGACAGCTGGGTAGGAATTAAAAAAAAAAACCACTAACCAGCTGTACAGCTTATGTTGCAATAATTGAAAACAGACCAATGGCAGGGCCTTCAGGAACAAACAACAAAATGATTTTTTCTAAAAAAAATTTATCACCATTCTTTTGAAAAAGTAGCAACTTGAATAATTTTATGTAAAAGTTTTAATTGTTTGTTCAAAATTTTCAGGATAAGGAATGGTCACACACATAGTTCAGTAATATTTATCTAAAATTTCTTAAGCAGTGAAAACAAAGATAACATTTTATGAGTATCGGTGTTCTGATATTTGCAAATTGCCCAGAATGGTATTTTAATGAAACTGACTTCTTTTGTATTTCTGTGTATAAAGAATTTAGCATCGTTGACATTCTCCGGTAGAATTGTACAGATTAGCCATGCCTCCACCTAAAATTTACCACCCTCAAAAAAACCCTCAGTCTGTATTTGGTTTTTCCTGGTGAGGTGGTAATTGATGGTGCATGTTTGTCTGGAATAGAACTTAGATGTCATTTGATAGGGCAGGGTTTATTATTTCAAAGGAAGTTGACATCAGAGTAAATATTTATGATCTTCAAATCAATATTAAGATTTTGAGTTTGTAATGTTACTTAAGGATCCAATATATATCCTGAGGAAAAATGTCTTTTGGACATTGAAAAAAAACCCACATTGCATAAAGTGCAATATTGAGTTTCTCTATTTCATTTTCAACATAAGGTACAAATCATTTACCCCAAGGAAAAATGTTCAAAGACAACAAAGAATTCATGAATAGAAATTGCTTTGATTAGGTATAAAATGTGGAAAATACATCCAAACAAAGTGTTCAAATAAAATAAGATGTTAAGAATACTTGAATTTATTACAAATTGAGTAAAACATCTAAGGGCAGATAACTGTAACTGCATAAAAATAACACAGAGATAAAACTCTGTATTTAATGTGCAGTGTTTAGAGGGTCCTTGAAAAGTATTAATAATTGCATCTCAAAATAAAACAAAATATAAGCATGATGTTCAAAATAAAAAGATTCACATTCAAACATATTAAGTATGAGGTTACATGAGCAAAAGGCTAAGTGAGCTTTTCTGGCCAATACATATTTTACAAAAGTCATTGTGTCAAGCAGTGTACAGTAAGACATACTTATAGTGATCATGCTTATAATGAATTTACAGGAAAGTGATTTTTATTCCCTGAGGCTTTACAATATATTGTAAACTTAACAGATATAACAATTTACTTTTATATTCCATCCCTGACACTTCGTTATAAGTGTGTTTAATTGTATGTGCAAAATATCAAATCCATACTTTTTACAGTTCTTAAGATATAAGGTGTGACAGACAAAAAGAAAGCTAGACAGATAGACAGAAACTGAGTAAAGTGATCCTTAAGGGTCACTCTGCCCTGCAGGTGATACAAAAAGTGTTTGAGACTTGTAACTCACTTAGACTTATCCATGGTTTTCGAGATGTTAATGTTTGAGGTAACAAAGTTCAACTGAATTTATTAAAAGACTGAAAAAAACCATATGTCTACTATGATCTTGTAATATAAATTATAAGTAAAACTTGTATCAGATTTTTTTTATTTTTTATTTTTTAGAATGGAGCGCAGTGTGCTTTCAGATCCTGGAGTTCACTCTACTTCCAATGTTTATAAACCACATTTAAGAACCTCTACGCTCACAGCTGAGTCACTGGCAACACACAACAGATTACAGCAACCCTCTAGGACCATCACCAAAAAATATGAAAAGGACAGGGAACCAGGTTACAGTATGGTTGATGGGGCACCAGTTGATTATAAAAGCAGTATGTCAGATACTGAAGTGGAGTATCAGACTTTTGATTCTCATAAGCACACAAGACGAAAATCTCCATCACAGAGGCAAAGAAGTCTATCAGGAGATGGACGGCTTATAGAAAAGGTTGGCCCTCGAATGACAAAATACTCTGACTTTCATGAAAGAGATGGAAGTTATTTGACAGGAATACAAAAGAAACATAACAGAAGTGATAATGTATTTATGGCAAAAAGTCAGAAACTCCGATTTGAAGAGGACGAGACATTCCCTAAAAGTAGTTATCATGGTAGAAAGTACAATTTCAATGAAGAAACAAGGTCAGACTTGGATACACAATCAAAGTTCAGTGTTGCTGAATCCAGATACAGTGTTACTGACTACTTCAAAAAGTATCCTTCTTCCAGTGCAAAGCTTCAGAACCACTCAAGAAATACATTAAGACACCTTGACACTTTTGATACAAGTGAAATGTCAAAGCCTAGTAATCTCTCTACAGACAAACCTCATCATAGATCCTTAAGTCAGCCAGAAAATTCTCTGTTTTCTAGGAGTGATGGTCCACATTTCTCTTCTCCTCAAAAACCAACCTCACAGCAAACGTCCTTGACACAGCATTCAATTACCCAGAAGTCTCTGCTTTCACCCCAAGATCAGTTATATAGGGGAACAGCTCTAGACAATTCCATTAGTGCTATTGATGATGATAACTTTTCTAGTGTTTCAGGGAGGTCTCCATCATCAACTTCTATTGATGAGAGGGCATTCAAGAAGGGTATTGCTAGCTTAGATGCTAACATCCTGAAACTGCAACTGACACTGCAAAAAACTAAAAGCATGTTGTCCTGAGGACAATTTAACTCATATACATTAAGTTAATGAACATTGTGCATTACTAAAAATATGTTTCTGTATCAGTATTATAGATTTGTTAATTTATTGTATTATTAATTTTCAGTAATGGAATAATATATTGATTGTCAAGGGCAGCAAGATATTTTCTTCACATTCATACTTGTTTAATACTTCTGATTTATTTATACTGGTAAAGTTCCTATTGTTTAGTGACATTGTCATCACTGGGTTTCTTTTAATGTCTTGTTTTTGTACAATGAAAGAACACAGCACTACAAAGTATGATAATATTTTTTGAACAAGGTTGTTAAATAAAAAAGGATCTTTAGGATTAATAATTCATGACCTACATTACCTTATTGACTTTGGTGTATATTTGTCATTGCATGCCATAAACTTCACGTACATTAAAAAAAGAGTGTGTTGTTTCAATGTGCTAGAAGGCATGTCCTTAAATGCCTTCAGTTTTAAAAAAATATACCGAAGGACTTGTGAATGAGGCCATTGGTACAAGATCCCCCCCCACCCCCCCACCCCCAACCTACAGTTTATTGCTTAAAGAAATCATATTGTTTCAATGTGCTAAAAGGCACGTCTTTATATGCCTTCAACTAAGAAAATGTACATCAGTACAAGATACTCCCCCCAACCACCACCAACCCATGGTATATTGTTTAATGCATTTGGTCTATGTGAATGAGAATTATATTTTTTTTATAAAATAGATTGAATTCCTTGCATCTCACAATTTATGATCCAACTGACTCCAAAACAGGAAAATTGGAACAGTTCAGTTGAATCCATTGAAAAACATCAAAAGTATGCTTTGGAAAAGTTGTGAATAACAGTAAACTGTCACTGTAATGATACTCATTACTACAAAAAAGCCTAAAGAGATATAGTAAATGACTCTCAAGGCCCCAGTAGAAATTATTTGGTTTATCTAGGGACCCACTAGGCCCCAGTAGAAAACTTAAGCTTGTAAAGCCCCCCCCCCCCCATTCTGAAAAGAAAAGCTTTAATTTATGAAGGAACCCATGGTTGTAAGTAGAAAGTTTGTATGGGGTCTCCAAGGGGGTCTCCAAGGCTTTAAGTTTTCTACGTACTCCAAGGTCCCAGTAAAAAGCTTTGGTTTGTCTAGAGACCCTAAGGCCCCAGTAGAAAAGGTATAATTTATATAAGTACCCAAAGGTCTTAATAGAAAAGCTTTAGTTTGTATAAGGACCCTTAGATCCCAGTATAAAACCATTAGCTTGTTTAGGAACGTTCACCCCGAGGTTCTTATAGGAAAGCTTGAGTTTGTCTAGGTACCCCTAGGTCCCAGTAGTAAAGCTTGATATTGTATAGGGACCCCTACGTGTAAGTAGAGAAGCTTGAGTGTCTAGGGACACCTAGATCCCAGTAGAAAAGCTAGAGTTTGTTGGGATCCCAAGTTCTAAGTAAAAAAGCTTGAATGTCAAGGGACTCCTAGGTACGCATAGAAAAGCTTGAATTTGTCTAGGGATCCCAAGGCACCAGAAGAATAACTTTATTATAGTGGTTTGTAAGGGGACTCAAAGGTCCCAGTTGAATAACTAGTTTGTAAGGGTACCCCAAGACCTCAGTAGAATAATTTTAGTTTGTGTGATGGTCCCAAGTCCCCCTGAAGAAAAGCTTTACTTTGTCTTTGGACCTATTAAGACCCCTGTGGAAAGCTTTAGTTTGCGTTTAGACTCCAAGGTCCCAGTGGAAAAGCCTTATTACTGACTATAGGGATAGCGATATAGACACAATCTCTTTATTAACTACCTGCTTCGATTCCCAAGATAATAAATGTACCTTCAAAGTTATAGTTTGTGTAGAGAAACAAAGGCCCCAGTATTAAAAAAAGCTTGAGTTTGTATAGGAACCCTATGGTCCAAATAAAAAAAAAAAACTTAGTTTGTATAGAAACCCCAAGGTTCCAATAGAAACGTTTAAGTTTGTGTAGGAACCCTAAGGTCCCACCAGAAAAAAACTTAAGTTTGTCTAGGTTTCCAAGTTCCAGGTAGAAAAGCTTGAGTTTGTATAGGGATCACGAGATTCCACTAAAAATCTTTAGAACTTCATCTTTTGACTTCAAGCCCTCTTTTAGTTTGAATAAGAGGACCCCAGGACCCCCAGTACAATGGGTTTAGTTTGCACAGGGAGCCCAAAGTCTCAGTAGAATTAGCTATTGTTAAAAAGAGAACTCCAAGGTTCCATTAAAAAGCTTTAGTTTGTCTAGGGACCCCAGGGTCACTAGGAAGAATAGCTTTGGTTTGTTTTTTATTTACTATTTTAGTCTTTAGTCTATTTTGATCTATTAAGGCCCCAGTTAAAAAGCGTTAGTTTGCGTTTGGATCTAAGGTCTCGGTGGAAAAGTCTTATTACTGACTATAGGGATAGCGATACAGACACAACCTCTTAATTAACTACCTGCTCCGATTCTCAAGATTAAATGTACCCTGAAAGTTTTAATTGTAAAGGGAAACAAAGGCCCCAGTTTGCATAGGAACCCTAAGGCCCCATTAAAAACCATTAGTTTGTATTGAAACTCAAAGGTCCTAGTAGAGTATTGAAACCCCAAGGTCCCAATAGAAAAGCTTTTGTTTGTATAGGAGCCCCAAGTTCGAAGTAGAAAATTAAAGCTTGAGTTTGTCTAGGAATCCCAGGGTCTCACTAGAAAAGCTATAGTTCATCTTTTGACTTCAAGCCCCCAATAGAATAGCTAGTTTGTACAGTGACCCAAAGACCCCCCAATACAATAGATTTAGTTCGTAGAGGGAGCCCAAAGCCCAAGTGGAATAACTAGTTTATTAAGGAACTCTAAGGCCCCAGTAGAATATAGCTTAGTTTGTATAGGAACTCCAAGGCCCCAGTAGAATAACTTATTTGTTTAGAGACCCCTGCAGAATAGCTTTGGTTTCTCTAGGGACCCCAAGGTCCCTAGATAGAATAGCTTTAGTTTGACTTTTTATTTATTAAAGTCCCATTGGAAAAGCTTTAGTTTGCGTTTGGACTCCAAGGTCCCAGTGGAAAAGCCTTAGTAGTAAACCAAGGATAGTGATACAGACACAAACTCTTATCTACCTGCTTCTTTTCCCAAGTTGATACATGCACCTTCCAAGTATCATCATCTTCAGAAGAAACACCTATGGACTATTTGCTCACCCAAGTTGGATATTTTCTGGATAAATTACCAGGAAAATACTTTTGAAACAGATTCATTTTAATTTGACTTTAAGTCCTACCTCGGCCAATATGAGCTATATTTTGTTGATTGACTGATGAGGCAGGTGTTTTGTAGCAGGTCCATTCCCAAGTAACTTAAGTCCTGTCTTGACAAGCGTACCAGAATAAGACGCGTCTTGGGATGCATGCAACCAGTCAGATTTCAGATGCTTCATTTGAAATATATTAATAATATTTTTATATTCGAGTGATCAGGTAAATAATTTGAAGAAGCTTCATACTTAATATCTAGAAGTCCACCCTAAACAGTTTTTCGTCTGATGTTGCAACACACACACAAATTAATGCCTTGAATTAGTGCTTCGAATGCCCTCCTTTTTTAAAGAAGTAGAAAGGGCACCAAACTATAAACAAAACTAGGCGTGTGAATAGCTGCAACGTTAATTCCCATACTAACAAAGAAAGAAAGACATTTTATTGTTCATTTGTATCTATACAAATAATTATCTAAATTAGAATTAAGTAGATTAAATACTGTATTATTGATATGTACATCATTGTACGTTTCATTGATGGAAGAGCCATTGCTCAAGAAATCTGTACAGATGATATGCTTAGCGGTGTTTACTGACTGATAAACGACAATAGTTTTCTTAAAAAAAATAATGGAAGACAATATTCAGTGGATGTAAATATTCACATGACAAATGACATTCGGTGAGCACGAGTGTCGCGGAAAACATTTACTACCTCCACATCCATTTTGGTAGATTTTATATAAATTAATTATAATTTGTCGTATAGTAGTGAAATACATGTAATAACTGTCAAAAACTAATTAAAAAAATAATTTTAACCGCATCAGAATACATTTTTGCTGGCAAATGTCTGAAAAACAGGATGGATGAATTAATTAATTAAAAAAAGAAAATACCACGAACGTTCCTATAAGCATGTCATAATTATACTGGTAAGAAAAGATATGTACAAACATCATTTAGGGATGTTGATAAAAAATTGATAATTCATTTTATGAAGGCGTATTCATTAACACTTAGAGTAATATACCGTATGTGACATTTTCCCCGAAATACCCCTATGTTGTCTGACTAGACAAATGCACTGCACATATGAATATTTTGATGGACATAAAAAGAGAAGAAAGTATGGGGACAACAGTAGGTTAGCAAAAACGCAACAGGGCATTGTGTCACAGCAGGCCTTCATGCTAAACCTATGTTGTCTGACTAGACAGATGCACTGCACATATGAATATTTTGATGGACATAAAAAGAGAAGAAAGTATGGGGACAACAGTAGGTTAGCAAAAACGCAACAGGGCATTGTGCCACAGCAGGCCTTTACGCCAACACTCCAAACGCGGTCGCGCTAAAGCAACTTTATAAAACACGCCATTTGAGCTAACACACAATACGCCGTCACGCTGAAGGGACATTACACAACACGGCTTTCCCATCGTTTATGGTTGTATATGATTTTTTTTCCCAACGAGTTGTGTGTTTTTATCCCCGAGCCTTGGCCAGGGAATAAAAACACACAACGAGATGGATAAATCAAACTTAAAATCAAATTTTGAATGTTGAATCAAACTTAAATGTAATAATCGAAATACTAAACTTTATGTAATAAAAATTGTACTCAAAAGTTTTCAATTTACTGGATGGCAGTAAATACAAAATTTACAAAATGACATGAGTAGGGTTATTTTTATTTATGTGGGGGTGGGGGTGGGATTATGGTTCTCTTGTTGCACATCACCAACATTACTTATTTATCATATATCCTTGGATCTTCCAAACAGATGTTCATGATTGCATAAAGGATATCCAATATAGTAGACACATCTCCTGCAAATGCACACAAAGTAGCTCGTTAATTGAAAGATTTGTCTTTTTTGTCAGTGCGAAAAAAAAAAACCCGCACTTCTAGTATACAAAATTGCTTTATACAAAGAGATGATGCCAAAATTCATAATAAGTATATACAAATGGCGCTAGTTAAGATAATGAATATTTAGGATTTTAAAAAAAAAGGTATTGTGAAGATTCTGCTTCATGAAATGCGATAACTAAAAGGGGGATTCCATCTATATATTTTATTTAGAATATCTATATTCTAAAGACGTATTTGTGAAACACTGATGCACACCTATGACAGCTCATGGTGAACCTTAAGGTTTCTCAAATGCAAGTCAACTCCAAGATGAAGGTCAAGATATCAAAATTATTGGTACCCAATGAAAGGTCTTGTCACAAGAAAAACATCTGTGAAATATGAGAGTCCTATAACCAACAGTTCAAAAGTTATGGCCAAGGATAAAGTTTATCAGAAGTGGGTCAAATTCAAAGGTCAGGGTAAAGGGGTAAAAATAAATGGTGCCCATGGAAAGGTCTTGTCACAAAGAATATACCTTGGAAAAATAAAAGCCCTAGCATCAACCATTCAAAAGATATGGCCAAGGTTAATTTTTTTCAAAAGTAGGTCAAACTCCAAGGTCAAGGACGAAAGGTCAAGATTATTGGTACCCAAGGGAAGGTGTTGTCACAAGAAATGCACCTGTGAAATATGAAAGCCCTACCAAAAACGGTTCAAGAGTAATGATCAAGAGTTATGGCCAAGGTTAAGGTTCTTCAAAAGCAGGTCAACTCCAAGATCAAGGTCAAAGGTCAAAAATATTTAAATCCAAGGAAAGGTCTTATCACAATAAATACACGTGTGAAGTATGAAAGTCCTAGCACCGAGAGCTTCAAAAATTTTGTTCAAGGTTAAAATTTGGTAAAATTTTGCAAAAGTGGGTCAAAATCTAAGGTCAAGAGGTCGGATAGGTTGATGCCCAAAGAAAAGTTATGGTCAAGGTTAAAATTTGATAAAAATTTTTGCAAAAGTGGATCAACTTCAAGGTCAAGAGGTCAAATATGTTGATACCTAAAGATAGGTCTTGGCACAAGGAATTCACATGTGAAATATGAAAGCCATAACTGAAACTAATCAAAAGTTATGGGCAAAGTTAACGTTTTCGCAGACAAACAGATTAACAGACAAACAGACAGACGGACGGACAGAGCAAAAACTATATGCCCCCGAATCTTCGATTATTGGAGCATAAAAACTATAAATGCAGTCAATATTATTGGTCAGGACCCCCTCTCTACAGGATTTACAGAGTTACTAAATAATGTTGCTTGTAAAGTAAATATGTAATCTATCCCCATTCCCGTCCAAGAAATTCCTGGATCTGCCTTAGAATCTATTCATTCAGTTAAATTTAAGGGCAAATGAAAAATATTTTACTAGTATGAATGTAGCGATTGCACAACAATGCATCAAACCGGCCGCTGAATGCCATTTTCCAAAATTTCTTTTTGTCCCTGATGCCCAAAAGCAGAGAAGAAGATTTTCAAAGAAATAATGTGTAGATTCTACGTTATATCATCCTAACACCAGAGCCCCTGCCCCAGAGGCCAAGGATTCATAATTTTTAAAGAGGCACCCTAGATCATCATAACTATGCACTTAGTATGTTTGCTTAATACCAATGGACTGAAAAGAAAACTTTCACAGAATAATGAATTTTTGCCATATGTTTAAAGGAGCCCCACCCTAACACAAAAAACTCTGACACTAAGGCTACAAATTTCACAATTTTGAAAGAGGTACCCTTGCTTATCATGACTATGCATTTGGTTTGTTTGCTTAATACCAAGTAGCAAAAACAAGATTCAAAGAAATAATGGACTTTTATAATATCATCAACAGCAGCAACCCCCTTGCAGAACCCCTAACCCTGGGATCACAAATTTCACAATTTTGGAAGAGGCGCTCTTGATCATCATAACGCTACACTTAGTTTATCTGTTTAATACCAAAGGAACATAGAAGATTTGCAAAAAAAAATAATGTATTTTCACTATATAATCCCGCCCTAACATAAGAACCCCCTGACCCAGAAGCCATGGAATAATGTTTGGGAGGAGGCATCCTGGCTTATTATAATATGCACTTGGTTTGATTGCTTAATACCCAGTCGCAGAGAAGAAGAGTTTCTTATAATTTTTGTACTTTCATTCACTATAAAATCAATAGAACCCCGCCCACTTTGGATCATCATAACGATGCACATAGTTTATCTTCTTTATATAGAGGGAAGAGGAGAAGATTTTTAAAGAATTTAAGCATTTTCATTATCTAATTAATAGAGCCTCACCCTAACTCCAGAATCCCTGACGGGCCATGAATTTTGCACTTTTGCTAGAGAACTCAATGTTTATTACAATCATACAAACAGTTTAACTGCTTGGTGTCCATAAAGGAGTAAAGAAGATTGTAAAGATAACTAATTTTTATGGTTTTAGCCCCACCCCTAAGGCCCCAGGGAGCGGGGACCATTCACAATTTTTATTCCTCTTTACTCATACATATCCCAAGCATATGCCAAAGTTGGTTGAAATAAATTCAGAGGTTCTAGAGAAGCTGAAAATATTCAAAATGTTAAAGCACGACGATGGACGAAAACAGATAGCAATAGGTCACCTGAGTAACTCAAGTGACCTAAAATTCCAACCCCTCTGTATATAAAAAACACTTGTGTTTTGGGAGTTGATTTATTTAACTCCTCTAAGCCAGGGGCACTATACTGATCTTAATTACACTTTAAATCCGGAGGGATAATTCACCAATATCCTTGAAAATTACTTGTAATTGAGTCTGATCAATCACAAAGCAAAAGAATTATGCAAAGTTTGGTGATCCTAAGTATTCGCTTTCAATCTTGTCAATTCAATTCCACAAGCTTGTGCACAGACTATACCCTTCGCAGTATGTTGCGCGATGAGATTACAAAAACTATCAAACATGCCTTTGTGAGATTCGAAAATTAAGACTAATTATGATAATTTCTATTGAAGAAGTACAGGAAGTCTGTATCATATTTATGTGACTTAGTTTGAGTAAACTAATTCGAACACAACTGAATTCCAATCAAAAAAATGAATGGCCAAATATGAAGCAATCGAAAACTTGAAGTCACTTCTGAGAGTTTAATTGATTTCTGCGAGTAGTATCTACTAGTATATGATAAATTATGATAAATTAAGTAACAAAGTAATACTGAAGCCTTTTGTCGCTAAAGAAATTAAAACAATACAATATCAGCTTATTGCACATGCGACACATTCATATGAAAACAATTGTTGATATCTACAGGTTCTCACACATTTTGTAATTGTATGAATTAAAAATAAACGTGTAATAAATTCAGCTTTCAATGTAAAGTGTTCTTCCACTTAGAAATATAAAAAGCAGTTCACAATATCACAGAAAAAAATGTGCCGACAGTCATTACTGCCCATTAGTCTATGTAGCCATACTCAGTACATATGGTCCTTGTTGGTTCTTTCAGTCCAGCAGATTTAGAGTCGGACGTGGATGTATCATTAAGCATGCTTAAGCAACAGTCTTCATGAAGCTCCTTCGCATTATTTGCACGATCATTCGTTCATTCTCTGTTGAATATCCATCGTTCCTTGATATGTACCGGGATCAATACATCTTCCCTGGTGAATTCCACAAGTTAATTCCAAACATAAAGCTCTATAATTATTGCTTAAACATACTATTTGGACTGTAGCGTTTTCCAGAGCTCGACAGAAGAATTCCCAGGGCTTGCATGTTTGTGTTTTACTAAACTTTGTTACTGGTATTCTTTATAATTGTGAAACTGTCGTTGCATAGGCCTGATTTCGCAGACCGTTTCTGAACATTTTCATGTACGATTTGTAATTAAATATCAAGAAAATGACTGGATTTGCCGCACTGTTTAACGGTGCCAGACTTTGTATAAATGTAGTGACAGCTTTAAGTCTCTCCTGATCGAAAGGCCCGTAGAGTTGGTACAAGTCGTACACGAAATAGGGTAACCAACAGAAAATAAAAGCTGAAAGAAGAGAGGAGATTCTAAATATCAAACAAAAAGTTTATTCATATGCTTAGTATAAATTGAAAAATCAAAAAAAAAAAACTTCTATAGACCATCAAACTCATTTACAAGCACAAGAACATATTCAAGGAAATAACACATTCAAGAATTAATACATTAATTCAAATCGCAAAATTTCTTTAATATTCGTTAATTTTTTGTAACTTAAAAGCGGCAGGACTTAACTATCTATAAGACAAGTAGAACAACAATCAATCAATGAAGTTTTTGATATTTAATCAATTATATTGTTTGTGGTATTTATCATTTGTCAAAGTTCTTGCATTCGTCAAAAAGTGCAAAAAACCCAGGGAGATCAGATTTGGAGCTTAAAAATTGGTCTAAACGCCACAAAATAGTCCCTTCAAAGCATTCATGTCTTTGTAGCGTTATTTCATCGTTAAAATTGTATGTGATTAGTAAAAATTAAGTAAAATTATGTTTCTTGATTAAATTTGAAGTGTAAATTTTAAGACACTGACTGGAGTGAACCTCAGACTACTAATACATGTATTAGTAGTCTGTACATGTATATAGATTACCGTACCTAGAACTATGACAAAAGTCATTTTTATAGACTTAATCTTTGCTTTTGGTATTAACCCTCCCGAGGCGTTTCCAATTTGGTGGTTTGCTTGACCATTTAAAGATTTGGAAGCTGCTGTTGATGCTTCTTGAAATTTAACCTCTGAAAGGCGAGAAAACAAATACCAAAATATATAAATGGAGCAAAAAACGTGCAAATACAGAGTTTAATTCATTCAAGAATGCTTGAATTGATTACAAATTGAGTAATTAACTGTAGATTTCAATTTTAAATACGACAGAATTTGAACTCTTTAATGCGTGTATAGAGGATCTATAAAATAAAACTGATAGAAACATCGGAATTGAGCTGGATTTATTAAATTTGGTATATATATTGTGATAACCTTTTTTGCTTTTACATGCTTTGGTCGTACAATTTCTCTGTGTGACGTCATTGTAGCGTCTCACCACACTTGCGGTAGAACGCCTCCAGATAATCACCACGATGACTATGTAGCAGACGGTTATCAGAATGGCGGGAATAATAAACACGGCTATGGCTACTAACGTTAAATAGAGCTGTAAAAAAGAAATAAAATGGAAGAATTCAATTAATTTACTCAATTTATATGCAATTTTAAAGCATCAGAACTATTACAATGCAAATAAGGCCTATGTTGTTCCTTTATTTTATTTATTAAGTGCCGATCGATTTGTTTTTCGTTCGCCTTGAACTGGTCAATTTATGATCATTCTTAGCTGAAACGACAATATGTTTCAACCGCAGCCATGTATACCATGAAATCTAATTTGATATCTATTCAGAGGATGATAGATATCAACCATTGATATAATTGTATGTTTTTTTTTCTATATTTTTAAAATAACACATCGGTCCATATTGAGTTCTGATAAGTTGAGGACCACTGCTAACTATTCCTTAACCATTTGAAAACATTTGAGAGAAAGAATGCAATGTCATCACATTGAACTGACATAACATTAAAAAAAATATTTTTATGCTTAGCGACTCACCTTCCAATGCCAAAGTTCTGGGAAATTTATCATGCAGAAGCTCTTTTCGGATTTGTGAAAAACCTTAGTCACAATGTCAAATTTAAACATTGGTGTAGCAAACAGAACGGCACAGGTCCACTGTAATATAATTAACCCCTTCACTCTCTTTTCTACAAATAGGCAGAAAAAAGTCAAAAGAATCATCATCAATACTACATCATAAATTTAAAAATTAACAAAATTCTGGTTTGATGTATGAAGCATATAGAATGAAATGTAGAGGAAAAGTTCCTTTGTGAAATCTTGCATTGACCATCCTATGACGAGTACTCATATAGTTTTTAGGAATAAGTTGTAAAAATTCCTAATTACTATAGTATTAAGTACTGCCCAAATGAAAAACTGCATTAATTCTCAAAACTCATTATTTCGGATATGCATACTGCATATTCATGTTTCTTTTGTTTGGTGAAATATCTGATCACTATTCTCTTTAACATCATTGACTTGAGGAACCTTAGATTGATTGATTGATTGTATGTTGTTTTACGTCCCATTCGAGAATTTTTCACTCATATAGAGACGTCACAATATACCGACGAAGGGCTTCAAATCTAGACCTTTACTCGGCACTCAGGGCCATTGAGCAGTGAGGGATCTTTATCTTGCCAACGCCTGCCGTGACACGGGGCCTCGGATTTTAACAGGGTTGGCAAAAAACTGGGAAATACTCATATTTCCCAGGACGGTGGGAAATACTGGTAATTACCGGGAATTACTGGTATTTCCCAGGAAATACTTGGAAATAAGTAATAGCTATACATATTTCATTCATATTGACATGTAGTACATCTTATTGGCTAAGATATCTATCTGGTAACACTGTCCCTGATTTAAAAAATTCTGGTTTCCTAGTAATTCGTTTTTAATTATTTAATCATAACACAGTATATTCATGTACCAGTCATGAGTGTCATTTGTTTCATGCTTGAGTCTGATGTAGTCTATAAAGGTCCAATGAACCCAAATATCCCAATTGTGTTTTTTATGTAACTAAAGAAGGATCTAAGAAAATCTTAAATGTAGAGTATGGTATAAATATCAAACCTAAGAAGAAGCCTTTCAGTTCTACTCAAGGTAATTATCTCTCACAACAGGAGCACAAAACTGTCCAGAGCAATTTGTTAAAACAACAGGATTGATTGTAATAACTACAGTGTTTATAGAAGGATTAAAACAAGTGTGTTTTGTTCTTGGATTTATAATTAAAACTTAATAATATTAAAAAACTGAAAAGAAACTTGAATTGGAAAACTTTATTTTTATACAGCCGGGGAAATGTTTCAGAATGCTTATGGTATGGAACCTGGAGTAGTGGTACATTCTGAAAATGTTAAATTGCAATTTGAGACATATTCAATATTATTCATCTTCTGTTTTTATGTTTATTTTATTTTTGAATTTAGTATAAGATTGAATGAATTAAAGAAATAAAAAAAACTTTGTATTTCCCAGAATTTCCCAATATTTCCCAGTTAAGAGAGAATTTGTAGTATTTCCCGGGACGGGAAATACCGGTATTTACCACTGGAATTTCCCACCACTGGTATTTCCCGACCAACCCTGGTTTTATGGTCTCATCCGAAGGACCCGCAACTTTCACTTCAAAGTGATGAGCGCTTGGCGAAGGAACAGTTGCTACCTATTTTTATCGACTTAGGTCAGTCGCGGCCGAGATGCGAACTCACGACCTTCCGATCACGGAGCGAGCGCTCTACTGAGCAACCTAAGAAAACTGTGCTTTATAATCTTTATTCTCCTGCTTTTAACTGGAGCAATAGACTTGTCATTCCTTACCTTTGCTCATGGACTTCAGTGGTCTGGCTATACTGTCCAGACGATCAATGCTTAGGGCCACCAGAGCGTACGTGGAGCCATATGTGGCAACACCTTGTATGAAGCGAATAATTTTACACATGACTACTCCAGCATGCCATTCTACGGTCAGTTTCTCTATAATGTCCAACAACACGAAGAAAAAGCCAACCATTAAATCTGAAAGAAAACAAGACGATATTATTTACGCTTTGCAGTCAGTGAGAGAGAAAATATCCTCATATATTCCTGTAAAAGTAACTTGTTTTTAAATTGCTTTTACATGAAATGAGACGATAGAAGTATTTACATTTTCGAAAATGTTGCATTACCTAATGTAAATCTCAATATAAAATGTATGTATTTATGTTTATTTAAAAAATTATTCTTCCCTTTACATATATACATATGCAGGTACACTAATCAAATACACAGAATATGATAAAGAAAATTGCTGGAAAACTGAAATATTTCCTTCATTGAATAAACGTATTAAACATGTCTAAGAACTGACATGCATTTGTACAATGTACCAGTTATAGTTTTAAATCTCTGGGTGTATATAAAGGTTACAATGACCCCCTCCCCCAAATAATTATTGAATATACCATGTCAATTGGCATTTTACACTGAGTAATAATGGATATCCTCATGTGTAAGTGTTTTTACTCAAGACTACTGTTTGAACCATTGATGAAAGCAATACATATGATGAATTAATTCATCAAAAATTAATTAATTTCAGTAACTGTGACATATCCTACTCCTTGTTCAACCAAGCTTGAAGTTGGATTTCTTTTAACATATAAAATGTTAATTTTGCTCAAAACCTCGTACTTTTTCATGTTCATTAATCTGTATATAATGGATTAACAATGATTAACAAAAGTTACTACAAAGGTAGTTTATTATCTCTTGAAATGTTTAAACAGGAATCCGAAATATTTGTAAATAGAATATTTGATGAAGGGAGTAATTAAAACATACTGCATGATAACAAAGTTTACTCATAATAATTGAAAACGCATTACAATAACAACGCGTGAATGCAATTTATCAGTTTTGCAGAGCATGACACACTACGGATTAAATTAAATATCAAAGATTTGATTTAACAAGCTCACAAAAAAATCATCAAAGAGAAATTCATAACAGAAAGTATGGTGTCTGGAATTCATTGTTAGCACTGCTGAATTAAAAAAATGAACACACTCCCATGTATTGTTTGAATTAATTGATTAGTAATACCTCTTGTGGCTGTTTTAATTTTTCTTTATGGATGCTGAAGTAGTATTAATAATACTAAATTTCCCCTGGGAAAAATGAATTTTGAATTCTGAACAAAATGAGACAAGCCTTAATAGACAGCACAGAAATTGCAGGACTGCTTTGCAGTGAATTAATTTTTTTCCCCATCTGCATTTTAAAAGACAAAGGAGGAAAATATTTTTTCCCCTAAATTGCTAAAGTCAATGACTTGGAGTAGCTTCTTATGAAACGGTAAAAAATTTAAACACAATAACTCCTTTGATGATCTTCTAACTTAAAAAAGTTTGTGTTGCAGCAATCTTTTCATTATCGAGTAAACAATTAATATATCTCCAGGATGTTTTTGCCAACAGGCAATGCTAGCAATGAAATGATTGTACCTTTATCCAGTTAAACTGTACCCGCTTTCCGGTAACTACTTTTATTTTCAAAAGCCCTCAGGAATTGAGAAGATAAATGCAACTTTAATAACGTTAATAAAGTCTTCAGAATCTAAAACATTTGATTGACGTTTAAAGGTTAAAACTTTCCTTATGGAAAATCTGGAAGTCATTGTATGTTTAACTTTAGGTGAAAAAACAGACAAACAGATAAACAGACAAACAGATAAACAGACAAACAGACAGACAGGACAAAAACAATATACCCCCAGGATCTTTCGATCCCGGGGCATAAAAAGATGTTTCAATTTCGAAATTGACTCGAAAGAAAATCAAGCTAGAGAAATATCAATTTCTAAATTGATAGTTCAAAAACATTTGTACAGTCAAACGAATAATAATACATGTATACACGAACAAGACACACATCTCCAAATTGTTTCTTTCTTTCATACATCAATAATAATACAAAGCTGATATTCTTATATGTTAGTATATCTTACTTTTTTACGATGGCCGACAGCGGCCGCCACTTTCTGATTAAGAATATTGTCATTTTGTACAGCGTTTTTGTCAATTTTCGTTGACATATTACAACTAAACTGGTAATGCTATATGTACATGTACACTTTTTACACTGACAATTTACACCAGCGAAAAACATTAAAAATTCTTTCGTGTGATATGAAATTAAGATACATAAAACAGGTGGCTTGAAAGAGATAAGGAGCATTTTAATGATTTTCACCCTCAATTAGTCTGAGATATAGTAACCCAGTTAATCCTAGATTAGACGTAAATCGTCATTCTGTCACCTTGTTGTATTATTAAAAAGATATTCTTGGGATTGTAATTAAAAAGGCGAATAAAAGTAATACGTTTGTTGTAATGGATATACATGAATATAATGGATATATCTCGATCCTCAGATTGTATAAGACAACTCGATTCTACCTATTATGTAGAGGTAGAAAAACAGGATTTAGTAGCTCTACATGTGAGCATCCAATCAAAAGTTTATGGAATGTATCAAAAACAAAACTTTAGATACGGAAATATACCCGTTTTTAAGCAAGAATAAAATGACAACCTTAAATGTGGGAGTCTGTATTTGCTCTCTAAATACATAAAATTAATAACTAAATGCTTGAAACACTTTTAAAGCCAACGCAACCTCTCAAGACTTCCACCTGGTCGGCCAATTATTTTTCAATGTGGCACGGGAATGAAAATATAGGTACATGTAACTAACGTGATCATTTCCTTGTGCGCATTGTTTAAAAAATAAAATTCATACATCAAAGACACGTCCGATTATGAACAAATCAAATTTCTGATAGACCTGGAAAATTTCATCCTGGTTACCTATGATGTGACCAGCAGGTACACCAACATGGAATTTTATGAATTAATTACTACAATCTGTCGAGAAAGTATATCTAGAAGACAATACTAATCTGTAATCACCCCGACCTTCCTGTTCTGCTAGAACCTTAAGCTTATCACCTTCAAGTAACCTGTTTTATGTATCTTCATTTCATATCACAAGAAAGAATTTTAATGATTTTCTCCAGTGTAAATTGTCAGTGTAAAAACTGTATATGGACATATAGCATTACCAGTTTAGTTGTAATTTGTCAACGAAAATTGACAAAAAAGCTGTACAAAATGACAATATTCAGAATCAAAAGTGGCGGCCGCTGTCGGCCATCGTACTTTTTAGTTCTCAAGCTTGCAAAAACAAACTTGGAACAATATATACATGTATATACCTGCTATGGCTAGATCGGCAATGAATATATTCATCCGGGATCTTTTCTTTCTCGTCATGTATATCAAAATCAAAACGATGAGATTGCAGACGAGAATAAAGAGGAACAACAGGCAGAGAAAAATCAACTGCTCCGTCTGTAAAAAAAAAAAAATTAAATTGTCCATCACACAAATGAATTGATGAATTAATTCTGCTTTTCGATGACCAAAGGAATTATGAATATCCGAGAAAAAAGAACAAATGGGTTTCATGTTTCAATCTTTAAATCATTATTTAACGAAACAAGCGGACTGTTATAAAATGAGGCCAACTTTAAAATAATGTTTGCCCTCTCCAAACTCAGGATGAAAGTTGTTGGTATCCAAAGGAAGGTCTTGTCACAAAGAATACACATGCGAAGTTTGAAACCCCAAGCACCACCTGTTCAAAAGTTATGGCCAAGGTTAAAGTTTTTCAAAAGTAGGTCAAACTCCAAGGTAAAGGTCAAACGGTCAAAGTTGTTGGTATCCAAAGGAAGGTCTTGTCACAAGGAATACACATGCGAAGTTTGAAACCCCAAGCACCAACTGTTCAGAAGTTATGGCCAAGGTTAAAGTCTCATAAAATTTTGCAAAAGTGGGTCAAACTCCAAGGTCAAGGTCAAAAGGTCAAATATGATGATACCCAAAGAAAGGTCTTGTCACAAGGAATACACATGTGAAATATGAAAGTCTTTGCTCCAACCAATCAAAAGTTATGGGCAAGGTTAAAGTTGACAAACAGATAAACAGACAAACAGATAAACGGACAAACAGATAAACAGACAAACAGATAAACAGACAAACAGACAGACAGGACAAAAACAATATACCCCCGGGATCTTTCGATCCGGGGGCATAATTAACAGTTTCCTGGAAGTTAAAAAAAGTTTTGAGTCAGGCCATATTTAGTCAGTCGGTCGGGAGAGGGCAACCAAACAATTTATTAAAGATGGCCTGATTTAAACCTCTTGGAAAATATAAATAATGCAAGTTACATGAAAAGTTGTAATTGAAATGTGATAGTGGAAGATTGATTTGCATCACAAAGATGTGTATAGAAATTTTATACCTTTCGTAAGACTCGTTATCAGACATAATCAAAAATTTTGATTTAAGAGTATGATATTTGTAGATATTGTTTTTATCTATTTTAAGCTTGCTTCTGCTCTCTATAATAGATTGCTCGTGTTATAATCAGCTGAAAGAGAAGAGAAAAACAATTGCAGAGTGTGTAATTAGTTTATTTTTTCACGTAAATGATACCCTTGTGCCCACTGGATACAATTGGATCATGAATCTCTAGGCTCGGTTATCTTAAATTACCCTAATGCAGTTCAGTATGGATGCTCTCAACTGTTTAATTTACACAAACTGTGTATTATTTGCAGGGAGGGAGTTTTGGACAAAATTAGGAATTTACCAATGACAATGAAATTTGTTTTTATCAGTACAAGTTCATGTATATATATGGTTTGGAGTGTGGGTTGAGGATTATTTTTTTTTTTTAAATTTATCATCATTTTTGCCTGAGACCGAACAAGGTCATCACAGAGTCACTAGGGACATAGAAATTATCGATTACTTATCGACACAAATCACTGTGGTCATTTTTTTCTGCAGCCTTAATTATCACTCACAGACTTATTGTTCTGTTTTTAGTTCAGTCCCATTTACACATTATGAATCTTGTGTACAAGATTCACTCAACAACCATTCAGTTCAATCGCTATCACCAAGAATCATTGAATCTATGGAAAGAATCACTCTTTCTCTATTCAAATGAAATCCATTCTGGTGTTCTGGTAGGTTGATTCTGTCTAAAAATGCTTTCACCAGTTTTAAACAATTGAAAGGGTCCTTGACTCACAACAATAAAATCTGCCTATGTATTTTGTGTTCTGTCCTTGATACTTCATTTTCTTAACAACGATAATCAACAAAGAACAAAGAGAAACATTATAATTCCTTTCCAACAAAATTATCTACTCGTACAACAGCTTTCAAAATCTCCATGTAAACAAGCACTTTTATTCAAACATGTAAACCAATTGGCCTACAGTCTTGCAGCCTTCTTAAGTTAAAATTGGATCTTAATGATTAAGTGTTAATAAAGATATCACGAAAGATAAACTTGTTGGTAAAACAGAGATCTCTTTTTTTTATTCATAGGTAACAAAATACATCAGATTCTACAATTTGTATGAACAAATTAAACAAATTGCTGACATCTCTTGTCTCCTGTCCACAACTGTTTCTAGTTAGAATCGATGGTAAGTGGAGTTTTGAGCTTATTCGTGTATTTTTCATGTCTAAAACCCTTGTTATACCAGAATTGATGTTCGAGATGAGTCAATACACGACCATATTAACAGTATTGAACACATATTTCTTAAGACGTATACTGGCTTTGAAGGTCATTAAATATCACCTCAAAGACCAGAATAAGAGACCAAATTAAAACAGAAACGAGCAGTTAGATCCAAGAGGAAGTCATAGTTTAAAGCACTCGTTTTTGATTTGTGCACGCTATGCATCTCTTAAAATTGCTGAGGTAAAAATAAAGCATTAAATATCAAAAGTCTAACTAAAGATGGTTGTATTTTTCTTCCAATAAAACTTTTAATTTACACTGGAAACTACAGTTTTCCTGTATTTATCCATTCTCTTGAATTTCAAATTATTCTTTAAGGAAAAACTTCTCCTACGAAACAGCTGTGTTTTATTTAGTCTTAATCTCCATGTAATGAAGCTTCCGGTTTGTTCACATAAAAGTTCCCTGGGCTATGGTGTTACCACATATGCATGATATGGGTTCAAAGCTTAATATATAAGAAAATTATTTTTGAAGTTAATTATCAAATTCAGGAAAATCAGAATCAGTCAAATTACCATGCAAAATATATATGCAATATAGATTCTCGTTTTGTACAGCAGGAGAAGAACTTTAAAAAAAATTTTTTTTAATCATTTACAGATTCTATTATTTTATGAACCACGACAACACTTACTCATTGAAATTTAAGAATCAAGAGGCCCATTGGCAACAACGCTCACCCTTGGCCCCATCGTTCTTCATTCACACGAAAAAATTTTACCACATACTGTAGCCCCACCCTAGCCATGTCTCCACAAAAGCTGAAGTTAAATCCAAACAACATTGGGATGTTTCAATATCAATATGACTAACATGGCCTTGTTTGTTGTTGAGAAGAAGATTTTTGAAAGATTTATTTTCCTGATTGATTGATTGTATGTTGTTTTACGTCCGGTCCCAAAATTTTACTCATATAAAGAAGTCAACATTAACCGATGAAGGGCTTCAAATTTAGACCTTTACTCGGGACTCAGGGCCATTGAGCAGTGAGGTTTCTTTATCGTGCCAACGCCTACTGTGACACGGGGCCTCGGTTTTTAAGGTCTCATCCGAAGGACCCGCAAGTTTCACTTCAAAGTGCCGAGCACTTGGTGAAGGAACAGTTGCTACCTATTTTTTACTTAGGTCAGTCGCGGCCGTGATTCGAACATACGACATTCCGATCACGGAGCGATGGCTCTACCGACTGAGCTACCGCGACGGTCGATTTATTTTCCTGTATACATGCAATATGTAAAATTCTGTATATATGGAATATGTAAAATTTGATCCGAATTATTACCCCATTCTAGCCCCATGTTTTATAATTTGAAGAAAAAAACTTGAGCCCTCACAACTTGGGAATGTTTGAATGTTAATTTTATTTAGTGTGGCTGTGTTATTTTTGAAAAGATTTTTTAAATTGATTTCCTACATATTTAAAACTTTCCCTTTTATGGTCCCATCCTAGCATTTTGGGCCATGATTTGAACAAAACTGAATTTGAACTACCTGAGGATGCTTGCGTGTCAATATGACTAACTGTGATCATGCTGTTCCTGAAAAGATACTAGTATTTAAAGGTATTGCATATAAATTTCTATATAATAGAAACTGTATTTCAGTTTGAAACCTTTGATCCCATTTTGTGGCCCTATCTTGAATCTTGAGTCTAGACTACATAGGAAGCATTCGACTTCTGACTTTTCTTGAGATTTTTATTGTGTAAAATGTGAAGATCACGAACAGTGATCAATCTCATAAATACGGTAAAGAAAAGGAATGATAAACTGGGCAAAAAGTATGGACCCCTGGAAACACCAGAGGTGGAATCAGGTGCCTACGAGGAGTGAGGGTCCTCTGTCGACCGGTCACACCCGCCGTGAGCCCTCTGTATTGATCAGGTAAACGGACTAATCAATATTTAAATTTGCATAAAAACAATGGCGTAACAAATAGTGGGAAACATGTCAGTCATATGACGACCCAAAAAGGTTGTATTTGCAAATTAGGTTATTACAACGACGAAAGAATGCTGACTTTCAACGAGGTTGAAAACCCTGTAAAATCAACTTATCTTTCAGTAGCCTGCCTCAATATTGATCGTAATTAGAACATGCCGTTGAATACCGAATCAGCTGGGAGACATAAACACCATGTGCAGATAATAGTGGAAAGTTATTAAATAGAGAGAGTTGACGATGGAAAAGCTGAAGTCATCCCTGTTTGTTGTATAATTTATAGTTGTTCGTTAGCCTTTAATATCTATAGTCAGTAAAACATCCAAGTATGAAACAGATATGGCAGACTCTGTGGTTTCTTTTATTTTGAATTCACTGGAATATATCAAAATGACATATGAATGAAAATAACTATTGTTAATTGATAAAACTTCGTCGATATACCGAAATGTTGAATTAAAACCCACAGCAAGTTTTCATCTTGCTTTCGAATAAATTCTGCTTCACAAGAATACCATTTTGCTATGATTTGGTCGATACAATCAACTTGTTTGCAAATACAATCTGTCGTTAAGTCGAATGTTGTCTGACTTCAAATTATTAGGAAATTATTTTCACACTGGATTTTTCCGTTACCCAGTCATGACAAGGAGCACACGACGGGTGTGACGGAACAACAAGGGATGCTTACTCCTCCCCTGCACCTAATCGCACCTCTGTTATCAGATATCCATGTTGTTTGTTCATAATTTGTATTATTTAAATGGATTTTTGAGAATAATCAATGTTTGTTATCTTCACATTTCATTTATCTAAAATCTACATATTATTATTTGGCTTTTTTTTTCAATTAACCTTTTTTTCTCATGACGAAATGTATAGTTGAAAAAAAATTGTAAAGTCACCAAAATCTTCTTTCCTCATTTTAAGGTTTCTAGTCAAATGAGGTCCGTTAAATAAAAATAATTATTCTAAAAATCGATGATATCCAAGGACAGAAATCTGTAAAACATTCCTTCAGGTTAACTCTGACAAAAGTTCATTCACGAAAAAAAAAAATCTGTGATAAAGAATCCTAGCGGAAAAATCGCATCTAGTTTATCAAGTTATATCAGAAGCCGTTCTCAATTAATTAGAGCAGGTTGTAGATTCATGTGAGCTATTTTTTATTTGATAAGAGGGTTTACCAAAAGAAAAAAAAAGTGCATGCATACAGAGTAAAATTAGAGGTAGACGGTTTGGGCATACGATAAAAAAATCGAATCTCTATCTTTCAAAGCAAAAAAATTGAGACACACGATAAATTGGGCCTCATGTTATAAATAAAAGGTTGTTTCAAAGAAAAACAATAACTGCTAAGCTAAAAAGTATTTTGTCAATACTATGTTTTTATTGCACAACAAAAACCAAAATATAGCTCACAGACACTTGTATATGGGGTCACAGCCTTCTTTTCTTTCCACAATGTACCTAACTCAATTTCAAGCATCCCCGCTTCAAGCTCGTATTTTGTTAACATATCAATCATTAACTTACTTCAGAATGACATTGTTCCCTTCGACATACTTTTTTCTTGTCAAATAAATCGTTTCAGATGACTCTAATCGATCCTCTTTAGTGTTAACCACTCAAAATTTATTTCCTTGAAAATTTCCTCGATACATTTTAAGACTCTAGACGAGATACAGGAACTTCCGGTTAGGGTTGTAGTGTACGATAAAACCAGAGACCTTAGAATGGAAAACTTGGAAGTCTCTGGTTTTATCCTACATATGTTACCGCAACCAGAAATCCCTGTATCTCGTCTAGAGTCTTAAAATGTACAATAATCAAGTACCCGTGTTGTAGCTCTATTAGTTTATACATTCAACAAAGGAAGAGAGAGAAGAAACTTCAAGCTAAAACTGGAAAAGCCATACATAGAATAATGATCCTTGACTTATATCGAATCTATTTGTATGGTAATTTTAACTACAATCAGACAGAGGAGTGGCGTTTTGAAAGACTTTCACCAAAAAAAAAAAAAACAACAAAAAACCCACTCATATTTTTTATAACCCTGGTACACTATAACAACATTCATTGAAAATTAAAAATCCTATATAAGAATATTATGCATCTTAGTTTAATCTACTTTTGTAAGTTATATCAAAATCTGACCAAAACTGTAAGAAACGTAACATTTTTGAAAAAAAAAATGATAAAAGACAACCAGACGGACGGACGACGGACACCTTACTATAGCTCTTCTGGTCTTTGACCAGACGTCTCTGATGAGACTGTAGCTTCACTTGTTTGTAATCAGTTATCCTAAGAAAAAAAGATCTCTTAATATTACTCTATTGAACTTCCTATTATATATATTCAGAACAGTATATTCAAATAAATTTTGGTGTAGCATTAGTGTATAGGTAAAAAAAATTATATTACACGATCGTGCCAGCAAAGTTCAATTAGTTCAATATCATTTATTCGGGTGTAGTTTGTGTATGCCATAAGCTCTTCAGATTAGATAAGACTGTAGAGAAAGCATTTGCACATGAGGTTAAATAATCATTCTTTGGAGAGAACGATTATAGGCACTTATGCCTGCTGTTCGATCCAATTCATGTTTAATGAATGAAATATTTTAAAACCACATCATTCTTTTATCCCGTAACATAAGATATACCTCACGAACTATAGATTCAAATGATAACAAATTTTATTTGAATTACGGAAAAGCCTTTGAAGGAGTAGTATATTGAAAAAAAAATAGATAAATGGTATTTGGTAAAAACAACTCTTTTTCTTAATTACTCTGATAAAAAAAATTGTTCAGTGCACTTTATATCGCAGTAAGTTCTCAACGTTGTCAATTTCAACGAAAGGTACTGTAATTAACTGTCAACAAAAGCTTTATTAATCAGGTTTCCTTTCAAATTATTTTATTTTTTAAAAAAGGTTTGTGTTACGAATAAAAAAATTTGCAATTTCTAATTGTTCCGATAAAAATAAGCGTTTTTTCCTTTGTAGAATTCTATGAGTGATATTCTAGTGTTTCTTTACTGTAGCTATTACCCTACTAATTTGTGCTTATGTTCAAAGAACTATTTGTTCAAGTACCTCTAAACAGCTGCATGCAGAAGATTGAGTGGGGTTTAGAAGATGTTATTGTTTTGTAAGTGGCATCTTACGAAATACATAGGTAAGCAAATCCAAGAAAAAGCATGTACTTGAAACGATTGATAAACAATTCAGAATATAGAATATTTCTAAGGTCAAGAAATAAAAAAAAAGATATTCCTATTAAAGTATCCGGTTATAACTTTTTAATATTGATGTAATAGGGCGTGGAAAATGCTAAGCCTTTCGTTCATTTAGAAGAATCCGCGCAGTAGCGTGTATGTGTTTCTAAAGTCAGGTCCTGATATTCTTCCTACAAATTGCATTCAAAATCCGTCTTCTACGACGACGTGTACTCTAAGTACAAGTTATTTTTCTGGTCCTGAAAGGCAGGCGATGGCATGATAAAAACCTTCACCTTGAAATCAGCGAAAGACTCTTGTTAAAACTCGCTACTGTCAATCAAGTTAATGACTTAAAAAAAAATTAAGCAAAACATCAAATCAAAACCAAATCTTTAAGATTCCCCACTTCGATACAGCATAATCGAAAACAAATTTGAATTTCAAGAACTACGAGTATATTGCGCTTGACACAACCTAGAATATTCCAGTTGAGAGGGAAAAAAATTGACATGCTATTTAATCTGAATACACTAATAAAACGCGAAATATACATGAAAGAAAATAAGTGAGGTCATTAGGAAGGTTTTCGTCTCAGATTCATTTAGAGTGCATTAGTTGATTTTTATTAAATGAAAGATACGGGACTGGTCAAAGCTTGAGCTACATGTATCGACCTCGTCTTGTAAATCTATCTCAACAGGAAAACTGTATTAGAAATATTACATATGAATTAAAGGGGCAAAGGCAAACACACTGACGATTCAGAAATCTCGAGTTCAGATAGTATTAACGCTGGAGGAGAGGAAAAAGGTTCTGTCTGGAAACAGACATTTCTTGTTTGTAACATCAACACCATGTCAATATTGATATGGTCATAAACTGTATTAAGTCAACATAGGATCTGCTCGTGGAAGGTCCAAGCAAACTAGTTAAACGATTCTTGACGTGTTTTGCGGAGAGTTGGAAACAAAACTCTCCAATGCTGTTTTAACAAAAAGGCCAGAATTCAAATGTCTACAATAGCAAAGACTTCTTTGTAGACGTTCATCTTGAGCAAATGTATCTTTGTATTTGATGATGATAGGTGGGCTATACTTTTGCCAAGCAATGACAGAGAAAAGCGAAGCATTCAAAGAGGTTGCTCAGCATATGGCTGAGGCATATTCTGAACAATGAACATACTATACAAACAATGACTGCAGACAAAACAGTACATTATTTATCCAATATTAACAGATCGTAATTGTGTAAATATTTATGTCACTCTGAAGTTTGTTGACATATTGTTATTGGTCGACCTAGATTTGTCCTCAGGTGTTCTTGCAGAGGACTTAAACAATATTAATGAAACTTCACAGGAATGGTACTGATCAAATGTTTTTAAGCATATAACATTCGAATTTTCAGAATGGTTGCCGTTGCCATGGATATATATATATATATATATATATATATATATATATATATATATATATATATATATATATATATATATATATATATATATATATATATATATAAATATATATATATATATTGTATGATACCAAGATAGAGGAACTTTTTCGCATCTATTTTTCTGCTGTCGCCATAGAAATGGTCAGTCTAAGTATTTATTAACAAGACAAATGACTGATTAATGGTGATTTCAATGAGTAAAAGTTTATCAGACATTACGTACATTGCTACAAGAAACTTTTCTTTTGCAAGCAATAACATCATCACCCCAAACAGACCACAAGGAACGGTGCAATATTGGAGTTGAAAGCAGAGTAAGCCAGTACTATTTCTAAATGAAGTCGAAAGATGGTATACATGCTAGGTCACCCACAACATAAAAACGTATATTTAGCAGTTTCAAGGTCACATGTCAAGGTTAACTTCGATATTATTATCGTATAATCCTGATCTACCTATGTGTGAACGTAGAGTGTAGTATTCGTAGTAGACCATCCAAACAAACCTAGAACGCAACAGCTTAACACAATTGTCGACGCATCTAAAACTAAAACTGGTGCTTTGTAATTCGGCCAGATATTAAATTAATGCCATCTGAAGCCCAGGCCCCAGAAAAAGTAAAAGCTGAAAGTAATAATTTTAACAATGCTGATATGAATTATATAAATATACCGTTTTTGCGCCTTAATTTGAAAAATCATAACCCTGTGCATTCTAATCAGTCTTCATATTTTTCTTAAACTTTCGCAAACTTTCTTAAGCTTTCGTAGTTCTGCATGTAAATTTAGAGAATATTTTTAAAGTATCACTATTTTCCCTATTCATAGGGTTAGGCCTCATCTCCCGTGACATAGTTGTGCCAGGCTTGGTTGAAAATGGTTCCGTTGTTCTGGTAGTTTTATGTTTATGGGCGGCAGCAACAAGGAGGACATGGACAGACGATACTGGACTCTTAAATCAAAAAGTTCAATCGAACCTCTGGTTAGAAATTGCTGAGAGAACAATTTAGCATAAATATTGAAGTAGAAGCCTTGGCTTTACCTATGTTTAGAGTCAGTATAGCCCCCGCTCTTTTATACATAGCACACAATTATGATTACTCCTACAATTTTTCTGCAGAATGACCACTTGAGCTCTTCATAATGACCATAAACCCTTACTAAGTGATGTAGATAACAATATCGTGGTTCACTGCACTATTGATAATCGATTTTCTATTTTTACAAGTAGATGAAAAATAACACATAGAAGATGGTGTAGATCTTCAGTTACACATATCTCGCCTGCAGAAGAGCATTTGACACTATAAATATTGAGAATATATTGGTCGTTTGTACTGGTAATCGTTCAATAAAATTAATGTGAAGTACTAGATACTAGATAGAAGAAATACGTGAGACAAATATTTTAGAAGAGTAAAAATGTGCAGTTTCTGAATCATTTTTGTATAGATATACAAAGAGTGTACAGAACTGGCACCGGTGTGTCAGGAACACACATTAGGATTTTTTTTTTAAAAATTCCTCTCAAAGAAAGATATATTTTAGAACCAAGTATATATTGTACCGAGGGCCTATATTTACTACTCACAAAAAGAATAAGAAACTTCAGACGCACTGTGCTACGACATACCAGCGAAGTGTGTAAATCAATGTAAAAAATCTGAAATTACAATTTTTATTTACAAAAATCAACAGCATCAAAGCGTATGACTTCAACACTTTATACAGCCATTCTTCGCGATAAATGAAAGACCAGTCTTTTTGACAAAATGGCCGACCACTTCTTCAATTAAAATTTGATCCTTGAAATGTCTTTACCTTGTGAAAAATCACCTGCCAATTTACTATTATGAAAATTATTTTGAGACCAGGTCTTTCAACAATCTGTTGGAATTCCAATAGCCTTATCAGCTGTGTTCCTTTATTAGCCGATTGGGGATTGATGACACTTGTCCCTAGGGTTAGGGTTTTCTAAACCTGAATGCCAAGGTTTTTCAAAGATATAATTTTGAAAGGCCATAGTCATTTTAATGTAAAAATGAGGTCACTGTGACATACTTGGTCTAAACTGCAGGACACATCATTGACCAGAACGCAATTTGAATGTACATGCATAACTACGTTTTTCAAATAGATGTTACATTTTGTTCCTTTCTCTCTTTTTTTCTGCTTAATAGACAGACATTTAATAGTTAAAATTCACAGTTTGCAAAACAATCAATTTAAAATCGCACAAAAGGACTAATACAATGACGAACTAGAAACGTCATTATAAATGCCTGAAATAGACCAAAGTAGATCAACAGTAGATATCTAATTCTATATAAGATACACATATATGTTCTATTTCATCCACTTTGTCCTATGTCCATGGAAAAAAGTATTTCCATTTCACAAAAAAAAAAAAAAAAAAAAAAAAAAAATGCACAAAGAAAACGGTATTGATGAATTCTTCATTCCCACTACAAAGATTGACAGCTTATTTCCGATTCATCAATTCAGATTTTTGTTTCTAAAACGATGTAGAAAAGATAATACAAATTGATACAATGTATAAAAAGAATCAAGGATATTAAGATCTAGCAACGCTACAACAAACAATGTCTCAGATGGGGGCGTTTGTCTTCCTAGGATTGAAAGGCTAGATCTTCAGCTGCAATTGTTCTTTAGTGAAAAACGGAGACATAGAACACTGTTTAGGTGTCACTCAGAAAAAATATTAATTTTAGAATTTAATGTGCATTTTTTCTCCTTTGCTTGCACAAGCTTATTTTATAAGTGTAATGCTTTTTACGAATATTTCGTATATCACTTTGACATATGCAATATTGTAAACACTTTTAAACCCACCTGAACCTCAGCTTCAAAAGAGCTTTTTTTATCGCTTGTTATGAACCGTTTGTCCAAGCGTCCGTCTGTTTTCATATATTCGACTTCTTTTCCGCTGGATCAATTTCAATCAAGCTTGCAACAGAGCATTCTTGGATGGACGGAATTCAAATTTGTTGAAATGAAGAACATAAATGTACCCTCTTGAAAAGGGAGATAATCAAGAAAAGGTAAAAAGGGAATGGTTATCTTAAGGAGATAATCAAGAAATGGAAAAAGGGAATGGTTGTCTTAAGGAGATAATCAAGAAAAGGTAAAAAGGGAATGGTTGTCTTAAGGAGATAATCAACAAAAGGTAAAAAGGGAATGATTGTCTTAAGGAGATAATCAAGAAAAGGAAAAAAGGGAATGGTTGTCTTAAGGAGATAATCAACAAAAGGTAAAGAGGGAATGGTTGTCTTAAGGAGATAATCAAGAAAAGGTAAAAAGGGAATGGTTGTCTTAAAGAGATAATCAAGAAAAGGTAAAAAGGGAATGGTTGTCTTAAGGAGATAATCAAGAAAAGGTAAAGAGGGAATGGTTGTCTTAAGGAGATAATCAAGAAAAGGTAAGCTTGCAACAGATCATTCTTGGATGGACGGAATTCAAATTTGTTGAAATGAAGAACATAAATGTACCCTCTTGAAAAGGGAGATAATCAAGAAAAGGTAAAAAGGGAATGGTTGTCTTAAGGAGATAATCAAGAAAAGGAAAAAGGGAATGGTTGTCTTAAGGACAGACGATACGTTCCTCAATAATATATAATTTTTTCTAAGATTTCGTCATTGAAGTATTGCTACTTTAACATGTTTACTCACAAAAAATTGAGGTACCTTACCAGGCATTTGTGTGAGATACCAGAGGATGTTGTTTCCTATAAAATCCTTTTGGAAAAAAATTAATTTGCCAATATAACATTTTTTAGTGTTTCAAGTTTTAAAAGACAATTAGAAACCAGTTTAGAAATCAGAAGGTAATTATAATTTTGAATATTTTCCATGCAATACGAAGATATACAAAACACATATTTGAGGAACGTCTCGTCTGACCTTAAGGAGATAATCAAGAAAAGGTAAAAAGGGAATGGTTGTCTTAAGGAGATAATCAAGAAAAGGTAAAAAGGGAATGGTTGTCTTAAGGAGATAATCAAGAAAAGGAAAAAAGGAATGGTTGTCTAAAGGAGATAATCAAGAAAATGTAAAAAGGGAATGGTTGTCTTAAGGAGATAATCAAGAAAAGGTAAAACGGGAATGGTTGTCTTAAGGAGATAATCAAGAAAAGGAAAAAGGGAATGGTTGTCTAAAGGAAATAATCAAGAAAAGGTAAAAAGGGAATGGTTGTCTTAAGGAGATAATCAAGAAAAGGTAAAGAGGGAATGGTTGTCTTAAGGAGATAATCAAGAAAAAGTAAAGAGGGAATGGTTGTCTTAAGGAGATAATCAAGAAAAGATAAAAAGGGAATGGTTGTCTTAAGGAGATAATCAAGAAAAGGTAAAAAGGGAATGGTTGTCTTAAGGAGATAATCAAGAAAAGGAAACAAGGGAATGGTTGTCTTAAGAAGATAATCAAGAAAAGGTAAAGAGGGAATGGTTGTCTTAAGGAGATAATCAAGAAAAGGTAAAGAGGGAATGGTTGTCTTAAGAATCTTCTTCTCAAAAACTATCGGACCACAAATGATGCTCAACTTCTGTTTAAGTTTCCTGAGAAAGTGTAGTTTTAAATTTGTTCAAATCACGGTCCTTAGGAGTAGGATTGGACCAAAATAGGGGACCAAGGTTTTAAATAAGAATATAGTGGAAAAAAATCGTTTAAAATCTTCCTCGCAAGAACAGGGGCTATGCTTAGTCATATTAATATGCAAACTTTGGTGCAATTTCATTCTTTTTCAAACCATGGTCCCAGGGGTATGCGGGTACCACAATAAGGGATTAGACTTATATATGGGAATATATAGGAAATTGAGAAAAAAAAATCAGGCTACATTAAATCTTATTCATATGTGTGAATTCAAGTTTGTTTCTTTTTTCCAAATTATAGACTTTTCAGGTGGGCCAAAAATTTGGTATTATATTTCTAAAAACGCATGTGTAAAAAAAATCATCTCTTAGAACACCCAGGTTATGTTGGTCATTACTAATTTTGAATCATCAAAATGTTGTGTGGATTCTGGTTCGATTAAATCAATACACAAGGGGGCTAGGGTAGGGCCACAATATGGGCTTTAAATTGTTGACTGGGTTTAAGAGGGGAATTTTTTTTTTTGAAATCTGATGATGAAGAACAGCAGTGATTTATTTCAGCATTTTTGATCACGGATATCTTGTTAAAATATTAATAACTTTTTACATTCTATTTGCGTACATATTTAAGCCAAAAAATTTTTATATAACATTCAATTTAAGTATTTAAGTGCTAATTTATGTTTCCTTAATAGAGGATTTATGAACAAAATTCCATCCACATATACATGTACATGTAAGATGGCATTTCCCAAGCGTTAATTATCGAAAAATAATTGCATAACAAGAGGCCGATGGACATTTTACCTAGGAAAAAGCAGAAATCAGTTCAGTATTGAAATTTTAAATAAACAAACAAGTGGTCCCAACCTACCTCAAGGTGGGTAGGGGGACATGATGCTTCCAAATTTCTTTGACTAATCATGACTTTAGATTTTAAAAGATTTTTTCCCTTTAAGTTTGATCTTCTATTGTGGCCTCGCCCTACCCGGGGAGGGGGGGGGTCATGATTTGAATAAATTTGAATCTACCCTACCTGGGGATGCTTCTACCGTATATTAAATCTGACCAATCATGGCTTTGCTATTCTTGAGAAGAAGATTTTTAAAAAAATTTCCTATGAACTCTTATGTAAAACTTTGATCGTTCATTTTGGCCCCACCCTATCCCCAGGGGTCATGATGTGAAACAACTTGAATCTACACTACCTGAGGATGTTTCCACATAAGTTTAATCTTTTCTGGCCTAGGGGTTCTTCAGAAGAAGATTGTTAAAAGTTGCCATTTTATTTTTCACTAATTTGTAGTTATCTCTCCTTGGAAGAAAGTGTTGCCATTCTTTGAACAAACTTGAATTCCCTTTACCCAAGGCTACATTGCGGCAAGTTTGGCTTAAATTGGCCCAGTGATTCTTGAAAAGGCGAAAATGTGAAAAATTTACAGATGGACAGATGGACGGACGCCGGACAAAATATGATCAGAAAAGCTCACTTGAGCCTTTGGCTCAGGTGAGCTATTAATTATACATCCTGGAGAAATATTTTGTGGATTCAGGTTCGGTTAAATCAATACCCACTGGGGCTAAGGGTTGTTACATAATATAAGGAGTTAGAATTGTTCTTGGAATTTAAGAGGGGAGAATCTTATTGAAATCCGCTGACAAAGATCAGCAGGGCCAGCGTGACCCATTTCACCATTTTAATCATGGACATCTTGTTGAAATTAATTAGCTTTCTGCAGTTTACATTCTGAGTACTTATTTTATTAAATTTAAACCAAAAGATTAAATTTTGCATTTAAATATGTATGTGCTAATATGCGTTTCCATAACAGATCGATTGATTGATTGTATGTTGCTTTACGTCCCATTCGAGATTTTTTCACTCATATAGAGACGTCAGATACTCATATAAAGACGTCACCATATACCGGTGAAGGGTTTCAAATTTAGACCTCTACTCGGCACTCAGGGCCATTGAGCAGTGAGGGATCTTTATCTTTCCAACGCCTGCCGTGACACGGGGCCTCGGTTTTTAAGGTCTTATCCAAAGGACCCGCAACTTTCACTTCGAAGTGCCGATCGCTTGGCGAAGGAACAATTGATACCTATTATTTTTATCGACCTAAGTCAGTCGCGGCCGAGATTTGAACTTACGACCTTCCGAGTTAAGGCCTTTACAGAGGCCTTACGAACATTTCTATCTAAGATGGCATTTCCCAGATTTAATAAATTATCGATAATATACCTCCTGGGTAGGGTTAATGAAAAAGGCAGACACTGTCTGAGAATAGTAGTAAAACATTGTTATTTAACTTATTAAAAAACCGGGCTCCAGATTTAATAAGTGCTTATCTAGAGCTTATATAATATTGATTAAGTCAAAATACTTACCACTGATTAAAAATCTTTTAAATTAAATACATTTCCTGTTAAACTTGCGTAACATCTCTTCTATTAATTCACAGGAACTAGAATTCTGTCGTCTTTTTATAATTGTGGGCAGATTTTTACGTCAAGGTTTTAATGATAACCTAGTCTGTTCAAAATTTGCAATGATTATTTTTTTTTCTAATTGTACTTTGTTTTATTTTAACATTTTCCTTTGCTTGTGTATTAGATATTCGTTACGGGGGGGGGGGGGGGGTCGGGTCCTTGTGTTTGTGTGGAATTGTGCCTTTTCTGTTTTGTTTATATGTTTTGCTTGTGTGTCTATTTCATCTTGATGTTGTTTTGCAACATTTTAAGGGGCGATGGACGCCAAAAACTATTAAAATGATAAATACAGTTAATATGAATTACGCATTATTAATAATTGATTCTCAGTGAAAACATATTGGCATTTGATTCTCGTGAGTTCCTGCTTTATCTCCCAGAATAATTTTTAATTAAGATCAAATATGTAAATTCATGAACCTTATGACACGAAGAGTAATTACAGTGGTGTGAACAGTGAGTGACATAATGACATGTAATTATCCAAAATACGTGAAAAAATTGAAGATATTTCTATTTGTTTATTTCAGACCAAGAAATTCAAAATTGACAACATGATACCCAAATCAGAGTAAAATAAGGATTCCTGCCTGTAAAACTACAGCTAATCCCCCCCCCCCCTCTAAAAATCTTACTGCTTCTTTTTGTCTCATATGTAGAAATATAATATAAATAAATTTCAATACACAACATCGAATAAAAATAGAATTATTATTATTATTTATTTATTATTATTTTTTATTAATACCAATTGTCACATACATATGGCATTACAACAATATATCATTAATGAATATAATTAATAAAATACAAAAAATATTATAATAGTGACAATTGAGAGAGGGAGAGAGAGAGAGAAAGGAAGAAGGAGAGAGAGGGGAGGCGACTTAGAAAGGAAAAAAGAGCATGATCATAGAGAAATGTCTGTTAATTAAAGTACTGGTAAGAGTATGTCTAAGAATTGCAAAAGTCTTTAAGTGCCTAGTCTCAGGGTCTTACATAAGTGAGAGTCAATTTTTCCATTTATTATTAAACTCTTAAAATGATAAATTATTTTTTTTTGCATTCATATGAAGCAGAATTTATTCAAAAACTTCTACATGAGAAGAAGAAAACAGTTGCTGTGGCCTTCAACTCGACATTTCGATATATAGACGACATATTATCAATTAACAATGGTTACTTTCATTCATATGTCGACTCGATATATCCCAGTGGGCTTGAAATAAAAGATACCAAAAATTCTGACGCATCTGTTTCATATTTAAATATTTTACTAGAAAAGGACGTTAGTGGTAACCTAACAACAAAGCTTTATGATAAACGTGATGACTTCAACTTTTCAATCGTCAACTTCCCTTACTTATGTAGCAATATACCCTTTCACCTGCATATGGGGTTTTTGTCTCTCAGTTGATTCGATACGCAGGAGCATGCTCTACGTATGAACAATTTCTAAAACGAGGCAAGCTATTGACAAACAAGTTGACGAAACAAGGATATCAACAGTCTCGTTTGAAGTCATCTTTTCGCAAGTTTTTCGGTCGATACAATGACTTTGTCAGCACATACAACCTGTCATTGAGTCAAATCATGACTGACGTTTTTCATACTAATTGTTAGGCCATTATTTATACACTGAAATGTCTACGGATTTTTCCGGTTTTTTGTTTCCCGATCATGACAAGGAGCACACGGCGGGTGTGTCCGGTCGGCAGGGAATGCTCACTCCTCCATCGCACCTGATCCCACCTCTAAATTTTGAGGTCCGTGTTTGCTCTGCTCCAAGTTTCATCGTTTCATTGCACTTTCGAGATTGAATACTGTTCGTTATCTTCATATTTTCATTCTGTAGTTTTGATAACTGTTCAACAGACAATCTCTGTTGAATGATTTTGAAAGTTTATAACTGTATTGAAACTAACTTTAAAAAAGATGTTCATCTGTGAAGGTCAACGATTTAGCCTATCTAAAATTCAAACTTGTAAACAATAAAGGTAAAATTTAAAAATTTCGTGTCAAAAATAAAATTATATTAGAGTTGCTTTAAACTGGTGCATTAAGGCTATGTCTATACTAATTTCATTTCATGTTCATTTATCAGAAAAGAGAATGTGACTCGGGTTAGCGTCGTGGCTTATGGGCCTCTTGTTTGTTTTCCAAAAAGACTCCTCTCTTATCTCTCGAATAACAATTTATCATCGAGGATATTAATTGAAAGTGAATTAGTAATCAGCAGGTTTGTGGACAAGGAAATGGATAAAATTTTAGTTTGAAGATTCTAATATGCATTCTAAAACAAGATATAAAGATAAATTTTATCAGTGAGAGGAAAAGGTGTATTCTATCTGTACACATTGCCAAAGTTAGTGGAGCAAAACGGTTTGTAAGCTTAAAATGTAATTATCTACCCCTGAAATCGCACTGTAAGTTAAAACATGACTTTTATATCAAGCTGTAACTTACTGATTATTTATACCTGAGGATGATAAGTGTTCGTATTTTTTCGTTATCAAGGGTATCTATATGATCATCTAAGAAAATTACTTAAAGAATTTAACCATTTCAATGAAATAGTATTACGAGTCTAAGATCCTTAATCGTGCATGAGAAGTCAATTTTCTCCGTTCTCTTGTCATCATGGTAAACTTTGTTTACCTAGTTTTGTTTGTTTGTTGTTTAACGTCCCTCTCGAGAAATTTTCACTCATATGGAGATGCTACCACTTGTCGGTGGGGGGCTGCAAATTTAGACCTATACTCAGCACTTAGGGCCATTGAGCAGTGAGGGATCTTTGTCAGCACCTACTGCGACACGGAACCTCGCGGTTTATACAGTCTCATCCGAAAAACTGGTCTTCACGTCCAGCAGTGGGATTCGAACCCGCGACGTAAGGATCAACTCCTTAAACCGCGACTGTAGAGCAAACTATCTAACCAATACGCCACACGGGCGACAAGTTTACCTAGTGGAATCAAAAATCTTTTGAAATCTTTCTATAATGGTATTTTTTCATAATTCAATATTATATTTATTTTTGAGTTGCAAATAACGAAGTAATTTCAAACAATTATTTCTGCTTCACCGGGGTAAATTATTGGTGACATTTAATTACAGAACAATCATTCTTGTGTTCAACAAAAACCTGACCATCTCATTTCCTGTGAAAGTCTCTGCGTTCAGGAGAACTCTTTGATACATTCTTATTGCTCATACATATGCAATCATGTTTAATGGAGTCACGAGGGTCATTTGGGATAACACTCAGACACAAACGTGAAGCATATATTTCATTTTAAAAGATGGAAAAATCCATTGTCATTTCATTTCTCTAAAAACTTATTCTAGACGGAAACACATTTAGCAAAATGTAATTTACATTGACTTTTTCATAAAACATATCACAAAAGCACTGAAAACCAATGCAATTTATAATGAAAAATGCTTTATTTACCAATTTGTATATAGAATGACTTTAGAAATGTATGAAATTAATCTGTTTTTCATAGAAATTGACGTTTTTATGACTGAATTTTTATTGTTTAACCTGGAGAACGTACAAATCATCTCACGCAGTGTATTGATAATGTGCATAAAATACATCTATTTAATTTCCAGCAAAATGCGTTCTTTGATTTTTATTCTGTGTTATACTTTTAAAAGGAAAATCATTCTTGGTAATAAATTTGATTGGTAGCGAAACAATCCCATGTAAATTGCATTGGATATTCCATATCAGAATTTTATTTTCGGTTATACATTATGATTAAACAGGAACTTTTAATTAGATTGTGAAGTGATTTCTGTAAATGTCTGGCAGTTTCACAGAATGAATGGAACAATTCCCTGGTTGTCTATTCCATGATTGTCATTTGTATTGAAAAAAAGAAGTTGTTAACGGTAATCAGAAATGAAATACCCTCCATAGGAATCGTTCACTGCTTGGGTGAATGGGAACAATTTCTTACTTTTAAATCGTAAGGGTAAAATAAATCAGACTACTTCTCTCCACAGACAATGTTCTAATCAATCATATTTGTCATTTCTATTATTATACTTAGTACTATCGAATATCTTAATCATGAATCTGACAACGAGCTGAAACCTTTTACAATGAGCTAACGTCATTATCAACATTAATATGTATGAAGAATCTTAAAATAGGCCAAAAACTGTAATTTCGAGTTGGACGTGTTTCAGATGAGTAAAGATCCTGGAATTGAATGATGTTACATTAGATATACGAATCAAAGACTATCAAAGATCAAAATAAGACGTGGGCCTTTTCGTACTGAAGGAGTATTTTTCTTGCAAAACAAGTTTTGATTCCCAAGAATTGTTCAGAATTTGTTTTTAATTTAGGGGTTCATTCTCTTGATTTTTACTTGCAAAATATATACATGTGTATGTAACTTTTGTTTACCGAGATACAGCTGTTACTTGAGAGTTCAAAACTTCAAAGATGGATAAGCATTTACAAGATAGTAACAAACATTATGAGACTATTGCATAAGCACGAAGTCTAATTCCTCAAAAAATCCACCAAAAAAAAGCAAAAAAGCAAAAAATACCCTCAAAAATCATCGAAGCGGAACGAAAAGATTTCGCCAAGGTAGACCAACATTCAGCTTTTCCATCATCAACTTCCTTTATTTATGTAGTAATATTTCACAATCATCTGCATATGGTGTTATTTGAAAATCAAAAGCAAGCTCTGAGTACGACCAATTTTTAAACCGAGGCAGACTATTGGCAAATAACGCGATGTTTCAGGGATTCTATAAACCCCGTTTAAAGTCAGCATTTTGTATATTATATGGTCATTAAAATGACCTTGTTAGCAAATACAACCTATCATTGGCTCGTATTTTGACGGACATATTTTATATCCATTGTTTGGTCTTTGTTTTTATACTAAACTCTGTGACTACGGATTATTCCGTCTATCCGATCAATACACAGGGCTCCCGATCAATACACAGGGCTCACGATCAATACACAGGGCTCCCGATCAATACACAGGGCTCACGATCAATACACAGAATTCATGATCAATACACAGGGCTCCCGATCAATACACAGGGCTCCTGATCAATACACAGGGCTCCCGATCAATACACAGGGCTCACGGCGGCTATGTTAGGTCGTCAGGGAATGATTACTTTTCCTTGACAGCACCTGTTCCTCTGGAATTCCCAGTGGTCGGTGTTTTACTCTCTGTTCACAGATCTGTATTGTTTGCACACTGTTCGTTATCTTCACCTTTTTCATACCAACATTTATCCACGGGAATAGAATCCGAAACATCATGTGGGACTGACTGACAGACAGATGGACAGAAAAACTACAGTCCCTTTCAGTTAAGTCGGGGACTAATAAAAGATATAAAGGTTTCTAGTATTTATTGACCTCAGGGGAGGAGAGAAGGTAGTATATATCGTGAAGTCATTCCCAGAAAGGCCATTTGTTACATGATAGTAGCTATTGTCCTCTTATAGAGAGACTTTTCAAGGACGGTATGTAGGTCTGGGTGTCAATACTTTTGTCAGTTGGGGTACAGTGGACAAAAGGGTGAAATGATTCTTCTTTCATCTTTCAAGGAAAGAGTCGCTCTATAATCATTTTCTTCCTTGGACTGAGGTCACACAGGAAAAAGCCATGCATTAGAGGGTAGTCACTATGAAGTCTTTCTGTCGGGGAGATGTTACCAGTATTATAACTAGGGCGAAGGGTCTTACCATGGAGAAAATCTCTTGGCTACAATCTGTTTTAAAGATTAGAAACCTCAGAGTTTGTAAAAATTAAGACATGTAAATGACCCTAAAGTGTTATCAGAATAGCATGTTAATGAAATTAACTTAAGCTTGTATCAGTGTGTATCGTATACAATGTATATTCTTTTTTTAAGCATTAAAACATTTAAGCCTAAGGAATACTTCAGATATAAAACTAATAAGAAATTTTGTCATTTACTCCACTCTTTGTCACGTGTGAGCCTTAACCATGATTTCGTTGTTGACTCCATTAGGTACGGATGAAATATATCATTAACCATGAAGAATAAACAACTTAAATAAAAACAGTTTCTTTGTAGATTACCTTACAAATTAAGACACACTTTCCTGAGTTCCAGTGTGTCTTTATGTCGAGAAAGTGTGATGTGTGGGAGAAATAGTATTCAGATCAGAAGAAAGAATGCTTTTGTCATTATGATCAAATAGATTGCAAAAAGTAATAATAAGCAAAGAATTGCTTCTAGAGTAATTAAGATAGATACTGACATAGATAAAAAATATCTTTGTACTTTGAACATTGTATAAATACAAAAGTATATTAAGAAGACCAAGAAAATTGTCATTGAGCAGAACATGTATATGTAGCCCTTATTTTTTGATAAGGAAAACTTACATACAGCAAAATTATCAGACACTTCTGAACATTTCTGCACGATTCGAGCCATAAGATTTAACGGTTAATCAAGGCGTTCCACTTAACTTGTAATATCGGGATTTTTGGATCTCTCAAATATAACTTTTGAATCTATTACACGATTAAACCAAAATTTCCTGAGATTTGTGAAATTTCACATCCAAATGTTGGTGTAAGTGATGGCAAAAAGTTATTTTAAAAAGTCATGTAAACATTTTTCAGAGATTGTTAACAAGTTGAAATGATTGAATAAATGTAAATCTTAAGCTCTGTAAATACAGATGCGGGAGTTAATTTAAACAATTAACTTCTGAAAGGTGTTTCAAAATTACGTGATGTAAAATTTAGTATACCTCAACCAAATTTAGCTTGTCTATACAGGTGAATTGTCGGTTTTGTTCAGGCTGATGTTTCCTAGAATTCTTTACTTCTAAGTAAATGAATTCTTGGAAAGGATTCGAATTGAAGTGTTCCTATCTTGATGGTTTTGACCTCGATTTTAGTTTGACTGTCTTTAAAGATATACCTTCGACTAATTTTTTTATTTTTTGAAAATCTTGTAGATAAAAGTCTGAACGAAGAGAAAACTTACAACATCACTGGAAAAGGGACATGTCGATTGAAACAATTGATAGATACTTGTCTCAATCTATGTACATTTTTATATCTGTTCTTTTGTGTTGTTTTCCTTTTATATCAATGAAATATATGGAGATAACGAATTGTAATCAAGCCCAAAAAGTCCATTCAAACAATAGAAATTGGGAGCAGAGCAAACACAGACCTCTATAAAACATCAGAAGTGGAATCAGGTGCCATGGAGGAGAGAGCATCCCTTGCCGACCGGTCACACCCGCCGTGTGCACCTTGTCATGATCATGAGAAACGGAAAAATCCGTAGTCAATTCAATGTTTAAATAATGACCTATCAATTAGTATGAAAAATGTCAGTCAGCATTCGACTTAATGATAGATTGTATTTGCCGACAAGGCCATTGTATCGACCATAGAACTTGATAAATGATGACTTAAAACGAGACTGTTGATATCCTTGTTTCATCAACTTGTTAGTCAATAGCTTGCCTCGTTTTTATAAATTGTTCGCACGTGGAGCATGCTCTTGCGTATCAAATCAGCTTGGATATATAAACCCCATATGCAGGTGATAAGAGTATATTGCTAGATAAGTAAGGGAAGTTGACATTAAAAAAAGTTGAAGTCATCACGTTTATTTTAGAAACAGAGTCTACAGTCATAGTAGGAACATTATTACCCCAGATTTTAGCGCTATGCTACATTAATTTTATTTTTTAACATTTATCTACTGTCGACTTTCTTTTTATGTTCTGTGTCGCATAACTTTTTAAAAAAAATTTTGATTTTTTTTTTTTGCTCGAATCTGAGGCATCGGTTAAGCTTTTTTTGTACTAGAGCACTGTGAGTGCCAGGCCCGTAGAACGCGTGGAGGGGGGACTGGGTATAGCCTTTTGCTATAGTAAATTTTCATTTAGATGCTGCCCCTCCCTTCCTTGTTGCTGTAAGATCAGAAATGGCAAATTCCAGGATTGTGAAGAAAAAAAATACCAGAGAGTAAGAGAAAGGTCCAACCCCTTGCTCCCCCACTCTACGAAATAGGATTTTGGGGTCCGGACAATTTACGTGTTTTTCCCGCCCCCCCCCCCCCTTTTAAATACGTTGCTAAGGGGTGAGTGGGTCTTGGATCGGTGACTCAGAGACAAATCCACACGAACACAGTTATATATAACTAAAAATCAGTTCGTTCCATCAGTAATCCGTTCGAAAATTATTTGTCATTGTTGGTTGTGTATCGGTATTTAGTCAAAGCATAGCCTTAGGTCTATGGTCAAAGAGAAATGTCCATTAAAGAGATTTTTTTTCAAAATTACGAAAGTCGATCAAAATAAAGACTAATTAAGCAATGAATTTGAAACAAACAGTTTTTTTAGCATTCTATTTTTGGCAAAACCTTGACTTAAGAGCTTAAAAATTACTCATCTAAATTTCTCTGCAATTACACGGTAAAACAAACACGTTTGTTTAATCTTGGGTCATCTCTTTAATGGACTGAAATAAATATTCTCCCCCCCCCCCAGAAAGAAAGAAAAATAGAATTGAAATATTTAAATACAAAATTACAAGCGAATAGATATATAACTAAAACACAAAAGTGTCTCAAAAGAATATGATATGCTATTCACGTTCTGAATTTAAATATTTTTGTACTAGCAGTATCTCTTCCTGCGATTAACAGTACTAGGAATCCGCAGTGCATGGTTATTTCAAAGAAACCTTAAAGGCTAATGACAGAATAATGACCTGACAGACACATTTAGATGGATTTTTTTTATTCTTGGATTGTAAAATGAGCAGTTAGTGGATAATTGATATAAGAATTGCGCTCTTGTGACACTTCCCAATAAGTTAAGCCCAAAAGTCATGTTGATTGATGGCTGGTTGCGCAATTTACAGCTGAAATTGCAAATGAAACCTGCGAAAACTGACACAGGCAATAAAACAGCTTCGCTTATAAGAAACTATTATACCTCGAAATATTTTTTTCTTGAAAGTAAAAGGAAGATTTATTTACTATTTTTTTTCTGATCTACACATCTATAAGTATATACACGTCTTGATTTCGCTCATTTATTTGTGACGGTAACCAAATGCCCTTCGACTTCGGTTGAGCCAAGGAAGAATGTTGTTGTGAATTTCGTATTGTTGTAGTGTTGTACATTTTGAATTTACCTGGTGGCAGTAAAAACAAAATTTACAACGGTTGTCATGTTGTAAATTTTGTATTTACTGCCACCCGGTAAATTCAAAATTTACAACTTGACATTGTCATCAGAGCCAGTAAAAAGGTATATATATATAATGTAATTATGCTGCAATAGAAATGAACATCAACATGGCTAATATTGGGAGTGATACGTACATACATGTACATGTATTTTTCTCGTGATATTTATTAATTTTATGTTTTTCAAAAACAAGCTTCCGCTAAACAAAAAGGAGTTTTCCACATATTGTTTTTAAAATATGTTTTATTGTCGGTAAATTATTTCTTTAAGAACTAATATGCCATGCTTTTAACAAGGGGAAAAATACAGTCTCGATGTAGATCAGATAGAACACGAAGATAAGATCAAATTACACAAAAAATAATTTTATATTTTTAAAAATATTTATCTTTATTCTAATTTAAACAAACCATTTTAGTTATCATTGTATTAATAAAATTTTATTTACTGGGTATTTCTTTTTTTAAACTAGACTCTTCCTCAGAGCATTTTTCTACAAGTATTCCTCTTGATATACTAGAGTAGCATTAGTATAGGACAATATACATGTACATGTAATCTATGTACATTCTCTGGGGATTTGAAGTTGTACTGGGACTGTGAAAAAGAAGTGCTCTGTCAGGACGATGGCAGTTAAATGCCTTGGTGGAATGATATCTTTGAAATTCAATAAGATATCACAGTTCAAAAGATAAGAAGAAGTGTTTTCCGGGAAATGTGAAGTCCTGCCAGTTGTTTATATCCTTATCAATCACCACAAGGTTATATATACAATCAATGTTACAATGTACCTTCAAACAAAACGGGGAATGTAATAAAATATATCTGTCTTGTTTTTCATACATCAAAGTTACTTGTATATGTCTCCGTATTCTTAAACCATGAGAAAATAAATTAATTAACTCTAAAATTGCTTAATGGAACACACTGATCAATATTTTCAGAGTTTAAACGTAAGAAATTCTGAAGATTAAGACCTTAACTGCTTTCATGCAACTCCAAAAAACCCCTAATCAAAGGATTTTTAAAGTGTTGTCTCAATAATTAATGCGCCCTTTTTGATGAAATAATTAAAAGGAGAAATTGGTATTTGTACACTGATATTGATGTAGCTCTACAGTAACTGTATTGAATCAAGGGCGAAACTTTATCAGCCACGTCAGAAAAAGTTAACCTGTCTTGAACGCTGCTGCTATGCTATTTCGAACTTGAATATACCTTCTGTCTATGTCGGGTGTTGACCTTTGGCTAAGATTTGAAAATGTTCATCTAGGAAACTGTGACCAATTCTCTCATTCGATCGATACCGAGTTCGCTTAGTGAACATTTTAAATGTTCACGATCCGAAACTCTGAACAAGTTAATTGTAACTCTTAGAACATGGTAATTAGTCTCTCACGAATATTTTAAAGTGAAATTTGTGTAAATTTTGAACCACTTTTTAAAAAAAAAAAATTGATTTCTCAGCAAAACCAGTCAATATGTGTTTTTTTCTCAGCATATCTACTAATTCTTTATTTCAGGACATTCAAAAATATCTTACCATCATAAGACAGATTCAGATCTTTACATAACTACACCGAGAATAGATTCTGGGATTTTTTAGCTGGACTTCAGTAGCTCGCTGGTCTGAAAAAAATTGGGATGGACGACCAGAGATCCGATGTGTCAATATATTTTTGGGAGAGCTACAGTTCTGCGGCTAGGGTTTTTTTTCCTGTCATTATGACCTCTTATTATGAGTCACAGCGACCCGGGAATGCTTTGATATACATGTATATGATATATTAATTGTTTCCTGGGTGCTAATTTTTTTTTACGTTTTCATCAGGTCAAAAAGAATAACTAAATACAACCAGTATATACTACATAGACACTTACAGATGGTGTACGAGTAGATGAAAAGATAAACATCTGGGTTTACTTTTGATCAGTGAACATATCTCTGGTCAATATCACATGTTGGTTTCATAATATATCGTATGAAATTGACATAGTAGACATTTATTCAATATTTATTGAAAGTGTTGTTGCCAGAAAATTGAGCACAGGAATTTGCTAATTGAAACAATTCTCGTCAGCTTGCGTAAAGTTGTCAACATTGTTCAATATGCCTCTTTATTTAAAATTCTATATAATTGTTGCATGTTTTTGGCTAAGGATTTATTAAGACAACGTTGTACAGCACTGAGGATATTTCTGTTCTTGTATTTCCTTCAGTAATAGACACTATTGTCATGACTTCAAATGACCCCAAATTACGAGACAGAAACCTACATATCACTACTTAAAAATTGTTTACTATCTCTCTCGCTTCGTTCAAAAAAGTTTTATCTTTATATTTATCAGAATAACAAAAGAAGCTCCATTTAAATGTCATTCAGTGTCAGGAAGATTCTTTTTTCTTCGAACGTCTTTTTCAGTCAACGTCTACGTATAATAGCATTTACCGGTATTTGAAATGAACATAACAATAAATTTATTTTTATTTTTCTCTCTAAATTAAAGAAAGTCTGACATTTTTTGAAATGGGATGTCTCTATTTGAAACTATCTACTTGAAATATATATATATTCAAGTGTATACTTATATGTATATAAGATTTTTTCGTTTCCTTCACCTTTCACAGGTGTATACTGAGATTATACACGTCACAGATCTACAACACTCATTTTGCAATATACCTCAGAATATACGTCTGACCATAACAACCTGTGGTAATTACCAATACATTTGATTTCCCATGGTAGACCATTACTACTTGTAAAATCCAACCACATAACGAATAAGAACATCGACAGAATACCCAGTCGTACCGATTCAATTAGCATGTCAACAATTCTACTCGATTCCATTGTGTGGAAAAGGAGATGATGATCTAATTAAATCGAAATTTGGATTCAGAGTTTAATTGGCTTGTTTTCATTACCAGCTGATACTAATACCCTAAGATTAAATTCGTGTACAATGTTCTTATGTTTATTTATTATATATATATATATTGACCTCAAGTAAAATAACAGTAAAACTCAGAAATATCAGGCATAGTAGTCAATCAAGTTAACAAAATTGTGCGTGCACGTGTTTGAAGTAGCATTTATAATTTTTGAAAAATGAAAAAGCAACGAATTTGTTGTAGGTTTTCCCCCTTAGAGAACGTTCTGATAAAAATTATATGTCCTATACCTTAATTCCAAACATTTCCCAAATCGATAAATTGCATAATATTTTGATATATTTGGATTTATTGAAATGAGCTTCCAGGGGAAAAGAAATCTAAATCAATAAATCAAAGAAACAGTCAGGGCAAAAGTCTTTAAAAATCAGATTTTGTTTTAAAAAATTACCTTGTGAAAGTTTAGAGTTTCCATCGCTGTATCATTGGTTTTGTTTTGCATTACATCCATTGTAACATTGGTATCGGTCATTTTGCCCCCCTAGATAAAATCCCACTTTGTCTTCTATCTAAATAGACAACACAGAACAAAAAAGGTGCACGATCAGAGATCAGGTCGGAGGATTATATACTAGCAGAGCACAATCGATCCCGAGCCTTTTTTCTTCCTTCCTGCTCGCTGATCTCTTTATACAGAGGTTTTGGAAATCCTGAAAAAATAATCATTACAGAAAACTTAACTACGTGCTTGCACATTATTCAGTGCAAAACGCTCTTCTGAGTTAAGTCTGTTCATTTCTTGACTTTTGTGTAAGTTTCACAGTCCTGCTGATTTTTGGGTGGAAATAAAGCTTCCTAGAGAATTAATTTCCATGGGCACCTTAAATTTCATCTTGTCTTTATGTATTTGACCTGACCTGCACGCATTTCTTCAGTGAGCATCTTGACATGCAAACAGATACACTTGACTTTAGTCTAGATCTTTATAAGATATAAAATTCAGAAGTGTAGCAGTGGAGAACATTTTATGCAACACAAAATTTGAATGGGTTAAAGTTACGGTATTTTGTAATTACATGTATTTATTCAAAGAAAAAAAATATGTCACAAATGTTATAATGATTTTAAGGCATTGTTTTGGTGTTCGAAAATACATTATTTTAGATGTAATAAACAAATCTGTTGTCCAATACTTAAGCTACGATTAAATATTTCCATTCAAAATTCTGGGGCAAATTGAATGTTTTCTATTTATGTATATACTATATAGAATACCAGCAAATCTGTTTCTTATATCTCAATTCTTGAATTCATAAAAACGGAAAATATTTTTACTGGCAACTTTATTACACAATAAACGTCGAAACTGTGATATTAAATTTAGTGCTGCTTTGCAAATATGGCATTATACATTCTACGTATGCATTTTATTCTTTATACTGTCTACATCAGCTCAAAGACAGTAGTAAAGAACTTTATCAACGAATTAAAGAAGTCGTTGAAAAGAAAATGTTTCTATCACAATGAAAAAGTTTACTGTTTAACGATTCATGTTAAGCTATTATTCTGTTTCTAAAACAAGTTGTCATAACTGAAAAAAATATGAAATTGGTAGAGGCCTATCTCACGAATGTTTTGTTCATTGAATATGTTGATTACATGTAATTATATTGAAAGTTCGGTCCAAATATCCCAAACTGCTCATGTACACATTTTGAGAGTTTAACATTTATATTTTACCTTGGCGATACCGAATCTGAAACATTTGGATCACTTACCGTCTTTTGTAATAGCTTTCTTTTTTTACTGTATTAAATTTCAAGAATTGCAGGTGTAAATAACTGATATCCACTGCTTATATTTCAGAAGTATAAGTAATGGATTCACCATTTCGAAACAGAAATATTTTTTATTGTATCATTACAATAATGCTTAATTAAATCTGATGGACTGTGTACGTTATGTTCTTCGAATAGTACAGAAGATGAGTAGCACTTTTTGCTTCATTGTACCTCATGTTCAAATCTTAGAGCAATCGTTTTTACCAGTATTGGATTTAAACCAACTTCGACCATTACGTCAGATTCAGAGAAACCGCAAAATTCTTGTACTCGGCATATACTTACAGACAACCTATTATATATAGTAAACGCAATGCATAATACCACTGTATTTTTATTGAATTTGTATTGTTAAAAGTGATATATATAGGCCCGATCTGTCGGGTGTTTTCCTATTATATATATATCTTAATGTTATGATTATACATAATCCGTCACTATAATAATCCATTTACTTACTGTGTATGATGCTCAATAATTATCCATTTGTGGGTAAATAATTCCCACTGAAAACAACTGAACAATTTCAATGTAGCTGAAACCTTTAATACTCTAATAGTTTTATACTACTCATAAATTCTATATTTTGCCTCAGCTGCACTTCATAAATTAGTTGGGTAAGATCAAAAGCAGCTCTAATAACTAGGTATACACTTTGATTTTGACTATAATTAATTTATCTTTAAATATGATGAATTCTTAGCATGCAAATGAAGGTGTTGATTCCGTATTTTTACTTTGATTCGTTTGAAGGGGGGTTGGGGGGGGGGGGGTTGGAGATATTTTAATGTCTCATCGGGTGACACATTTGAGAGTTGCAAGATGGGGGTAAGTTTGTTTCTTTACTCTAGGAGAAAATTAACTACACTGTTACATATATATGAAGACTTATCATTTCATTATCAATAGAGGATTTCCAGAAACTCAAGAGAAGTTAAAACTAAAAAAGTCAAGGTAAAAGAAAAAGATAATATTGCTATTATATGTAGGAGAGTAGATAATGGGTTTTCTATGTGTGGAATAGAAGAATAGAAGATAATGTGTATTGTATGTGTGGGACAGCTAGTAGATAATGTGTATTGTATGTGTGGGACAGCTAGTAGATAATGTGTATTGTATGTGTGGGACAGCTAGTAGATAATGTGTATTGTATGTGTGGAATAGAAGATAATGTGTATTGTATGTGTGGGACAGCTAGTAGATAATGTGTATTGTATGTGTGGGACAGCTAGTAGATAATGTGTATTGTATGTGTGGAATAGAAGATAATGTGTATTGTATGTGTGGGACAGCTAGTAGATAATGTGTATTGTATGTGTGGGACAGCTAGTAGATAATGTGTATTGTATGTGTGGGACAGCTAGTAGATAATGTGTATTGTATGTGTGGAATAGAAGATAATGTGTATTGTATGTGTGGGACAGCTAGTAGATAATGTGTATTGTATGTGTGGGACAGCTAGTAGATAATGTGTATTGTATGTGTGGGACAGCTAGTAGATAATGTGTATTGTATGTGTGGAATAGAAGATAATGTGTATTGTATGTGTGGAATAGAAGATAATGTGTATTGTATGTGTGGGACAGCTAGTAGACAATGTTTATTGTATGTGTATTGTATGTGTGGGACAGCTAGTAGATAATGTATATTGTATTTGTGGGACAGCTAGTAGATAATATGTGTTTTATGTGTGGGACAGTTAGTTGAAAATGTGTATTGTATTTTTGGGACAACTAGTAGATAATGTGTATTGTAAGTGTGGGACAGTAAGTAGAAAATGTGTATTGTATGTGTGGGACAGCTAGTAGATAATGTGTATTGTAAGTGTGGAACAGTTAGTAGAAAATGTGTATTGTATTTGTGGGACAGCTTTTAGATATTGTGTATTGTATGTGTGGGACAGTTAGTAGAAAATGTGTATTGTATTTGTGGGACAGTTAGTAGATAATGTGTATTGTAAGTGTGGGACACTTAATAGAAAATGTGTATTGTATGTGTGGGACAGTTAGTAGATAATGTGCATTGTATTTGTAGGACAGCTAGTAGGTGTGTATTCTATGCATGGGATAAAAAAACGATAAGTATTATACGTCTTTTGTTGATTTCATGTATTACTTTTTTGTAAATATTGTATATATTACTATGGATTCTTCTAAATATTGTTTACAGTTTTCACAATCAAACTGTATATGGAAGTTTGTTATATATACATTATATATGGGATGAAAATCTTCCTCAAGCTTACAACAAAAAATTTTGTGGAAACTGACACAGATTTTACAGGAAACATGGATTTTTTCCAACTCTGTTCTAATTATTTCTTCAGAGGTCAAGCCGTAATAGTTGTAGAGTTTTTAAATAACGCGAACAAGTCTGAGATAAACTTTCCGGTTCAGATATTAATGCAATGAGATGCGATGAAAACTTATATTTGCACTGTACAAATAGTTACATTTAAACAAAAGCTTTGCAATGCGATAACATTTTCCGTATTTTTAGAAATCTGTGTCATTCATTAGCAAACATTTCAAACATGGCAATCAAACCTAATCCATTTCAGTAATCTTAAATTTCACAGTGTTAATTTCAAATTGAATTCAGAACATAAATTCACACTACGTTTTCTACTTGTAAATCCATTTGGAAAAAAAAGAATGAAATAAATCTAAAACACGAGAGCTTGCATCAGACTTTGCTTGACAGATAAGGAACTTTCAAGTTTTGGATAGGGTCTACCATTATTCAAACTGAACCAGAATTCACTTGAATATTATATGCTATTATTCAATAAACTACGAATGATCCTTTAGCGTAAATTTTAAGATTTCTTTCAAAAAGTATTAAGTTTAGCAAAGCAATGAATTTGGAAATATGTGTAGATTTAATGCTAGTATAAGATTTATGATAAAATAAAAACGACATTAAAAGACTTCCTATCTAGAGAGATAAAAACTATTTCTTAAGTTGAAAACAAAACACGTCATCTCATATTACATTGAAAATACCGGTATCGTGATATGGAATTGTTCGTATATGTTTTAGTACTAAGATATTCTTTTAAAGGGGCAATATTGGTTTTCTGTATTGATTCATCAGCAAAAATAAAAGCAGTATTTAATGGGAAATACCTGTAGCTAAATCTAATTACAAAAATTAAAGATCAAATCCAGAACAGTTCATCCCAACCACAATTGCACGAAGAAACATGTTTTATGTGCCATTTACATTTCCAACTAATTTCTTTATGATAACTCTTTGAAAGTTAAGCGTGTTGATTTCTCGATAATTACAAGTGATGTAATTTCGCCAAACGAAAGGTCAAGTGCGTAATGTCCTGACGTCTGTTTAACAGAGTGGACGTTCGCAAGCGCTCGCCAAAATTCTTTAACTCTCCAGAAATGTCATCGGTCATTTGCACAATTATTTTGTTAAAAAATATTCTGATTATACACACAAGTGAATGTTAAAAAAAACATTTTGATTGTACACACAAGTACTGTGAAGTTGATATTAAAAAGAGGCTGGAGTTTCTGATCGACAATATCTATGTGGTTTTTGGAGACCATGTCTTCCAATAATCTGTTGGAATTCCCATGGGCACTAATTGAGCCCCGTTATTAACCGACCTATTTCTGTATTCGTATGAAGCAGAAATTATTCAGAAACTTCTACATGAAAAGAAAATGTCTCTTGCTGTGGCCTCGCATTCAACATTCAGATATATCGACGATGTTTTATCAATTAACAATATTCATTTTCATTCCTACGTTGACTCAATATATTCCTTTAAACTCTAAATAGAAGACATCAAAGAGTCTGACACATCTTTTTCATATTAAGATATTTTACTAGAAAAAGACGTTAATGGTAACTTAACAACAAAATTTTATGATAAACGTGAAGACTTCAACTTTTCTATCGTCAACTTCCCTCATTTATGAAGCAATATGCCATTATTATCATCTGCCTATGGCGTTTATGTCTCCCAGCTGATTCGATACGCAAAAGCATACTCTACGTATCGAACAATTTCTAAAACGAGACAAGCTATTGACAAATAAGTAGATGGCACAAGGATATCAACTTTCTCTTTTAAAGTCAACATTTTGCAAATTCTGTGGTCGATACAATGACCTTTTCAGCAAATACAATCTGTCGTTAAATCGAATGTTGACTGACGTTCTTCATACAAATTATAAGGCCATTATTTTATATTATGGAATTGTCTACTGAGTTTTTCCGTTTGCCCGATCATGACGATGAGCACACGGCGGGTGTACCGGTCGAGAGGGGATGTTTATTCCTCCATGGCTACATCTCTGATGTTTTTAAGAGGTTCGTGTTTGCTCTGCTCCCAGTTTGAATTGTTTTAATGGACTTTTGAGCTTGATTACTGTTCGTTGTCTTCAAGCTTCATGCATGTCAATCTCCTGCGACTGTCTTTGTGTCTGACGTCAGTAGGAAATTAACATGGAATGCCTCGTGTATTTTATAATCTATTATAAAGCATTTTTTCATTTATATTTACATTTTTATTTCACGTATTAATGTCAATCTAAGGAACCGCTGTCTAGTTTGTTGGGTATGCCAGGGATATCAACGACAGTTAAAAACTTGGGATAATTTCTGCATAACCGACAAAAATCCGTCATACAATTATATCTAGACGTTACCATTCACAAGTTTATATATATATATATATATATACGCGTGTGGGACTTAGAAAATGATATTACATTGTATGTTTCTTTATACCATTACTTGTTTAATATTTTTTTAATGCATGTTTTAAAGTCTACGAGTTTTAGAGAAGTGTAACTACGTGTTCATAAACATAAAAATCTACACCATTAAAACCTTTAATTAGAATAATAAATTAATTCCGCAATCATACAAATTTTATCGCAATTAAGCTAATACTCTGAATAGTTATTATCAGATTCATGTTGAACTCTAGTAGATACTTCCGACCATGTTGAAGAAATGGTACAGAATCATTTATTACGTTTGTAGAATAATTTCCGATCCGCAAATTTATAAAAAAAAAAATAAATAAATAATGAAATAAAGGAACAAAATCTATTTAATAATTAAACTCTAGAATCTTTGTGACGTAAAACCACTGATATAGCGTTTATGATGATGAAAATTAAGTTAATGGTCTACAAATAACTCATACATTAAAGTTCGGATTTATATGCTAATCTGATAAGTAATCCAGTTTGCCTAAGTTGTAGAATTCTTTTTATATCAATGATTAATCGTAGCAAAAACATAAAAGCTATCATCGTTGCTGTCGAATTTGATTACTTTTGTTGCAAACCCGATGTCACAAAACAAATTTGATTATGTGATGTTTACATACATCATTTGTAATCAAATGAGTTTTCTTTTCAAGATGGAAATTACAAGGGCTTTATCAGATTGGGTGTTGACGGATAACATTTTACCATGTCATTAAAACCTTGTAGTTTCTGAGATAGATACAGCGAAATATTGGTCGTATACTTTGCAGCTGCAACGCCAAGTGAAAGAGGTACTGCATGATATCCAAAAGCACTTACGCCAAATTAAATACATGTGCGCGCTTCTAACAATATAATAACCATTCATTAAGCAATAGAAATCACTAATTGTGTCCATCTTTTGACAAATTTTTTAAGCTGAATCATTCTGCTTACTTAGAATCTTTCTCGCATTGTAGAAATAACTAGAGGTACTGTGAGCACTGAGCTCGCAAAATGATACCCCATATGAGTATAGTGGCAAAATCCATTTTTTGCTGTAGGAAAGCCCAAATTCTGTAGGATCGAAACGAAAAATACTTAAATAGGAGGGGCACAATGACCCTATGTAATAAAGATTCTGTGAAAATCTCATTAAATTTCAGTCAGTGCCAAAGGATGTGTTGTGGATAAGAGAAGGGTACCCTCCATGTAATAAAGTTTTGCTGTGAGAAACCCCATATATCAGTCCGATCAAATTGTAAAATAGAAGGTGCACAATGGCACTATTTGAAAAAAAAAAACATTCCGTGAAAGTCTAATTGAATTTTATTTATTTATTTAGGAGGTGTTGCAGATAAGAGTTGGGTACCCTCAAGTGTTACAGACGTATAGACGAAGGAACTACGGACGTACAGACGGACACCCCCATCATTATATACCACACGCTTTCCAAGCGGGGTGGGGGTGGGGGTATAAATATACAACAAATGTCATGCTTGTACTCTTCAACTTAATGCAAGACATTACCGTGTCAACAGCTTACCTTTGCCAATGAGACAAATCAGTTCAAATATCTAGCCAAGCCAAATCTTAATCAAGATTGCAACAGCTTACAATTTTTTTTTTTACCCAATCCTACAGGTAAGGTGAAAGTTTAGGCTTAACTATCATATATGTATTTTCACTTTCTATAGCACTGATAGGCAGATCTTTAAGGATAAAATTAGCCTCTAGGCTAGAGGCTAAATTTTTCTCGCGGACCTTTGTATACTTATTCCATAGGCGTCGGAACCGGGGGGTGGGGGGGGGGGCTGGGGGGCTTAACCCCCCTCCCCACTTTTTTTTGCAAAGATAGATATAATATAGGCATTGAACATTGGGATGTAAGTTTAGCCCCCCCCCCCCACTTTCAAGAGGCACAGGTTGCAGTGTAGTCAAAGAAGGGTAAGTGTTAGGGTTTGGAAAAAAATTGGTACTGAAAGAAGTCTCCCCCCCCCCCCCCCACGAAATAGGATTTTCGCATATCTGGACAATTAATATTTTTTCTTTTTCTCAATCTAAATGAAATTAGATGTTCCGAATCCGCTACCGCTTTTTTTTCCGATTTTTTTTCTCTTTCAATTAGCCCCCCCCCCTCCCCCTACTTTCAATTTGCTTCCGACGCCAATGTATTCTGAAAACGAACTCTATATATGGTGTGTGATGTATATTATGAGAAAAAAATAATCTGAATTTTAAAATGCATGGAACTGCGCATTATTCAAATTCTTTATTCCCAGTGCAATATAGGAATAAAATACACTTAGGGAGTCTAGCTTATTCTATTTCATAGGCATGAGTTTCAAGACTTATATAAAATTAGATATTTTCATCTAAAACGATAAAATAATCATAACCCAATACAGTTTTTACACAGGCACTTGACGTTTAACTTTTAAACCTTTCTCTATAACTAATGTGGGGATATTTTTAATAAAGAGAAAGGTTTAAAACGTCAAGTGCCTGGGAGCTTTTAGTGGATTTCCATTCATTTAGATTATTTCTAAATAACTACACGAAAAAATAAGATGGAAATGCAGTAAACTGTTTTTTTTTTTTTTTTTTTTTTTTGTTTTACTGAATTGACGTTCGGGTTCGAAATTACATTTAAAGCAACGGGATTGTGATTCGTATAATGCTTACACATCATAACAAGAGATGCCTCAATCAATTTAAATGTTTGAGTTGTTTTGGTAATGTTTCTTTCCTCCTTTAAATGTAATCTAATCTGCAGTAAAGAGTAGATAGTGATATGTTTGCATGCGAAATATTCGAGAATACATCCTTACATTAAGACGAACACATACTGTACAGGTCAGATTCAACCTCTTGACATGCTTGATGTAGCATGTACATACTGTAGCTTGAATAAGCAAGATAATAGCTTTATTTAGCTATTCCAAATAGTCTGATTAAGTTATCTTTTGAATAGACTTTTAAAGTGTTTATTCATACTTTGTGTATGAATAAAACAGAATTAATGTGAATATCTATCTACTATTCAAAATGTAGTTCTTGTGTCTTCCTCTAATAAAGGAAATTTTAATTTGATATTTTGCTTTTGAGAGTTACCAACATGTAGGCCCTATTTAAAAACTAGATAAACGACAGTTTCAGATCATTTTTGACAGCTGCAGATGACTTTAATAACCTGCATAGTGAACACAAATTGAAATTTTATTATCATTAAAACATCGATATTTTATTAAAACATTCTGAATTGCCATATACTATGGCACACATACATGTACATCAGACATTTGAGTTCACTGAAGAATGCTGTGATTTGCAACTACCATAAGAGTAAGATTGTAACTTTTATTTACTAAAATAGAAGGTTACTTAATGTTAAATTCTTGACTTATATGGGGAGTAAATTGATGTTATAATATGTAAACATTTTATGAACTTCTTTCAGTTATTCACTCACCTTCTGTATCTCAGTTGAACAATTTGTACAGTTTAGCACAATGTGAAGAAATTATACTTATCCATGCCTCACCATTCACTCATCTTCCCAAGTAAAGGGTTTTTGATCCGCTCTGCTCCACATATGTGGAGCGGAGCGGATCAAAAACCCTTGATTTGGGAAGATGCCATTCACTAGGTGTGAACAGGTACCCAGACAATAGAAAGATATATATCTTATGCTTTAAAGTGTTCAAAAGCAGCAAAGTTTAAACTCTCTTTGCTTTGCATAGCTTTCAATCTTGGTTAGGATTTGGCTTGGCTAGATATTTGGACTGATATGCCTTATTGGCAAAGGCATCATGCCAAATATCCAGACAAGCTGTGTCTCAGCTGGGATTATAGGTTGCTTTTTAAATAGTTCATGGCAGAAATATAAAAAGCATATTTGTGAAAAACTTCATGTAAATAGCTTAATAAAGCTAAATAGCTAATTCAAGCTTTATAACTTACATGTTATTGAGAGATTGTGCCGGACTTGATGAAGGCTGTATGTTTTAAGAACATCTACATGTATGATTTATCATATCAGCTGTACATGTAGTTAGAATAATCTTGCAACATGGGGTTTTATTTTACCCAGCTAAAGAGGAATGATGTTTTTATAGTGAAGTGACCTCACCAATAGGGATATTGCTTTAACAGGGTAGGAGAAAATGTGTGGCTGGACCTGGAATTGAATCTGTGACCCTTGCATCACTAGTCAGGTGCTCTGTCAACTGAGCTATCCAGGCCAATATCTAAAGCCAAAAGCATTACTGTAGATTCCTTATTTTACGCAAGTACTTAATATCGCGAAATGGCCCAAGGGCTTCAAATTGCGAGATCAATAATTCGCGAATGGGTGATTTATCTAGAGATTTTACATACACTAAAGCACCATAAAAATAAAAGCGAGTAATTTTATTTCGCGAGTGGTGCTTCTCACGTAATTACGCGATAATTAATTCCTCACGTATATTTAGGAATCTACAGTACACTTTTATTGGATATGATTGATTTGAACATAATTAAGAACAGTAGAATGGGATTTGGCACAAGTTTTAAACTTATTATATACATTTTATAAATATTTTTTTATGTATATGGAGACACAGTTGCAGCAGCTTTTAAGATATAAAGTTTATAGTAACCATTTAATGGTCATTAATGGATTTGATTCAGATTGAATCATTTTCTTTGAGTGATAAAACAGTGTTTAAGTAGAATTCTAGAGTGTAAATTACAATTATTTTATTCACTTGTAAGTAAAATATTCAAAGAATTCACTGTTAAAGGACAATGCCTTTTCATTGTTGCTTTGTTTTATTTCTTGGCTAGGACATTCATTAAATGGGGAATTAGGTTATAACACAACATAGAAGGAAATATTACTCCCATCTACAAAGAGTCCTTGGTGTTAAATACATTGTAAACATGTTGTTTGAGATCACAGCTTTGTACATATTTACTCCTTAAATTTATCTTTACTTACAGATCATTCAACTCATGAGGAGAAGAGAATAACAATTTTAACTTGTTGGTAATTAAAATGTGAATTTTGAAAAAAATATGATTCTAACTAGAGGCATAACAAAACCAAATAATCCAAAGTTCTCCAAAGTCAAATAAACTTTGAAAACCAGATCAGAATCAAAGTAACTGACATGAATATTCAGAGACAACTACAAAAATGCATCCTATGTCATGTATGCAGTTGCAAGAATGCTGGGATTAAATTTATTCCGCTTCAATACACCAGTGTCAAAAAGTATCACCTCGGTAAGAACTCCTTTTACAAGAAAAAGAGTACAACTGGTGGCATATTGAGTGACCCAGAAAACAAAGGAGAGAGACAACAGGGTGTAAACTTTGATACCTTGGGAAGCTGGAACAATCGTATCAACATGCCAATTGCAGTGGAAAAAAGCATCAAGATGGGTAAGCTTATTCCAGAAATCCCACTGGAGGAAGTAGGGGTAGCTTCACACATGGGTAGAAAGACAGTGAATGAGGACCGATATATTGTTGAGAAAATCTCCCCTGAGATTCTTTGTTTTGGGATATTTGATGGCCACGGAGGAGAATTGGCATCTGAATATGTGTCTAAAAACTTGCCATATTTTATCAAGCATTGGTTAAGACAAACTGACGATCTAAATGAGGTGTTGACACAGTCTTTTCTGGACATCAACAATATGCTGACTCGTCACATAAATTTTTACTATATAGGTAAGAACAAGTATAGTAATTGAATGTTCATCAATATGCTTAATCAGTTATGGGTCTATGTGCTCAAAATGGAAAGACAGAACAGATGAATGAATATTAATCATTCATTTTCCATTTTCAAAGGCTCCCAATTGTACAACTGTGGTACTACAGCAACAGTTTGCCTGTTGCATCATGGGATAAAGCTACATGTTGCTCACGTAGGAGACACTAGGGCTGTGTTGTGTCGAGAGAGTCATGCCGTCAGATTAACAGAAGATCACAACCCTGATGACCCAAGGGAAAGTGAACGTATCACTAAGAGCGGGGGATTCATTGTCAGCAATAGTTTAGGTGTTCATCAGGTATGTTCAAGATGATCAGGTGTGAATTCTATAAGATATTCATCCATTGTTTTCGTTCATCTGAGCCTTTAAGTGAACTTTTCTGATGGAAGAATGTCCATCTGTCTGTCTCTCTGTTGTATTTTGTGTGTTGTCTAAACTTCCCACATTTTCGATCTCTTCTCCAGAACCACTGGGCCAATTTCAACCAAACTTGTCATAGAGCAAGCTTCATTACATATTGTAGATTCAAATTTGTTCAAATCATGACCTTTAGGTGTAGGATGGGGCCACAGTAGATAAAAGTTTTACATTGAAATATATAGGAAAAAAATCTTAACATATTTTTTTTCTCAAGAACAGCAAAGCAATGATTAGTCAAATTTATATGGAAGCATCCTCGAGCAGTTTAAATTCAAGTTTTGTTCAAATCATGACCCCTGGGGCTAGGATGGCCACAATAGGATTTCAAAATTTTACATAGGAATATATATATGAAAACAAAATCTTTAAAAATCTCCTTTTCAAGAACAACAAAGCTATGAGTAGTCATATTTATATGAAAACATCCTTCAGGTAGTGTAGATTGTAGATTCAAGTTTGTTTATATCATGACCACTGTGGATAGGGTGGGGCCACAAAAGCCAGTTAAAGTTTTACCTAGGAATGTCATAAGTGGAGATAACAAACAGTGATGGATCTCCAAAAAAAAACCTACAAACAAATCTGTGAACAGGGATAACATTCGAACCCCTGGAAATGCCAGGGTGGGATCAGGTGCGTAGGAGGAGCCAGCATCCCCTTTTAACCAGTCACACTTGCAATGAGCCCTATGTATTGATCAGGTAGTCGTAATAATTCATAGCCAAATTTAGCATAAAAGCAAAGGCCTAATAATTGGCATGAGATATGTTAGAAAAAATGCGATCCAATGATAAGTTGCATTTGCTAATGACGAAATGACCATTAAATTTAGAAAATGTTGACTTAAATGAGGGTTGAAATCCATGAAACATCAACTTATCTCAGTAGCCTGTTTGGTTTAAAATTAATTGTATTCAGCATAATCTTGAATATTATAAGAAAAATCTTTAAAAAATTTGAATTTCAAAAGTTAGTAATTTTAAACTTCAGGGTATTCATAATTTTACATTTACACATTCTACATATTTATTTGTGTACTATTACATGAACATGGCCTTCTGAAACAATAAATTTTGAATGAATATCCTTATATATTCAAATAAAAACCAAATTCTTGAACATTATTTGGATTGGTTTCTAATTAAAACAAAGTTTTCAAGTAAATAAATCATGCACTGGAGAAACATATTACTCTCTAATGTTTGTGATAAATATTTACCGGAACTCTGCAATAAAAGTCCTAAACATGTTCCTAAATAAAATGAATAATACTAAATCTGTTTCTGTTGAGAATTGAAAATTTTGAGAATTTGTGCTTTTTGTAAATTTATAATTTTTTTTCCATGTATTAATTGTCAGGTTGATGGGAGATTGTCCATGACAAGAAGTATAGGAGATATTGAGTTAAAGAGAAAAGGAGTGATTGCAAAACCATCCCTAAAAACAGAAACAGTAAGTGTCTTCAATACCTACCGGTACATCCCTTCCTCATGTTAATCAATAGATGATCATTTATTTTGAAGAAAAGGTTCAATGCTTTCTAATTTTGCCACTAAACAAAGGAATTGTTAAATATGTTGGACCATAAAAGTACATTTGTGAACAGTTAGTAAACATATGGTAAGTGATAATTGCCCCATTAAAGATTGAGAAAAATAATTTCCAAGCATTTTGTAAACACCAATAAAATGAGAAAAAATAGTGGGAGAGTTAGAATCTCTTTAAGTTATATCACAGTTGATTCTATGTTTGAAGCTGTCATAGTAAAATTCACAGTTTTTACTTAGGCTTGTCTAATTGGCAATATGTAATTGTGAGATTTTATTGCATTTAGCTTTTTTAACAACTGAGAACAACTGTATTACCTCAGCATAGATTTAAGGTGGCAAATAAACAAGTATGCAGGGAGATACAATTTTTCTTCTTCCTTGTATTTCATGAACTTTTTGCACTGACATTGATTGAATTTGAATCATGATAAATACCTAATATAATGTATAAAGAGGAACATGAATTCAGCTTAAAAATCCTTGTTGTGAGTATAATTTCTCTCTCCTTTGTCCATTCTGGATCACACTTCAATCAATGAATGCTCATGAGTGAAGTGTTTGCAATGACATTAAGGCAACAACATTAAGGTCAAAGCAGAAGTCATTGTAAAAAAGGGTAAGAATTTAAGATCAAAGACCTTTGTGTAAAATTCTGTATATAGTATATCTTTTCTGCCCTTGGACCAGTGTGACTAATATTTCACCCAAAAAGTGGCTTTGGGTAAAAGGTATGCAGTGTTGGAAATAAGTGAAAGGTAAATACTTTTAGAAAGAATATGCAAATAGCAATTTGTCTTTTCAACACAGAGACAAATTAGTGCAAAAATATGGCCCTATCTTAATATAGTCATTTACAAGTCCCTTTCATCTATTTTGTCCCCCACTAAAGGTGGAGCCCTTTGAAATGGTCACCATCTCAAATATTTTTTTTTTCCTGTACTGTAGAGGAATTAAAAATGTTAATTTTAGTGGATGGTACACAAATTCTTAATTCACAACTTAATTAATTGACAATGCACACAACATGTCTGGTTTAAGAATGAATTACACAGAATAAAAATATCAGTAAAGTATGACTTGTTGAAGAGTGTTTCATTTCTTAGAGATAGTTTATTTTGTGTCCTTTGCAATGAATTCCGTATCAATAGGAAGGGATATAATACTGAATTTCACAGAAACCTATTCCCCCTCTCCATGTAGAATTAAAAGACTATATAAGTCTGTAATTATAAATCACATGTTGCTGTACATATCAAAGTGCCAAAAATGGTGATTCTGAAGATAGTTCTGTACAGTGCATACATGCTTTGAATTCCGTTTTTGACTTTCATTTATGCTTCAGTGACTCTGGAGGCCTTTCCAGATTATGAAAGCAGGATGCATGTATGAATGAACTGTCTAATGAATACATTCTGCAAAATTATATCATGTTTATCATGCACTAGCTATCTTAGTTTCAATATACATGTGTATACCACACCACTTTGTTTTATTATATGGTTTCTACTTGAACTTTTAAAATATTGATAAAAGTTAAACTACATTTTTACGTATTTTATTCTCCTTTAAAAAAATCCAAGTATTTCACTTTTGATTTCACAGAACAGAATGCAGAGAATTATTTTTCTCGTTCTTTATCATTGAAGCTAAAACATGGAAAAGATGGATTTCTGATTCTTAGTTCTGATGGACTGAACTTTGTTCTAAATGACAATGAGGTTGTGGACATAGTAGGTATTTGTCAAAACCCCAAGGATGCCGCCACTTTCATCACAGATCAAGCTCTGCAGTTTGGGACAGAAGATAACACCACTGTTGTGGTAGTCCCACTTGGAGCCTGGGGCAAATACAGAAATACAACCAGAACCATACCGTATAGTTTTGGAAGGAATTTGGTGGGAGGAAGATTTGGATAGCTATAATTATATAATGCTCTGCAGCTGGAGATTATTAGTATTTATACGGATTAAGATCTGTGAATACAAATTTGGATAGTTCTTTCTTTTACTTGCATGAATTTCAATAGTTTCAGACAGTGTGTCTTTGTTGAAAAGGAATGTAACACTTTATGAAGCAGATTAAAATTTAATATCAAAACTTGTAACAGACTTTGTGAATTTTTTTTTTAACTTCAGTGACATTTTTATTAAATGCTAAAAGTATCTAATTTTTGTAAAAGTAAAAAGCACACACATTTTATTGTCTCAGCTTTAATTATCAAATGAAGTATACTAGCACAGGCATGGAGAACTGCACGGAGTGTCTGGAGGTCTTGAAGAAAAGTAATGTTCGTGAAAGATTACTAATTATTCTAAAAGGTTATTTTTGAAATCCAGTTGCTGTACAGTAATTTTACTCATCACTATTTTAGGTTAAAAAGAAAGATCAGGAATGAATGGAAAAAAAATTACTTACTCCCCCTTTCTCTCTCCTCTCTCTGTCTTAAACATAATATATATTTTACTATGGCCATGAAAGGAACTGATGAAAGCTCTTCTAGTAATGTTTCTGTATAAAAGAAAGTCGGAATGCAAAATTGTGAGTAAAATACAGTAAAAGACGCTTATAACAATGTGTATGGGATGGAATTTGTTATATCCGTTAAGTTTACAATATATTTTAAAGTCATGGGGAATGAAAATCACTTCGATGTAATAGTCAATTCATTATAAGCGTGTTCGCTATAAGTGTGTTTTACAGTATCTTCATGCAGATGTACAATTTTAAATCAATGATAACAATTAAGGGCAAATATTTCGAATATTTTTTTTTATGGCCAGTGTACAGAAACATTGTCTAAAATAAATTGAACAGTTTTGCAACTTGAATTGGTAAGAACTAACAGTTTTATACATTGTACCATTTTGTGCGTGTATATATGCATGAAAAAGTGCTCGAAGTTTTTTCTTTCAAATTTATATGCAAATTAGAAGGAAAATCTGCGTGCTCTTTTTCATGCAGGCTTCCCATGATATTTAAAGCTGAAACATAAAGAAATGTTATGCTTTACTTGTCAGTATAATTTCCTATGATATCTTCCATTATCAGCCCATTACTATCCAATTTCTTTGAAAATAAAATCGTTGAAAATGATTTTCTTTAAAAAAATTAAGAAGAAATTCTATGCTACTGATTTTCGAAATGTTGAATGTTGAAATCAAAAAATAAATAAAATAAATAACTAAATTTCCTTATATGATACTTTGTAAATAAAAAAAGTTTAGGGAATTTTCTGACAACGAACTTAATCGTTTTTCTTTATCCAGAAGGAAATTTGACACGTCTTCTAACATAACTTCTTCTTAATTTATTCCTTTCTATGTTAAATGTTTGTTGCAAAAAAAAAAGAAAAAAAAAAAGAAAGAAAATCTCAAGGTGAATCTGGATAGGCTCATTTCTGACAAGATAAAAAAATGTTTGAAACGAGTAGACAACCTTGTTATAACGTGTTAGTATTTCGTTATCCTGTTGTAACGAGAAAGTTATCCCGTTTTGAATGATCATTCTCTCTCAGTGATAATTAAAACATTGTTTTTGTATAACTCTGGTGTGTAAATAATGTGCATTTACAATTATTTTATTAACTATTAAAATAATTAAGAATACTGTGTTAAGGACAATAACTTTTCATTGCTTTCTTCATTTATAGGATAGAGTACTAGTATTTTGTAATATAATTATTGGAAATTAGGTTATAACATCATAGAAGGAACTAGATACTCGTTGAGAGCAACGAGAGGTCTTCCGTCCGAATAGCCATTATTAACTGTGATACTCTTTGCACGTAAAATTACATTCATATCTGCTCGTTGTGAAGACACCTAAAAATTTAACATGGGTCTTTAAAAAGATTTTTCATTTATTAAAAAAAATAATAATAAAAAGAGCACAGAATTCACAAAGAGAAAAACAAAGTTCAACATCATTGTTAAAGATGAGAACGTAAATTTAAGCAAAAAATTCAGATATAGTCGGGATTAAACCAAGATCGGCTGCCCGAAAAGAGCTAGGTTCACTTTATACATAAAATGGCCCTGTAGATATACCAATTTATTGACTAACACTTTATGTTCCATTTTAAACAACAAGATAAAGTAGAGACGTAGTGTTTTCATTTCCTATTAAAACTTTTCTCCTTATAGCCAAGGTCTTGGAAAACAGGGCTCATGAAATTGCAATATTCTTGAATTTTAATGGAAATAAGTATACATGTATTTGAGTACTTTCACAGAAGAGAAATAATATGAGCGCACCCTCTGATCTAAAAAATAAAACAGGTTTTGTAATCCTCAGAAATAGTTCTATCATTTTATAGTTGCATATTTAAGATTGGAGGTTACGCTCTATATTAAATATCGAAAAATAGCTTTAAAAATTGGCTGTTTTGTAGAATTTTTCACGATATGAGGAAAATGACGCATTTCATGACGTCATAATGCATTGGCTAGCCAGAAAATTACCTCATTTTTGATAGATACGCAGTCATCAAAGGTCTAAATGATATTTGATGCATTGTCAACTAAAACCAAGCAGTTTCAGTTTTTCTAAAATTCACAGGGCCAAAAAAAAGGCCCTAAGTGAACCTTGTTCTTTAACATTTATACCACTACACTAGCGCAATGTACCAGCCATCACCGATGTTTACCTTGCACTCATTCCCTGAGGTAACGAGTGTCAGGCAGGTTAATCTTTTTTCTTATAATGTGGAATTATAGGATGAAAACTAGCCAGCTAAATTTTGTGCAAGTACTAGTAGATTTACATCGGATTTTTTACTTGAGTTTTAACAATAACTGATAGCAGAGAAAATAATCTGTTACTGATAAAAACTAAAAAAAAAAACTATTGTGTTTACTTCCTTTATTCTTTATGCATTCAACTTTCTCTTCTATGCAATTCCAAATTCAGACATGTCCGTGTAATATTTTTCTGTACTTCTACACTACTGCATCAGACTATTTGTGAAAGGCGGGTCAAGATAATTATTTCGCGCCAAACATCACGAGTAAATCTTGGTGCCTTTTCTTTGGAATGTGTCTTCAATTGAATAAGTGTACGTGATAGCTTCAATGAAATTTAAAAAATATGTTGCTATAGCCTGATTTTCGAGCCTAAGAATGTATATTTATCACAGTGTACATATAACATACCGTATACGGGCAAGTAACATAAAGGCAGCGCTAAGTTTTCTTACACATTTTATATTCCTCTTTACCCCCAAAGTGGATTATTCCAATTAGTAACACATTAATGAAAAGACTGGAATGTTTCGCAACAAAACACGTCTCGCCACATGACGCTCAAGGAATCTGATACCTATTATGTTCAATAACTTCCATCTATAAAGGAATATTGCCCTACTAAAATCAAAGAAAAATATCATTGAAGTTTATTTTTCTCTCATTTGAAATTGCTTTATGTTATTCAATCAACATGAGAAAGTAACAAATCTACTTTCAAAATACAATTCGGCAATTCTCCAATTTATGATACAATTGCAAAGGTATCTAGCTACATATACATTTGTACCAACATGTTTTTCTCGTTTTGTCATATCACAATTACCGTTCACGGTAGCTCAGTCGGTAGAGCGCTCGCTCCGTGATCGGGAGGTCGTGAGTTCGAATCTCGGCCGCGACAGACCTAAGTCGATAAAAAATAGGTAGCAACTGTTCCTTCGCCATGCGCTCGGCACTTTGGAGTGAAAGTTGCGGGTCTTTCGGATGAGACTTTAAAAACCGAGGCCCCGTGTCACGGCAGGCTTTGGCACGATAAAGATCCCTCACTGCTCAATGGCCCTGAGTGCCGAGTAAAGGTCAAAATTTGAAGCCCTTCACCGGTATATGGTGACGTCTCTATATGAGTGAAAAATTCTCGAATGGGACGTAAAACAATATAAATATACAATCATATCACAATTGCATCTATGCACATTAATTAGTGCAAAATTCAACTGCAAACTCTTTATGAGGGAGTAAAAGAGACACGCTGATATTAATGTGTCGTCAAACACCGCTGCTCTGACGTCGAACGACATAGCCCTCCCCCCTTACTGATAAAATCTTATATTTGAGCCCCAAAAAGTGAGGAAAAAATTCGGACAATCTTTGGATCGAATCCGGATCGCCCACGTGAAAATTCAACATGCTAACCATTCCGCTATCAAACACCATCGCTTAAGATTGAAAAATGATAAATATTTAGAGTATGGGTTAATCAATTTTTAAACAAACTACATATTTAGCATTCTTGTAAGACTCTTTATTTAGCCTATCAATATCATAAAAAATAATAAAAAACCAAAAAGTTAAAAAAAAAAAAAACAACCCTTTTTAAATCACTTCCTGTGACGACCGGAAGTGAAGACGACACACGAAATGTTTCCATCACACATCTACAAACCAAATTCTATCATACCTGAAAGTTTCAGACTCCTACCTTTAACAGTTTCTGAGAACATTCACGGACCAGATTTTTTTTAGTTTTTAGTTGAAAAATCGTAATAATTCCTGACCGGAAGTAACTTTTTCCAAACTTTTTCAATATTTAAAAATGGCATGAGATAACATATCATTCCTGATAATTTGGCTGAAAATGAATGAGTAGTTTTTGAGATATCGCGATTTGAAAAGGTCAAAAAAATAAAAATGAAAAATAATAATAACTAGATACTTATTGCCTAGGCAATAACAGGTTTTCCGTTTTCTTGACTTTTTTGAAGAAAAAAAAACACAGTCATCTCAATAAGATTACTCTAAATAATTAACAAAAATTATCTCAAGGCTTCCAAACATATGTAAATACAAATAAAAACAAACGGAATTACTTTCCTGTTTTCTTTATGTACTTAGTCATGAACGAAAGTGCTCAAAACGAATAAAATGTTCACTCTACACCTTAATTATTCACAACTGATCCTCCCTAAAAGTTTTCATGAAAAACTACTCATGTTTGAGTCAACTTCCGGTTTTTCGGTTTGCACTTCCGGTGATAATATATTGCATGGTTATGGTCTATCTAACATCCGCATTAGCCAAACATTTCTGTAAAAAGAAAAAAAACCTGTAACAATTCACTTTTCTGCATCGCTTCCTGTCACGACCGGAAGTGACGGCAACGTACGATTTTTACATGATGTAGATAAACTGAGGACTGACTATCAGTTCTGAAAGTTTTAGACTTTAGCAATGTACTGTTTCTGATCAATTTGGTGAACAAAATCTCAATTTGAGGACAGAAAAACACGCAACCGGAAGTGCATTTTCCTAAGATGATTAACGTCACACTAGACAATTGCAATCTCAATAACATATATAAAAATCATTTCAAAAAACTATATCTATAAGCGATACTTTTGGGAAAGTTAAAAATCCCAATTACATAGTTTTCTCTTCTAACCGGAAGTTGTCGTTTTTTGTTTCTAGTGAGACCAACACATATAGAAACTTAGAAAGAGATTCAATTATATGATGCAAGTTTTATTTCAAAAGAGAAAAGTTGAAATTTTTGATTTCTTTGATCACTTCCTGTGACGACTGGAAGTGATGGCTGACGCTAGTAACCCAAATGGTTTTGCCTACTCCTTAAGTTCTATTACTCCTATAAGTTTGGTGTCTTAATCTCTTACTGTTTTTGAGATCTCACTTGCACAAATTCTTATTTTGCGGACAGTAAAACACGCGACCGAAAGTGAATTTTACAAGATATTTGACGTAACTCTAGATATTTGCAGTCTAAATAACATATTAAAAAACCATTTCAAATACTTAATCTATAAGCGATATTTATGGGAAAGTAAAATGCTCAGATTATGTAGTTTTTCGCTTATAACCGGAAGTTGACGTTTTTGTTTCCGCTGGGACCAACATATTTCGAAACTGCAAAACAGATTCAATAATGTCATGCAAGATTAAATCCATAAAAAAAGTTGAAATTTTTGATTTCTTTGATCACTTCCTGTGACGACCGGAAGTGACGGTTGACAAATTTAAATATATTCTGCAAACCTTCTTGTCGTGATCTATAATCCCTGAAAGTTTGGTGACTTAATCTTTTACCGTTTCTGAGAAAACGTCCGGACATAACCTCTTTTGAAAAAACGGAAATCGGACATATCTGACGACCGGAAGTTTATTTTGGAAAATCCTTAAAAATGTTTTTAGTTTATTTTATTTGTCAAAAGCCCTGAAAGTTTCAACTAAATCCATTGAGTCATCTCTGAGAAATCGCTTGGACAAAAAATGGGAAAAAAATAATAATAATAACTAGAAACTCATTGCGAGCAATGAGAGGTCTTCCGTCCGATTCTGAAAATAAAAACGAAAATTCAAGCTGAAAAAGAGATAAAAGAAATTCAGACACTCTGGAAATTTAACCCTGGTCGTCAGCGTGAAAATCCAACTTGCTAACGTTAACCATTCATTTTTTACATCACTTCCGGTCACGACCGGAAGTACCGGAAGTAACGGCGATACAAGATTTTCTCACGATTCATATACCTGATGACTGACCATCAGTCCTGAAAGTTTTAGACTTCAGTCGTTTACTGTTGCCGAGCAATATTGTGAGATCAAATTCTAATTTTGAGGACAGGTAAACACGAGACCGGAAGTGAATTTTATAAAAATCTTTGACTTTTCTCTAGACATTTGCAGTATATACAACATACATAAAGTCATTTCAAGTACTTTATCGATGAGCAATATTTATGAGAAAGTTAAATATCAAAGTAAAGTAGTTTATCTCCTAAATCCGGAAGTTGACGTTTTTGTTTCCGGTGGAATCTAACATATTTCCAAACAGCAAAAGAGATGCAATAAAGTGATGCAAGCATTAATTTAAAAAAGAAAAGTTAATTTTTTTTTAGATTTCTTTGAACACTTACTGTGACAAGCGGAAGTGACGACTGACGCGTTTCACCCAAATGGTTTTGCCTACTCCTCAAGGTCTATTACTCATAAAAGTTTGGTGTTTTAATCTTTTACCTGGTTTTGAGATCTCGCTTAGACAACTTCACATTTTGAGGACAGGAAAACATGCGACCGGAAGTGAATTTTTGAAAGATATTTACGATTACTCTAGACATTTGCACTCTGAATAACATATTTAAAATTCATTTCAAATACTTTTTCTAGAAAAAATATTGATGGAAAAGTAAAATACTCAAATTATGTAGTTTTTCTCTTATAACCGGAAGTTGTCACTTTTGTTTCCGGTGAGACCAGCATCTTTCGAATCTGCGAAAAAGATGCAATAAAGTGATGCAATTTTTAATTAAAAAAAGAAAAGTTGAAATTTTCGATTTCTTTGATCACTTCCTGTGACGACCGGAAGTGACGGCTGACGCTCTGAACCCAAATGGTTTCGCCTACATCTTAAGGTCTGTTGCTCATATAAGTTTGGTGTCTTAATCTCTCACCGTTTCCGAGATCTTGCTCAGAGAACTTCTCATTTTGAGGACAGGAAAACACGCGACCGGAAGTGAATTTTACAAAGATATTTGATGTTACTCTAGATATCTGCAGTTTGAATAACATATTTAAAATTCATTTCAAATACTTTATCTACAAAGGATATTAATGGGAAAGAAAAATACTAAAATTATGTAGTTTTTCTCTTATAACCGGAAGTTAACGTTTTTGTTTCCGGTGGGACCAACATATTTCGAAACTACAAAAGAGATGCAATAATGTGATGTAAGTATTGATTTAAAAAAAGAAAGTTGAAATTTTATGATTTCTTTGATCACTTCCGTAAACGACCGGAAGTGCCGACGACGAACGAAAATGCGATTCCACAAATTTAGAAGTCACGATCTATGCTCTCCAATAAGTCTCCAGTTCATATCTTTAGTCATTCTTGAGAACACTCGAGGACAAAATTTCATTTTAAAATCAGGAAATTGCCCGAAACTTGGAACCAAAATGGAATTTTCCAAATTTTCCTTGTGATGAAACAAGTTCATACAATGACTAATTTTTCCTGAAAGTTTCACGAAAAACCACTGAATAGTTTTCGAGAAAACGCCTGCACAAAATTTGGTCAAAAAAAAATAATAATAATAATAATAAGAAACAGTAGAATCACTATAAGGTCTTCCGTGAAAACGGAAGACCTTAACTAGACGAGCTTGTTGCAAAGCAACAAATAAGTCTTCCGTCTAAATCTCAAGGAGATGGGATTGAGCTCGAGAGACTTCTACGGTCATATGTGCAAAAATGAGCCATTTACCATTACTCTCGGTGTGACCGGAAGTGACGTCATTTTGACGACTTTTAATGGTCTCCTTAGCTGCTACTTATCATTTTGAACAACTTTGCTTCTATGAAGCTATACAAATTCTCAATAATCTTTGAGATATCAGGAAAACACTTTTGGCCCCTCTAGCTCCCTAATGTTAGGGGCCAGGCCCTTATTATTGGTATCCTTTGAAAGATCGTAACATTCTACACAACTTTTGTTCTATATGTTTTAACAAAATATTTACAGGTAAAAAGATATTATAGAAAAAGTGTTAAAAAATTCCCGATAGGACTTTTTTCGGGCCATAGCGAGCGCCGACGTGCGGCACTTCCGGTAAAAATGAAATGCGTTATGCATATCTACAGACATAGGTCTACCATACCTGAAAGTTTCATGTTTCTAACTAAAGCCGTATATGAGAAAATCTGGAGACAACCCGACCCTTCGAAAACCATTAAATCGGCAATATCTCCAGACCGGAAGTGACGTCATCAAAACAGAAAAAAAAGCATAAGGTTCAAATGATGTTACATAAGCCCTGAAAGTTTCATGGAAATCCATCGAGCCGTTTTCGAGAAATCGCGTGCACAAAATCGGTAAGAAAAAAAACAATAATAATAAAAGTGAAAAAGAAACCTAAAAATAACAAGAAGGTCTTCCGCTGAAGACGGAAGACCTTAATAAACAGTAGAATCACTATAAGGTCTTCCGACTGAAACGGAAGACCTTAATAATAAGAAATAGTAGAATCACTATAAGGTCTTCCGTGAAGACGGAAGACCTTAATAAGAAACGGTAGAATCACTATAGGTCTTCCGTTGAAAACGGAAGACCTAAATATCACTCCCATCTATAGAGACTCCTTAGAGACAAATACACAGCAAAATATGTTTAAAATTACAGTTTTGTACACATTTTGTCTTTGGATTGGAATAATACACTGTAAAATGTGTTTGTTTGAAATCATAGCCTTGTATATATTTAGTCCTTGGAATATCTGTTTATCTTACTTATATTTTAACTTGTCTGCAATTAAAATGTGGATTCTGATTTTATCCCGAGGCATAAGAGAAAATAGAAATGATCACAACTTCGCAAATTTCTAATAAACTCTGAAAAGCAGATCAGAACCAAACTAATTGACATGAATATTCAGAGGCAACTACGAAAATACATCATATACCATGCAGTTGCAGAATGCCTGGATTAAATTTACACCATTGTCAAAAAGTATCATCTTAGTAAACACTCCTTTTAGATGGAAAAGAGTACAAATGGTGGCATATTGAGTGACCCAGAAAACAAACGTGATAGACAACAGGGTGTGAACTTATATGTATTTTGATAATCTTTTAAAATGTTCAGTATGCTTGTTTCAATTATGTTTATGTGCTCCAAATGGGGAAATGAAAAAGATGAATGAATTTTAATCATTTGTTTATTTCCATTTTCATAAATGCTCTCCATTTTACAACTGTGGTACCGCAGCAACAGTCTGCCTGTTGCTTATGAAGGAGACACTAGGGCTGTGTTGTGTCGAGAGAGTCATGCCGTCAGATTAACAGAAGATTGCAACCGAACAGTGCTTAAAATTCTACTCACCTAGTTATATTTACATTTCCAAATATTTTTCCTAAAGATTCTTTGCAAATTAGAAAAAGGTCATGTTTTCATGAACTACGTTGGATGAGTTAGAATAATTCCATGTTGATGTGTTTGAAGTCAAAAGATAGTGCAAACTTTTTTTTCAAGAATAATCGTTGATTGACAAAAATATGTGGCAAGTCATCAGAAAAATAATGTAAATATAAGATATGAATTTAATTTTTGAGAATTCATGAGGTACATGAACTACAACGCTTCACGCCTGCATATTTTTCATGAAGCGGTAACGCACTTCATGAAATATGCAGGCGTGAAGCATCGTAGTTCATATCCTCATGAATTTTCAAAAATTAAATTCATCTCTTAATTACACTTAATTTCTTGTTAGATATATAATTGCTCTGTATGAATCCAAAAGGTAGCTACTGTATGAATTCCAAAAAGACGAAAATTGTGATTTTAAACAAACTTCAGGATATTCATAATTTTACATTTACACATTTGACAGTTTTATTCGTGTACTGTTTCATAAACATGACCTTCTGGCACAATAAATTTTGATTGTTCTTAAATTAAAAAAAAATTGTGTACTTTTTCATAAATATGACCTTCTGGCAAAATAAATTTTGATTGTTCTTAAATTTAAAAAAGAAACCTTTCACTTGAAAGTTTGATTGTTCCTTAAAAAGTTTTTCAATAAGGAAAAAAAAATTTCTGGATAAACCTGTGCAATTGTTAGCTCATCTGAGCTGAAGGCTTAAGTGAGCGTTTAAGATCAAAAAGTGTTTGGCTTCCGTCTGTCTTTCATGTGTTGTCTGTAAACTTTTCACTCTTTACTTTTCCAGAACCATGGGCCAGTTTCAACCAAACTTCCCAAAAGCATGCTTGGCTGAAGGAGATTTAAGTTTGTTCACAAGAAGTGCCATGCCTTCTTTTAAGAGGAAATAATTAAGAATTCGTGAATGAAATATCTTTTAAAATCTTCTTCTCAAGAACATCAAAGCCATTATAAGTCATATTTATATAGTAGCATTCTAACGGTAGTGTAGATTCAAATTTATTCAAATCATGATCCCCTGGGTTAGTATGATGCCATAATATGGGATAAATATTTACATAAGAATATGTAGGAAAAGAATTTGCTGATGAAAAACAGATCGAAGGAACAAAGTTACTCGGATGAGCGTTGTGACCCATGCCCCTGTTAATGTATATGATATATACATGTATTTACTTTGTAGTAAAAGTCTGTTCCTGAATAGAATGAATAGTTCTAAATCTGTCTCTGAAGGGTATTGAAAATTTTGAGCACACATGCTTTTTGATCCTTTCATAAATTGTTTTTTAGTGTATTAAATGTCAGGTTGATGGGAGATTGTCCATGACAAGAAGTATAGGAGCCATTGAGTTAAAGAGCAAAGGAGTGCTTGCAAAACCATTCCTAAAACAAATAAGGTAATTGTCTTCGATGATTCCTACATCCCTTCGTTGTTATGAAAAGATGATTAATGTTGTTGATAATATTTTATGCTGCATGTATCTCACTTTGAAACCTAACAAGGAAATTGTTGCATGGAGTTGGGCCATGAAAGTATGGCATCACTTTCTAAACATACGGAAAGTGTTAATTGCTTCATAGAAGATTTTATAGAGAAATAAAATGTCAAGCACCTTCTTAAAGTGAGAAAAAATGATGAGTGGATGGGAGGGAATCTGACCTTGTAAGTCAGATCCCAATTGATTCTATGTTTGAAGTTGTCACAGTAAAATTCACAGTTTTTACTTATGCTTATCTAATTGGCAATCTGTAATTGTGAGATTTTGTTCTATTTAGATTTTTTTTAAAATGTCAACATTACCCCAGTATAGATTTAAGGGGAAGGGCAATAAACAAGTATGCAGCGAGATACAAATTTTTCTTCCTTGTTTTTCATTAACCTTTTGCACTGTTTGGGATTGATTGAATTTGATTCAGGATATCTATTCTAAAGTATAAAGAACATAAAATCAACTGAAATATTGAAAAAAAACATTTACTACTTTTTTGGGTTTTTTTTTTATCATTGGTGACCATGATAATTAGGGATGTCAATTTTGTCAGTATTTCATATTCGAATATTTAATGAAAGTATTCGAATATATTCGAATATTCCATATGACTTAGTTAATTTTATATCTGCATCATCTTACCCTCATGACAGATTTGGAAGGAAAATTGGGTGTAGAATTTTGTAGACGTACAGTACTATTTGTCGATGTTTGAAATAAATATATTGATTTGAGTGCACATGTTAACATCCGAAATATTATTCTAAAAAATTATATCTTGAAGCTCTAACGATGAACTGATCGTCTTACCAAGGGCAAGATTGTGATCGTAAACTGTTTCATTGGACTTTCGAAATTGAATACTGTTCGTTATCTTCATATTTCACTGTTCAGATTTAAATGCATATAATTAAATGCATGTAATTAATTACAATTATCTACCCAATGAGAGTTGTAATTATAATCCTTTATTCAATGATTTCAAAACATAAACTCTTCCAAGGGCAATTTTCGTAGGTAATTAACTATTTTCCCGAAAATGATTTTAAAATTTGGAATATGGGAATATGTACAACCCGAGATAATCAAGTAATTAATGTAATTTATTCTGAAATTGATATCCCTTTACGGTATTACAGACTAATTCTATAAAACAAGTATAATTCAATGATCAATGAATTTATTTTAACAAGTAAACTCCTCACATCTTTTAGACTTACAAAGAAGGGTTTCATTTTGTTGTCCTCGAAATTAATCATAGTTATCTCTTTTGTGTGAAATCTGGGAAAAAACGAATATTCGAATCGTAAAATCTTATCCGAGTATCAATTCATCGAATGAATATTCGAATAATCGAATATTCGTTGACATCCCTAATGATAATATATCAATGAATAACATTCCACGGGACAGAAAAGTGAATTCAAGAAAAAATGAAAACAGAAATTCACAAAACATAATGCATTTGCTGAATTAAGGCTTTGTGCGGCAGGATGTCCTAAAATGATCAGTCTAGCTGTTCATCTGTATATCCATCCATCTGTCTTTCCAAACAATATTCATTTTCCAGATTCGATTTTCTCTTCCTTTGACCCAAATTTACCTCAAACCCTACCCATAAAGTGCCCTTGGATATATATAATGTTCATTGAATTTGAATCCATTTTCTAGTTGAAAGTCAAGGTAAAAAAAACCGTAAAATTTTGACTGGAGCAAATCTTCTCTCCCCATAGATAATCTGACTTAAACTGCACCCATAGAGTGCCCATGGGTAAAGGATATTCAGTGACCTTGAACCAAATTTATAGATCAAAGGTCAATGTTAAAAAATATATCTGTGTAAAAAAAATCAGTCTGGATCATAATTCTCTCTCCTTAACCCTGTCTGGCTCATATGTCACCCATAGAATGCTTGTGGTGACTGAAACCAAGATTCTAGGTCAGTGGTCATGGTCATAGCAGATCTTTGTATAAAATCATTGTTCTGAGCTTGATTTCTCTCCTCTTGTCTTCCTCTCACTCATAATTTACTAAATAGATTGCCTGTGGATAAAGGTGTATGTCAAAGGAGACCTGGCTCATACATTATTCATAGAACTGCTCATGGATATAGTGTGTGCAGTGACCTCGAACCAACTTTCTGGGTTAGATGTCAAGGTAAAAAATCTCAGTGTAATATCATAGGCGTTAGCTTTTTTTTTCCTTTGTCCAATCTAGATCATATTTCAGTCACCGAATGCTTGTGAGTAAAGTGTTTGCAGTGACATTAAAATAAGTTTTTAAGTCAAAGGTTAAGGTCCAAGCAGAATTTTGTATTAAAAAGGTAAGAATTCTATTGCAAAGCAAACTTTTGAATAAAATCCTCCTACGGAATATATTTTGTCTACCCTTGTACCAGATTGACTAATATTCCCCCCCCCCCCCCCAAGGGGGAGATGGCTGGACTAATGTAAGTCAATATCTATTCTTCACCATCAATTTTTTCTCCTTTATATTCCTATGTAAAAATTTGATTCCCTGTTTCCATATTGTGACCCCACCCTACCCCAAGTGGAATGATTTGAACAAACTTTAATCTACACTATCTGAAAATGCTTCCATATACATATGACTAATCATGGCTTTGGTGTTCTTGAGAAGATTTTTAATGATTTTTTCCCATATATATTCCCAGTAAAACATAGATCCCGCACTGTGGCCTACCCTACTTGGGGGTCATGATTTGAACAAACTTAAAACACTACCTGAAGATGCTTCCATATCAATATTACTCCTCGGGGCTTTTCTGTTCTTGAAAAGAACATTTTTAAAGATTTCCCGCTATATTTTCCATGTAAAATTTTAATCCCTCTGGTGGACACACCCTACCCACGGGATCATGACCAGGAAATGAAACATAATTTATACTGATTTTTTAAAAATAATTTAAGAAGTTTTAAGATATTTTTCACATCGAATTTTGTTTTTTCTGGCATATATAATGAAGCTCACAAAACAACCACAAAAACTTAATTTTATCAGACAACCTATTGATAAAAGTTAACAGTCAAATAGTTAAACTATGTTTATCCCTATTTTTGGCTACAAAAGAAAGATAAGGAAGGAATATTTAAATCATTAATGAATTTTTTAAATACATTATGTATGTGTTTTTAACACATTTCGGGTGTACATCATCTCAATTTTAGAATTGCATTTTAAAGAATTTCACAAATTATTCTCTCCTTAGTAAACAGAAACATCATTCATTAGTTATCTTAAACGGGTAGCAAGAATTAAGAGTCTTTGTAAAGTCTACTTAGTATAAAGTTTTATTGAAGTTTACACTTTAATGTAATTCCATATCACTCTCAATATTTTCATATTATTTCATTAACGTTGGCATTACCATTCATTTGTGTACTCTACAATGATATAGTATACATGTTACCAAGTTTTATTGAATTCAGACCAAAACTGTAGGAGCTGTGTTTTGAAAAACAAAATCAGGGAGATCCTATGTTTAACAACAATGGCAACAACCTTCATCAAAATCAAAAAACCCAAAATTATAGATATACATTTTTTAATATTTTATATTGATAAGTCGATATACCAAGTATACTTGTGGGGGTAGGACAACCCCATGACCATCATGATTCAATTCTCAGAACAACTTGTAATTTTTTTCCATCCAGCAAAATGCGGTCTCTGATGTTACTCAGGTGTACCGTCTGACGTCAGTACCTATGTAATTCTCGACACATATACCCTCCGCAAAGACAAAAAAATAATAAAATGTTATTGGCCTTATTAAAACACATCCGACATATACACGAGTCTACGCTATAATAAATGAAACATGTTGCATAAGATTGGTTACAGTACATCCCCCTTTTACTTAAATATGTGCACTGTCCCGACATAAAGAGTAAAAAGAAATCCAATATCATGCGCGGATCTAGAGGTTGGTCGGGGGGGGGGGGGGTTCCTTGGAATTTTCAGAGTTATTAAATGTATAGGGTCGGGGGGGGGGGTCCTTGGAATTTGCAGAGTTATTAAATGTATATACTAAAGCAACTAAAAGTAACCCCGGACCCCTGTCAAGTTAGTATGAAAAGTCATACAAATGAAGCTTAAGAAGTGAGCAGCTACCACCCCCATCCCCCCCCCCCCCCCGAAATAGGTATTTCACATTTGGGAAAGCAGTTAACAATTTTTTTTTTTTTGTTTTTTGTTTTTGTTTTTGTGTTTTGTTCGTTTGTTTTTTGTTCTTTTTTTCTTGTCAAGAAATTTCTGTGTTGGACTTTTTTTGGATTGCGGTGAACCCCCCACCCCACCCCCGGCAAAAATTCCTGCATCCGCGCCTGAATATAAAACAAATATAAATGGAAATGTATATTATATTCTAGTGAATAAGGACTAAGAAATTAAAAGTACACAAGAATGAAGATAAAAAATGGGGGTTTTGTCATGGCATATACAACTGTCCTTTCGTAACAATTTGAATTTGAATTAAATTTTGTATGGCATTATGACATTTTTGATTTTAAAATCAAAAGCATTATAAGGAGTGGAACGATATTAGATATACCTTTCCTAGATAAGGCTATAAAAAGTCAAGTACATTTGTTCTGAAAACTAACCAATTTAAAAGATAAAAAATCTTAATAAAACACTTCAAAAGTATTTTCTTCAACATATGAGATAATTAGTGAATAGATATTGCTTTACTATATATTCTTTTTATAATCCTTTGTTTCAAGGCAAATAAATCCCCTTTTCTGTAGAAAGTGGAATATATATATATATATATATAGAGAGAGAGAGAGAGAGAGAGAGAGAAAGAGAGAGAGGGAGAGAGGATATTCAATGTTTTGTAGTTGAATGTGGAATTTATTTCACGAGTGGGACAGGATTTGTTTTATATTTTTACGAGTGCGAAGCACGAGTAAAAATATATATATAAAAAAAATCCTTTCTCTCGAGAATTTTTCACTCATACAGAGATGCCAACTCTTGCTGGTTGGAGGACTGCAAATTTATACCTACACTCGGCACTGAGGGCCAATGAGCAGTGAGGGATCTTTTTCGTGCCAGCACCTACTGCGACACGGGACCTCGGTTTATACGGTCTCATCTGAAGGACAGGTCTCCACTTCCCAAACTGGGTTCGAACCCGCGACGTAAGAATCAACTCCTGGGGCCCGTTTTACAAAAGAACTTACGACTAAGACCAAAAACCCAAGTTGATTGTAAAATTTTGCAAAATTAATGATTCTATTTAAAGTTGAATGCGTAAAAATATCTTACTACATTCCTTTTAAAAAGAAGAAAACCATTTTCAATATTGTATAAATTAAAAAGTTATAAGCAGAATTAGATTTTGGTCTTAGTCGTAAGTTCTTTTGTAAAACGGGCCCCAGCTCCTTACTCCGCGACTCTAGAGCAGACGCTCTAACCACTGCGTCACGCGGGCAACTATATTCTTCTGTATGTTGAAAAAGATTATATAATTCATTTTTCCTGAAGAAATGGTTACCTTCTAGACGTGGAGGGAGAGACTTTTTTGTAATAAGATATAGGTATTTATTTCAATATATATTGACAGATTGTGAAGCTTCAGAAAATATCTAAATCAGTAAACAAGAGAATCTTATCCATAAAAAGTGGTTTCGCATCTTGCGTTATTCTCAACGCAAAATATGATAGAGCAAGAAAGTGTGTTATTACGTTATATGTTATTGCAATTTGTGTCAAGCTCCACACAAAAGGTAAAAACGCAAAATACAATATTCCCAAAAAATTATTATTTTGCGTTATTTTCTGTGTTAACCTCGACGTTAATAATGTAATAAAGTAAATTATAATAATCCTAGTTTATTACATTTTCCCTCATTACATATTGCATTCTAACAGTCCTCAAAAGAATCTTTACAAACGCAAACAATTTGTACAACTACTGATTTACCAGATTTGAAGCCGGGCAGGGTAGGTGATGTGTAGGGGCAATTTTGTTATGGTTTATTTTTGATTTTCTTAAAAGTTACTGTATTTCCAAATAATTTATTTGATATTTGACGTCATTGTCTAGACTAGCACTTAATTAATAACTGCAATTATTGAAAGGTGAAAAGTTTTGATATTTCAAAGAAAGTCGCTTTTAATTGAATCGCCCTAGAAATAGAATCTTACAAATAGCATCCTAAATATACACCAAGTTGGAATGTAGAATCAAATAGGGATCGCACTTCCGTTCATACAGAATTGAAAAGCCAGAATGTGGAAGTGATAGTTTTAGTTATTTATACCAAGTGGACTTAAAGAATATGGGTAGAGATTCTTCTAAAGCAACATTAATAAACCACAGCTGCGCAGCAAAACTAAATTAACATGAATTAAGCAGCCGACTGGGATTTTATTGTGTGAAAACTACAATAGAAAAACTCTTTAAATTTATATCATATGTGATTTACATTGACTTTAGTGTACATGCCAAGTTTAGGGAAAATCTATCGTCCGGTTATTTTTAGGGACCGTCTCAAAATGCAGATACATTTACTAAAGGGAAAGTACTAGTTTTTTTGCACTTTAAAACCAATTTCGCTCCGTGATCGAAAGTACGTGTGTTCGAATCACGGCCGCGACTGACCTAGGTCAATAAAAAGTAGGTAGCAATTGTTCCTTCGCCAAGCGCTCGGCACTTTGAAACGAAAGTTGCGGGACCTTTGGATGAATCGTTGGCACGTTGGAGAACCCTCACTGCTCAATGGCCCTGAGTGCCGAGTAAAGGTCTAAATTTGAAGCCCTTCGCCGGTATATGGTGACATCTCTATATGAGTGAAAAATTCTCGAACGGGACGAGAATCAATCAATCAAAGCCAATTTAACAAATACTACAATAGACCTTTTGCTCAAATTATAATATATTATGATGATTAATACTATATTGTACATTATATATAAAAACACAAAATTCTTTCGTTTCCAAGAGGGGGGATCTCAAAATATAAAAAAAAAATTACGAAAATTTCCAGTTTTATGGAGTACTACAGAATATGACAGATACTAATCATTATATAAAATATAAGGAATATAAGATATATTCAGAAAGGAATTGCAAGATTTTCAAACTCCTGTGTTTAAAATTTCAAGAGCATTTATATATATTTTTTCTTTAATAACATTTTTCATGACCTCTCATTAAAAACTTCAGTTTATCATAACGTCATGAACACATCATTACGACATTCATCTACTCATCAGTTGAGAAGTTATTAAAAACAGTTATTTAAAATTGTAATTAAATTTTTTTAATATGTAATTTTGTTTAATTTGCTAAATTATGTGAAAATAGTTGCTTTAAAAGAGCAAATACGTTTGATTTTGCTATGTTGCGCGAAGTATTGCACAATGAGAACCCCAGTCGGCCCCTTAAGATAGTACAAAACACCCATGACATCTGTTTCAATTAATTTCTTATATGTACATTTGAAAAAAATAATATCACTATAATGTCAATAATCAATGATCTTTGTAAGGAAATTAATAACCTGTGACATGTTTTTGTTTTTGTTTTGTTTTTGTTTTTGTTTTTTTTTTTTTTTTTTTTTTTTGCCATATCTTATAAAAAAAAATTAGATAATCCTATATATTAGTCATTCGACAACCTACATTTTAGAATGTGTTTATGCCATCTACATGAGATATGACAGTCTGTTATTAAATGCAAAGTAACTTTTGATCCATTCATAGTAAAGAACTGATATTTGGACATATTTATATGGATTCTTCATTCTTTATACACAATAAAGGTCAAGGTCATATTTAGAGGTCAAAGGTCAAAGGTCAAATATTATGACAATTGACTGATTGTTTTTTTTAATTTATTTATTTATTTTTTTTTTTTTTGCATTGAATATTTTTAAATCGCCAAAATATCTTAAACTGTCGGTTCAATGTTCCTCAGTTTTACACATTTTAATCTGGGTTCCATTTCATTTCATTTCTGTTGTTTTTTTTGTAATGGTTGGATCATACATTTTCTCTTAAGAAACCTTAAAGTGAAGTACGTACATATGAATTTTTAATTCCTGGGCTATGTATATTCTATTTTTTCATCACATTTTATTTAAATATACCGGTATCAATATAATTTACTGAAATTTGGTAACAGAAAGGTTGTACTTAAAAAAAGCATCAGACAAATTTGCAATAGATCAATCGGTAATTTAAAAAAATGCATATTTGAATATGATTTCACAGTCTTCTTACAGAGATCTGATAGGCATATTTCAAACAATGTGGGCAAAAAATGTGCGGTTGAATTTCTTTCAAATTACATTTAAAGAGAGATTTTGTATCCTAAAACAAAATTCCAAAGTTTAAGAAGAAAATGAATTTGAGGACAAGTTTGGCCTATCTCTTGTGTACTACCTTAAATGTAACAGTATTTCAACATGCATGCAGTGCAACTGCACAACAACATTAAATTTACATGAATTGAGTGCAATTGAGAACCACAAATTGTCAAGATGAACAAAGAGCAGCTGCGAAACAACAAATACGAGTTTTTGCGCAACAACAGATAATCAACATGAACACAGTACAGCTGCGCAACAACAGATAATCAACATGAATACAGTACAGCTGCGCAACAATAGATAATCAACATGAATTAAGAACAGCTGCGCAACAACAGATAATCAACATGAATAAAGTACAGCTGCGCAACAACAGATAATCAACATGAATAAAGTACAGCTGCGCAACAACAGATAATCAACATGAATAAAGTATAGCTGCGCAACAACAGATAATCAACATGAATACAGTACAGCTGCGCAACAATAGATAATCAACATGAATACAGTACAGCTGCGCAACAATAGATAATCAACATGAATACAGTACAGCTGCGCAACAGCAGATAATCAATATGGATAAAGTAAAACAAATCATTATATTTTATCTTATTACTTAATCAATGTTTCAATATTCGTTTGGTGGCTTCATTTGCGTATAGCCAATATTTATGTAATTAGTATTTGAATACAATTCTAAGAACGCCACATCACATATGTACGTATTAAGTAAGATTTAATTTCAAATATCTTTTAAAGTATTGCTAAATGAACATTTAAAAGAATGCAAGAAAGATCGATTATTTTGTACATGCAGTTAAATGTTAGAAATATTTGATTTTTTTCTTGCTTAACTGTTAGCTAGACAATATATTGGTACAGGACGGGGATGGGTGAAAAACAATGTTCATTTAAGCGAAGTTATCTTCTATTTGAAGGTCAAACTTAAAACATATTATTATGCCTAGCCTTGTTTTGATAATTAGAAAAATGTTCAACTTTGACTTGTTGATTCATACCTAAAAGCAGAAGCTGTCCTTTGTATTATTTTTTTCTTGAAACTACAGAAGTCTAACCCCATATTAACAGACCCAGGACCCCATTTTACAAAAGGAGACCAACATATTAATCAGCTTTGTTCTTAAATATGACAAACTTAGTATTGCAAGACAAGTTTAAAAATATTTTCAATTTTATTTTTACAAAATAGAACTAATGCCATCTTCAAACTGATTTAAAGAAGGAATTGATTTGACAATTGATTTTTAGGGTTAGTCCTGTCCTTCCCACTGAACCTTGGATTTTTATTCGCTGAAAAAACAAAAATCGAGGTAACCGATAACATGTACCAACCCTTTCTACACCTCAACCAATCATTTGCTTAAACTTTTCAAGCAATTAACACTTTTTATCTGACAAATTATATAAATATAATTCACTATTGTCTGAAAATTATTATGTTCGTCTGCAAGCAGCGTTAGAACCAAAGTTTTGATTGGTCGGCAGCAACAGGACAGGTAAGTTCCTAAAATAATAGTAAAACGTTTTATCTAAAAAAAAAAAAAAAAAAAAAAAAAACTCGCTTAGCTTTTAGGTATAGAAATTCATTCATAAGTATATGTACCATATCCAATTATCTATGATAAAGATAGCAAAATATCATAATTTTCTTTTCTCCTTTCAGAAACGTAAAATGAAGCCTTTGACATTTCTCCTTCTGTGCGCTATACTGCTTACAGGAATTATTCATACCGAAGCAATGAGAAGTTCCATGAAAATAAGACATGTTTCTGCCAAAGCAAAAAGATTTTATAAACTTTATGTGAGGAATATTATTCGTCGTCTTAAAAACAATGTGATTGATAGAAAAATCCAGAAATCCTTAATTTTAACGCAGCATGTCTTGTTAAGGTGATTGTAATATTAGCGGAAAGGACATCACCAAGGACACATAATTTACCATGATAAACAAAACCAGATACTTTACATGTATTATAATTTGATGAAAATAAATCATTATAAACATGTTTTGTTTTCTTTGCTCTTTTTATCAAGTCAGTGTGACTCCTGTAAGAAGTAGTCTTACTTTAAGAAACTAGTATTTTGTCTGGATTAAATTGAGTAAGTTTGCAATTAACAACACCCTGTTCATTGACAAGAACAGATTTAGGGTAAAAACGTAGGGAAACTTTAATTCTTGTTGATCTTGGTTCAATATGCAGGGATTTCCTATTGATTAGCCATTCATTTTCCTTCGATAAGACTAAACCATAGTCGCAGAGGGTCTGTGTACATTAAGTTGTGCTATGTAAGAAGCATAGTCCTGAACACCTAATCTGAACATCGTTTAAATAACGTACCGCGTGATGTTATTTTTGCGAATGAATGAACATTTCATTCAACAGCCGTGTATAAATTATTTTTTCCCGAAACAATTATTAATTGACGAGTAAACTTTCACTTCAGAAGCTCAACAAGTATTCCTTTCAAATGAAATAAGCGGGAAGCATAAACTTTGAGACTTCTTAACCTGTTCTATTTACTTTCGTCATAAACCACTGTTTTTTCATCATCAAAAGCTAAAGGTAATTGTGTCTATTCTATTTCCAAAAACAAATTGAAAAAGTTTGGACACAAAAACCTTCGTCTTGCGACTATGCTCGTTTACGTAAAAAATAGAACAGAAACGTCGACACCCAACACGAATTATATTATTGTACGAAGTAATTTTTTTCCAAAACCAACTTATAACGAACTAGTTTTTTTCAAATGATTTTTATGCCCTCTAATCGAAGATTCGGGCCATATATTTTTTTGTCCGTCCGCCCGTCTGTATGTCTGTTTATTAATCTGTTTGTCCGCAAAAAACTTAGACCTTGCCCATAACTTTTGAATAGTTAATGCTAGAACTTTTATATTTCACATGTGTATTTCTTGTGACAATACCTATCCTTGGTACCAAAATATTTGTCCTCTTGACCTTGACCTTTCACTTGGCCTACTTTTACAAAAAATTACCAAACTTTAACATTGGTCGTAACATTTGAACGATTGGAGCTAGGGCTTTTATATTTCACATGTGTATTCTAGACTTTTCTTTGGGTATCAATTTTTTTTTCAACTTTTGACCTTTACCTGTGAGTTTGACCTACTTTTGAAAAAAAACTTTAATTTTGGCCATGACTTTTGAACGAAGGGTGTTAAGACATTCATATATCACATGTGTATTCATTGTGACAAGACCCTTCCTTTGGTACCCTTATTTTTTGACCTCATGATATTGACCTTATAGTATGACCTACTTTTTTCAAAAAAACTTTAACCTTTACCATATTTTTGTATGCTTGGCACTAGGGCTATTGTATTTCATATGTGTATGCCTTTTGGCAATACCTTTCTTTTGTTATCAACCTTTTTTTAACTCTTGACCTTGGAGTTTGAAAAAAGCAAATCTTGGCCTTCAGCTGCCAAACGGATCATCGGTCTTTCACAAACATATCATGTTTTTAAAAGAATACTTATTTTGCTTCAGAATTCAATTTACGATAAAGAAAGGATTTTATGGACAACACAATGGGAACATGCGAGAGAATTTTAAAGGGGAGGAAGAAACAACGCCTTTTTATGTACCATGTATGAGCACCCTGTTCATCAGGTGATTTAAAATATATGAAATTGATTGACATTTAGTTACTAGTCCCAGTGTATACCTTGTACACCTTGTATGGTACTTTTGGCAAACATCAAATTCATTTTTGTTCTTTTGATGTGTACTGCATATACCTATACCAACGCTGTACATATACGTGTACACAAAGAAGCTTTCATTGTATAGATACGAAAAGTTAACATTTTGCAATCTATAGAATTACATCCTGTATGGAAAATCATTTTTTTTCCTGTCATGTAATAAGAATAATGATAATGAGTCAAACGAATGTATTTTTTTTTTTAAAGAAATTAATTTCGATTCACGGTCTAAATGATAACTATGGATCATATCAATTATCATGTATTTTATTTAATTTTTAATCTTTAATTTAACATGTATATGTTTTCGAAAAACAATGGTCCCTAGGAAAGGGAAAATATTTATGAAAGACTTGAGGCTGGCATTTCTTATCGCAACGGTATGAGTTTGCCCAGCCCTGCAAGAAATATGTACTTTTTCAGTATATTTCGTTAATTTATCGTCGATAAACATTTTGAGAGACAAAATTAAGAACATTTGCATTAAAAAGGAGAAAAGTGTACTTTCTGATATTATACAAAGGAGTAATGAATGGAAAATTACATTGCAGAGAAAAAAACTTTGATAACGTTAAACAGTGAAAGGTTTATTGTTTTTAAGAAAAGCTTGATAAATTACTCAATATCAGCTGTATATTTATTGCTTAAAACGTGTATTGCGAACCGTACTAATTGATTTTAAATGCCACAGACATGATGATGATGAATAAACAGGAGGCCTATGGGTCACAATTCTCACTTGAGTCACCTTGGCCCTGCTGGTTTTCTTCAGCAGACTTTTTTTTTTTACCAAATCCCTACTCCCTCTTTCCCTTAAAAAAATCTGACCCCATATTGTGGCTCCATCCTAGCCCAAAGTTTTACTATATAACCGAGCTTGAATCCACACAACAATAGGATGCTTCAATACCAATATGACTAACACGACCTTGCTCTTCTGAAAAGTTTTCTGTAAGAATATCTTTTCTGTATACATGTATAACATAAAATTTGATCCCCAAATTTAGCCCTACCCTAAAACCAGAGTTCATGATTGAAAAAAAGACCATGACCTATTGTTCTTGAGAAGATTTTAAAATATGTTTTCATATTTTTTAAAGTAAAAAAAAAGATCCCCTATTGTAGCCCCTTCCTACTCCTAGGGGTCATGGTTTGAATAAAATTGAGTGTGTACTTCCTGAGGATGCTGGTATATCAATATGATCAATCATAATCCTACTAGTATTGTTCTTGAGAAAAAGAAAAAAAAATTGATTCCCAACTGCCCCCCTCCCCCTCCTGACAACCCCCGAGCCATGATTTGAATAAATATGAATCTACAGTACTTGAGAATGCTTGCACATTAAAATAAACAAATTATTATGGTCCTGCTATTCTCGAGAAGATAAGTTTTGAAGACTACTTTCTAATGTAAAACATTGATCCCCTATTATAGGCCTGTCCTAGCCCCCCTCCCCCTAGAGGGGCATGATTTGAACAAACTTAAATCTGAACTACTGTGGAATCATTTAAATTCGTAGGGGTCAATGTTCGTAGGCAAGCAAAATTTTATTGGTTCGTGGGGATGTAATTTCATGGGCAGCTCGTTTATTTGGTAGATTTAATTAATCAGTACGTTGACAAAAAAAAATTGTTGGTGGGGATGTAAATTCGTGGGTAAGGGTGACCCACGAAATCCACGAACATTGATCCCCCACGAACATTGATGATTCCACAGTACTTTAGGATGCTTGCATATTAATATCACTTATCTTGTCCCTGCTGTCTTCAGAAGAAGCTTTGAAAATTTTTCCCTATTACACTTAAATACAAAAATTAGACCCTATATTATGGCCCCAGCCAACTCCTTGGGGGCATGATTTTAACAAATTTGAATCTACAATTATCTGCCGAAAGATGATTGTATAACAATATGATCAAATATGGCTCTGTTGTTCTTGAGAAGAAGAATTTCCCTATATGTTCCATTGCAAAACTTTGATCCCCCATTGTTCGGCCCACCCTACCCTTGGAGACCATGATTTGAATCTAAACAATGTCAGGAAACATTCACATGCTTCGTATTTTCTGGCGCAATTATCCTGAGGAGATTTTCAAATGACACCTCTCTAGGTTTTCCTTTTTGATTATCAACATTGCCGTTCATATTAATGATTTGAATCTCCGTTATCTTGTGCCAAGTTTGATAGAAATTGGCCCAGTGGTTCGGAGATGAAATTGTGAAAAGTTAACGAACAACAAAAACTACAACGACAGACAAGGATAAATTTCGATCAGAAAAGTTTAAGTTGAGCCTTTGGCTCAGGTGAGCTACTTATTATCAAATTTATTAAAGCTTTTCTTAATTTTAATTCTGTGTAATTTACTTTTACTGTCTCAATCACAGATCTCCCAGGGTGTGAAACATTGCAACTGAAAGTGTTCATAAGCTACTAAGTAAATAATTCCATATGATATCAATGGAAAACAACGCTTTTGAAGGGTACCTTTAAGAACTAAGATGACATTTATGCACTGGTGTGAAATGCCCATTGTTACAGACAACGAAAGGAATGTTTATTAAAATATTTTTTTAAAAATGTTTTTTGGACACTTTGTGCACTGACCATGCTTGTTTTAAAAGAGCTATCAGAACATACAGAAGACATTGCAGGCTAGGCCAGCAAAGTGTAGTGATGTATGTAAGTCCAGTCCAGAATATTAAATCAAAATGCTGTTGATCCAAGTCAAATACAGCGGAATCACTTCATGAGGTAGAGAATATAGCCTAATAAGCCTATTTGGGTTTTTACCCCGATTAGAGTTTTTCCCGTACTGGTTGGGGTATTTTGTTTTTTGTATTTTTAGTAAAATCTAAAATCTCAACTCCATTTTTATGCCCCCGTATTGAAGATTCGGGGGTATATAGTTTTTGCTCTATCCGTCCGTCCGTCTGTCTGTTTGTCTGTTTATCCGCAAAAACTTTAACATTGCCCATAACTTTTGATTGGTTTGAGCTATGGCTTTCATTTTTCACATGTGTATTCCGTGTGACAAGACCTTTCTTTGGGTACCACCATATTTACCATATTTGACCTTTTGACCTTGACCTTGGAGTTTGACCCAGTTTTGCAAAAGTTTACCAAACTTTAACATTGGCCATAACTTTTGAACAGTTGGTGCTAGAGCTTTCATACTTCACATATGTAATCCTTGTGACAAGACCTTCTTTTGGATACAAACAACTTTGACCCTTTGACCTTGACCTTGGAGTTTGACCTACTTTTGGTAAACGTTAACCTTGGCCATAAACTTTTGAATAGTTGGTGCTAGGGCTTTCATATTTCTCATATGTAAGACTTGTAACAAGATCTTCATCTGGATACAAACAACTTTGACCCTTTACCTTGACCCTGGAGTTTGACCCAGTTTTGCAAAAACTTTAACATTGGCCATAACTTTTGAATGGTTTGTGCTAGGGCTTTCATACTTCATATATGTAGACCTTGTGACATTACATTCTTTTGGATACCAACAACTTTAACTCTTTGACCTTGACCTTGGAGTTTGACCTACTTTTGGAAAACTTTAACTTTGGCCATAACTTTTGAATGGTTAGTGCTAGGGCTTTCATACTTCACATATGTAATTTTTGTAACAAGACCTTCCTTTGAATACCGACAATTTTGACCCTTTGACCTTGACCTTGGAGTTTGACCTACTTTTGAAAAACTTAAACATTGGCCATATTTTTTGAACGGTTGGTGCTACAGCTTTCATACTTCACATATGTAATCCTTGTGACAAGACCTTCCTTTGGATACCAACAACTTTGACAATTTCACCTTGACCTTGGAGTTTGACCTATTTTTGAAAAAACTTTTACCTTGGTCATAACTTTTGAACGATTTGTGCTACGGCTTTCATATTTGACCTGTGTCTTTCTTGTGAGAAGGCCTCTCCTTGGGCACCATTAATTATGACCATTTGACCTTGACCTTCATGTTTGACTTACTTTTGAAAAACTTTAACCTTTTCCATATCTATTCAATGGTTGCTACTAGGGTTTTCATATTTCACAGGTATATTTCTCGAGACGAGACCTTACTTTTGGTAGCAACATATTTGATTTGCATTTGAGAAAGTTTAACCTTTGCTATAAGTTGCCATACGGGGGCATCAGTGTTTCACAAACACATCTTGTTTTCTAAAGTATTTGAACCCATCCTAGGTTTGTCCTTCTGATTATCTGCACTTGGAAAGGGAACATTATGATTGATTTGCCAAAATGATTCATTAGAACTTGTCGCATTGAAGAGCCATGTTTGACTTTTTATTGGAAAATTTACCTATTGTTATTTTATATAGGTGTCATAATTTCATGTGATACTGATGAAAAATAATACTTTGTTATTATTTATTTAAAATTTCAATCTCTTGAGCTTGTGTGAGGGTGTGTGGGTGTGAGTGTGGGTGAGGGTGTGTGTTAGCGCATGAGAGAAAGAGAGAGAGAGAGAGAGAGAGAGAGGGTGTTTTCAGGCAGTATTAGCGACTCTATCTTTGGTATGGTTAACGCGTAAATAATTCAAGTCCTACACTCTACTGTAAGTATTGTATAATATTGAAGGAGTACATGTATTTCGTGTACTTTGAATAACTTACAAGCAAATCTTACACTTATCTTTTACATAAAAAAGAAGTTTAAATACAATACGAAAACTCATTTTGCAGTGTAAATATTTTATTCATATTTTATTAGCTTTGCTAAGGAACAAAATAAAAAAATTGTAGAATTTTTAAAATTCTATCAATAATTCCTTTGTAATTACCAATATTGAAATGAACCTCTCACGATAAGCGTAATTTTTACATATAAGCCTCGCACTTTACAGAATGTGTAAAATAATTTTAAAACTGATGCCATTGGCATTTAGTCAAAGACAACGCGAGTATATTGTCATTTAAATATGGTAATAAGAGTATAAGTATTATGAAAGATAAAACAAATTGATGTGTTTACATTCAAAATATGCGTATGCTTTAATATATAAATTTGATATACTATGAGCCATCTGAGGGTTTTTTTTTTCAAGCGTATATGAATATGAAACGATCATGGAAATGTTACATATTATGGTAATTTTCATTCATTTAAACAATAAAATGCTCTCTTTGGTTGTTAGTATGAGAATGAATGTTGTAGCGGTTGCAGAAATAATACATAACCCGCTTACCCGGGTTATGTTTTTATGCCCCCGTAATCGAAGATTCGGGAGCATATAGTTTTTGCCCTGTCCGTCCGTCTGTCTGTCTGTCTGTCTGTTTGTCCGCAAAAACTTTAACCTTGCCCATAACTTTTGATTGGTTGGAGCTATGGCTTTCATATTTCACAAGTGTATTCCTTGTGACAAGACCTTTCTTTGGGTACCAGAAAATTTGACCTTTTGACCTTGACCTTGGAGTTCGACCCACTTTTGCAAAAAAAAAATTCAGACTTTAACCTTGGTCATACTTTTGAATAGTTGGTGCTAGGGCTTTCAAACTTCACATGTGTATACCATGTGACAAGACCTTTCTTTGGATACCAATAACTTTGACCCTTTGACCTTGACCGTGGAGTTTGACCTATTTTTGAAAAACCGTTAACCTTTGCCTTAACTTTTAAACAGTTGGTGCTAGGGCTTTCATCCTTCACATGTGTAATCCTTGTGACAAGACCTTTCTTTTGAATACAACAAAAATTTGACAGTTTGTCCTTGACCTTGGAGTTTGACCTACTTTTTAAAAACTTTAACCTTGGCCATAACTTTTGAACGGTTGGTGCTAGGGCTTTCATACTTCACATATGTAATTATTGTGACAAGACCTTCCTTTGGATACCAACAACTTGGACCCTTTGACCTTGACCTTGGAGTTTGACCTACTTTTGGAAAACTTGGTCATTACTTTTGAATAATTGGTGCTAGGGCTTTTCATCCTTCACATATGTAATCCTTGTGACAAGACCTTACTTTGGATACCAACAACTTTGACCTTTTGACCTAGGCATTTGACCTACTTTTGAAAAACTTTAACATTGGCCATTACTTTTGAATGGGTGGTGCTAGGGCTTTCATATTTCACATGTGTATTTCTTGTGAGAAGGCCTTTCCATGGACACCATTAATTTTGACCATTTGAACTTGACCTTGATGTTTGACTTACTTTAATTTTGAAAAACTTTAACCTTTTCCATATCTATTCAATGGGGTTTCATATTTCACAGGTATATTCCTCGAGACAAGACCTTACTTTGGGTACCAACATATTTGATTTGCATTTGAGAAAGTTTAACCTTTGATATGAGTTGCCATACGGGGGCATCAGTGTTTCACAAACGCATCTTGTTTTTTCTGCATTAGCTGCAACATTAACTCTCATACAAAGGAAGAAAGACATCTTATTATAGGTCGCAGGAGCGGCCGATGTATTTATGGTTGTGATAGAAAGTGCACATGGGGAAATGAGACGTTATTTCTTTATTAGATCGATAAAATAATTCGTTAATGACAACAGGTATAAAAATTATGGGCGAAGTATTCAAAAACTTGCTTCAAACTAAGTCTTAATTGTTGTTATTATGTTTTAATTAAATTCTTATATTTCATTTAATAATTATTAATTTATGATTATATAAAAATTGTTTACAATAGGTTCTTCCCAACATGGGAGTGTGTAAGATATGAACGCAATTGTTATTATTTTTCGAATAATAATCGTAGTGGTAAAATGAATAAAAATTAAACAGTTGGTTTAAAAGTAATTAAAATTGACAAGATTTTCAAGGTCTTTCATTTGCTGATTGTGGACGTTTGACGGAAGCACGGTCAATACCAACTTAGAAGATTTCAATTCAATTGGTGGATCTGGAAGAGTTTAGGGGTCAGGGTCATCCAAACTCCTTAGGTAAAAAAGATTTTTCTTCAAGCAAGTAGAGGTCCTCAGTCTTGATAACAGACTTCTACTTTCGCTATGAGGAACTGAGAACCTGTTTTCCAACCATGCAACTGTAGAATGCCTTGTTTCACTAATTATTGAGCAAGACTTTCTGATATATAGGAAGCTGTAGAATAAAAGGCCAGTTACTAAATGTATTTCTCTCTCTCACTAAATTTGTAAATTCTGGAACATACTGCAAACACAGAAAGGTACCAAGGCCAATTATTACGACCAGGGCCTCTGTAAATGTCCTTAAATGAAGCTCCTCTCTCTCTTACTCAGCCACTGATTTCAAAGGTATAAATGTTAGTCAACTGAGGACGCAACTGTTTACGAAATATGAAGAAAATGTTTAAAGGAGATGGGTGAAGAAGGCATGCAGAATGCCTCTAGCCTCAGATATGGAAAATTCTTATCCAGTTCGTGAATTTAGAATTTAGAGTAAAGTTCTCATTATTGAAATTTATGAAATTATGATAAACAAAACTTTTCTGTAGAAAATTTTTTCGGCAAAAATTCTTCTGTTATTAAAAACTATGTGGTATTCGTGGGGTTCGAACCCCTAGCAATAAAAATCCTGAGTATCATTTTTCCTTTGAGACCAACGCGCTAACCACTACGCTACACAGCTTCTGGCATTTAAATTATGTTTGTGATATGACCCTTGACAGAATGGACTTCAAGTATTTCTCGGAAATATGCGAATGTGTCGCCATAAAAGTGTATTTTTAAGGTATAGTGGGTCTTTCCTCAATGTTTTTGTTAACCAATAAATGTATATTTGAGGATAAACTTTCAACAACAAAAAATGGAGCGAATACCCACTCATATCGAAAAATTGTTATAGTATCGAGGAAATGATCCTCTATGCCCTCTTTAGTGTGTGTATGCTATTTCATAGGCAAATAATTTCTATCTTTGTGAGATTTTTGCAAATTGTGGAGATTTTACATAAAGTATACTTTAATGTAAGATGAAATATCAAAGAAAATTTAGTTATAATTGAAATTTTATTTTTCACCTTCAGGTTTGTTGCACTATAGGCACTTCGCCGCCTTGTTCGCACATCTTTTTTTTCATCTCCACAAATATCAGTTACATGGAGTAAAGGTGTTTGAGCAACTGAACATTTCCTAAAACACCACCTTCTCATATAGACAAAACCGTTTTCATACATGTGATTTGAAAGCTTTTCACCTTCTGGGCGTGGGCACTATCAGTGAAGTGGTGAGATATAAATTACAAACATTATTTAATAGGAAGTTCAAAGTTTCAGCATAAAAGGGATTCTTTGTTCCTTTCTATGTTAAGCTTGTTGTAAATACTTGCTCACATTACTCCACGACTCTAGAGCAGACGCTCTAACCACTGCGCCACGCGGGCGATTTGTAATGTAACAAAATCAAGACTTACTTACTTGAATGATGTACGGAATAAGTATCTAATAGGAAAAAACAAATTTGACAAACTTGTGTTTGGACCAAAGGGAACTTTTATGTTATGAAAAAGTTTATAAATGTTTTGAGCAAGCATTAAAGATTTTTTTTTCAGTTGCCACTACATGGTTTCACCACTCCTACACAGCAATTCTTTTCTTTTTTTCTATGTTGACAATTAGTAAAAACCTATCATTAAATCGATTGTCTCAACGACACAGTGATTATATCAGTAGCTTATCATTAAATGAAGTAATATTGTGCTACAAATATTGCACTGTATCATGTACTGCATTTATCCAGTAGAAATCATGTACAGAAAGTTTGAAGATTGAATTTATTTGAATAAAAACTGGAAAAAGGCTCTTTTCAATGGACACTCAGAAAGCCTTGTGTTTTAAACCAATTACAACGATTGAGGAACTCGAGTTAGAGAAAAACAGGAAATTTACGCTCACAAGTTATGGAATTAGCATTTTGTAAAACATTTTTGACCCTTTAACCTTATAATTTTGATTAAGGTAATCTCTTTATTATAGCCATGATTTGTCTGTTTGATGAATATCCCGCAAAGGATCCCCAATATTTCTGTTAGACACCAAATATTTTAAAAGAGACATGCTGAACTTCGACATGGAAAATTAAGAGGGGTCAAAAGATTATCTGGTTAGCCTCTGTGTAAAGGTAAACGACAAAATTTTCATTAGTTTGAAAACATTCGATGATGACATAGCGTGAAATTCGCCTATTCATCATGGCTAGCCTTAATTTTAAAGAGGGGTTTCAGTTTCTTGGTCAGTAACCATACATTTGCCAACCCATAGACACACTGACCAAACGACTAACGCAAAAGCAAATGCTTTTAAGGAACACGACACAATTGACTGCTATTTTCTTCATGCCTTTTTGAGATTGCTCCCTTATATTTTGGTTGTTGAGTTTGATGGCATATTTCTACCACACTTGTCAGATGTTTATGCTGACTTTTCGGATGTTTATGTCGACATTGAAGCTAATTATGTCAACTTGTCTGATCTTTATATGTAGACTTGTCAGATATTACGATTGGTACATCTCAGATTGTGCCATTAACACATGTTAGTAAGAAAATAATGAGTTTTTGTCATGATTATTATTATTTAACAATTCTACATACTCATCTGACAAGTCGACTTTAACAGATGACAAGTTAACTTTAACTTCTGACAAGTCGAAATAAACACCTGACAAGTGATGGAGAAGTATGATACCATAGTTGAGATCTTTGAAAATATAAGTATATAAAGGGAGAGTGCTTTTTTCTACATTTGATTCATTATACGAGGAAAAAGGAAAATAATGAATGACAGCATCATCAAAATATTAAATGACGTGATATAATACCAGCGGTGACCTTGGAGAGAGTTTAATAACTCATGGGATCTGACATTTCAAATGGAAATTCGTTTAAATAATTGAGAGTTTTAGGCCCTGATTGTTGTAGATGTAATATAAAAAATAATTAACACCCGTAAAGCTAATAACACCTCAACAGTTATTCTTAAATAAAAATTTACATTTAGTTTTATCAAAATCTTAGCAATCATGTTATTTCATTGATTTGACTCATGTTTTCTGAAATTGTATTTAACGATCACATGCAAATGCACGTGATGTCTTCTTTTCACATATTGTGATACATATACCGCTAATTTTTATACTTGTATTTTTATTGAACAAGAGAAGGTGTCAAATCCCAGCTAAATCCTTTCTCCTTCGCCCTGGAATATACGTGACCAGACTGGTTTAAAAGAGGAATTTCACTTATTATCTTTATCCAAACTCCTTGAGTCTTTCATCTTGTTGTGAACAAGAAGCAAATGAATGTTTCTAGCAGTCAGTTTTTGCATAATCTGTAATACATTCCTCAGTATTCCGATAGAGACACTCAATTTCAGTAAGCTCCTATGGGAAAGCAGCACTTGACAATATTCAGTCTTTGGTGAGCAATTTCATTGTAAAGCATTTAAAAGCTTGATGGTATTATTTTCTTCTGAAGTTATTCTGAAGTTGTTACAGATTTTGACATTTACTTCAACAACTTTGTTTTTTTTAAATCTCTTTTAGAATTTTCTTATGGATAACCTTGCATCAAATACAGTATTTGATGTAAGCGTGAAGTGATTTTCTAAGTGCCTTGCATAATCTTAGAATATATCTGTATTTTATCAAAAGTCCCTTCATCCTTTTTGTTCACTGCATTCTTCAGAGGTCCACTACGAATTGTTATTAATAATGGCTACTGCAGAACTCTTCTGGTTAAAATTCTACCTGAGCATCTCATCAAACACAATACTTGCAAGTATGTTTTCATTGCAGGTATTTCTATAAAATTTCCATATATAATTTTTTTTCTGTGATGAAATAAAATTCTTAGGAAAATAGAAAAAAAAAAGCGAAGACTGTGAAGAATTGTAGCTTTCCAGAAGTGTGGAGACTCTCGCACACTTGTAAACAGGTAGCATAATGTTTCCTTTACTCAAAATATTCACATGTGCATAATACTGCAGTCTTTGACAACTTTGAATTTTCCAGGATTTATTTCATCTTTCTAACATTTCTCACTTTTAAAAAATTGAAAAATTAATTCAAAGTAATTATAAATTTCACAGCTTTCCTGTCGATTATTAGCCTATACTGACCCCCTCCTCCTCTATTATTCTGACGAGGGTAATGTACGGAAGCGTAAAGGTCTCTACACTTGTTGCTTTATAACGTGTATATTGTCTTATATTTTATAATCTAATCAACATAGAAAGTGTTAAAACTCCTTATTTATACACATATTTTGAATTGTATTTAGATGTTTTTACGTAATTTAAGGAACCTTCTTTTATTTAATTGATTTTATTGCTATAAGTATTATCGACTTAAAAAATATTGATTTTAAGATATTGATCAAAGTAATATATTAAATCATATCAATATAGTGGTGTTGATACGTAAAAATAAAATATAGATATATCGATAAAGATATACGAATATTTCCGAGAAAGAAGTGAGAAAATATCATTATTGAATTAACTTGGCGGGGGCGGGAATTCTAATGATTCTTCACTTCATTCGGGATTCAGTGAAAGCTCCTGTACCATGAATTTGCTATCGTATACGATTATAGGCTGATACAGATTCAAAAATGTTTTGAAAAGGGGGATGGAGAGACATCAGAAGTTAGATCATAGGCATAGTCATAGGGGGTTACCGTCCCCATCACCACTTTTGAAGAGGGGGGAGGCAACAGTACATGTATCTTTGTGCTACCTAAGTATATTATAGATCCGCTAATATATCCCGAAAATAAAGAAGAATACTCGCAGTTGGAAAATATTTTATTTTTTGAGTTCGAAGGGGGGAGGGGAGGGGGTGGTGGTGGTCAAGACTATGGAGGTTCACGTCTATGTGGCAGATACTATCTTTACCACAGAATGAATAATAAAATCAAATATTTACAGTGTACATAGCTAGTATCACTTTTATAATATTGTTACTTTCGCTTCATCCCTGAATAGGACTATTACTAAATGTATTTATGAATGGAACAGTGGAACAATGGGGGGGGGGGGGGGTCACTAATTATTTTAGTAACATCAAAATTTAATTCTGTAATTCTGCATACTTTGTAAGCACATAATTTTTATTTCAAGAGAGATTGATGAATTTTATTCATAAGAAAAAATATTAAACTGTTACTAGACGTGCATATGTATTTCACTTCTTATTAATTAGAATGATGTAAATTGATTATTGCTTCAATGGGGACAATCTAACTATTCTTCCCCCTCCCCCCTCATCCCCTTCTTCTTCAATACGTTTTTCTCTGTAATCATACAACAAATATTTGACACTTTACACATGTCACATTGTGCATGTGTCGTCAATAAATCTGAGTGATTTGACGTTTCATTAGAAGTCCCGCGGCCGCGAAATTAGGTGGAGAACAATATTTTCAAACTTTTCCCACAGAAATACTAGCATATTTATATTAATATAACTATTATGCATATATTTTTATTGTTGTGTGTCGAGCTAACTAGTCGATATCTTTAATTCTCATGCTTATTTAAGAAATGAACTACGACGCTTCACGCCGGCATATTTCATGAAGCGCATTAGCGCTTCATGATAAATATGCCGGTGTAACAACGAAAAGTGACCCCCGTAGAATATTGACCGAGGGGTTCAAATTTCTCCGTAGAAAAATGACCCCCGGTCAATATTCTACGGGGGTCACTTTTCGTCGTTACACCGGCGTGAAGCGTTGTTGTTCAAGTACCTCATGAATCTTCAAAAATTAAATTCATTTCTTATATTTACATTGTTTTTCTGATGAGTTCACATAAATTTACGCCTTTCAACTGTCATTGTTTGCACTATAGTTTTGACTCCAAGTGAGGTATTATGACGTAACAATGGAGACATTCATGCTCATCCATGGTAGTTCATGAGAAAATGAACAGTCTTCCTATTTGCAAAGAATCTTAAGGAAAAGTATTTGGAAATGTAAATATATCAATTTGTTTCAAATCAATATTAATTTTTTTAAGTCGATATATCTTTTTAGCAATAAAATCCATTATACTGAAAAAGACGCTTAAAATTATGTGAAAATACCCAGATACAATGCAATATATAAATGAAATAAGAAATCATAAAAGATTATATGTTGATAAGACAATAAAAAGTAAGACAATGTACAAAAATATAACACAACAAGTATAGAGACATTTACGCTTCCGTAGAAATGCTATCCCAGATATGAAGCATTTAAAACTTGAATGATGATTTAAAATTTATTTGTAATATACAGTTGATGACAAGTTGATGTTATCTTTTTTAAAAATATACTAGTACAAAGCCAAAAAAAAAAAGAACTCGTAAAATTACTTTAGGATACACAACACAAACAAAAATTTGATGAATGGATTGATATATATTTTTGACTGAATTTGATAAGAAATGATATAAATAATACATCCCTAAAATAATAAGAAATTTAAGTTTTCTTTGGTACTTTGATATATATGCTACTTTGTGTCGTTTTCTTTGTAATTCTACACAAAATTTTTGCACATATTTTTAACATTGTGACAAAATCGTACAAAATTCTCCCACTTTACTTGGCAAACATTATTAAGGAATGTTTTTAAGCTTTGTGTGAGTTATTGGTGTGTAAATCACACAGACTTGTCACGTAGGCATATTTCATGAAGCGTGCTAGCGCTTCATGAAAAATATGCCTACGTGCAAGTCTGTGAGATTTACACGCCAATAATTCACACTAAATTAAAAAAAAAACATTCCTTATATTTGCATTTTACATGCTTAAATGCATCAAAAAAATGCTCAATGGTTGAATTTCTAGCTGCCCTATATAGCATATTTTTATTAACGTCTCTGTAGCCTCATTGTGACGTCACTTTAGCGCGAGTTTCACCGTGTATATTTCTACGCGTGAGTATACACAAAAATGGCTTTCAAATCAATTTCACAGTTGGCTTAGTAGAAAAACACAGTAAAATTTAAATATTACAGGTTACTTATTTGAGTATAAATCTATGAGAAATATTACTGATTTGTGAAAAAAGATTGTTTGTGTTATTTATCCTTAACTTGTCATTGGTCATTTGCAAAATTATTTTGTTAAAAAAACATTCTGATGGTACCCACAAGTACTCTGATTGAGTACTTTAACACTTTATATGTTGAGTACTCTGATTGACAATATCTATAGAGTTGTTGGAGGACAGGGCTTCCAACAATTACCATGGGTACCAATTATTAGCAGAGCCATTTTTTGTATTCATATTAAGCAGAATTTAATCAAAAACTTATACGTTAGAAGAAGAAGACTCTTGCAGTGGCCTTCAACTCGAATTAAGATATATCGACGACGTATTATCAATTAACAATACTTACTTCCATTCATATGTCGACACGATATATCCCAGTGAGCTTGAAATAAACGATACCAAAGAGTCTGGCACATCTGTTTTATATTTGGATATTTTACTAGAAAAAGACGATAATGGTAACCTAACAACAAAGCTTTATGGTAAACGTGATGACTTCAACTTTTCTATTGTCAACTTTTCTTTATTATGTAGGAACATGACCTTATCATCTGCATATGAGTTTATATCTCCCAGTTGATTCGATATTCAAGAGCATGTTCCTCGTACGAACAATTTTTTAAAATTAGGCAAGCTATTGACAAACAAGTTGATGAAACAAGGATATCAACAGTCTCGTTTAAAGTCATCATTTCGCAAGTTCCATGGTCGATACAATGAACGTATCAGCAAAAACAATATATCATTAAAACGAATACTGAGTAACCATTATTTAAACACTGAACTGTCTACGGATTTTTTCCGTTTGCCTGATCATGACAATGAGCACACGAGTGTGTGACCGGTCGACAAGAAATGCTTACTCCTCTATGGCACCTGATCCCACCTCTGATGTTTTTAGAGGTCCGTGATTGTTCTATTCCCGATTTGTATTGTTTCAATGAACTTTTTGAGCTTGACTACTGTTCGTCATCTCCATATTTCACACACACACACACCCTCACCCTCACACACCCACACCCACACACGCATATATATATATATATATATATATATATATATATATATATATATATATATATATATATATATATATATATATATATAAAGATATATAAAGATTGATAAGGAGACAGAAAGGGTAATCAATAAAGTTCAAGTTTGCAGCACACGTGAAAAACACGTATTACTATAATTATAAAGCAAGTAAATGAACCTAAACGAATCTATTTCTGTAGTGCATTTTCAGTTGTACATAGCTGAGTATAAGAGTGGGCTGTTCGTTTATTTCAAGACTCTTTGATTAATAGAGAGAAAATATAGCATCCTCAGGAAACTAACCTTTTACACCTACACATTATAAACACAATTCTCGTAATCAATAAAGGTGAACTGAGGGTACATAAATATATATATATATATATATATATATATATATATATATATATATATATATATATATATATATATATATATATATATATATATATATATATATATAAAACTCTCGACCTACGGAATCTGTCTCCTAAAAGTACAGAACAGCGCGCTAGACCGCTCGGCCATTATTTAGGCAAGTCTAAAATCTTGTTTCGATGGCAATGGAATTCTCGCAACGTCACTCTTCACTTTACGGTCATTGAGAATGGAAGTGAAATATTGAAACAAGTGGTTATATTTATTTCAACCATGCTTTTCTCATTGCGTTTGGCTAGGACATCAACAATTGTAAACAATCAAGAGAGATATTATGGTTTGCTAAATGAGTTTGTATCATTTAATCATTAAATCTTATATAATAAAATAATTATTGTTGTTGTTTCAGTCAATACTATGATTTAGCCACCATCGAAGTACAATAATCACCGCGCCTTTCGGGATTGGTAAATATTGTAATCCTCAGGTTGCTAGATCATCATATCGACCTGAAAAGACCCAGTAATTGTATAATATACACTTCCTAAATTGCCAGAATGAAATTACTGCCAGCTTATTGAGATTTCATTATACTCACTCAAGTGTCTACAAATGTCAGATAATTCATTTCATATGTTATATATTTATAAAGAAATATTAACGCAAAATAATTCATAATTTAATTGGAATAATGAGAAGTATTCACAGTTTTAAAAAGTTAGCAGAAGGCTAGCTGGAAACACGCTTCAATAAGTTTATCATCGCTATAGTGAGATTGTCCAATAAGTAAATTTACAGTGATGATACGGTAAATTTACAGTGATGATACGGTAAATTTACAGTGATGATACACAGTTCCTTTTTCTTTTATCTCAGAAAGAGATGACGGAAGGAATTCAAGAAACCTAAGAGTTGCGTTTCTTCTGCTTTCATCTTCTTCCCTGAAATTTTTTTCATAATAGCGCTTTGAAAAAGTTTATACAATCGGTTTCTCGCCTGATTCGTTTTATGTATCTGTCTTTGTAGACCTAGGCCTGTCTTTGTCATTGTTGTTTGGGCTTCAATGTCTTCATAAAAGTTGAACAAGATCCCAATCGCTAAAACTAAGGCCAGTATCTTCATTCTTGATAGACAAACGTTTCAATTATTCTGTAATGAAACATAAAGTAGACAATTATCAATCTTCTTAAAGTTCGTTATAAAAATTTCAAAATTATTGACAATTTTAGACACATATCAGTAAGTTTGCCAAACTTTAAGTCAGCGTTTATGGAGCTTCAATTGTTGCAATGAATAATTTCTTTGAACTACTAGGAAATGATTTCACCAGTAGGCACCCTTGCACTGACGTTTGGCAATAATAGCTGAATAAGTCTATGTATTGCTAGCATAGTGAGCTGGGAACTCCAATAAAACTGACCAGGGGTAAAGACCAATGGTAAGGCAAGTAGTAGGACCCATTATTTCACTTAGGCCAAATGGAAAATCCCCGGGGGTTAGCTTTAGGGTCAGCGCAAAAACTGACAGAATCACTAGTATCAGGGAATTTTAAAATGAAAATAATTACAAATGAAGTAATTAAGTGATCTTCAATTCTATCGTAATTAATCTAATAATTGTCCTCAATGATTGTCCTTAATTTTAATTTACTCTAGTGCTGTGCAACAGACAGACTCCCGTGATGGAATCGGGTATGCCCAATAATAGACAGATCAGTTATACACATGTTGCAATACTTATTAATAAAAAGATTACAAAAATGCAGTGGAAATGAAAAATATATAAAAGAAACAAAGTTATTTAATACAAATCAAAATGATGGAAATAAACTTGATATATATAAATTGGAATGAAATGTTTGTCATTTTGCACACCATAATGTGATTCAGTATACCAGCACTACGAAATACTAATATTAATGAACGAATATTTCAATATTTTTTTTTCTTTAAAAAATATTGAAATTCTTCAAGTTTTAATTAAGAATTAACTTCTTTTAAAGAAAGAAAAATCACTTTTTGCAATATTCAATTTCTTCATTTCGAACTTTCTATTATTCATTAATTAATACATTTTACATAAGTTGTAAATTATCGAGTCATAGTAATCCAAACTTACTTTTAGAGACAATCTTGAACAGCTTCATTTACCACTGCAAGTTGAGAGTGAAATAAAAATGGTATTTATATTCATATTATATATATTCTACAATCTATAAATATTTCTTGTTAATCAATAGACTACCAACACCTATTTTTTTTCTATGTATAAAAAGCTATTTCAAAGCGATATCCTTGGAGAAATATTTAATCGATGTCAGTCACCTTTGCATTCGTCCAAGTGATAGGCTATATGCACCATAGAAATATCCTCATAGCCTACACAATAGAATAATTGTGAAAATGAAGCAAGCTTCTGATTCTGGCATTTGTATTAACGTTGATTCAATTTTATTCATACTTTGGTAATAAGTTAAAGCTAATTTATCTTAATTAAATTTTGAAACATTGCAATTAAATGTTTCTTTGGATAAAAAGTCCATGAACTCAATTTTGTTAATGGCAGTAACTTTAAGGAATACATATAATGCTCGAATATATACTGAAACGCAAAAGAAACGCAACAAGCAGTCATCTACAAATATTTGAATTTTTTATCTAATTATTTTCAAAAATGAAAACAGTAAGGAAAAACTCGATTTAAAAACATCAGAGATTTGATAAAAATGTTAAATGATTATCTTTTAACTCTAGAAAGTAACACGTGACTGTTTAAACACCCTCCATCCCGGCCATTCAATTAGAGCGTGCAAGACTACCTTGCACAACAATTGCAGCTTGATTTCTATAATTCATAGGTTCATCAATCTGAGCGAAAGAAATATTCTTTGCCATTTTTAAATGCCCGTTTTTCAGATGATAATGTCGAATTTTCTCTAGCCTAGCGCAGTGTAGTAACACTTGGATTTCCAGTCCAAGGACTGTCATTCATGCTAATGATACGTAAGAGCCTCTTGAGGCGTGATGTAGTGCATATTTGCATCTACAACTCTCCATCACCTTTATTTTGAGATTTTCCAGCTAGAGCAATGGAAATGCGTAGCGTACTTAAGTCATTTTCAGGAAGCCTTGGCATCGCTTACGGAAAAGAAAGGAGAATTTATTTTTCGGAATAATGCTGCATTACTTATGATGAACAGATACAAACCCTTAAAACCCCATATCATTGCCAAATATTTTGTTAAACATGCAATTTTTTATTTCTGTTAAGCGGACTCAAACTTAACTTCCTGTAATGGTATGAAAATCATTCAACCGTTAAATTACCGATATTTACAAAGTTGAAGATGTCCTTACTTTTTAGATCCAAAATTATATCCTATATATATAATACCCCCCCCCCCCCAAAAAAAAAAAATAGCATGTTGCGTTTCTTTTGCGTTTCAGTATATAAGGATGAATTGAAAGAAAAGACCAAACACATATTTATCAACCTGCACTAAAAATACAAAACACAGGCAATGGGAATAAATTTCTTCGCATCAGATATTTCTTTACATAGTGTCTAAATACCTGCCAAATATCTCATTGATATCTCAATTCACAAAAAAGTTATGCCCATAAATGATGCTCAAATGTCAGGCGTGCAACACCTTTTTATGACATTTTGAAAATTCTATAATTTTTTGAAGATCTGTGGAAAAATTTTAATGTTTTATGTTGGAAATAAAGACTTTCCTGATAATATTCAAAGTATTGAGCTTGAAATGTAGCAACTTTTGTTTGACCAAGTTGTGGTCATGGCTGATGTTTAAAAAATGTTATACCATGTCAGGAGTGCAACACAAAAAATTTAGTGTTGCCAAAAAACATCAATTTTAAAAAATCTGAAAGACAATTAAGTCAAAAAAGAATTGTCAATGTGTAAAGCAATAACTAATATACAATTTAAAACTTAAAAACGTTATACAAATCACAAGAAGCATTAATGAGAGTCAATTATCTGTGCGTACCCCAATAATGTCAGGGATGCATTTGATGTTTTGCTCCCCAGCATGAAAAAACCTCTATTAATATATGATTCTCTGGTTTTTTATTTTGGAAAATAAAGATACAAAGAACATTATTACCAAATCGATTTATTAATTACAGGTTCTGTCTGTGTTTCAGATCTATATTTCTTTAGTCAGGAGTGCAACACATCTTTTTAAAGATTCAAGTTTTGTGATGAACTGACGTCTATTCATGCTAATAAATATTCTTTAATTAATAATGATCTATTTGAATAATTTAGTACTTAATTATTGACAGTTTTATTATTAAAATCCTTCTCTTTTTCAATTTATCAATTCAGATGTGTTTTTATCATTTCTTTGATTTTTTATGAATGTAAAAAATAAATACACTGAAAAATTGATATATAATTCAAGTAATTCCACCTCAACTTCACTGAAACAATAGAACAAGTTTTGATGTCAGTTTCGCCTCACAATTCTTCTTTATAGACTCTCATGCTCTTGGTCAGGAGTGCAACAAATATATTAGAATTGTTGCTGATCAAATATGAATAAATATAAAGAAAAAAATTGATGAATAGAATGTTTCTGGTTGACCTCAGTTGCTTACAGTGTTTGTCCTGTGAAGGAAAATATACTATAAAATATACTTTATCTTCTAAATATGCATTTTAGCTTTGTTACTCTTACAAAAAAGAACAGGCTTGCAATGGAAATCTGCGTCTCCATTAAAATACCTACCGGTATTACAGAGAGCAAAACCCAGGATTTGATTTTGCCCATCCACTCATTTTCTCTCACAAGCAAAGAATGATAGTCCTAAAAATATCCAACTCCAGTAGACCAGATGTTCTGAGTTTTGTTTTGTTTTGTTTTTTTTTTGGGGGGGGGGGGGGATGGGTATGATTGCTTTCTATTAAAGAGACACCGTGACGGAAAAAGGCGAAAATTGACAAAAGTGGAATTTTTGCATGACTCATGCAAATTTTGTTCAAGTCTTGAAAATATTAGATTTCAGAAAATTACAGGTTTCGAAACCTAAAACTTCTATTTTTATGGAGAAAAATAAAAGTAAAATTAATTTTTGTTTGCCCCCACACAAAAATATTGCTTCACTTCTTTCTCTTTATTCTACGCATGCGCAGAAAAGTTGAAGAATTTACCATGGTGCCAATTCCATAAATATAAATGTCGGATGACCGAGGGTTTTGATGCAATCTTCAATAAAGATGATCAGAACTTATTACTAACTTTTTCTTGCCCCAATTCAATGTTGTTTACAAGTTTCAAGCTTAGAATAAAAGACGCGTGATCTAGACATTGTTGACATTGACGATAACAACTAAGCGATAGATACAACCTTTTTTTCCAGCACTTACATTTTGCAGTTCTTTTCTTGCTTTACAGTGCAGTTGAGATGTCAAAACTTCGTTTTATGATACAATCATTTTAAAAGAAACACGCGATTTTGACTCATTATGTAACTTTAAATTTCCTCGGAATTCTCTTCATCATTTTCCGATAAAAAAAAATCATGGCCAATTTGGTTCGATTCACGACTTCTCCTCGCCAAAATCAACTTTGTTAATTATCAATCCCTTCGGAAGTTCCTTTAACCTCATTGACACAATGAATTCCGTTTTTAGCAGTTAAGTAATGCAACTTCTATGGCTTTATTTGGGTATTGAGGATGGCTACCTTAAAATTTCCCTATCAACCCAACGATTTTCATTTGCCAGGATTTGTATGGGAATAATTTTATTATAATGAAAGTGTCCATGGGTTCCAGTTGTTTCTATCTATTGGTGAATCTTGCCAGTGCTTTGCAGTTTATCATGCTCAACAAGTTCTGCGAAAAAAAAAGTTTCACATGAATGATGATGTTTCCTTCTTACCTTCTTTTTGCATCATATTGCTGTATTAAGGATTTAAATGATTTCATATCCCTTTGTGACAATATTGAAGCCCCAATATTGAAATCGATTTCATTGTCATAGAATATCATTTTCCATATGCTACATTTCTTAAAATCAAAACTCAATTCTACCATATAAAATTCTCCCTTAAAACCCTTCTCGGTGAATGGAAATAATTTATAGCTTTACTTAATTTCGCATCCTCAGAAATTTTGCCTGGCAGTGCTTTCTTGCTAGTTTCTATTACCTGCCCTGTTAAGTCTGCAACCAGAAACTTGTAAAGATGGAGCTGACATCCAGCGTTTTCAATTGAAATCACCCTTCACCCTTTGAAGCAAAAACATAGAGGTTATTCAATGTTTTGTTGTTGGATATGGAATTTATTTCACGAGTGGGACATGATGTTTTGATATTTTCACGAGTGCAAAGCACAACTTTGGCAGTTTTAGTCTCTGTCACGATGGTTTACTCTCTCTATTCACGTAAAGGGAAGGAAAATCTCGAGTTTTGCAGCACCTCTGATATTCTGTCACACTGTGACAGAATATCATTTTGATATTCATTCTTTATACTGTGACAGAATGTCACTTTTATTCAATAAATAAATTGAAAACATAATGAAAACCATTAAGCTAGTCGGCTCATAAGTGCTTAATTTTTATACCATTTTAAAACAAAGCATGTTAAAAATTATTTAAATATTTAGTTGTCAAACTATCTTGGATAGAATTTCAGGTTCCTTAATCTTTGCATTTTGGCTAAACAAACATCCAGTGTATATCCCAATCTCCATACTCCGCATCTTAATGCCAAAGTTTGCTGCAGCTTTAATTCTCTCTTTCTAGGCTACTTATAAGAATAGCTAGCTCCTTTCTCAACATTTTTGCAATCAGGAGAATTTTAAGTTTTTGGATATTTATTATGTAAAACAACCCTTTACAATTTCATTGTCAAAATGATTGCACAACACTACAATCCCTCTTCAATAACTTCTATGATTTCAGCAATTAGTTCATAAAATATGTTCTAATTATTTGCCTAACCTTTTTAGTGAGAAAAACCCCGTCGCCCGCGTGGCGCAGTGGTAAGAGCGTCTGCTCTAGAGTCGCAGAGTAAGGAGTTGATCCTGACGTCGCGGGTTCGAATCCCACTGTGGAGACCGGTCCTTCGGATGAGACCGTATAAACCGAGGTCCCGTGTCGCAGTAGGTGCTGGCACGAAAAATATCCCTCACTGTTCAAACGCCTTGAGTGCCGAGCATAGGTCAAAATTTGCAACTCTCCATCGGCAAGTGGTGGCGACTCCATATGAGTTAAAAATTCTCGAGAGGGATGTTAAAAAATAAACAAACAGAAAAATCCTTTATGGATCCAAGTCTAACGAAGTGTCAATTACAACTTCAATCTTAGTTACACCAGAGCAAGATATTTTCAATTGTAAGTCTCCCATTTTTTTAAACAGAATTCTTTTACAGTGCATTTTCATGGGTAAATTGATTCACTCGTAAATTGAGTGAATTGATTGCCAAAAGACGGTATGTTAATTTCCTTAGGAATGCAGATAAAATCATAGACATTTATCAATCCTATCATTACCATCTCTTTATCCCAATTATCTCCACATTAGATATATCCAGTATTTTTGTCAACTCGAAAGCAAACAATGGAGCCTTTGTTTCAGTTCTATTTGGTTCCTCAGCATCTATTAACCCTCAGAAGACTGTCTTTTGCATGGGGCTGGATGTGCAATCGTACAAAGGCAACATTTTTTAATCGGACAGCCATTGAAGCAGCAAATCGATTTCCAAAAATCAAACAGGTGAATCTCGGATGTTTGACAAAATACATCCACATCAATTCTCTTTAAAATTAATTTTTCCTTTTCCTGTTATGATAGTCAAGGGTTACTGACTGGCGACCCACAAATTTCATTTAAGATGTTCAGTAGTTGACTCCATCAATTATCATGTCTCCAAGAATATATCCATATGACTTATTTAATTTTCAACAGGTTCAGAATTTGTCTGTCTGTTAGATGTTTCCACATGTTTCCTCTTTAAATTGCATCAACAGGTGTAGCAATTATCCGTTGTTGTTTGTTTTTTAATTTGTGTTTCCTTTCATATAATTTAGCAATAACAGGTTCAGGATTTGTCTGCCTGTTGTGTTGTTTTCCATTCATGTTACTTGTCATACTGTTTATTATCAAAAGATTCAGAATCTGTTTGTATTATCCTTTGCGTCGTCGTTTTGGTTCATTCCAACACACCTTTTAAACATCATTCCAACACACCTTTTCTCCTCTACAAAACCAAAGTGCTTTTCCGGACATTGTACACAGTAGTGTGTTTTATATATTCCCCAACAAATTTTTGGATCAAAAATGTTAACGTTCATTGCATTTTTTTTACATCAAAAAGAATGTTCTTAAATATGTTTTTTTAATCTCATCGTGTTTATCATTCTATATCCCAACGTTTTTTTTTCATGAGCTCCATTCTTCTGAGCATTTTACCAAGTTGGTGATTCAGCCTTAGGGATTCGTGGCACTTTTGATTTCAATACTTTATGGTATCGGAAGCTGTTGGATAATAAATCAAAATACGAGTATGTCATGTTTAAAGCTAATTTATTGTTTATAAAATACACTGCAAACCCTTTTTTGTATTTAAAATTTATTCGTTAATGGTACATTTTATTCGATATGCAATAATTGCAACAGTTGTTTCAACAACAGCATCCATAATCGATGCAAATCTTGGGTTATATCTTAAGGTATGTCACCCGTCAGCCTTTTAGAAAATTTCAGTCAGAACCTCTTACTTAAAAACTATTTATTACAATTCAATTTTTATAACATATTTAAATTAAACAATGTAAAATGTTCAACATTCAATTAAAAAACTGCTCAAAAATTCATAAAGAAGCAAGATTTATAAGGGACTTTTTCTTGTGGTGGACGGATATTTAGCAGAAAATTCTGCAAATCTACACATTTATTAAACTTAACATCTTACTACTTTAGCCTCACATACTTTTACTCAGAGAATATTGTTCGTTATGATATGCCTGAAATATAAAACATAGGTCTCAATTTATATTTTTGTAACAAAATTTACACCTTCGCTCAACAAACTTTGCCAAGAAATGAAAATATATTAAGGAAGTGGAGATAAAATTTACACAGTTTTTTGCCAGAAAATCGCATATTTTGACCAATATTTCAAAATTTACATCACTGACCCCAACTTTTTCTTTCATTATTTTAAACTACTCGATACTTTTGACCGATCAGCACTTAAGTCGTAAAAAGTTTGATACAAGAAAATATTCTATTGCCTATTTAGATTTTTAATACCCCAATATGAGACTTTTTTAGTGCAAAAAGGTCACACAATAATTCACGCGCATTAATTTGCATGATTTTTTCAATGATAATTATCATTCAAACTATTTACGTAAAATAAGATTATGTTTATTGCCATGGTTACATCTGATAAAATATGATAACAGTTAAAGTGATTTACCAAAGAGTTACAATTTAAGTGCAAAAAGGTCAACTTAATTGTACCGTAGCTCAGTTAGATGCACACTGACCCCCCATTTTCTCTGCGATTTTGAGTCACACTATATGAGTACTTTTCCAAAATATACTTCTCAAAAAATCCTTGATATAACAAATTTCACGAGTGACATACCTTAATAACGAAGTCTAACCGTGAGTAAACTCAAAACTATTGTGTCTCTATATCTAGGGCTTATAACTATAGGCCCTATCTGGACCAAACTTGAATGGATAATTCATGGATGTTAAAATGAAAATAGAAGACCTGCTTTGAATTCCAAATATAAACTACTTTTTCTGAATGATTTATGAAAGTTTATTCCCAAGTTACTATAAGCCCTTTGCTGACCAAAGTTGCATTGATGATGTATCTAGGGATGGACACTACCAGGCTTGCTTCAGAGACTGAATCTTACATTTTCCAGATAATTGGATAATTGAAAATGTTTTTGAAGCAATTCCAAGTACCTAAAAATCCTATCCAGACCAAACTTGAGTTAATGTTGCATCTGGGACATCATATTTAGTGTGAGAATTTGCCTTCCTTAAAGATAACATTCGTTAAGGTGAGTTTTGTAATCTTTGATTACCTATGTTTTAATTTCTTGCAAACGTTACATTTGTACTAAGAGTTTGATTCATTATTAATATTCGCTTCTCTCTCTCTTTTTTTTTTAAAGTTTCAAAGTCTCTTAAGGAACCTTCATACACTGCACAGGAAGAATTCCAAATTCAGTAAACTTTTTTGTGCTTTTAGATCACTTTACAAATGAAAAACATGGTGTATTACACACTTTGAATCAATTCAAGTATTGACGCTATGGTTAGCATGATATTGAACCAAGAAAAAGTAATTGAACATGTTTTCCCCAATTTAAATAAGCAACAGTGTTTTTTTTAATCAATACTTTGTTCTGTTAAACATTTTTCCTCGGGGGAAAATGATAAGTACCCTATCTTGAAAATGAAATAGAACAACTTAATGTTTTAACCTTTATGTGATATATTTTCTTAAGATCTTTTTGTCGATGGATATATTTCTTTTATACTTGCAGACTTCAATGATTGATTTCTATGTCCATAAGCACTCATCAAAAGGTGATTTCTTTTTTATTTCGAAGCATGAGTCAAACGTTTTGTTTGGGAAGATGTTGAATTGTATCAAAGTTAAAATTTTATGACCAATAGGATAGAACTGACAAGAAAGATGTGAACAGGAAATCGTAAAATAGTATAAAAAATCATTTGCATTCTCTGCTTAATTCACACTGAATGAGTAATTATCTCCCTTTTCATTCATTAACAACCTTAAAACAGGTGGACTTTCGATGCATGACATACGTTGACAATTTGATGTCTTTTGTCTGTCAAGATAGGAAATTCTGTTATATAATTAGTCAATCCCACCGGGACAATGATGGTAATACACAATTTTAAGGTAAGGTTAAGTTTTTGTTCCTAATATACTTATATTTTTCGGATACTTCTTTTATTTCGGAAACAGTTGAGAAAGAAATAAATGAACTTGACGATACGTGTAAGGTGAAGTAAGATAAAAATGTATTTGTTTGTTTCTTATTCGCCATTAAAAAAGGTGAGAATCCATGGTTGTCGAAAACAGCCTAAGGTAAGCGTGACATATTGGAAACAAGTCATAAATGACAAAACAGAATGTATCAGTCATTTGTTCTTCAATATGATGTCTTAAAATACAGATTCACTTAGAATACATACATGTCAATAATATCACACATATAATGAACAAGTGATTTATACTTTTTAGTATGTATTCTCAATAAACTTCAAACATGCTTTAAGAGGTCATATTTTCTTTAAAGTATTTTTTTTTGTAATCTATAACATTACAAAGTGTTTGAATATGTATATGTATTAATAAGATCTATTTTACACTCTCTAACTCACCTCTGTTGTGGTTCAATATTCAGCTTTATGATTTTGTAAGACGAGTAACGCGTCCTGAAGTTATTATTATAATACCTTGCCTTCACTTTCTGCGTAATGAATGCTGAAAACCACTATTTTATAACCAGCATTATCACTTGCATAGTTTGTGTAATATATCATCAATATACAATGAAGTATTTGAGATTTTTTTGAAATTCCAGTGACTTTGTTTATTTGTCTTTTAACAATTTCTTTCCGCATTCTTTTAGCGTCATTTATTGTTTTTAAAAGTGGTCGTGGAATATCTTTGTTATATACATAAATGTGACGTTCAAAGTGCCTGATTATAGAAATAAAAGGTTAACCGAGATATTTTTCTTGGAAATATGTTTTTGTCTCTCTTCATTAATATTCAAAAAACTACTGTTTTGTCTTATTCAATTTTCATTGGCAGTTCCATTCAATTTTAATGCCTAAGATTTGAGAAGAGATAAATATTGTGTGTTCAATTCTTGTTCCTTTTTTTCTTCCATTTTTCATATAATGGTGCCTGAGTCTGGTAGTATTTATATATATATATATATATATACATTTTTTTGCGTTTTAGCGGTTGCTCCTTGCTATATTTTTCCTGTGTCAACTTGCACACTGTCTAAGTGAGGTAAGATCCACGCTTCTAAATATTAGTTATTGGAATGTTGTATTTGCAATAAAACTCATGATACATAAATTCATGTTTACGCAATTGACACATTTAATGAATGTTTTCGATAACATCTATTTATCCAAGAACTGTTAATTTGTTTATTCTATCAAGAAGTCTTGAGGTGGTACATATGGTCAAGCAAAAATTTAAGTTCTTTTGTTCACTTTCCCTGATTAACTTGAAAGCAGGAAAACAGATAACTGTTTTCACATGTATTATTGTCGTTTAGGGATTATTTGTCATTCATTATAAAAATAGTATCATTAACATGTGTTCATCCGCATGATTTGATTACTTATTTCCAATTAGGTATTCAAATGACATATATTTAGGTTTTTATTTGTATTACGACAATTAAAAAACCTATTCTCTAACTTTATTCGAATGATAAGTTCCCGTGATATGTTTCTTTTTCATGTTTCAGACAAATGTGACGATGACAGATGGTATGCATGTTATATGAGATCTGTGTGGTGTCTCTGTTTTTCTACGTAGCAAAAACATTGTAATTTAAAGTGATAATCCCATTTCAAATTAATTCATGCTTCTATGAAATAATTCAAATATCCATAACTTAAAGCTCCTTTATGATACAGCAAATACGTACAATTGCCTTTTTTAACGATATGCATTGTTGATTTGAATGATAGATATTTGAAAGATTAATTTTTATGCCCCCGTAATCGAAGATTCGGAGGCATATAGTTTTTGCCCTGTCCGTCCGTCTGTTTGTCTGTCTGTCTGTCCGCAAAAACTTTAACCTTGCCTATAACTTTTGAATGGTTGGAGCTATGGCTTTTATATTTCACATGTGTATCCCTTGTTACAAGACCTTTCTTTGGGTAACATTACATTTGACCTCTTGACCTTGGAGTTTGACCCACTTTTGCAAAAATTTATGAGACTTTAACCTTGGCCATAACTTTTGAACAAATGATGCTAGAGCTTTCAAACTTCACAAGTGTATTTCTTGTGACAAGACCTTCCTTTAGATACCAACAACTTTGACCCTATCTTTTGACCTTGGAGTTTGACCTACTTTAATTTTGAAAAAAAATAACCTTGGCCATAACATTTGAATAATTAGGGCTAGGATTTTCATACTTCACATGTGTATTCCTTGTGACAAGACCTTTTTGTGGATACCAACATGTTTGACCTTGACCTTTGAGTTTGACTTACTTGGCCATAACTTTTCAACAGTTGGTGCTAGGGCATTCATACTTTACTTGTGTTTTTCTTGTGACAAGACCTTCCTTTAGATAACTACAACATTGACCCTTTGACATCGACCTTGGAGTTTGAGCTACTTTTGAAAAAATTTAATCTTGGCCATAACTTTTGAACAGTTGGTGTAAGGGCTTTCAAAACTTCAAATGTATATTCCTTGTGACAAGACCTTCCTTTGGATACCAACAATTTTGACCAATTGACCTTGACCTTGGAGTTTAACCTACTTTTGAAAAAACTTTAACCTTGGCCATAACCTTTGAACGTTTCGTTCTAGGGCTTTCATATTTCACGAACATGTGTATCACTTGTGACATGACCTTCCCAATTGACTTTGACGTTTTACTTACTTTTGAAAAACTTTAACCTTCGCCATAACTTTTGAACGGTTGATGCTAGGGCTTTTATTTTTCACAGGAATATTCCTCGAGACAAGACCTTTGTTTGGGTACTAACGTTTTTGATCTCTAAATCTAGAGTTTGACTTGCAATTGTGAACCTTTACCTTCGCCATGAGCTGCCATACGGGGGCATCAGTGTTTCAGTTTCACAAATACATCGTGTTTTTTTTTTTTTTTTTTTTTTAAATTTGTATTGTTTAATGGACTTTTGAGCTTGAATACTGTTCTTTATCTCCATACATTTCATTGCAAATATACTCAAAAGACGAATGGAATACGGTTTCTAAAATGTCTTTGGAAAAAAATACGAATATTTTTATTTAAAACTTAATTATGTTATGTAAGTCATATGACATTTTTGTTTAAAGTTAGTTGAAATCATACTGCGTATCATGTATTTTTCTAAAGTCAACATTAAATGAGCCTATGTGTATATGGGTTTCTTTCAATTACAATTGCAGAAGACATTTGCTTTTTGAAACTGTGCAGAGCTGGGAGGCAGTGTGTTGTAATAAACAAGGTAGCCACGTGTCAGTGTGTAAGTTATTGCCCTGACCACATGCACCTGGTGTGTGGAAATGATGGACGTACCTATCATAACCCGTGCTCTCTTCACCGCACTGCCTGTATAGAACAGAGACACATTAAAGTCACAGAGAAAGGCCCATGTGTAGGTCAGTGTTTGTGTCCTCTCTCTCTCTCTCTCTCTCGTGTGCAGCCTGTGTTACTCTACTGGAATAATTTTTATTTGTCTTATGTGTAGCTCATATTAAGTATTTAACCTTTTTAAAGGGGTTTATTATGTATTCAGGTAGTATCTAATTTATTTTAATAATTTGTTTATTTTTAAACAAAAACATTAAATCATATATAGAGCATACTCACCTTTTCTTTTACATAATTTATATTTAAAATTCATGATTTTTCTTATCCATGGAAAGGATTTATCATCTCTCTCTCTCTCGTCTTTTTTAAGTTACACATAGAGTGGGTTGTTTGTTTTCACGCTTTCCCCATAAATTAAATACATTATAAATATTGTATGCAAACAAAGATTTGTTATTTTATTATTCATTAAAACAGTTAATTTGACAAGCATAACATTATAGAGGCATTGTTTACAAAGAAATATTAAATAATCACTGGATAGGATCATGAAGTTAGAAAAAAAGAACTAAAATATCGTGGCCCTTTCTTGGCATTGCATATTTTCCATGCTAATTAAGACAAATATACCTCATTATAAATTGAAATAAGCCCGCGTACTCCGTGCATCTCTCTTATGAATGAGGTAAAAACAAAGATTAATGGATCTTTAGTATGAGTATTTTTCGTTAGACCACAATAAGAAATTATGAATTACCTTTACAGTGAGCAACAAGGAAATGGAAATTAAAAAGCTTAAGAACAGCACTTGGAAACCTTTGAAGTGTAAAGATGATGCCAGAGTCTACATGAGAAAAATTTTCCTTATGGAGCTAATGCTAAGAAATGGGAGAGGTAAAGCATAAGAAACAGAGGGGTTTGGGGTTGAAATCTACAGAATGTAAACATATATATTCCTTAATCTTCAGCTAAGGCGGGGTCATCCTACACAATTCAACAAGTACATCTATGATAAAAAGAAAAAAATATATTGACTGGGTTCTTGGACAGAAGCGTTTTGCCAAACCCGCAAACTGTTGCCTTCTACCCAAACAGTTTGACAAAACGCAGTTTGACCTCGAACCACGCGGTCAATTAATGTTTAATGTTTAAGATTCTGTGCCTTATCCAATGTATGTCAAATTTCTGTTCAATAAAATTTCAGAGCAGTATAACCCATTTGAGGAATCAATTGAAATTGCACGATAAGAAAAAATTGCTTTGAGATTGTTAATGTTTTTTCAGAATACACATCTCATCTTACACATCAATTTATTAACACATTGATTAACAATGGATTGTAATTTTCTAAATTTTCATTTTAGATGACATTGTTTCGAAAAGAGCAAAAACCTACTTCAAATCTGTGGACAGCGACATGAATATTTACATAACGTCAGATGAAATATACCATTACATCAGACAAAAACGAAACGACAAATCAACAGACATCTCTAAAAGTTTCCGACAAAAGTATTATATATATATATATATATATATATATATATATATATATATATATATATATATATATATATATATATATATATATATATATATATATATATTAAATTCTAAATAATAATTTTCCAACATTCATATCTGAAAATAAAAACCCCTTTAAGTTCAAGTGAACAATGTCTATTATTTTTTATATCTAAATATCAAAAGAATGAAAAAGGAAAAATTTGGATGAATTCTATTATACTAAGGCACATGTATATTGAATGGGAATATTTTCTGAAGGATAGCGTGTATAGACGCCATGATTGATATGGTGGATAGTAACAAAGACTACAAACTAGACCAGACAGAGTTCACAGAACTGCTAAAGCCAGAACTGATTCCATTTTCAAAAGGTAAAACCCGATTTGATCGAGCACTTCCCTGCTAAACAATAGAAACCATGCAAGAGAGTTAACAATCGTAACTGATTAAAGAAAGTTTTTTTTTAATACGTGTTTGTGATTATTGGATTTTTTTCTAAGTAATGATCATTTTTGATACATTGATCATTCAAAAGATAAAAATAGTCTTATTAAAGAAAGTTTTTTTTTCATGTGATTTTGATTAGTGGGTTTTTCCTAAGTAACCATTGTATTAAACATTGATCATTCAAAAGATAAATAAAATAATCTAACAAAGCACGAACATGTAAATAACTGTAAATAAGACGGTGAAAACATATCACATTATCGGAAGACTTTCACTTCTTAGCCATAATCACTTACTTTAAATAGTTTTCAAGGAGTGTTTTTTAAAACGTAAATGTCCTTCAGTTCATTTCAGCTATTTTCAGCGACATTCCAAATCACTCCTTGGAAGCCAAGGGTTTGTTCTCCGCTATACCCTCTCAAAAAAAAACTCTTGCCATATATCACAACTAAATCCGTAGCCATTTTTTGTGAATGTTTTGTTTAAAAATAAAATATTATTTACACACTAAATTGTCGACAGATTTTTCCGTTATTTCCCAATCATGACAAGGAGCACACGGCGGGTGTGACAGTTCGACAGAGGATGCTCACTCCTCCATGGCACCTTATCCCACCTCTGATGTTTTGGAGGTCCGTGTTTGCTCTGCTCCCGTTTATTATTGTTTTAATGGGCTTTGAGCTTGAATACTGTTCATTATCTCAATATTTCATAATTCAAATTGTTGCAATTATTGTTTCTTTTTACATGATCATTTTAAATATACTTGTCCCCAGGCTGTCTCTTGTCTGGAATTCATTACTCGGATGGCGAATCCACGCGGAGAGAGTGTAATACATGGTAAGTTCTTTGACTTTATTTCTTATCAAATAAGAGATCGTCACTGGCATTCTAATTAGACCTCATCTTTTCATATGATAAAGTGAACAATAGAGTCAAATGAAATTTCAAATTCTGTGCATTCTTTTTAATTAGGATGTTTGAGTTTTGGCAAGGTAAAACGTATGAATTGAACATATTTTTTTTTTGACAAAAGTCAAATAGATCAGCCATTTTCTTTAAGTTTTGTTTTGGTTTCAATTAACTTAGAGTCTAGTTCATCTTCGCCTTGATAGATAATGTTCTGTATATGTTTGAAATTTCGATGAACTTTGAAAAATATTGCAATCTTTACATAAGGAACAATATTAATTACGTAGATCTTTTTACTCCTCCCAAAGGTCAGGTCTTATTTCGTTAAAACTCAAGTCATTTAACCATGGCTCTTAATTCTATTTTATTGGTGTTGCCATAGATACTTAATCAAAAAATTGTGAAAATCCTCAAAAAGTTACTCCTCCAATGTTTTGAATTGATTTCAATAGAATTCGGTAGAAGTTAAAAACAAATCAAAATAATTCTGCTACCTTTCCCTTCTTTTATAGAAATAAAAAAGAGCTACAGTCTCATTAGATACCTCTGATTTATTTGTTGTTATATAAAATCAAAAACATGCATATATTATTTGATAATATGAGATACAAATAATCAGAGTTGTTTGGTTTTGTCAATTACTATGGAATCATTATATTTCGAAGTTGTTAAATATTCGCAGATTTCATGTGAAGTGCTTACCCAAAAATTTAAAACGTCAACGAATAATTAAGTCTATTTTAGAAATTACGTCCCCCGGACCTGTATTTCTTTTAGCAATCAATGAATATTTTTTTTCTACGAATAAAATTAATTCTTCGGTTTTGGACAATTGAAAAAATGCAATTAAGCATTATGACCTTGGAAAAATTCTTAAAAATTTGGAATGCGTTCAAATTTAGGATTTACACAAAAAATTGTTAAATGATGCCAAGAGTAATATACAATTTATCAACATTTAACGTACAATATCATAAATAATAGAGAGAAAGTGTTGCACAAAAGACTAAACACTATTAACACTAGCTTACATGTATGCACCTTTTCAAAAGGAGATAATTAAAAATGAATAAAAGATAAGATTGGATCATACAAACATTCTTAAAGACCAAGGAGCGAAAATGAGAAAACTTTATGTAAGCATCCTTATATAACCTTAATCTGCTCATTATTGTCACCGGCGCAAGGACGCGCCAAAAAGAAAGAGTACAGTGTCTTTAGCATAAAAATATAAAAGGAATATCTGCAAGGATCATTACAAGCCTACATAAGTCCATTTTAGTTGCAAGCATCCTAAAAGTATTAGGACCATAGATATCATTCAAACCATGACCCTGTGATAAAGATGGGACCACAAAGGGTATCCATAGTTTAACATGGAAATTATAGGAAACCTCTTTTTAAAAGAATCATCTAGAGAGCCTCATGTTGAAAAACCTTAACACAAGCAATTCCCTATATGTAGATTCATATTTATTCAAATCATGGTTTCCTGGGCAAAGATAGGCCACACAAAGAGAACCCAAACATTTACATAGAAAATTTATAGTGAAAGAAATTTTAGAAAATTTTCCGGTAACTACAGTCAAGGCTACACAGTCGCCCGCTCGGCGCAGTGGTTAGAGCGTTTGTTCTAGAGTTGCGGAGTAAGGAGTTGATCCTTACGTCGCGGGTTCGAATCCCACTGTGGGACGTGGAGACCGGTCCTTCGGATAAGACCGTATAAACCGAGGTGCCGTGTCGCAGTAAGTGCTGGCATGATAAAGATCCCTCACTGCTTAATGGCCCAGAGTGCCAAGTTTAGGTCAAAATTTGCAGCTCTCCACCGGTAAGTGGTGGCGTCTCCATATGAGTGAAAAATTCTCAAGAGGGATGTTAAACAACAAACAAAACAAACAAATAAGGCTACACCTTTTCAAATTTATATCAAAGAATCTTTTATTAATATGCAGAGAAAAAAATGTAGACTAAATCTTTTTAAGGCCAGTCGACACTTTCCTCAATAATATATAACTTTTCCTTAGAATTTGTCATTGAAGTATTGCTACTTTTACAAGTTTCGTCACAAAAAGTCGAGCTACCTTACTAGGTATTTGTGCAAGATATGAGAGGGTAGTGTTTCCTATAAAATCTTATTTGAAATCAATTGAATTGTCAATATCACAGTTTTTGTTTTATTTATTTTTAAGACATTTTGAAAACAGTTTAGAAATAACAAGATAATGTTAATTAAATATTTCGAAGAAAAAAACCAGATATTTTATTATATTTATATATTAAATGATCTGAAAAATTCAAAGCTACCAATAGTCAAAAATAGATAACAGATAATTGATAAAAAAAAAAAAAAAGAATAATAATATCGTCTTGTAGTCTAGATTTAAGTTTATTAAAATCATGACCTCTGTGCAGGGTTGAGGTCATAAATTAAGTTACTCAGAATTAAGCTTTTGGTTGCAGTACTTTGTGACATATTATTAGAGGGTTTTTTTTTTAATTTATTTCCAAAGAGACTTTGATGATTTTTTTCATTCATATGAAATGTTCTCACATAGTGTAGATTTAAATTTGTCCAAATCGTTGCCTTTGGCTTGAGTGAAGATGCATGTGGACTCTCTGATTTTACAATGGGGTATGTAACAAAAAAGAACATATAATAATACTCAGAGGTGTATACGCCTCTTCGTTGAAAAGTGGGGTTTTTTTTAAATTTTACAAGTAAAATAATGTGTTATCTTCTTTTTAAACAGTGTTTGTAGAGATGGGAAAATGGCCTGTTCGGCACATGACTGCTCAAAGACTGTTGAAGGTTTATTTTCTATTTTGCAATAACTCAAAGTATATGTATCCCAAAGTCATTTCATTTCTTATTTAAATATAATATAATAAAATATAACATTCATATAATAAATCTGAGAGTTTTTATAAAGAAATCTTTTTTGTCCCAGTATGGGAGTGTGTACTGTTCCCCAAATGAAAGTATTATGCATGTTACTGCATATGTAAACATGTTTTAAGGAATATCAACCTGCCCTCTGTATAATGTTCAGCATTTATGTAATCATTAATATTCAAAGACCATAAAGACTTATTAAGAATCACAACAGCTTTCTAAACATGTTGCTTCAAATATATCTTTACAGGTAAAGAAACATCTACACCTTCAAAATACCAAAAGAACATCCTAAAAATGATAAAAGAATTGTTGGCGAAGACAACGAAATGAAAAGTCTTATAAAGTACTTTTGTGTGGGGATTTCGTTTTTTTATGTACATTTAAAGAAATCATTTTAATGTAGTGATATCATTTAAATTTAATTACTGATTATCTATTATGTCTAAAATATAATCCTCTTGCAGACATACCTTTTCATCTTCAAGATCTGTTCAATGAAAAGTTAACTGATGCTAAAATGATAATATACATGTACAGTGTACATGTATGTTTGCTTACTTTTTTGTTTAGATATTCCATATATGAATATGTTCAGCATATAAATTATCAATTTGTACGGTGCATGTATTCACTTACAAATGTACTTAACACTAAAATCTGAATCGAAATATTTTTGTTGTTAATGATATGGCCTTGACATGACATAGGTTGACAGACTCAAGCAACGAAACATTTTTTTAAATGTCAATTCATTCTCATCTGTTCCGAAGCATTTGAATAAAATCCAGAATCTTTTATCTTTGATTAATAAAGAATCCATTTTCAATCAAATTGCAATTTGCAAATTTGCCATAAAGATTATGACATTATTTGTAAATATTAGTTTTAATTGCACTTACTTAAGGAATAATTGTCTCGTTTTTTTATGATTTAGTCCATCAGTTTGCTTAAAAAATTATCACGAGAGCAAACTAATTGATCATCATCTACCATAAAACAAGACAGTTTTTCCTTATATTTACATTTCCACCTGATCCTTGATTCAATAAAATTAATAATTTAGTCAATAATGAGAAATCTCTTCAAGTCCCGCCCCCCAGTGTATTACTAAATAACATAGAGCAAGAAAGCATAGGGTTCTGTCAGATGCTGAACAAATCGTTTTAGTAGAATATAAAGCTACGTATTACCTTATTTTTAGTTTTATCTTGGATAAAGAATTTGTTTTTAAAAATGTAAATATTTAGTGGTTGCCTATGCTTTTTATATCAAATTACATGACTATTGTATTAAAAAGAAGTGTTGAGATTATTGGAACGTAATACAATGAAGTTTTCCCTATCGAGAATTTTTCACTCATATGGAGACGCCACCCCTTGCAGGGCTGCAAATTTATTTCTATATTTGGCACTAAGGGCATTTAGCAGTAAGGGATCTTTTTGCGTGTTAACACTTACTGCGACACGGGACCTCGGTTTATATATAGTGATCTAAGAAATTTAGTTAATACTAAAAAATCAATTTGCAGTCACCGATCACAGGATGATAACGTGAAATAAAACAGATTGATCAGTACAAAGGATGTAACTCCAATTAAAAGCACAAAAAACTGATCTCTCGAAGCAGATTATGTGTTTATGATTCCGAAAATTTTATTATCACTTCCTTCATTTTCGTAATTGAGTCTGTCAAAATATGAATGAAATACTGCCCACTGCGTTACGCATAAACAATCTACCGTTTTTCAAGTAATTATTTTATGACTGCGTGATTTTGTGTTCGTATTTAGGCACCTTTTTTATTTGATTAATTTAATTGATATAAGTTATATCGACTTGAAGCCATATATGGCGTATTGTTTGATAAGTTCAGATAACCAAAATTAAAAAGATCTTTCTATTTGTACGGTAAGGACTTTCCTGTAAATTACACAATTAAATCAATTGTGTTTCAAATTTAAAACAATATCCGATTTATTTACCAACTCCACATTTAAATAACAGACAAAGTCAATTTAACTATAGAAACGTGAGGTTATTTAAATTCAAAATCGATGGAAATTTTAATTTGAACGTAAATAACCTCTATCATGTATAACAACATTCAATTACCTATTATTATTTTTTAGCTCAGATGCGCCATCTAAAATAAAATATGGATTTGAAAATATTGACCAAAGCAAGAGATTTAATCAGATCGATATAAAAATCCGTTATGTAGCAATAAATTATAGTTATATCGATGAAAACATATTAAAATTTCCGAGGGAAATGTGAGAAAATATTGTTATTGAATTAACTTCGCGGGAGCGGGAATTCTTATGAAACGTCACTTCACTCGGGATTTAGAGACAGCACCTGTACCATGTATTTGCAATCATATACGATTAAAATGTATTACTTATATTATTTTTGAGATTCAGCAATGTTTTTAAGAAGGGGGTGGGGAGATACAAGCAAATCATAGGCGTAGTCCTAGCGGCTACTGTCCCCACTACCACCTTTGAAGAGGGAGAGGGACAGGAGTATCTTTGTTCCCTCTCCTCCAATATTCGTAGTTGGATTACCAAATCTCTTTTTTTCTTTTTGCCTGTCAAATACTGATATTTTACTTGCTTGACACCCCCTCCCTTTAACTTTGTAACTAAGCTTATGCAGATTGTCTGCAATGAAGCAAAAGTGATATTGCATCATTCTAAGATTTGACATTTTATCTGATAGTCTGTCATGATTCAGTTTTTTTTTGGGGGGGGGGGTGGAGGTTCATGTCTATGTGGCGGATCTTTAGGTTTACCACTTGGTCACAGTTTCACCTTTGTAATATTTTATAATATTTTTATAATATTTCATAATATCTGATGTTTTAAGAGGTCGGTGTTTGCTCCGATCCAAATTTGTATTGTTTTAATAGACTTCTGAGCTTAATTTCTATTCGTTATCTTCATATTTCATTTCAAAAGAAGATTGATGATTTCTATTAATAAAAAAAATATAATCTTATTACTAGACTTGCATATATTTGATTCTTATTAATTAGAATTATGTTAATTGATATTTGTTTCATCGGGGACAATTTTACTGCTCATGCCTCCCCCAATCCCTTCTTGTTCAAAAGTTTTTGAACCTCTCTATAATCATGTAAATCATACACGGTTCCAATTTTGATGCACCAGATGCGCATTTCGACAAATTATGTCTCTTCAGTGATGCTCAAGCCGAAACGTTGAAAATCAAAAATATTTAAATAAAAAAGACTTGGAAGAACTAAAAAGATGCCAAAAACTGGAACCAAAGATATAGCAAATAATTGACACTTTACAAAAGATACAATGTACACGTGCCGTCACTAAATCCCGAGTGAAATGATGTTTCATAAGAATTTTCCCGCGAAGTTAGTTCTTCACACTTTTCCCCTAGAAAAAGTAGCATATTTATATCGATTTAACTACTATTCATAATTTTTTATTGTTCAATGTCGAGATTACTAAATCAATATCTTTAACTATCATGCTTGATCGATATTTTCAAATCAATACTTTATCAATATTTTTCTATGATTTAAAGCAATAAAATCAATCAAATGTAAAAACACCTAAATACAATGCAAAATAAACGTATAAATAACAAATTATAACACTTTATATATTGAAAAAACCTAAAAATAAATGTTCAAGTTATAACACAACAAGTGTAGGGACCTATACGCTTGAAACCACTTGATTAAACAATAGGGCATAAAAACATAAATTTGCTATAGAGAAATGTGCTTTTCTTGAAAAGCACGATTTAATCTTCTTTTTAAGGGGAAAAAATACAAAAATCGCCAAAGTTATGCTTTCAATATGAAAGTTAGCTTAAGAGTATATAGGTGTGATGCTCGTATATCGACATGACTAAGCTGAATGCTTAAGCCATGCTTAAGCCAACATGCTTAAGCCGTGAAGCTGATGAGGAATATTTCTTATAATAATAGAAATGAGGCATAATGATTCTTATATTGTCAAGATCTACTGAACGATTGGATCTTTATCAATACATGTACTTGTGAACAACTGCAATATCTATACCTGTGTTTTAAAATTTTATTTTAAGCATGTCTTGAAGGAGAGAAAACATGTCATACAACTTGTACACAATGTATTATCATTACAATGTATTCGGAAAAGTAAATCAATGAAAATGGTGAAGATAACGAACAGTGATCGATCTAAAAAAATCTATAAACAATACAAATCTGTGAAGAGGACATAAAACACGGAATCCTGGAAATTCCAGAGGGATCAGGTGCCTAGGAGTAGTTGGCATCCCTGTTCACCGGCCACACATAGGTGATCCCTATGTATTGATCAGGTAGACGGAACATTCCGTTGTCAGAATTCAGTAGGAAAACAAAGGCCTAATAATTGGTGTGAAACACGTCAGCAAAAATACTACCCAATGATTTTATTTGCTAGGATTAACCGAAGAGTACTTGTGTGTAGAATCAGAGTTATTTTTAATAAAGTAGTTTTGTTAAAGTTAATCACATGATACGAAGATTCCGACTTCCATTATACGTTTTGAAGTTACTGCCTTTTGAAAAAAAATTGCGATTTTAAATTTTCTAAATGTTCTTTGGAGTTTTTGATAATCCACATCTGATTTACACTTCGAGAATATGCTATAGCGCAGTACGTCCGAAGTTTGTTTCCCCTTTACAGCAGTTCATATTTTTGTAAGGAGTAAAGGTAGGGGCTTGGTAGAGCATTTGCTGGACCTGGCAATGTATCTCTATTTATAAGGATTTTTATGACGTTTAGGAATCCAGTATAGGTGTGTAGATCGAACACACCTTGGTTGACTGGAATGTTAAAAGTATGAAACACTGAAATGTGATTTTGAAGAATTTAATCTTTAGAAAGTGGACTGCGAATATAAGTTGGATTTCCCGACGTAGAATGAAAACCAAGTTCTAAAAAAATATGTTGGATTTCCCGACGTAGAATGAAAACCAAGTTCTAAAAACGTTATAATAATGAGCCTTACTAATAAAGGCCATATTATTACAAGCTGGAACCATAATATGTTGTTTATAAAGTCTTTCTAATTCTTTTATCACCTCCGAAATAGTGAAAACGAAAAAAAAAGACGGTTCACAAATTGCCTTTTTCTTATACGATTCTTTAAAATATTTCTAAAACACTAAATGTTTTTAGATCTTCCTTTTCATATTTAGCTCAATATCTTGCTTAACGAGGTTCGCTCCTTGGCTTTTGAGCAGATTTTTGTCTTAACCTAACATTTCAAAAATTCTGCATAAAGTTTTAGTTTTTACAATAAATTTTGAATTTTAGAATGCCAATTAAACTATTTTCAGTTAAAAGTCCATGATTAAATTCCATACAAAAAGCATTAAGGTTTTTTTTTTTTTAGAAGAAAATGGTCATTTTTTTCTCTTTTGAAGTATTTAAAGTATATCAAGTTTCGATTCCTATTTTTCCATGCAGCCTGCACACAGAGTTATTCTGTGCCGTTAACTGTTTTATGCTGGTCCTAAATTATATATTAAATAAACTATCATGAATTCTATCATCATATTTGATAAATATACCAAATATATTGTGAAAATCTAGAGAATATAGCCCTAATTTTAGCTTAAAATTAGCACTATTTTAATAATATCTAAAAATGAACATCACAGACCCCCCACTTTTAATTTTCTTTTCTGAATATATAAGAATCTTTTAACCATTCTTCTTAAAATCAGTAAAATGTCATTACTTTTAAATGATTTTATTGCTTGTTAAATTTTTAATGACAGAAAAATGACAGTTTTGAGTGCAAAAAGGTCCAATAATTGAACATGCGAAGTAATTTGAAAATTTTTTTGTTGTCACAAATTTTAATGTGTCTATTCAAGATGAAGTAAGACTGTGTTTGTTCCCATAATTAATTTGAATAAAAAATATTGGAGGAAAAACATTAAAAATTGATTTATGTGTAAGACGTATTTACAGTGCAAAAAGGTCAAACTAAATGCTCTGTAGCGCCAAAAGAAGCGCTTTGACCTCCATTTTTTGTTTTGATTTTTAATTTAGCTATGTGTGTAAATTCTAAAAAATATACTTGATAAAAAATTCTCATTACTTATGATGGCAGGATCCAACCTCCTTAATCTTCGACAGATTTTGTAATAGAAATAAAGTTATGTCACCAATTGAAAGAATTTTAAAAAAAATTGGCTATTAAGTGTATAGTATCCAATTTTACAACTTAAAATAGATTCATTTAATTCACATGAAGAATAAATTTATGTTTTCAAAACTCATATAGATATGCTCTTCTTCATCTAAAATTAAATGTCAACGGTCAACATCTTGATTCACAACAAAATGGACAGAAAGCTAAGTGGTCAAGAATGATAAAAAGGTGACTAAATACCATTTCTCTGCAGCTAAATAATTGTAGAGATTTTGTATTGGCACGATCCTTTTTTTCGTCACGATTCATGACATAAATCGATACTAACAGTATAATTATTAACAGTTGAAATTCTTTGAATTCTCAAATTTTCTTGGCGGGTGTAATTTTCATGATATTAAGATACCAACGCTTATTCACACTACATGTGGTTAACCTATGAAAAAATCAAATAGGTAATGACCTGTAGCTTACTTGATGTTGAGACGGAAATGGAATATAATGCGAGTGTAAAATACGTTTGAGTTAAGCTGAAATACGCATGTAACACCTTTCTACTAACCAGTCAATGCTGTGCTGAGTTCATATGCAGTTTTATTGAGATTATTCTTTTTAAAAAATCTTCAAATAATGAGATTTTATTCTTTGCTTGAAAGATTTTATTGTCCGAGAATAACTTTACCATAAAGCTTTCTTTTTCCTCTAGCATTTTAAGTCGTATTCAAATAGGATGCAATACAAGTCATATATTCAGCTACTGTAAATCTAATTCATCTTTATGAAGAACAAAACATACGAACTCTTGAGAATAGACCGATCAATCAGTAAATCTCTATTTTCAATGCCATCAAATTCATGTCTGATTAAAGAGAAGGAGATAAGCATCATTTATCAGTTACAGGGGAGTTATATTTCTTTTTACTAAATATAAGTGTCATGTACGTTTCACTGGTTACTTGAATGAAAAGGGTTCATTAGTTTACTACTTACTGGCTGTGTTAGTTATTTGGAATCACTCCTTCTGGTTATTTTCTGGGTTTTAGTTTTCAAAACTAGGCTTTATTGATGGTCTCTCTATTTGCCCCATGCTTCACTATTCACTTTTCTATTGTTTAAATGTAAAGTTCAGGCAAGGTACCAATATTGTTTCCTTTCTTCATTTGGAATTATTATGTTGTTAGGTAGACATCCGAGAAATTACTTAGTTATATCATTAATCCATGTCTGATATTAATGAAACAAAGTTTCATGAGAAATTAATACATGTACCTTGTGTGAACTGGTACATGTACATCTGTTCGTTTTATATAATTGAGAAACCAATGGTTCACAGCTCTCATCTTAATCACCTTTCTGTACCTAATGTGTGAAAGAATTTCCACTTTGTGGCCTTTCTGCCCCCTACTTTCTATGGAACCTTGGAACACTGCACTAAACGAGTTTCACTTCTACGTTTGAACTCAGACCACCCGCTTCGATATGATAATGAAAGGTGGATGTGTTTAATTTTTTTTTATTTTGGTATATTCTTTTAGAGTAGAGTGCGGTATGCGTTTATAGTGAATAAGTTTGATAAATTTTTTTTCGATAAAGCAGGTAATGATCTAAAACACAATGTTGCCTCAAAAATGTTATTTCTTATAAAATTAGAATAACCAAAGTTTTTTTTTCTTAAATCTGTGAAAGTTCTTATTCATAAAAACATTTTTATAGAAGTAGGTTTGGATTCATTGATTTTTTCCTTAAATAAAATTAGCATGTTACGTCTGTCCATCTCCATTTTTTTTAAAGGATTTCGTTCTTGAGTTGGAAGCATAAATTTTCTGAAGTAGTTTGTAAATTCGGCATACGGTGACGACTCTTTATGAGTGTATGGGACGTTAAACAAAAAACAACTTAAAAAATATATATAGGAATTTCTTTCACCTGAGGACGAGAATGTTATTTAACAAAAATATATTGATTTTATTTTCTCCAGTTCCCAAATTACGTCTTCAATTGCTCTGATATTACAATTTCAAATATCAAAACGTTGTTACCTAGTGAATAGAATTTCTTTGCAAAGATTGTCATTTATAAAGTTTTGAAAATCAATTTTTAAAAGCATCATAACGATGATATGATAATTCGTCGTTTCTTAAATCAAACAACATACAACTTACTGTTCATGTAGGCCATTAAACAAAACAACTGTAGTTCCATTAAACAAAACAATTGCCTTAAAAGGCGAGACAAAATATTGGATCCAATAAATATTTTTAAAATAACAAGAAAAGGATTGTAGACCTTTATTACTTTTTCAGCAGAGAAATATTGTGATTTATTTATTGAATATAAGTGAATCTCTCACAGTGTGAAAGGATACCAAAATGATATTCTCTCACAGTTTGAATGGATATCAAAGTAAGTAAAACATAATCTCTGGCCTGTCATAAGATATAGTAACTAAACCGTCTTAATAGAGACTAAAACTACCAATTTCTTCCCACATATTAAAATCCATGTTACAATATTTTCATCCCACTGTGGGACGTGGAGATTGGTCCTTCGGATGAGACTGTATAAACCGAGGTCCAGTGTCGCAGTAGGTGCTGGCATGAAAACGATCCCTCACTGCTCAATGGCCCTGAGTGCCGAGTATAGATCAAAATTTGCAGCTCTCCACCGGCAAGTGGTGGCGTCTCCATATGAGTGAAAAATGCTCGAGATGGACGTTAAACAATAAACAAACAAATAAATACAATAGGCCCTATTTTCAATCTCACAATTGCTAAGCTATGACGTCTCAACCGCTCAACTATGACGTCACAGCCTTTTGCACTGTGTTAAGAAAAGACAGAGGCAAAGGGAAAATCAAAGAAATGTAATAAACAGAAAATTCAATATTTTGTAGTTGGATTCCATAAAACTCCAAAGAACTTTTGGAAAATTTAACACTCAAAACTTTTCAAACATCAATAGCATCAAAGCATATGACTTTTCTAAGCTTTTTACAACCATTCCTCACGATAAATTAAAGAGCAGTAGCTTTTTGACTCATAGACAACTGCTTCCTCAATAAAAATGGAGTTCGTACATTTTCATATCTAGTAATTGGTCATCTACGAAGAACTTTGATAAAATTCATTCTGATTCTTCATACAAGTACTCTGAAGTTAATATTAAAAAAAATGCTGGAGTTCCTCATTGACATTATGTGTGTAGTCTTTGAAGAATAGATCTTCTAACAAATTGTTGGAATTTCGATTTGAACTGATGGTCTTCCCTTAACAGATATGTTTTTATATTCTTATGAAGCAGAATTTATTCAAAAACTTCTACATGAGAAGAGGAAAACTCTTGTTGTGGCCTTCAACTTGATACTAAGATATATCGACGACGTTTTATCAATTAACAATAGTTCCTTTCACTCATATGTCGACTCGACGTATACCAGTGAATTTAAAATAAAAGACACTTCAGAGTCTGCCACATCTGTTTCATATTTGGATGTTTAACTGACTATAGACGATATCGACCAACTAATAATTAAACTGTATGACAAACGGGATGACTTCAGTTTCAACTTCCCATATCTATACGGTATTATACCATCACCTGCATATGGTGTTTATGTCTCCCAATTGATTCGAAGAGCATGCTCCGTGTATGATCAATTTTTAACAAGGATTTCAACAACTCCCTTAAAAATCCGCTTTTCGTAAATTCTACGGTCGTTATATTGACCTTGTTTGTAAATACAGCCTATCTTTGGATTGAATTTTGTCCAACATGTTTCATACCGTTTGTTAGGTCATTGTTTATATGCTAAATTTGACTAAGGAGTTCTCCGTATATCTGATCAATACATAGGGTTCACAACGGGTGTGACTAGTCAACAGGGGAAGTTTACGCCTCCTACACACCTGATCCCAACTCATTTGTTTCCAAGAGTCGTGTTTCTGCCCTGTTCACAAGTTGTTTTGTTTACTGAATTAATGAGATTGATGACTGTTCGTTAACTTCACCTTTTACATTTCATTCAAATTCTCAGAACTTGCACTCAAACTTGTGAACCTCACTGATGGTTTACAATAGTTGTTAATTAAATACAAACATATGCAAGCATCAGGAAAATAAGATGCATTGCATAAGGACTTGGATTAGGAGTGAATGCGGTCTCGCTCTTTGTAAGAATATTTTACACACATGCTTAGCTGGTTTAATTTATTCTCAAGGCGGAAAATATTTTCAATGAACATAATTATGTAAGTTGATTATTTGAAAAGGTTTTGTATTATTGACATCGAATACTGGTATTTGTTTAACAAATACTGTAGTAATAAACTGTTTTTCTTTATGTATATATATACCATATGTTTTTCCACAAAGTAAAAAATAAATACATTTTCAATTTTGCTTCTTATTTCAAATACCTAATGATAATAACAATTTACTTTAATAATATTTTAAAAACGGAAGAACAAACATGATGCTGTCATAAGACACTAATTCCCGTGTTTTCCTCTGAATAAACTAACCATTGTACCTGGGTAAGTCGCTAAGAAACTACAACAGTTATATAATTAACATGCATTTGAGCATGAAATGTTCCAGTAAGTATGTAGCCCATGGACTCTTTATTTTAGTATTTTTAATTCTCTGTCACAAATATGAAAGTATAAATTTGGAAACCTTATTGAACATCGACAGGTTATCATCAACCATATTCCAAAAGATGATTTGGCCAGTGCGTCAAATGAAAGACAATTTTCGGAAATCAGTTTTTTAATCGTTTTCCAACCCACCCACCCAACCTTATTAGCCCCCAGAATGAAAATTTCATATCCTTAGTGCACATCTATAGGACACTACCAAGCATATTAAAAAAAAATGAGTCGCCGGCGTGGCGCAGTGGTTAGAGCGTTCGCTCTATAGTCGCGGAGTAAGGAGTTGATCCTTACGTCGCGGGTTCTAATCCCACTGTGGGACGTGGAGACCGGTACTTCGGATGAGACCGTATAAACCGAGGTCCAGTGTCGAAGTAGGTGCTGGCACGAAAAAAGATCCCTCATTGCTCAAATACCCTCATTGCCTAGTATAGGTCAAAATTTGCAGCTCTCCACCGGTAAGTGGTGGCGTCTCAATATGAGTGAACAATTCTCGAGAGGGATGTTAAACAATAAACAAACAAACAAACCAAAAAATGAATTGCATAAAATGTAGATCAATCCTTCTTTTCATTTTCTGTCAACATTCCCATTTTATAAATTCTTCCAGTCAGTGAGTGATTTTGTTCTTCAGAAGGGGAGAAAAATTTTCAAGAATCAGCTTGTCATCCTAGAAATATGTTATTATTCTCTCAAAATATTGAATTATCATATTCGTCGCACAGTTGTTTTATCAGATAAGGAATAACTTCCTTGGTTAACTTAGATTTAATTATTTGAATTTATTACATTTTCAACAGTGAAATACTATAATTTATTTATTGAATAAAAGTGATATTCTTACACAGTGTGAAAGGGTATCAAAATGATATTCTCATAATGTGAAAATATCAGAAGTGCGGCAAAACTCTCGATTTTCCTTCCCTTCACGACGAGTGTTTTAAAAAAAATCCCTTGCCTGCCATACGATAGAGAAAGTAAATGAACCATCCTGACAGAGACTAAAACTGCCAAAGTTTCTCCAAATATGTTAATAAAAATCCATGTTTACAACG